>NC_142787.1:19272197-19894697 GCF_988280905.1 Pimephales promelas
GGTGGCAGATGGCAGCATACTGTATCACTGGACCGGGAAGGTGGCACACTGGTCTCTCTAGCACAAATAAGACAACAAAATCCAAAGCAAAGAGGGTCCTTTGAGAATCAGACGATTCAAGAACGAATAAATAGGCATTAAAAGCACTGGTGCCATCTGCTGTGTGCCATCTGGGCACTTTTGCTGGCACGAGGAAACTTTATGTTTGCGGATTATATTTTATCACTATATACTAAAAAAGGCAATACACTATATTGTGCTGAAGAAGAAGAATTTAAATTTAGACTGATTCACTAATGATTCAATCAGACAGATTTGTTCAGATTTGAAAGAATGATTCATTCACAAATCACACATCACTATGGCATATCTTATTTCTAGCATAAATGTTCAAAAATAAAATGTAAAAATTATATTCATTAAAGAAATGTGTTTTAATTTTTTTTTCCAGACCTAGAAAATATTATTTAATTTAATTTATTTCCAGATGTTCCATGACCATGAAAAACCTTTAGCTAACATATTTAAACAAATAAATAATATAGGAAATTATAAAATAAGGAAATATAAAAAACAGGACAATTAAAATATATTAGAATATATGATTGCATTGCCAGATGTTTTGACTTTTTTGAACCGCTGTAAAACACAGACTAAATGATTCACTCCATGACAAGCGTTACTGCATCAGACATGACTAAAACACTCAAATATTACAGGAAGTAACAACCAAACACAGGATGTAAGAAACTTGAATTCTGTTCGGAAGTATAAAAGGTCATGCTGACAGTAAACATGGCCATTAAAATGAAAACAGTAACATAGTAAGGCCAGCTGGATTCATTATGCCTTCATACGAACAAAAGTGCAAGCTGGAAATGAAGCTTTCATGAAATGGAAATAAGCCAAACAACCACAGAGTGAGAATGTAGCAAGTGTGAAGTGTGTGTTTGTGGTTTATGTGTGCTGTTACTATTACAACACCTCATGTATTATGTCTTCCAATAGATTCAGCGGTTCAGCAACTGACATTTTTGTAACTGTTTTCTTTATTTCACATGTAAAGAAAACATCTTAAAGATGTTTGTTTAACGTTTTGATTCAGTTTTATATGTTCTGTTGGTTGTATTTTATCCCAGCTTTTATGTAGCATTAAAAAAACTGAAACAGGAAGTGCTTCTGGACCATTGTTGTTTACATCTTGCAAAATGGTTTATATCTTCTTTGAAACACGAAAGGGGAAATTCAGAAGAATGTATTACATGAATTGGCACTGGAGATTTAAAGCTTCGATAGGATCTAAATGCACTATAAAAGTGTAACAAAAGTAGCTTATGCTCATTGTCACATGATAGCGCTGAGTGAGAAACCAAAATGTAAGCCGTTATTCTCTGAAAAAGCATTCCAAACATTACAGTTTTTGAATGAATCTTTCTTTTGAACCAGATATTTTCAATGAATCAGTTGATCTGATAAGCAAAAGCTGTCTGAATGATTCTTCATGAATCAGACAGCGATTACATTACATTTCATTGATCAGTGGATGTCAAGAAGTGAAGCTAAATCTACTGTATGACTTAGGAAGCCTTATGATATAATATTTGTACTTTAAATGCTTTTGCATTGTGTTTGAAGCTAAAAAAAAGCATCAGTTCCCATTCATTGCCACTGCATGGAAAAGAGCAGCCACCTTGTTGTGTTTTACAGAGGATGGAAGGTCATATGAGTTTGGGAAAACATGAAGGTGAGCAAATGATAACAGAAAATGCATTTCTGGATTAAATATTTCTTTTAAGCTGTACACTGTGTGCTGGGATCTGACTAAGAGTCTACAGGGGGACACGTTGGAGTTGGTCCAGGCCTCTTGGCAGCTTACATGGTTCAGCGCATGTGTCAGAGAAGCACCGCAGTGGGCGTTCAGAGCGTATCCTTGTGTTTAACGCAACCCTTACACATGGGAAGACAGCGTGGGCTGAACCTGCTTCCTAACACATGCAGCGTAAGCAACACTTCTGCCAGTCATCAGACGACTGTGAGAAACTCCACACCCACCGATTATCAGCGAGTTTATATGTGAGAATACTACACACTTGTTTGTGAACCTCTTCAAAACCTCTTTTCTAAACACTAACGTGATTGAAACCAACAAAGAGAATTCTCCCAAAAATATTAGATCTGACACAAAGGTTTATCTCTTTGCAATACGATACTGTCCAGTGCCGCCCATGTCCTTTGAGAGTGTCCCTTCCCTAGGACAGGAATTTATGAGGTCTTTGTGACATTACACAATTAAGAGTTTTAGATATTGTGTAACTGGCTCTAAAAGCCATTCTCTGCATGTTTTGGACCATAAGGAACATCTAAAAGTTTATACTACAAGACAGCTGTTTAATTGTTGCTTCCTTAATTTAAAGTTGGCATGTAAGTCTCGAAAGTTGCGAATGTATTTTTTTCCCTATTTTGAGAAAGAAAATATATATACGCACATCCAAATGGCTTCTCAAAAATGAAAAGAAAAGTAGGACGGGACTGGATTTTGTCCATCGGGTATTAATTTGTTGGATCGTTGTGGTTTGATATTGATGTGATGTCATGTGAGTGACAGGTTGCCCCGTCCTTGCGCCATGTCATCAAGAGGAGAAGATATGTAACTGCAAAAGGGAGGGGGAGTTATTTTTGATGAAAGTTTACGAGGCATATGACTGTTAAAAAACAATGATGTGCACAGATAAATCATTTATAATAAATATTGCAATATTCCATAAAAAAATATCTAGAATTGTCCACTTTGATTTCATGGTGACTTTAACTTAAAGGGATAGTTCACCCAAAAATTAGAATTCTGTCAGTGTTTACTCACCCTCATGTTGTTCCAACCGGAACACAAATTAAGATATTGATATAGAAATTTAAGATATATTGATGAAATCTGAGAGCTGGATCACTCCTACATACTAGTCCATAGGCTTCTTGAGGGATTGAAACTTGCCGGCCTCGAAAAGTTATTAAAGACATTGTTAAAATAGTCCAAGTGACTTCAGTGGCTCAATCTTTACTTTATCAAGCGACGAGAACACTTTTTGTGCGCAAAAACAAACACAAATAACGACTTTACTTCAACTATTCATCTTCTTCTCTTTGGGCCTCTAGTCAGTTAAACTAGTGTTATTGCGTAGAGCTATGTACAACAGATCATACAGACTCAAGGCCCAAAGAGAAGGAAATGAATAGTTGAAATAAAGTCATTATTTTTGTTTGTTTTTTGCGCACAAAAAAGTGTTCTTGTCGCTTGATAAAGTTAAGATTGAGCCACTGAAGTCACTTGGACTATTTTAACAATGTCTTTAATAACTTTTCGAGGCCGGCAAGTTTCAATCCCTCAAGAAGCCTATGTGGTCTAATGTGGAGGTGTGATCCAGCTCTCAGATTTATTCAAAAATATTTAATTCGTGTTCCGAAGATGAACGAAGGTCTTAGGGGGTTGGAACAACATGAGGGTGAGTAAATACACCCTAATAAAGACAGAATTTTCATTTTTGGGTGAACTAACCCTTTAAAACCCTGATTACTTTTCAGAATAAAATGAATTTTTACCTTTTTTTCAGAAATTTAAAAACTTTGAGTGTTCTGTATAAATAAAATAAAATGCTTTAGTAACTGGCAGCTTTGTATCCAGCTTTGTATATGAACAAAATCTTATATCACGATATGAGTAATTTTATTTCACAATAACAATAAATATGACAAGGTAATTTTGCTTTAAATAAGGTTTTTAGATATCAAAATTGATACCATAATTATTGCCACCATTATCAATATCACCAAAAAAAAAAATATTCCTAAGGAAAAAAACCTCTCAAGCTTACTGAAGACAAGTATACTGTGATAAAGAAAGAACAAAGAAACTAATCACATGCATACAGGAAAACAAACTACTATAGAATAAAGACAAAATGAAATAGACCTACCTGAAAAACTTCTCGAGAAATAAGAAATACTACATAAATTGTATAAAGCTATCAAATGTTCATAAAGAAACTGCACAGTCTTCACTGTGTAAATTAAATATACATAAATTACGAAATTGATTCAGTCAACAGCAGTGAGAGAATTTCTCGTTTTTGTTGTTCGATTAACATTAATAATGACACTGACAGCAGAATATGTGTGTACTGTATGCTGCCACTTTAAGGCCGACTGCACGGATCCAATATACTTGTGTGTTTTCTAACTTAGCTTTTTTTAAAGCGAAATCAGTGTTTTGCTGCTTCCTGCGCTTCCACGGCTTAAAATAACTCGTTTTTAAACCGCAATACTTAAAAACGCATGCAAATGATCTATTTTCATGACTGCACAGCATAGCAACATGACGTTCTCTACCGGTTGACAAATGTCTACCGATCATGTCTACCAGTATATCACCCACCCCTACCAATCAGTGATGAATTCTGAGACTCATCAGAAACAATTTGACTCTTTGACACCACAGAAATGCAACAATGAGTCAGCACACATGAAGGGCTGCCTTCACTGGCATAGAAACTGACAGCTGGGTTTGGGGAGAGACTGATATTTCCTTGTTTACTGTTGAGCTGGATACAGTTCAGCTGGAGTGGAGATATACAAAAGAGCTACAGTGTGTTTGACTAAGGTCAGGTTTTTCCTCTTGACAATCCACACAGAAGTCCTTGATCCCTAGGCTAAAACACAAATGGGGCCTGGATCACAGCAGACACAAATGTCGATTTAATCAATGAGATTAATAGAACTGATTGAGAGAAGAAAATCCCAATAAAAGGGTTTCATTCAAACAGATGACAGCATCATGTGACTATGACAGTTGTAATGCAGTCAACAGAAGATATAATATAACCCTTCAAATGTTTGTTTGAGATCAGACTCAGTAATTGTTTGGTTTCAACCAACAGCTGGGAGCAATGAACTGATTTATTTCACCAGAGAATGTGTGCCACTGACACGCCGACTACATCACCACCGCACAACACAATGAATGACTTTATAGAAAACATTATGCGTCTCACAATGACACAAAGTTAACCACAACTTTCTGCCCATCTAAACCATGATAGAAGTGCAACACACTATGAGAAGAATACTTCAAGAAAATCAGCGGGGTTTTTTAACAACATGAGGATGTATGACAGAATATATATGTTCATATTGTAACTGAATACACAATGTTTACTAACCACATAATTTGTATCATCTTACACATTACAGCCCTATGGACATTCATTTGACATTGCAACATTTAAACATGAATTTTCTGTGAACTACTTCTTTGAAACAATAATTATGTATTGTGAAAACCACTATACAATTAAACTTCAATTGAATTGAACTAAAAAGTAACATTAAATAATTTGCAGATACAACAAACTGAATAGTGAGGCTGCAGTCGACTAAGGAACTCCATCATCCTTGATGTTCGGGGTAACTCAACTCCCATGTCCTCATTAAAACTTCAAGAGCAATTAGACGCTCTTGCTTTCCCTTTTCCCTCTCACCTCGATCATGACCCCATCATGACTCTTTTTATGAGCTTATTTACAGCATTTAATCCACTGGCAACACAGATCACACAGCACAAGAGACTACAGTATCATACATCATTGGTCAGACATTCAGCTGCATAGTAAGGAATGAAAGTGAGAGCAGTGTGGTTTGCAGACAATATATATATAAAGAGACTCTCATCCAATACAAGAATCCCACAGGACTACTTTATGGGCGAAATATGTAAATATTTATATTTTTAAGCATACATTATATTTAAACTTAAAATTTTTATATATGTCCTGATTTAATGGATACAGAAATGTCATAATTTGAAAAATATGTTTAAATTTTCTGTTTAAGTTGTTTTTTTAATTAGCTTTTGCTTTCTTACATTACATTTTTAGTTTTTAATTTATTTAGTTTTAGTTATAGGCCTATTTCAAACGAAAATAAACAAAAATGAGAAATGAAATCTATCGTTCAAGTAGTCTGTCTGTCTGTCTATCTATGTTTGTCTATCCATCCATCCATCTATACATCTGTCCATCCACCTATCTATCTATCTATCTATCTATCTATCTATCTATCTATCTATCTATCTATCTATCTATCTATCTATCTATCTATCTATCTATCTATCTATCTATCTACCTACCTACCTACCTACCTACCTACCTACCTACCTACCTACCTACCTACCTACCTACCTACCTACCTACCTGTCCTTCCGTCCGTCCGTCCGTCATCCATCCAACCATCCAACCATCCATCCATCCATCCATCCAACCATTCATCCATCCATCCATCCATCCATCCATCCATCCATCCATCCATCCATCCATCCATCCATCTATCTAGTTTATGAATAAGGAGCTTATCCAAGCGTATTACGCAACATGCTGTGACCATTCAGCCTTTATTGTACTCATTCTACTTACATGCTACCTCATATCACTCTCCTCAAACATTCCCAGCAATTACAGCACAGGCCCATCCTGTCCCATGATCCAGTACTCAACCACGTGTCATACATCTCTCTCAAGCTTTATTTACCTCAACAAAACTAAAGCAGTTTCTCAGTCGGCACAGAAAGAGTCAGCGAATTGGCTTTCACAGAAAAGGATGTTAACTTACTTTCTTACTAATTTACTGTCAATGAATCATCACCACATGTTGAATGAGGCTGTGTCAAGCACAAACAAGCAAAGATAAAGACTAAAGATGTCTGCAATCCTGATTTTTTTAGGGAAGTCTGGCACACATGAAACCATGTCAATGTGAAAGAGAAAGAAAGGCTACACTTGAAGATGTCTCTCAATTTGGAGTACAGTTGGTTCATTGAGTGTGAAATTACTCATAGCCTTTGACTCCTCAAAGTCACAACATCTGCTGCTCATTCAATGACCAAGATATTTAGTTAAGTCTCTCACCCACAAACCCTTACAAGTAAATGCTCAGCCGCCAAGCTTAAGAAAATTACTTAACATACCATTTGGCCACACAACGCAAATGTCAGACCAAGACATTGCAGAATGATGCATCATCAGTGAGTGTTCATGAAATAGCCTTTCCTAACAAGAAAATAAATTTGTTGCATACCACAGATGAAAATTTGACATTAACATGAGAATTTATGAGCGAGCTCTAAATCACAGAGAGCCGGCCGTGCATTCCGAGGGAGATTTACACCAGGAATGGTAACAACACATCTGCTTTGATAGGGAACAGGCAGATTAATGCATGCAAACTGAGAATTTCAACTGAGAAAGGTCACCTTAATGATGTCCATCCTTCTCCCTATATTTATGAATGGTTTTGCTAAGTAAAAAACTGTTTTTCAGAGAACATTCCTGACAGAGCTGAAATAAGAGCTGTTGGTGGATTAATTTATTGTTATTAAGAAAGAAATTATTTATCATGCTTTGGTTTACTTGCTCATTAGATTAAGGTTAAAGCTGGTGAATATTTTGAAATTATGCATCCAAGGGATAATTCTTAAGCGATAATTCTTATGCTACATCTACATTTATCCAATAGGCAGACGCTTTTATCCAAAGCGACTTACTTTGCTTCAAGGTACACATTCTAGTTGTGCTTGGAGTCAATTATTTTATTTGTGATAACACAATGAAACATGTCAAGTTGTGCGGACATAATTTTTGAACACAAGTAGAACCAATTAAATATTAATAACTGATTATGTTGTAGTGAATGCATGCTTTTTCTGTGAGCTTTTTGCTTTTCTATGTATTTCTTTGCCGACAAATACCTAATACCAAAAACAAGTGTGTAGTGTTTTGTTCTTCCCTTATATTTGAAATATAAAATATTTCCCTCATATTTTGAACGCATTAATATCTTCTTATATATAAACATATGTATACAATTTAAACTATAAAATAAAAATATATAAAATAAAAAATATATATATTTCAATATACATACAGTATGGAAAAGAATGCAACAACTATGATGCAAAACAGCAGCAGTCTCCTTACAATACTGTGGCAGTAATATGGCACAATGATGGATGGCATTAGATACTATGGTAATACCATAGTACCAAACTTTGAAATATATACCATGGTACAGAATGATTATTACCATATACACATGGTATTTACACAGTTTGTCATTTAAAAAAGCAGAACTTTTTCAATCGGATAGTAAATTCTGTCTGGAATCTGATCTTGCGTGATAACATTCGTATAGGTCACGACGGCCTGTTCAAGTAGACAAACAATGACAGGAAGTGCACTCCTTCCTTAAGCTTCTAATGAACTACAATGAATACAGAGAAAAACAGGCCTATTGTGTCAAGCAATTTCTGTGATATGCATTGAAATATTAACCATCAATGTCTGTGATATGTTGCAACATTATACATTCCTAAATATAATGGAAAATATAAGTTTTAGCAGAAAACAGAATTTCATTCTCCTTTGGCTCTTAAATCCAGTGAAACGGAAGTTGCAACAGACTTTACTTAAGTGTTGTGAAGTATTTCCAAATGAAACACTCATGAAAGGAGTAGTTGAGGATATTTAACCCAAGCAGTCAAAATGATGTCATCAGAGAAGGAACACCATTCAAGATCGGAAGCAAATTTTCAGGTTTGAATGTATTCTGTGTATTAACTTGCATGGATTGATTGTTCACCACATGACACCTTTAGATTTTTTAAGAGGCCTTGTAATGAAAGCATATTTAAATACTCATATAATGAAACCCCTGAGTGTTCTCCTGCATTTAGAGAAGGAGAAAAGAGCCTTTCCGGGTGGCGTGATAGAAGATCTGTAATTAAATTCTCAATGACACAGATGAATCGGTGAAACCCTCTCTTTAATGTACAATATCCTCAGGGCTGGGAGGACTGGTGGCATTCCTTAACTCCCAGATTTAATTAATGACAGTGTTTTGGAGCACATGGTGAGCTGAGATAACTCAGCTATTATCAGATAACTATGCATTGGTCAGTATTGGATATTTATTGTGCATTTTCATTTGATAGATTACATTTTCTATCATCCAACACTAACTTGAAGTTAATGTTTAAAGTAAACACATCAATATTTTAATATTTATTTTTCATATTGTAAGTTAAAAGCACGTTGCCAAAATTCATAGCAACTAAAATGATTGACTTCAGTTTTTTACTTGTGATTATACTACAGGGTTGTTGAATTCTTGAATCTGATTGGTTGATGAACATTCCAAGGTGTGCAATTATTTTCAGAGAAAGGCACGACTAAAGTAGTTTCAAGCAGATGACCGCATTACAGTTCCATATCAGGTCCTTACAGACAACAATAGCAAAATAACCAAATACAACGACACTGACCAAGCTAATAAATATAGTAGACAATAGGATAAAAACAAAAAATATTTCCATGTTTTTTTGCCACAAATTTAGATTTTTACTATGAACGGAAAGCACATCCTCTCTTTCCCCACGATCTCTCTCCCACTCAAACGTACATATACAGTACGGAAACACACTCGCAGATAAATGTGTTGTCAGCGCTGATCTGACAGTTTTAGCAGTAAAATAGTTTAGGAACTTCAAAGCTACATGACATTTCTCTCTAGCGAGGTAATAACGTCACTGTTCTTGAAGCAGATAAACGTACAATTTTGCTATTATGCTGCTGCTGAACACTGTTGAGAGATACGCAGACTCAGGTAATTCATACATGCTTAATCTCTCTTTCTCTCTCTAATAACTGCATTATTCTGCCATCAATGGCTCTTTGTTTCTACCCTACTTTGGAATTAGCAAAGGAAGTGTGGGATAAAAAGAGTAAGAAATTAGACACACAAGAGCGATTTAAGGACAAAAACCTGTCAAATGAAATACAACATGGTGACCGTAGTATAAAGAGAATAACTGACTCAGGTCTGTTAAATTATTAGAAAATAATGCCCATCCGCTTCGCCTTGTGTGACCATGTTGGGTTTACACTATTTATAATAATTCAATGGCCCGTCATCAATTATTCCTTACTTTATTTACACAAAACAGTATAGCTACAATTTTAATAGCTATTGAAACAGTAATCTACTAATTGGAATCAGCCAAAATGTTTATATTTATGCAATTTAATACTGATTGCTTTAAAAAATGGAATATACTTTAAATGGTCTATACTTGCAGCTATAGACATTTATGATATTTACTGAGTTAAAAGAAAGATATTTACTTGACTTACTATTAAAATTGAACATAAAAATAATACACTTTGCACTCAACTTTTCCACAGGATCTTGATTTGATTTAAACATTAACTTTAATAATTAAACTGCACTAAAACGTGCTGTCCTCTCAAGACCATGGGGCCTCTTAAACGCCGCTACAATCAATCCAGCTCACTCTGTTAGGAAGGTAAAGGCGTCTTTGTCCTCTGAAAGAGTGTGAATGAGAGAGGGCACCGATCACAAAGGACATCTGGGCTGGGAAACTCCATACGTCTCATGAGACCAGTATTTCTGAACGCCGGTGGCCTAGCAACCACATTCCGATAAGATATCCCCAGTAACGGCCATAAACCTGCTGCCAGGTGAAGGCTAACCTCATCTCTGCCTCAATAAAACACTCTCAATCCGATACACACACTTGTAAACAAACAAATCACAAAGAAAATTCCAAAGCCTACCACAAAGGCATTTGATTCCCAAGTAAATGGGGGCTCTGACTGGATTTTGAGCGCTGTTCAAGAATATTTGAGAAGCTGAAAATTCTTAGCACTGTTTGTGAGGAATGTGTTACATTCTAGCCTCCACGCAAGGTCATTATTAAACTGTGAATCAGAATGTGTCAAGTGTGGCCACTTTCTACTTACAGTTAGCCAAGCTGAGGACCATTCAGACAAACAAAACAGAACAAAGAAAGGTCATTAGGGTTAAGCATGCAATTTCCGAGAGGTTTTACTGTAAAAGGATGTGGAAACCATTTTTTACTTTTGTCCTGGAGCACTACCGAGACATAATATACATTAAAGGGATATCTATGACTTCCTTTCTTCCACGGAATACAAAAGATTTTGAGTGCGTTTTTTTTTTCCATACGATGAAAATCAGTGGGGTACAAAGTTGATTTTTTTTAGACAAAAACAATCAAAAGTAAGTAAAAAGTAAGAGTAAATGATAACAATTTTCATTTCTGGGTGAACGATCCCTTTAAAAGAATATGCATGCTGGAAACTGAATTTAAATTTTGAAATAAACATATAAGGAACTAAGACAGAAAAAGGGACAATGAGAGATCTGTTGGCTTTTGTTCTCACATGCGATCAGTTTCTTGAAATATTCCCACTATGAAACAGAAGGCTTTGTTGGTTCCCTTTGAGACTAATAAGACAATCTGAGCGCTCTAAAATTTCACCAGATATATTCAGCGAGGCCAGATGTACCGTGCGTGTGTCCTACATTACTCATTTATTGCTTGAGAATGAGCTGAAAGAGTACACTTAAAAACAGTCATTAAAGGAATTGAGAGCGCTCTTAGTCGCAAACATAAAAGAGAGTAAATTTGTCTCGTCCTCAGCTTCGTTTCAAACGCTACAGCTGCATCCCTCATTCAGCAAGACAGTGTGGACAAATCTGTCTTATCTAAATCCCAAAAATAGACATCTTCTTCACCCTTCCTCTCACGGCCTGGAGAGAAAGAGAAAGAAACGGGAAGAGACACATAAAGGGAATGAGAGAACGCATTTCTCTAGGCACGTGATGCTGTGACCAAAAGAAAAGAGCCCCATCGAGGGCAGCTGGCATGGTAGAACCGATGGAAGGCGAAAACAGGAAAAAGCAAGGTAAGAGGTGCCAACATGGGTACAATGGGACAACTAAAGTGCCAATATAGGTATCTCACTATAAAAAACAATGAAAGGTCCAACAAACCTTGAGGTTAAACATCTATAGTGACAAACAAGCTTGTATTCTTCACACACTTGATGCAAAGGAAAATACTCCAGGTTCTGTGCAAGTTAAGCTCAATCGTACGCAGCCATGCACTTGATATGTGGTGGGCAAAATCATATATATCGTGGCCACAAATTAAGAACTTGTATTTATTCCCATAAATTCGTTTTTACTAAATTGTGCCCACAAAATATAATTCAGTCCCTCGATTTAGTAAATGGAGGTCACAATGTATTAATTCGGTCCCTCGTTTTGATTTAACTAAACAAGGGAACAAATTAGTAAGACGATTTGTTATTTTATGGCAAAGATTATACATATTTTACATACATAAAAGTTGAATTGTAAACACCTGAACATATTCTTACTTTGACTTAGTACATTTCCTATTTGCAGCAAGCAGAAACTGGTCATGGAGTTCTTGTGAACTCTATGTTCGCCTATACACCTGTTGAGACACGCAGTAACGTCAGAGTTTATACCCTTGAATGAACACAGAAATTCTTAACTAAAAGGGCTGGTCTTGTTTTGAATAGAAAGTTTGGTTAATTTGTGCTTCCCATTAAAGCTGGAATTAACTGGTTATGATGTCTGAATGAATTTATGTCACAGCAAGATGGGTTTGAGCTCAATGATGGAAAAAACAGTCAATTTGTTCTCATATTAGAATATAAACATGAATGAGATTTGAGAACTATGGTGAAGAGTAAGATTTTTAGCAATTAAAATGGCTCCAGAAGGCTTGGAATATAGCACAAAAGTCATCAGACTACTTTAATGGTTCTTTTTGGAGCTTGAGTTCTCCAAAATAGCTTTAAATTTACGAATGAAAACTAGTTTGTCTACTAAACTTCCTTTTTAAACTAAACATTTCAGGTTTTGTCCTTAGAAGGACCTCAGATGAGATAAACGCTCTGACCTGCTGTAAACTCATACTGTATAGTTAGGAACACTAAGGAAGTGAATACTCAAAAAACACTTTCCTTTCTCCAAAATAAAATAGTGAATAATAATAAATAATGATGTTTGAGGCCTGCGATTCCCATTATGAACGGGACAAACAGCTGCAGGCTGAACTTAAATTTGTGTTCAATAGTATAGCAAATATTTGCACACAAACAAGGGTGTACAGCCTGTTAATGTGGCGAATGGACTGCTAATACGAAAAAGGGAGTGAATCTATTCTCAAACATTCACACAGCGTGAGACAGATTGGCATCATGTAGGTATCAGTGGTGTTGTCTTACAGGAGAGTCTGTACACTGCTAATGAATAGAGAGGCTTGTCTATGCGAGTGTCTTTTGAGACACAAAGAGACAAAAGGCTCTAGAGCATTACAAACAATCTTATCACAATAATTAATATGCATTTGATACCAGGCTGAATGTAAAGTATACAAAATAAACATGATACAATGCTTGCATATGTAACATTTGTTGACAAATTTCGTATTAAGGTCATCACGGTACCAAAATATCACTAGTCGGTACGACCAGTAAAATTTCACGGCTTTCTTTACCAATTTTGGAAGTGGGTAATAAACAGTAAGCAAGAGAATTAATCACAAACGCTAAGGATTGGCATCTCAAAAAAAAAAAATTTAAATAAAAAAGCTATTTTAATTGTACAATTAATCTTTTATTTAGTATTTACACAATGTTGGTAATAATGAAAGGATTAAACAAAACAAAGGTTTTCAGATTCTGAACAACTTACTAGATTGCACAGGTTGCTCAGTGGATATGATTGGGATTGTCTATAAAGCTCAACGCATGTAAAAACATGCTATAAACTGAAACCTTTGCAGGTAGCGAATTTATGGTTGGTTCTGTACTACCGCCAGAGGTCTAAAGTCCAGGTTCAGAAAGTAAAAGTCCTCCTCAGTCCTCAGTATTTTGTTCAGATCACCTGGATTTGCTAATTAGCACAGTTTTTCAGCCAGGAGAATTAATTAGTGAAATCAACTGGCTGAGTTCATAGGTGGAATAAACATATGGCAGAAATCTGAATTTAATTTCAACTGGCTATTGTCAACAAAAGAAAAACTTTAAGGGATTCCTGCAGTTTTCCAGCAACATAAAAGCTTGATGGTTTGAAAATGAAGTTAAGACAGCCATAAACATTAGCATGTTAGCATTAGCATGTTTTCAACAATTTTGCAGTTATAATGTAAAAGAAAAGTAATAACAATAATAGTATTTTTTCTTCAATCCGTAATTTTTTTTTACAGTGAAATATTATATAAATATTTTTATTTTATTTTATGGTGTGATATTTGTTTTAGTAATAATTATGTTTTATTATTATCATTATTTAGTCAATATTGATTTATAATCAAACATTTTTGTCCAAATTGTACAGCAAACCAGCTATTCAAATGAAAAATCTGAAAAATAAAATAAAACTGAACTCCAAACAAAATCAGACATCAATATTTTCCATCTAATTTCCTAGAAGAACAAAAAAATGTATTAAATGCATCTATGTCTAAAATTTGCCAACGGTATACATTTTGTTTTCATTGGGCTTTCAGTAACCTGTGCATAAACCAAGTTTCTATAAATGACGGGACAAAAGTCAATGTTTCTAAACAAAACACTAAGGATATTTTCTCTCCGCAAATATCACATCACACAACACACGTCTCAAGAGGTCTAATGAAAAGCTTCACAGTGCAAATTGATGTACACTGATGTTCATACAAGGCTGTACAGTTTTACACTACAGTACTAAAACCAATTCTAACTCAAGTTTCTAACCATTTCAGATTCAAGCAATCATGTCTTCTTTGGTTTTTCTGTAACTGACTGATTAAAAACAGTCTAAAGCCCTTTCAAAATAAAGAAGGATTATAAAAGTCTTCTGCCAAAGCTGAGACTGTCTTGCCTGTTCAGTCTGCTAACCACTAACCTTATACACGGAATATCAGGTGTGATGTAAATAAGAGACCCTCTTTCAATGGAAGGGTGTACGTGTATGCACTGAAAAAGACTTTAATATTCGCTTTAATATTCACAGCACACTTTTCATTTTCATTAAATAAGATATGCAGAGCCATGCAGGCTGAAAAAAAAATGCCACTGTCTCTCACACTCATCAGGTCCATGATAGGACCCTTTATCATAGCGGCCAGACTTAAAAGAAAAAGACAGATAAGAGAGCCAAGGCATGAGTCAGCTGATTTTTAATAAAACATAGTGGGCAATATAAATTGAAAAGCACAGCAGCTGTTCTCAGAGTAACAACATCACATCTTGCACTTTGCAGCAAGACACTACAAGGAAAGTATCCAGGTCCAAAGCAATCTCCGTTCACACAGATCTGCAAAAATTACTAAAAATGCTGTATTATGGATGCCAGGCCAGTAGTTGGCATCGGCGATGTCACTTTGTAAAGAAACATTACGTGTCTATAGACTGAACACGTAATACACATGCACATGACATCACAGTTTACACAAGGTGTCGTTTTCCCGTTTTCAGGTGCCAAAAACACATCTGTCACAAAATGAAAAAAACACAAATGAACGGCCAAAACTTTTTCGGTTTTATTTGAAAGCGGCGTCATTTAAATTGCCCCTATAAGTCAAGGTGAAGGGCGCTCCAAGCAAATTCCCCAAAAATGCTAACATAGGAAGGCCAAATTAATTAAAGTGCCAGCTGAGAATGACTAATCACAACAGTCACATGACCTCATCCCATAAAACAGAGCGGTGTTGTCATCTGTCACGAATTCCACTGATAAACACGTTGCTCCAAACCACAGTGTGATCAAACACACACACACACACCTTTCTCACTCTTTCTCACAGTTGACAAACTCTTTCTCACAGTTGACAGGAACAAATAAGAGGAACAGAAACATGACCGTTGTTGATCCATTTTTTTTTTAGAAGTGTCAATTCTGGTGGGGTCCTAGCGTTTCACAACAATTTCATGCATCAGATTAGTTTCAAGGTGGATGCAAACAATAAGGGGAATAACACATATAAGCCTATTTCATTGGAATCTCTATCTCACGTTTGTCTCTACTGTAAGTCTCGCCTACACACTAAAGACCAACAGTTCAGTGAAAACACTTACAATGCATTCTTTGTACGCATTCAACCAGTGTGAAAAGTACCTTGTCTAACCTACTTTCTTATCTCTTTCCCCATTGCAAAATTTTGGTTAGTGGGGAAAAAGCTTTTACTGTCTATATGGGAAAAAGAGGGTTGTGAGTACCGGGTCTGGACCCCCTTGTTAAAGTAATCACTAAATCAAAATTCTTGCTTTTTTTTAAATGGAATATTTACATTTTTTTTATTATAAATTATTTATCCATTCACATCATGTTTATGTTTTTTTTTTTTTTTTTTTTATTCATGTCCCTTATCTTCGATCAAAAAAACTTCCTCTCCCTCTTGCAGCAACATCTCTGACCTTTGTTGTGTTCTTCCGGTTTATATTTCCACAGCATGAAGGAAACATTTTACGGATTTATGAATGAAAAGCTTGGGTTACACTTTATTTGACCAGATTTTGTGGTCTGGATCAGCATGCATTCTTCAACTGATAACAGAGTTGACAGTGCCATGGGATGATGCTGTAGATGACGCATATTAGAGGAAGAAACTGCGGTATGCTCATCTGGCCACTGAAGCAGAACAGCGAGGATGGAGAGTCCAGGATTATCCAGTGGAAATGGGTTGTCGAGGATTTGTGGCACACTCCTCAGAGACATCGGATTCAGAGGCCAAGAGTTAGCATAGTAAAGAACTTATCTGAAGCAGCAGAGAGGAGCAGCAACTGCCTGTTGTTGAGACAGACCGTTTCGTAGAATTTTTGAAAAACTCAAAGAGAGAAGACCCTAGAGATGGCCCCTACTCGGCTCAATCCGGACATTTGTTGTGCTAGTCCACTGGGGAGAACGCACTGTAGTTGCAGCCGTTGTGTGTACTGACGCGCCAAGTACACTGCAGCCGTTAACGGCGGACAGAACGAGATTCACATCACCATATGGAAAGAAGCGTAAATGGATGGAGAAGCATAGTTTACTGTAAAGCTACGTCTTAGTTTGTGCTTATCTTGGCAAAAGCCGAGTACAAATCCTGCAAGTTTTAACATCTACTCTTGTGTAATGGAAATCATTATTTTAAGGTGTCATTGTTACAGTGTAAGTATATATTTAAGTACTGTGTAATATTAATTACCAACATGTACTTACTAGGGTTTAGGTAGGATTATGATTTGGTTGAGTAGTAGCATGTAATTATGCATAATTAACTGTTATTACTATGGTAAGTACATGTAACATAAGTAACATGGACACTATAAAATAAAGTGTTCCCAAAGCTTGTTTTAGCTTCAACATTACAAAGCTCAAGATAACTTTCGTTAACTCTACAAGTAAATCCACTTCACTAATTACCCTTCGACAACAATGCCATAGAAATATGCAGTGCAAAAACAGAGGTTTGAACACAAAATTGTAAAGATGGTGCATGGCGGCATACTTGTTCAATGTGGCGCCATGACAGGTATGAAAGCTAGGCTGTAAACAATAAACATTTCCCCTTTATTGTAAGCCATTTCTCCTCTGTCATTTGAACAACCGGTTGACTATGAAACAATGGGCTCAGATTGGTTAGTTGGGCCGGTGTGTTGTGATTGGCTAAACTGTTGTCCGGAAACATCTGCAGCAACTTTGCAGATGCTGTTCATGCACCAACAGCAACATTACACACTATTTAAAATGAAAAAGTGAAAACGCAATCCACCACCCCTTGAATGGCAAGCTGGCAGCCACTGTATTTATAAAGCTCAGAAAATAATTTTCCACATCTCAAATTGTCAGGAGTTTGACTACTGAAATTTATTGGAAAGATATTTTTGCATTGTTTGGACAGAACAATCTAAAAACATGAAATATATGTACAACACACTAAAGAGATGCACAGCCTCGCTTTCATTCCCGTTAAAAACCAAACATGGCGCTGCTGTGAATAAGGTCTATAGCAAACGACAACTGTCCAATCAATTGACAAAATCAAGTTCATGTTTGTTTTTTAATGTTTAAGAAGCCATTTCACTGGGATATATGTCACAATAGGGGGGAAGAACTATATCAACTTACGTTTCTAGCCTATTTAAGGTTTTGTAAATAAAATATAAAAGGTTGGATGGGGGATGTATTATAAGTGAAGTAACTGTTATACAGTAGTAGTATGACCAAACACTGTAATACAGTTAACTTTCTGAAGCTTTTATCTATTTTTTAATGCAATAAAGCGGTCTTTTACTGGTGGTTCTTTCGTTTTTTGGTTTATGACTAACCCTTTTCGTTTCGTGGGGTTTTAAGACGTTTTGAATGCGCTTCCTGGGTGAACGATAGGATCTTTTCGCCTGCAACTGAATGTGCATACATTTGTGGACGTTTAAAGAAGGAAAACAATTGATGACACAATTCAAACCTGTTGAAACGCAGAAGATATCGACCTAGAAGCGGTTTGGGTGTGATTGTGCAATCGGACCGAAACCAGCATCACAAAAGAAACAGGATGTCCATTGACGTTCATGAAAACACGAGTCTAGACGTCGATGCCCTCTAGCTGATCACAAGTCCCCTTTTCCATAAAAACCCACTGTATATGAAACGAATGCTGAATGTCAACATGCATATGCAACACGTTTATATTGCGACACGTCCATGTTGACATGCATTAACACCCTCGTTTTTCTTGAACGGGGGAAACACTGGAGCTCACCATATGTGCTGTTCATGCAAATTTTGAATGGTTATAATGTTTTCGTTTTTTCTATTGTAAACATATATAGCCTAAGATATACAAGCGTCGCTTACCTTTAAACTGTAAGGAGTGGCTTGTTTTAATTCTCACAGTTCCTGATATGGATTCACCGGGGTTGTAGACCACTTTGCTATTAGTGAAAGTAATCTCGAATTCCTGAAGCTTCCCCATGTCTTTCAGAAGCAACACTCACACACTCACTAAGGACAAGATCGTCGGTAAAACTACGGGTGAAAGCGTCCAGCTTCACGTCCCACCTGCGGCTCTCATCTCTCCGCCCATCCACGAGCGCTGACGTCATCAGGATTGTCAGTCAGGCTCCCCCTGTTCTTTATGATCCTCAAGGTTATGTTTGTAACCTGCTGCATTCCAATTTAAAAAATAAATAAATAAATAAAAAAAATCCTCAAGGTTGTTTCAAATGATCGTCTAATAATACCCTCTAATGTATTTAATATTTTGGATGCTAAACTTTCTATAAAATTGCCACTAAAACCCAAATCATTATCATCCCAAAATATTGTATATAAGTCAAAACCAAATGTCTGTGATGATGACAATTTTCATACTTTTTTGAGGAAAAAAAAATTTATATAATTTTCAACAGCAGAAATGTTATTTAATTAGGCCTACTAGTATTCATAAACATGTTCAGTGTTGCATTAAGTTAAAAATACACCTTAGGCTTTAGGCCTACATTGTAAAAATATATGATCAATAAATTATGACTAGACAAATGTTTTTTTTTTTTTGTTTTTTTTTTTTTTTACATTGCTTTAACTTATCAAATTAAATTAAGCAATTTTCAACTTTTTTATAAGTTAGGCTATACAAGATTCAACATGTTTTAAGTCGTACCTAATCCTCTTCGTCCCGGGTAAGACATAAATCCCCAATAATGCGGATGAAATACAGTCAATAACAGATTGTCTCAATATAACCCTCCCACAACCCAAATTTAATATATTAAACCAAAACTATACTTTAAAATAAAGCAGATTTTATGAGAAATAATATTCAGTAAAATCATTATTCTGTAAAAGATTATTCCAAAATAAATTTTAAGAACTTTTAATACTTTCTTGTTTACTCCGAAGTTACACCAAGCTCCACTGACATAATAATAATTCTGATATTGAAAGCATGTTCATAATAAAATATTGGAAAAAAATACAAGAAATGATTTGATCTCTGGTGTAATTCTTATGTATTTTTGAGTAGCTTAATTGATAAATAAAAATGAGTGTCACATCATTGACCCACATACTGCTGTGATGTAAATGTGCTATCACCAGAACACAGCAGAAATCCATAGCGACACAAGCGTTGATCAAACTGAACAGACATCCCTTCATGTCATTGTTCTCGGAATAATAAATTCACCTCATGATGGGGACTGGACTGAACACACTCCTGCACTCCACACACTCATCTGCTCAAAATAGAAGCCACTTTAAATCAATCTCCTGTGCTTGCAGACATCAGCATTTAGTCTTGTTCTGAGAGGTATGCTTTGTGCAGTTCAGATTCAATTAGGGGTAATGGAGAAAAATAGCAATTTTATTAAATCCATTCGAATGCATGAGTTTTAAAACAATTATATCAAATTGCCGTTTGTTCGAAGTACAAGATAAGAGGTAGAAAGTCTAACCCACGTCAGCATCTAATAAGATTGTTTGTATATAGCAAGCAACATGCATTAACAGCATCTACATCTATATTGCCTATAAGTTACAAGTATTACCTGTTATAAAATATGAAACAGTAATTTTAGTTTTAGAAGTTAGTGCTTTAAACAAACAAATCGTCAAAATTGAATAAGGGAACATATATGAAGTATATAGGCCTATGTTTGAAGAAAACAATGCCAATTATATTCTGAGGTAGGGCTTATTATCTTGTTTAATGGATGTTAAGACATTTTAAGTTTTGCTAAGACATCTCAGTGTTTAAATAAACACTGAGATATTGATAAACAGATCTGCGTTATTAAAACATTTGAATAAAAATGTTTTCTTTTTGTTAATCTTTTCCACAAAACATGTGATTACAAACACTTGCCTATTACGCCCTCTTATGGACAGCCAAAAGAACAGCAATCACAGCAAGGGACATTTGTGTGCATGTCATAAAGATTTGAGATAGTGGGTAACACTTTACAAAAAAGTATTAGTTAACTTAGGTTAATGCAATGAGCAATACATTTTCTTTTTTGTGTAGGCCTATTTATTCACCTTTGTTAACATTTGTTATTAAAAATTCAACTGTTCGGTTCATGTTAGCTCAGTTCTTTAAAATAATATTAACAGATACATCTTTTGGAAAAAAGCCTTTAAAATTTGTAACATTTAATACTAAGGGTCTACAGTATATAGTCCAGTTAAAAGAAAAAGAGTCCATATATGTACCTTAAGAAGCTGGGAAATAGTTTTCCTGCAGGAAACCCATTTAACAGACTTTGAGCATTAAAAAAGAAAAAAAGGGAGTAGGTCAAGTGTTTGCATCCTCGTTTAACTCTAAGTCAACGGCTACAGTAAACTGATAAATAAAAATATACCATTCACAGTTACAAAATCGGTACTCGACCCGTCAGGACGATATGTAATGATACAAGGACATTTGTATTCTAAACAGTGGACGTTAAATATATGCTCCAAATATTGATGATAACTTGTTTTTACAAAATGTTTTCCTTCAAATCGCTCAATCATCAGGCTCACTCTTGTATTGGTAGGTGGTGACTTTTACTTTTGTCTCGACAATGTACTTGATGGATCTTCATCCAGACCATTGTCTCTTTCTAAAGCAGCTAAATCTACAACGACTTCTCATCCCAAGGCGTCATATACGACGCACATGGTACCCTTTAGCGTCAAATGAGACGCTTCGGTTATGGTAGGTTTAGGCAGGCTATGGGATAGGGTTAGGGTTAGACCACTAGGAGGCGCCTTCTGCCCCATATCTGCGTCTCATTTGACGCTAAAGGGTGCAATGTTCGTTGGGTGTCTACGCTTTGGAAAAAGTGTCGTAGCCTATAAGACGCCTTGGGATGAGAACGGGCTCAAATCTACTTCTTTTATGAAAGATTTAAACCTAACAGATGTCTAGAGGCATGGACATCCACAGGTTAGAGATTAGGCTACTCTTTTTATTTACATCCCCATGATACACAAACACGTATTATTATTTGTTATCCACCCAAGTTTTTTTTTACCGTGTGCTGGATGTTGTAATATCACTGTCCATCCCAGAGAAAACAGGACGAACTTAGGTGAAGGCTAAATCCAAAAAGTTATTGGAGAACAAAACAATATTTTTACTTCTACGAATAAACTTTCCTGTTCCAATATGGGACACTTTAAAGGCATATATCTTAGGGGTCATTGTATTGCATACTATAGGAATAATACAATAAAAAAAAATCCAAATTGAATGGACTAGAATCTGATATCTCAGCATTTGAAAAAAAAAAAATATAGACCATACGGATCAGAATAAGGATGTTTATAGGGGATTATTTAATAAAAACCTACCAGGCAGAGAAGGCTATTATTAGCTCTAATCAGCATTATTAGAAAAGGAAGTACACTGTTGGAGCATTTCTTTGATGGTGATGTCTTAATGTCATTTAAACAGTTAAAAATAGATATAATTTTAGTAATAACAAATTCTTTAGTTATCCTTTAGTAGGCCTAGTTATTCTTTCTTTAGTCTTTAGTTAGCTAATTTATGAAACTTTTGTAAGTCTAGGCTAACGATTGCAAGTGTTCCCAGATAATGTTTTATTATGGTCATCAGTGATAGAATTCAAGCCAAGTTTTGGTAAATGTATTGTTATATTATATTGATCTTTATTTTATTGATTTTTGTTTAAATCCTTAAATGTAAAGATTTAAGTATATGCAATATTAAACGAGTATTCATTCTAACATTGTAAACAACCATTATTTGTTTCCAAAATTCCATTATTTCAATTCTTCCTCCTTTTCCAGCATACATGTGCGAGCCATTGCGGAGGTCACGGCATATGGGTCACAGTTGGCGGCAGGACGGCGGTCCTCAAAATAACCACATTTTTTCTGAGCCACATGTAGGGGGATACGGACACTCGCCTTGCGGTCAGCAACACCTGCTGAGAAATTACTGATGTTGGCGGTCTCGTGATAACCCGTGAGGCGACGCTTATTATCTTCTCCACCGCGTGGGTCGTAGACTTGAATATGCTCTACATGTCTCTTACTCAGTTTCTCGATGGCTTTCTCAATGTGCCTGATGAGAGTAGGACGATGGAGGTTAGATGACATGGCAATAACACTGTGACACAACTCATACTTTTATATTTGTCTATTGGCATAAGTGAGTACATACTCAATTCCTCCTTCTTCTCTCATTTGCACTGTGCTCACATTGACGTGGCAACCGGCTCCGTTCCAGTCTCCTGTCATGGGTTTTGGATCCAGGGTGGCCAGCACTCCGAAATCTTCACATACCCTGTGTAGCAGGAAACGTGCCATCCACAGATGATCTCCCATCTCAATTCCTAAATTTACTACATTTACATAAATGTAAACATTAACGATGCTGAAGTAGAAGATAAATAACCCAATGTCTTAGAAGTAATTTTATACGTTTCGTCACATGATTTCAGCCTGTTTTACCTGCAGGTCTCCTCGAGCACCTCACAAAAGAATCAGTTTGTTAGGGTCCAAAAGGAAGGGGTCTCTAAACATGCAGACTGGAGCCAGAAGCATTTCATTGCAGGTTCCTTGCTGACTGAAATCCCATTCTGGTATATCTGCCAAACAGAAAGAAAGAAAAGTATAAAAAAACAAACAAAGCATGAATGAAAATCACAAGAAACCATGGAGATATTTCTCTTGTACCAGCTATGACTTTTGGTTCAAAATCCATGGTTCGAGTCTTGCTACACAGGTCCAAACCACAACCACTGATCCAGACATAAGTAACTTGACAAAAGTCTCCTTGGGGAAGACTGAGGTATCTCTGCCGCAAGAACTTGTTAAGATGTGAGCTTTCAGATGCGCAAGACATACTGTATAATGCAATAAATCCAAAAGAAAATATAAATATGCTTCGTCTGTTGGTCCCTTTTCGCTCTCTTGTTTTTTGAGACTGGTGTGACAACTAAGATCCACATAGAATATATCTTCTGTCACTTGTAGGAGGTCCTCAACATTTACATGCAACCTTAGAACTGCCATTCTTATTAAAACTGCTGCATTGTTTTTCAGCACACTGGACCCACTGACTTTCATTAAATCCTCTTGAATGGCACCAAATCAGCATATTAGAATGATTTTTGAAGGATCATGTGACACCAATACACACACACAAAATATTACCTTTTACTGTATTGCCAACTAAACATTTTATTTTCCAAAACCCCAAAACATTTGAACAGCAGTATGCGGAAACATACAGTAGTGGCCAAAAGTGATTTCCGGTCTTTAAAAAAATATAACTATTATAATATACAAATATGATGCTGGATTTTTACTCCTCTTCAATGGAGAAATTAATCTAAAAAACAAGATTTTTGCCAACTCATTTTTTTATTCGATTTTTTACGTCCACTACAATGGACACCACAACTGAAACAACAAATACTTCGACTTTGAAAAGAACACGTAAGAATGAGCAATGCAATGAGAATGTGGGTGACGATATGAGATTTCAACAGACAGTTTATTGTTTTTCCTACTAAGACAAAAACTGAGATCAAACCCCCTCCTCAGTAAAACAAACCCAAGTAGAGAAGACACCGCCTCACCCAAACGAATCTCCTCATTTATCTATGCATTTCCTCTCCAACTCCCTTCCTTTCTCCCTGATTGAAGTCACTGAATTTATACGTATGTATCTCACATATGATGTATTATGTGAAAATTGTTTTTTTCCTTTTCACGTTTGGTATCATTTTAAATGTTAAGTGCGATTGGTAAAATGGTCAAAGTTTTATAGCAGTCATAGGTTTTATGAGAAAGATTGAAAATTGAAAATCCTGTTCTCCTTTTTGGGTGGTGTCTCATCAAGAGATCTGGCAATGCTCTCCTCTCCCCTGAAACCAGGTGTAACGCCCTGGGGTGCATGAATAGACTCAAAATAACTTTTTTATTTGTAAAATCCTTTTGGTCTGGTCTGTTAAGGGAAAGTGGCGGAACCAGAAAAAACCCATGCAGTGCTTGTGCTAAAGGAACACACACACACAACTGTGTGCCTCTGTCAGGTGCATTTTTTACTCTTCCATGTTATGTATTTATTATTTCTGAATTGGCTTTTGCTTAATGTGGAGTCTGGTGTTGTTACCTCAAATCTTTGTCCAGGATAGATCAAACCAAAGGCCCTAAGAATGGAGCAGGGAGCAGATCATTCGGGACCTTACGATTTCTGACCATTCCTGACTTGAGGTCCTTGCACACCGAGTCTGTCTTGTCCAAATGCTTGAACAAATTTCACAGTCTGGAACACAACTAGCCTAAGTTAGAAGGTTCCTGCTGATACCTTTCAAGACCTGATGGACAGAAAAATGTAAAGAGTTCCTTTGTTCTGCAACTGTGAAAGATCTTTAAAATAACTTTGAATGTGGTCACGATACTATTAAGTTTATAATAGGTGCAAGTTGATGAGGCCATGAGCATAAATCTGCATATGCAAGGCAAAAATGGGACTTCCTCCTCCTCCTGTCTGAAAATTGTGATGATGAACCAGGTGAATGACATCATTAATTGAGTGCCAGCCTAGTGCTATTTCGAATTTACTTGGTGTGTTGATTGCAGGAATAGTTAAGTATGTATGTTGACAATGACAAACTAAAGTGTATGATCATTTGATACAGCATTTCAAGCCTGCCTGCAAGTCATGCCATAAAACATTCTTCAGATAAAAATTTTAATTTAGAGTAATAACAAGAGACAAATATAACAGGTTAATGTGCCCTCTGCTTATAAATTCACAATAATGAATTGTTTCCAAAGGTGTGTTATTCCTGTTCATGAACATCTTTGCCTTCTTCCAGCATGCATGTGCGGGCTATTGCGGCGGTCACGGCATATGGGTCACAGTTGGCGGCAGGACGGCGGTCCTCAAAATAACCACATTTATCCTGACCAACCTGACGAGGGATCCGGACACTCGCCTTGCGGTCAGCAACACCTGCTGAGAAATTACTGATGTTGGCGGTCTCGTGATGACCCGTGAGGC
Source organism: Pimephales promelas (assembly GCF_988280905.1). Classification (NCBI taxonomy): domain Eukaryota; kingdom Metazoa; phylum Chordata; class Actinopteri; order Cypriniformes; family Leuciscidae; genus Pimephales; species Pimephales promelas. The sequence continues at coordinate 19,298,143 of NC_142787.1, forward strand.
GACGCTTATTATCTTCTCCACCGCGTGGGTCGTAGACTTGAATATGCTCTACATGTCGCTTACTCAGTTTCTCGATGGCTTTCTCAATGTGCCTGATGAGAGTAGGACGATGGAGGTTAGATGACATGGCAATAACACTGTGACACAACTCATACTTTTATATTTGTCTATTGGCATAAGTGAGTACATACTCAATTCCTCCTTCTTCTCTCATTTGCACTGTGCTCACATTGACGTGGCAACCGGCTCCGTTCCAGTCTCCTGTCATGGGTTTTGGATCCAGGGTGGCCAGCACTCCGAAATCTTCACACACCCTGTGTAGCAGGAAACGTGCCATCCACAGATGATCTCCCATCTCAATTCCTTCACATGGACCCACCTGGAACTCCCACTGCAGAGAGAGATATACACACAGATGTTGTGTTTTTTGTAAATAAATAGTGTATCTCTACCTAATAACTTCATGGTAGTTACCTGAGAGGGCATGACCTCTGCGTTAGTGCCACTGATTTTGATCCCAGCATAAAGACAGGCTTTATAATGACAATCCACAATGTCTCTGCCAAAGGCTCTGTCAGCGCCAACACTGCAGTAATACGGACCTGACAGAAGAGAGACACAAAATTGTCATAAAAACTCTCTTAATAAATGTCAACAAACCTGAAAATGTACAGTAAAATGAGTCACAGGCAGAGAGTTTTCTGATTGGCTAAAAGAGTGTGGACCAGAAAGCCACACAAATTTGTTTTGTTTTGGGCATCTATCAGGTACTGAGACTTAAATGTCACTTGAAATCAAATAAACATTTAACAAATGTAAGAAACAACTATTTAAACTTGTTTTATTTCAGTTAGTTGCAGCATTTATTTCACTTCATGTACAAAATTTGATGAAATAAACAAATGAATACAAACAATACAGGCATATTTGAACACAACAAAGTGTAACAAATTGAAATTTACAAATAAAATGTATTATTAAAATTTGAATAAATATAATGTTATCTCAATTATACTAATTACACAGCTATACAGACATTGTAAGTGTGGTTATTCAAAATATCCCACAAAGCACCTTTAAAACCAAAGACTTTCCCATTGGATTATAAGGTTTCATGTTGCACCCTTAACCTAGACTGTGGATGTAACAACTCATGATAACATTCAGATCACCTTGTGGTTTGGGGTTGCCTAGTCTGGGCCAGCCATAAGGATGTCCATCCACACCTAGTAGAGTATATTCCTGCTCCATACCAAACCAAGGGTGGAGATCTTTGACCTTCTCCATTTCCTTGTTACAGCTGTTACGGTGATTCGATTCTAAGACAACAGATGAACCATGCAGGGTTTAAATCATCTACAGTTTTACACAACTTTAAAAGATAGCAAATAGCTTTGTCTTTATATGAGCAGTATCAGTAATCAAGACCTGATGTGTACTAACCCATTAACATCTTAAAACATTTTTTCAGTCAATTTTAAAATCCGTTTAAAAAAATAGGGTGCTTGTGGAACTTAAATTACAAATAAGGCAACAGTTTGCATGACTTATTTTTGAATTTGTTTCATAAACTTAAATGCCTTTCGATGAGCTTAAAATGTCAAGTTGCATGACTTAAATCTGCTCTAATTTTAACAATAACTACTTCGATTAACCAAATCTGCTCCTTTTATCAACAAGTTGAAAGAACTGTGTCCAATATAAAATTCGAATACGCATTCTGTATGGTAAACAAACTTAAAGAGTGATTACGTGAAGCAGTAACAATCATTTTGCAATCATCAAGTAATCATTTTTGAGTTAAGGAACAAACTCATCCTGAAAATAGGTAAGAACACCGTAAAAAAATATTGTTGGTTTAACTTAAAAAATAAGTAACCTGGTTGCCTTTTAATTTTAAGTTCATTGAAATGGAAAAATTGAGTTAATACAATGAAGGTGATTAATTTAATCATTAGAAACTCAAAATATTATGTTATCTGAACTACATCAATTATCCAAGTTGATTTGACAAAAGAAAAAATGTTGTGATAACAAATCATGAAAATATTTTTTTTACAGTGAAAATACATTTCCAAATTTGTCCGTAACAATGTACATGAAACTAGCAAACTGCCAAACAATGGAATATTCATTATTAATGCACCAGTGCATGCTGGGAAGCAGGTGAATGAGACTGAATATCATATTTTTTCAATACAGGCCTACATGAACTAAAAAAAATTTTATCCAATTTACCTGTTATACTTTAAGCAATAATAAATAAATAAACTGCACTGAGATGCATTGCTTGTGCTCCTTTTGAATATGGCAAATCAAAAACTACAATTAGTAAATCTTTAGCATTGTTTTATGATTTAAAAAAAAAAATAAAAAATTACAGTTTCACAATCATACCTGCAGGTTCCCTGGTGTGCTTGAGCACTTCACACAGGACCAGTTTGTTTGGGTCCAAAATGAAGGGGTCCCTGAACATGCAGACAGGAATCAGTAGCATGTCGCTGTTGCGTCCTTCAGACTGGCCTGTGCTGGAACCATCAAAGTTCCATTCCGGCAGATCTGCCAAAGAACAAGAAAAACCAGCATTAACAAGTTGCTGGAGATAAAAACAAAGAAAGTGAAACTGGTCAGGTAAAACTGAAACTTTGCTACCAGCTATGCTCTTTGGCTCCGAATCCATGGTTCGAGTCTTGGCGCGCAGACCCTCCCCAGAGCCATCAATCCAGACGTAAGTGACCTGACAGAAGTGTCCCTGTGGCAGACTCAGATACTGGTGCCGCAGTGCCTTGTTGAGGCTGGAGCTGTCAGATACGCAAGACATACTGGACCAGATTTACAGTATGTATCTGGAGAAGCAAAACAAGTAGACTACGCTGTCAATGTAGTTGTTTACTAAAATATAAATATTAATTCTAATTATTTAAACATATTTATTGTAATGAATAATAAATTCGGACAAATCTGAATCTAAAAACCTTTAAATTGTACTTTTTGTCAATACTTTATCCACAAATTTGTATGGATATATATATAAATAAATACTCTGAAATAGTTAACAATTTTTTTACAATGCAATTTAATATAACGATAGCATTTAGACTGTTGATTATATTTTACAAATTTACAAATAAATATTATCAAAATATTATATTTTATTTAATTACACAGTGAATAGCCAAGAAATGTTTTACTGCTCATTAAAGTACCATAATACTTACTCAGACAAGCGTATATGATGTAATCGTTCCTCTTCTAGCATGAAGAATGAGGACTGTGTGCTGAAACAGTTGAGTTTAAGGAAACTTTTATGTCGTATGAGAGATTAAACATAAGATGGGCGTGATTTCCCTTCATAGTTTTGTTTCTGTGATGACAAAACAAAATGAGTCATTACACACGAATGCAACCATGAATGCAACCTGTAATTGCTACAATGCAGCTGCTTAGTTTATCGTACTATCGAGTTGTTTTTATTCATTAACTGTTTTTATTTTCTTTCTGGTTACCAGGTATTTTATTGTATATGTATTAAGTTAGGCTGAATATACAATATATAGTTCTCTTGAGGCAATGAAGAATTGTGCATGGCAGTATTTTCAAATCTACTCAACCGTTTTCTCACCTCAGCTCTCCTGCACACAATTAAACACTACATTTAATGAGAGGATTTTTTTTCCCACTGGAAAGAGACATCAGCAAAATAAAGACACAGAGGAACCGAGCTTTTTACTTTGATATGAACAGACACTTGCTGTAAAAAAAGCTGATTAGTAAAGCTGATTTATTCAAACCCCTGCAAGCACGTCATGAAGCAAACTATAACTGCTTGTTTGCAGAACAGACATAATGTTCACAACCTCTTTTAATGGGTCTTTTCATTCACTAAAAGGAATCACAAGTCTTATTGCCACAAGTTACCTATGAGCAGGCAAAACCAGTTTAAAAAACATTAAGGAAGTGTTTATGAAAATAAATAAATAAATAAATAAAGTGCATCAACTCTAATTTTCAGCTAATTTCATAAAGTTGTGAATAGATCACTCTCTATCACCTTTGTGTATTAAATCCAAGTCCAACAAAGTTATGCAATTAGAAGGCAATTTTGGTGACGTGGAACAAAGTGTGCCTAAATTTTAGGTGTGGGTAACACACCTATAGGTGTGGGTAACAGAGTGTATTTTTTTATGTATGTTTAGCTGTTTGTATGTGTCTCTGTATGTATAGATATTTTATGTTTTATGTATACACTAAAAATACAACTGTAATTTTTTCGGTAAAAAAAAAAAAAAAAAAAAAAAACGGCAGCTTGCCAGAACTTTACAGTTAAAAATATGGTAGGAATGTTATTGGTTTTACAGACTTAACTTAAAATTTACAGTAATAAAATGTATTTCATTTTCCGATTAAATGTTGATTTACCAACCTTTTGAAAAATTGATCTGTTTAGCACCATTGTAATACAATGACAACCAACAATCATCACAACAGTGGTGAGAGTTACATTAGCATTCAAAGCTCATCACAAGTAGTCTTCCATTAGAACGTTAATACTTATGTAAAGATGAAAGATGCAAAAAAATGCCATAAACATTAATTTAACATTAAATGTAACTTAAAACCCTAATGTGACTAATTACAAAAAAAAACAAAACAAGAAAACTATGAGGAACCAGTTATTTCAACAAAAATACATAAAATGTGAAGTGTCACACAAGGAATTGTGGGAATCTCAATTTACGTTTTTTTCACTGTAAATTATACAATGAGCTTTTCTTTTTCACTTTCAAAAACTGTAAATTTAACGGTATTTCACAGTAAAATTATATCATAGTTATTTACTGTATATAGTATGTTAACCAATTAACAGTTTTGCACTGTAGCATTTTTACAGTCTTTTACCGTTAAAATCACGATTATTTTTTATTTTGTTTTTATACATTTACCATTATTATTATTTTGTTGTTGTTACTGATTTGCTGGTATACCAGCTCTTGTGTAAGAATGGGAGCAAATCCCTTCAGCCATGTCCCAAAATCTAGTGAAAAGCTTCTCATGAGATATTAAAAAAGTTTCAGCTTTTTATTAATGTCAGTGTTTTTGAAATTAAATGTTTTGTATAAATACATATGGATGTTTGGGTGTCTATATAGTCTACTTCTGGTAAAATTAAAATGTGAAGCAACCTGTTCATCCAGTCTCCATTGTGACATTTTGGCACATCTACAGGCAGAAAACAAAAATGACGTGGCACAAGATGATCTTGACCATGTAACCTTAAAATGAAATATGTAACCCAGGTGGTTCATACTGATAATACTAAAACTATACTTGCTTAACATATTAAAGAGCCAATTCAAATATTTTTGGTGATACAAATCTAAAAAGAACAATGGTAAAATGTATAAAAATAGCTTGGTGAATGCCTCAAATGTGAAAAAACAAAAAAACATTACTACTAACATTAAGTGCGTGTTTAATTAACGTCCTTCACACACTGGTTAACACTTGTTACATCTAAAACAAGAAATAGCTTTTTTGTTTTAAACAATATGCAGAAAAAACATGCAAATTATATTTGCAAACTTGTTTTGACATCATTTACCAAAAGGTTTTGATCAAAAGTGATTCGGGATTAAAGTGACCAGTGATATCAGATTGGGATTGTTCAGAGCTCCCAGATCACCTCAGGTTGCGACTGAACCTTGCTTTTGGCTACCACAACTCAAGGCAATATACTCAGTTTAAAGAAATAAAATAGCAGCTTTCAAATTACACAAACATTCTTAAAGGGATTGGCCACCCAAAAAAAAAAAAAAAAAAAAAAAAAATCAACCCTCATGCTGTTCTAAACCTGTATGACTAGGGGTGTAACTATACTCTCATGTCACGATTCGATACATATCACGATACTGAACTCACAATACGACATTATTGTGATACTCCAAGACATATGGTAAAATGTTAACAAAAAATTGCATTGCGCTGATTGTAAAAAAGACAGACAGGCGACAGAAATGACGTAATCAACGGCGCTGAGAGACGATTGAGTAGTGTCCGAAAGGGGTGTTTCTATTATGCTGGTGAGCTCACTATATAGTGCTCTACTCCCTACCCCCTACGTAGGAGGTAGGGAGTAGTGGTTTGTGTGGAGATTTCGGACACAGCCTGTGTGTGGTTTTACAAGCGTCAACCAAGCAGCAACCATTCACTTGGACACAGAGAAGGATTATTTTAGTAAAAATCTTCATTTATGTTTATCTGAAGAAAGACATGAGTAGGCCTATATACGATGAGACAATTTTTTCATTTTTGAGTGAACTATCCCTTTAAGAAAAGATATTCAGAATTACAGTGAGAAGGAAAACTGTAAACTTTGAGCATCACAGCTGCAGTTACCACATAATCGTGAATGGCAGTGAGCGGTCCAGCATAGCTTCATTGAGTGATGATCACAGTGCAGGATGGATGATTAAGAATCACATTTATGGATCATATGTCCAAAGCAACTCTCATGTCATGCTTTCCTGACAATACGCCCAGATTTCTTTGAGTCTCGTCTCCCTGACCGGACCGGCTGGCTACTGACTCGCCACGTTCCATGACAGACACGAGCACTGTGGGTAAGAGTAAGAACAACACAGACAGTTATGAAGGTATATCATATGCACATATTTTAATTGCTGTCTAAATAGGGACTGTTTTGTGTTTTATGGTACTGTAACGGTGTGAAATGAATATTAACACCTAAACACATACCTCAGGTCTTTAGTAACCTGGGACGTCATTCACTGGCCTCCTCCTCATTGATTTTTTTTTAAAGTTAGACATCAACATTCTTCTTAGTATTTCTCCATTATACACAAAAAATGTATAAAAATGTTTATATTTTTTGTGTGAAAATTGTATAGGGTGTTAACTACCCTAGGTAACGGTGTAAGTATATATTTTTTCTGCACAACAACAATTGGATCTTTGATGACGGAACAAGTGAAATTCACATTTATTCTACAAGGAAGCAATGTTTGATACACAATGATGAAGTGAAGTTACACTCATAGTTACCACAGGCAATAAAACAAAAGAATAGGAATTATCATCAGTGTAACTTGAAATGGCTCAGAGATTTACTGCAGAGCAAGCACTAAACATAATCAAAAAGGTTACAAAATATGCTTTTTTTAATTCTTCTGTAATTGTTACTCTAATAGTTTTATATTATCGGTAGAGCATAGCGCTAAAGACCCAAATATGTGATCATTAGCGAAACAATGCATTTAAAATGTAGTAATATTACCTAAATGTGCCTGTGGTAACAAAACCAAACATTTTAATGCATATGGAAAAAAAAAACTCTTAAATAAAGTTTGGTCAGGTTCACGTGGGGAACATTTTTAGTGATTGTGACAGGTAAAAAAGCATATTTAAACATCTTACCCAGAGGTCCACATGAGGCGTTTATGTGGCTTGGCTGCTTGTCTCCTGTACTGCATCAGTCCACACACCAGCTCGTGAGCTATCATGACGTATAGTAAAAATATAAGCACCCCCGCGTCCATCCTGCCGGTAAGGTATTTGACAGGCTTTTGCACAGCAATGTGGGTCGCACGGAATTTAGCAACAGGGTCACTGAATCTCACACACGCGCACGTTTGTTATCCATCCACCGCTCCACGAGTCACTTCCCCTGTCTCGCGCTTCAAAAATAATTCATAAACAGCGGCATTTTACTCCCCATCACTGACTTGATAATCCGAATTTTAATTGTGACAAAGCAAAGATTTTCACCTTTTATTGTTGACGTAGAGTGAGCTTTGTGTTGCTTGAATTAAATCCTATTGAGCTTTTCGACAGACGGATCAGGGGGATGATGTTGCCGTGGAGACATCGCCGTTGCCAAGAGACCTCGTAATTCAGTAACAGTAGTGCCCCTTTTACGCCGACGTCACATCACAATGTTCACTAAAAGGGGTCTATACCATGTCTATGATATGAACCCCGCATACAAGTCATTCCTCGTGAAAAAAACTAAACAAAAACAAAGTGTAAACAACGACAAATAGGAAATTTAGCTTACAGCAAAATTATGCATTTCTGAAGGAGTACAAAACTCTGCCTATAACCAATTTTCATGTTTTTTTTGTAGTACTTAAAAAAAATCAGACAGACGGCAAAAGACAATCACTCTAATAATAGCTTATTGATAAATGAACTGTAAACCTTTAATACACACACTCTCACACAGAGAGAGAGAGAGAAAGTGTGAAATGTCTCAATACTATTAATAAATTAAGATATCCTTTGATTGAGATAATCTGTTAAATAATATTTCTATTAATCGCATTATACACTTTTTAAATGAATACTCAATGATATGGTAATACAATGGTAATACAATATACAATTTAATTACATTTATAAAAAGTTTTTAATATAAACCGTATAGGCTATTCTATACCGGCATTACAAAAGGAACCTCAAATAGTTTATTTATTTAAATTTTTACCATAACAAAACTACGTTGTACTCCTAAAAATGTTGTGCATAAATCTCTGTTATTCTGCAGTAGAGAGAATCCATTAAGTGAAAGACCATCCACAGGCTAGATCTTTTAGTGAGGATAGCCATGATGACCCCAAACCACTTAAACCACAAAAACAATCGAACAATTGAACAATCTATGCTATGGACATCAAATACCACAGCCTCTAAGACAGTAGTTTATTGTATATCATATATTAAATTGCATTTAATTGGATTACTTGTTTGGATAATGCCATTTTTATCCTGTGATGAAATTTTTTGGTTAGCATCAGTGTGAACATGTTGGTGTTGTTTTGCATGTGTTATAACCGGGCTAGTCCTGCCATGCCGACACAAGCAGTTCTCCTGCAGTGATGTCAGCTGTTTTGCCTGAAGGCTGCCAGTTGGTGGCACAGTCACCACAATAATCTCCTACGGCCTTGTATCCTCATGCCCCTCATCGGGATATTGCTGTAACCAGCAAACACACAAAAAGAGATTTTAATATACACACAGTTTAGATTATTAGAGATTACAGTAATCCCATATGGCTTTCTTTAATCTGTGAATACAAAATGTGAAATTTTGAAGAATTTACTGGTCGTTCTTTTCCATGCAATTACACTGAATGGGGGACTGGAGCTTTCAAGCTTAAAAATAATTATGCAAAATCACCATAAAACTATCGTCGTATTATAGCATCTGGGTGTGAAACATTTCAGATTAAAAAAAATATTCCTTTATATCATGCAATTCTGATGACTTCTCTCAGAATTGTGAGATGTAAACTCGCAACTGCAAGAAAACAAGTCAGAATGGCTTCCATAGTAAATAATGTCTGAATTTTTGGTTTTGTTTGGGGAACTATCCCTAAGGTTTAAGCTTTTACACATACACACACACACACAAAAGAACATGTACAGCCAGGTAACTTACAGCATCTCCAGAACCATACAGTTCATTGCCAAAGCCAGTGCAGGTTACATGAGATTCGTTTGAGGTATCCACTGAGGCATTGGCATTGTGTTTAGTCTTCAGGTAGAACACAAACAAGGCAGCGAGAATCAGTAAGAGCAGAATGACGAATACAACAGAGGCCACAGTGGTTCCTGTGTTGTCAGATGATGAGGCTGTAAATATAAAGATGTCATGATTTTCCTGCATCACTATATATAAGGTTTTCACACCTATCGCTTTCCAATTCATACATACTTGAAGGTATAATGGTAACAAGAATATATAACGAATCTGAATGACACTAAGGTAAAGACTAATTCGAAGAATTCTTGCTAGATGAAGAACTCTTACTTTGGTCATTCTTCTGTCCAGCACAGTTCACCCCAACCGTGTACCGCACGTCATCCAGGGCAAGAAAACCCTTCTCTCCTTTAATTCCCTCTAGTACAATCTGCCTCGCATTAAATCACAAACACAATCAGTATAATCAAACTCAAATTCATGCAGAACCAATAAGAACATTGAATAAAGTAGTGTTTGCTCACCTGGTACTCGGTTTCTGAGGTGAAATTGACACTAAAGTATTTCCAGTTTCCACCTCCCTCATCCAGAATCAGTAATTCTTGTTTGGATTCTTCAGACAGCCTCCATACTATGAGTTTGCTGTCATCTTCAGAAGAAAGCAATATAAATAATCATTATTAAATTATAATTATTACTGTTTTTAATCCAATGCAACTTGCAGTGCATTTCACAGGATATGCAATAGCTGGATCCTAGTTTTAAGGAAACGTTTGGATCAAATAAGCTGTATAATTGCCAGAGAGATTTTGTTGATAAGATATTTTAGTAGCTATGCTGCCGTTTATGTTTTGGAAAGAAGTCACCATGGCTGCATTATTTGATCCAAAATACAGTAAAAATACTTTTCTATTTTAATATAGTTTAAAATGTATTAATAATTTATAGGAATAATTTATTCCACTGATGAATTTGCAGATATAGATGTGGCATACATATGGTTGGCTGATAAACCCAAAAACTCAGGCAGGTTCCTTTGGTTGGTGGCAGGTGAGGGCTCAGCAGCCAGGCATTCCGATTAGCGGTGTCCCGTTGGGAGTTAGGAAGGACCAGAAAGTGTCCTGGAGTTATAAAGGAGACTAAATTACATCCACTTCCTCAAAATAAATAAAGCTGTGACAATGAGTATTCACATTCTCTACTTAGCATCAAACACTTTTTAGTATGAGCGTAAAGCGCATGAATCACCTTCCTCTGTGTACAGTGTGTGGTCATATGCTGGTGTGCTGTAGAACTTCTCAGCTTGCGCACTGGTCAGGTCCCAGTCTAACCAGTCTAAAGATGCATTCTGAGTGTTGGACCAACCACAGAAACCTTTCTCGAAATCACAGACTCTATCTGAAATGCACACAAACACAAATAACCAAACAACAACAACAAAACAAAAACTAAAATCTAAGCTATTTTAGAGATGTAATAATAAACAACAACATATAATAAGAATATTTATTATAATGAACAATAATATAAATGTATTCAGTGACATGCATTTATTTATTAATAATAATAATTAAAAAGAAACAATATTGTTCAAAAGTTTGGGGCCAGTGAGATTTTTTTTAAAGAAATTAACATTTTATTCAGCAAGAATACAGTAAATTGATCAAAAGTGACGTAAAGACATTTCTAATGTAACAAAAAAATTAAATTTCAATTAAATGCTGGTCATTTAGAACTTTTTCTTTTCTTTTTTTAACAACCTGAAATTCCAATAATCTATCTAATCTTAAATTAGAAAAAAAAAGCTATTTTAAATTGTAATACTATTTCACAGTTTTTGCTGTATTTTTGATTAAATAAATGCTGCTTTGGTGAGCAAAATAGACTTTGCAGTCCCCAAAATTTGAACTGTAGAATATACACTAACCTAAAGTATTATTAGGAACACCAGTTCAATTTCTCATTAATGCAATATCTAATAACTAATCCAATATCATATAATGAAGGCATTTCTGAAGGCGAAAGGGGGTCAAACACAGTATTAGTATGGTGTTCCTAATAATCCTTTAGGTGAGTGTATATTGTCAATATTTTATGCAATATATATGACAAGTTATAGATGAAAAGTAGGTGGAGAAGGTGCTTGTGAAAGTAAATGGGGTTAATTTTGATTTCATGTTGACTATAATTCACGTTTTAATTCAAACCTGGTGTGGGGCAGCTGTGGGTCGAGTAGGTGATGTCATCAATGGCAATGAAACTCAATAAGCCTCCTTCACCCTTCACCTCAAACTGCAGCTGAATCACAAAGATGCTTCAAATCTTTACACACATCCATACTCACACCTAGACCATTTATTAAAAATAACAAGCTAACAAAACAGGTGTAATTGCGATACCTTGGCATTTACAATGCTAAACGGCCTAAGGCAGCAGATCACTTACCTGCCAGTCCCCATGCCAGCTGATGTTCCCTTGGCCATGACGCCAGGCATGTCCCTGCCTGACACTGCTAGAAAATATCTGTATCATATCTCCATCAGATGGCTTCACATAGACATTCAGCGTGCCTTTGTGTGTGGGGATACATATGGTATTTACTTGAAAATGAATAGGTGTGTACACAACACAAATATGAGATCATGTTCTCTTACCTGGCTTTTCTCCCCCTGTATGGTACCAGAATTGTACACATTCGGTGTGAGTCAAACCTCTGCGCACAGGTGAGGTCAAGGTGGTCACACTGCCCAGGGGAAGGACATCCACACCGCTGTGGGCCAGCATGTAGAACCCTAGTCACAACATACTATACATCACTCCTTTAAACTAATCCAGCTAAAATAAAATAGAAAACATAGCTAGTAATCTATATCCTAAACAAGGTTGAGCTGGATCACAAACACTGCCGTGCAAGTTTAGCAAATTAGACTTCACCAATTTTCTTTCATTTTCAAATTTCCCTTACCGTTTTTTGTTTCCAGGCTGTGGTCGGTCTCCGGTCCAGTTTTGTGTATTGCCCAGCTTTGGTGTATCCACCTGGCTTTTGTAGAACTGGTATAGCCACAAGTCTGACTCTCAAACGAGCACATAGTGGGCAAGGAACAGGGTCTCGTCACAAACGCCACATCATCTAACGCTAACTGACCATCAAAACCAGAGCGAGTTGCCTCAAACACCAGCTACATAAGCGAGAAAAATGAATGGCAAGAACATTAAAGGAATTCGAAGAGAAATTTAATACTGAAAATGTTAAAACATCCCTTTTCACAGTCAGTTTATTCGATACAAATCTTCTAAACCAATATATGTGGTAGTGGCCATTTGCAAAGTCATGTGTTTTGCTGGGGATTTTGCTGTCAATTATGCATTAGGTGTGTAAACAACTTTTGTGTGCACCTGGAAAGCAGAAAGCTGAGGAGGCACAGGGCAATGGCCCTCATGCCAGACGTTACCATGGGCACCGCTGCGCATCCACAACAGCTCTTCTGAGCCATCAGCAAATAGCAGCTTTACACTGAGAGTGCCTTGGAAAGAGAAGATGGATGATGAAACAAATTAATTATAATTAAGTATAAAGTTTGAGTCAGTGTCTCAGCACAAGAAGTAGGACCTTCTGGTCATACAATGGCTGAGAAAATCACATTTTATGAAGCTGGGAAAACGGTGTTCAGATCCACCTGTGTTTGGCCCGTAGAGTTTATAGAAGAAGGACAGACAGTGCTCAGTGTGAATATACTGTCTGATTGAGAGGAGACGTCCAGAAAGACCTCGCAATGAAGTGTCCCACATATCCACCACCAGACTTCTACCTGAGAAAGAGAGAGAAGAGTAGAGAAAGGAGTTTGTATGATGATGATAAAATAACATAAAGTTCAAATTTAATTCACTAAAAATTAAGCAACATTAAAAGTCTCCTGACCATCATGGACAGTGTGGTCCATTCCAGTATGAAGCTTCCAGTCATAATTATCTGTTTGGTCCTGGTACCACCCGCACAAATTTACCTCAAAATTACATGATACATCTGTTATAGGAAAAACAATAATGAAAAAAAATCATTTTATTTAGCCAACCAAATCATTTAGAGACAATTAAAATAAACCATGCAAAAAATAGTGTTAAAAAATGATTTGTATCCACTCACCACCAGAGGGGATATAAAGAGGAGAACAGTTAACAAAGTACACATCCTTCACTGCAATCTGGTTACTTGGGGAGAGCTCTTCAGAATGGGCCATGAATTCAAACTGAGAAAGAAAGAAGAAAATAGACAAAAACAGAGAGCTAGATGATGATAGATAGATAGATAGATAGATAGATAGATAGATAGATAGATAGATAGATAGATAGATAGATAGATAGATAGATAGATAGATAGATAGATAGATAGATAGATAGATAGATAGATAGATGGATAGATAGATGGATAGATGGATAGATGGATAGATGGATAGATGGATGGATGGACAGATGGACGGACGGACGGATGGACGGATGGATGGATAGACAGACAGACAGATAGATAGATATATATACAGATAGATAGATAGATAGATAGATAGATAGATAGATAGATAGATAGATAGATAGATAGATAGATAGATAGATAGATAGATAGATAGTCTACCTGAAAGCGATTATCTCTTGCTCCAACATACACTTCCTCTTTTAGCCAAGTCCCTGCCATCTTATTGGTCCTTCCAGTAAAGTTCCACAGCACAGAATGAGTCCCAAACACACTGTCCACAACATACACTGCCAGTTTACCTGCAAAGAGAGGAAGAGAGTCTATAGTCTAATATCACGCTAACTAACAGAGGAGAGACAGGTGTATTACAGCTGATGTCGTACCTATGTGTGGGTTACTGCCATTGAGACTGTAGGAGAACTGAAGGGTGCACGCTGGACCTGACGGACCCAGGAGAGGGGTACGAGTTTGAGCTTCACTTAACTGCTGCCCAGGAGCACCAGTCACAAACAGGAACTCTTCTATTGACACACATACACAAATTACATTCAATTATCTAGCATTTTCTTAATTCCATCATGCTAAAAACGGATTTTTTTTTGGTTGTTTTTACCTTGAACGAAGGTGTCATTATACTTTTCTAGCTCCCAGGCCTGGCTCCCTATACTAGTATCTGTCCAGCCAGAGCTTCCCATCTCATATGAGAAGTCCCCTATGTACACAACAAAGACCCTCAATGTGTATACACTTGTATACACCAAAACAAACATGCAAATTCACTTAACACACACACATAATTGTATAGGTGGTACTCACCACACTGAGCTTCATCTTCTCCAGCAGGACAGTCCTCTTTAAAGTCACAGATTTTTAGACTGTCCTCTATGCAAGGTTTAGCGGGAGGCTTTGGAAATACTGGCATTGATGCTGTATAAAAGGCAATGACACTTGTTTTATAAATTTACAGCCAAATGTGTTGGCAAACACAGAGTTGTGGTGTATAATCGACGTAGACAGGCATAAAATCAGAGAGTACCATTATCATTGGATAAGATGCACTCAGGAGACAACACAATATCATCAATGGCGATCCCTCCATACGTATGGTTTCGAATGGCAGCAACAAATAGTATCTGATTGGGGAAAGTTCAATACATAAGACAGCATTTATGACTGCTGTGTGATAAAAAAAGCAGGAAACTTCTGAGAGTGATGATGTCAGAGGAGCAATGAGTTCAAGTACCTGGAACGTGCTATTGACAACAAACTCCACCTCAGCCTTTACCCATAAGTCCCCAAGAGCACCTCCACGTTCCCACACAGGATAAATCTCCGTCCCAGCCACCAACACAGACAGTCCGCCCGACACTCGGCCAAACTGATGTGTGTACATTATCATCTGTAATTATGGACAATGGGTGTAAAGTGTAAGCCTATAGACACCGAGATGTCCCCTAATCCTGCGTATGTGGTTACAATCCTGATAAAAAGTAGTGTATTAAGTTCAAGTTGTGCCTTTATTGTCATGCTACTGCTCCATTTAATAAGTATTTGGTACTATACTGTACATACCCGGCAAGGATGTGTGTCATTGGTTGGTGCCAGGAGAGGGCTTTGAAAAGACGTCCAATCACTCGTCAGGATGTCCGGCTTGGTTACATATAAGAAATGTCCTGAAGAGTAATTATTTATTGACTTATTTTGAGACTTCAATGCACATGTCAGTGTTACCTTTAACAAAAAAAACAGCAATAAACACAACTAGGAAAAAATAAATAAAATACATTTTCATGACTCTATAACTATAAAAAATAAAATAAAAATGGTCACAAATTAAGTAAAGTTCTTGATCCACTACTGTTCAAAGGTTTGGGGTTGGTTTTTTATTTTTTAATGGTTTTTAGATTTTTTTTTTATGTTTTTAAAAGAACTCTATTATGCTCCAAGGCTACATTTAATCAAAAATATTGTACAAAATGTTATTACGATTTAAAATGTATTCCTGTGACGGCAAAGCTGAATTTTCAGCATCATTTTATCCTATTTTAAAATTCTAAATTCAATATTTTAAATTCTAATATGCTGATTTGTTGCTCAAGAAACAGTATTATTATGAATTTAGAAATCAGTTGTGCTGCTTAATATTTTGTGTTATATTTAATATATTATATATTAATATTTGTTGTTAGCATTTATTGGAAACAGAAATCTTTTGTAACATTATACTTTACTGTCATGATCAATTTAATTTAACCATGCTAAAATAAAAGTATTAATTTATTTCCAACAGTGGTGTACATGGTATATTATAAAATCATTCTAACCCACCTGTATTAAACATTGAAATGCGACTAGACGAAATAGAAAAAACTAAGATAAATAAATAATAATAAATGAAAATTTTTAAACTATAATAACCCTGCTTACTGGCCTGCACATACCCGTCATCGTGTTAGTTGAGTGGTCTCTACCAGGTCCTTTTTGAGGCTCAGAAAGTGATATATTCATCTGATTTGTTCTTGTCCATTTCAAGGGTGATATTGTCCTTATGTCCCATCCACAAAGACCATCCTCAAAGTCACAGCCCATGTTCTGCTCTGTGCATAATTAATAGACACCAATATAACAAACATTATCAGCGATTATGACTCCAGACCAGCAGTTGGGGATCTAACTCAAGAATCAAATGCACTGAAGACTAAATGAATGAACATATTTCCTCATCAATACATCATTGATTTCTCTCACTAGATTATGGTCCTCACCACAGTTCTCTTCATCCGTTCCATCAGCACAGTCATCCGTGCCGTCACACACTTTATAGTCCTCCACACATCCCTCCCGCTTACATGTCACAAAACCAGGTATGCATGTTCCACTTTCAGGAGGAACTGAAAGAGAGAGGGAGAATCCAAACATCCTTATCACTGATGGTGTTATCCATTAAAAGCATGGATGCCCAGTTGTTGACTTTTAAGGCATGCAGATAATAAATGCGATAAAAAAAAAATATATATATATATATATATATATATACAGTGCCCACCACAATTATTGCCACCCCTGTTTAAGATGTGGTCGAGGACTTTTAAAAATTCTCCCTTTTTTTTAAACAACATAGAACCCAAATGCAAAAAAAGAGAAAAATCCAACCTTTTATTTAAGTACATTACTTTGGTGGTAAAAAAAAATGTAAAAATTTAGAAAAATAAAAACTTCAAATCATGTGTCCCACAATTATTGGCACCCCTAACAATTCCGCTGAAAAATGTAATTGATTTTAAAAAAATATATATTTTCTGTAGTTGCTAATGTTGGTCAGGATATCTAGGAACTTTTAATTAGTAATTCATGACTTCCTATTTCCCTGGGGTATAAATATGACATGACACATATGCCTAATTCTCTTACCCATTTGTCAACATGGCAAAGACAAGAGAACACACCATTCAAGTAAGGCAGATGTGTGTTGACCTTTATAAGTCAGGCAATGGCTACAAGAAAATAGCCACTCACCTTATCTTGCCCGTATCTAAAGTTAGAGGAATCATTAAGAAGTTTAAAACAACAGGAACAGTGACAAACAAGGCTGGAAGAGGTCCCAAGTTTATCTTACCACAACGCACTGTGAGGAGGATGCTAAGAAAAGTAAAACAAAGTCCTAAGCTCACTGTCACAGAATTGCATCAAATAGTGGCATCTTGGGGTCACAAAATCTCCAAAACAACCATCAGACGCTCTCTACATGCCAACAAGATGTTTGGGAGGCATGCTAGGAAAAAGCCTTTTCTCACTAACACTGACAAACGTAAACGTCTGGAGTTTGCCAAGCGGCACTGGGACTTCATCTGGGATCGTGTGCTTTGGTCGGATGAGACTAAGATTGAGCTTTTTGGCAACAAACACTCTAAGTGGATCTGGTGTAAAACAAAAGATGTGTATGCCGAAAAGTACCTCATGCCCACCGTGAAGTATGGTGGAGGATCTGTGATGCTGTGGGCCTGTTTCTCTTCCAAAGGCCCTGGGAACCTTGTTAGGGTGCATGGCATTATGAACGCTTTGAACTACCAGGACATTTTAAATAAAAACCTGATGGCCTCTGCCAGAAAGCTGAAGATGGGTCGTCATTGGGTCTTTCAGCAGGATAATGATCCAAAACGTGTAGCAAAATCTACACAAAAATGGTTCAGTCACAAACTCAAGGTCCTCCCATGGCCATCTCAGTCCCCAGACCTCAATCCAATCGAAAACCTGTGGGGTGAGCTAAAGAGGAGAGTGCACAAGAGAGGGCCCAGGATTCTGGATGATCTAGAAAGGTTTTTCAATGAAGAATGGTCAAAGATCCCTTTCTCTGTGTTCTCCAATCTTGTGAAATGTTATAGGAGGAGATTAAGTGCTGTCTTGTTGGCAAAAGGGGGTTGTACAAAGTATTAACATCAGGGGTGCCAATAATTGTGGGACACATGATTTGAAGCGTTTATTTTTTTAAATGTTACATTTTTTTTTTACCACCAAAGTAATGTACTTAAATAAAAGGTTGGATTTTTCTCTTTTTTTGCATTTGGATTCTATGTTGTTTAAAAAAAAGGGAGAATTTTTAAAAGTCCTCGACCACATCTTAAACAGGGGTGCCAATAATTGTGGTGGGCACTGTATATATATATATATATATATCTTATGCTTACCCAGGCAGCATTTATTTGATCAAAAATGTAATATATTAATATAAACAGTAATATGTATAAAAACATTTTTGTGGAATCCGTGAAAATCTTTTTTTTTTATTCTCCAACTTATTTTTAGATTTAAGAACAGCATTTATTTGAAATAAAAATCTTTTGTGACGTTTTAAATGTTTAACAAAAGTATTAATTTCTTTAAATAAAGTACTAAAACATTGCTGTGGATTTTCCTTTATACATTCTTCATAATATTTTTTGGGGGAAAAATCATCACTTTGAAACTGCATTTAATGCATCAGACAAATTAAATCAATCTTTTCTAAATTTTAAAATGAAAATACTTAGGACTCCACGTCATGCCTAAAGATGCCCCTTAGCTGTTCTAAATTCAGTGTAAAATAGGGCTTCTTGGGCCTTATTGCTTTATTAAAATAAAATAAAATAAAATCTGGTTGTTCCAGCTTTTCTTGTATAAATGTACAAAATAATATGTGAATGACCTTTTTCCATTTGTTCTTACCTGGCAGGGCACAATCTAGAAATTCCATGTGATCGACGGACACATCTCCCTGCTTCCCTTCACTGCGTCTGGAATGAAGCTGGATGTGGAAAGGGCCCGGAATACGGCCAAGGTAAACGGTGGCCTCCCTCCAGCCTCGGAAGCTAGAGTTCTCTGGCCTCCAAACTACAGCTTCTTCGCCGCCAGTTTGCAACACTGACCCCCACAGAGGGGCATCACCCAGCCCTGTGTAACCTAAAACATACACACACAAACTGAATTCACAAGTGTTGAAGCAACAACCTATACGGTTAGATGTGTCCGTTTCCTCTGAGTAATCTTTATTTAATACTACTCTACAGGTTAATTAGTCCATATTTGATGCAGTTTTGAATGTGCTAGTATGTGTGTGAACCTGAGTCCCAGATGAAGTATCTGAGCCGAAGGCGACAAGTAGGAGAGGAATGTTTTATTGTAGGGGACACGAGCACAGCAGTTCTCGGGGCATCTGAAGTCACAGCTGTCACTGCCATAAACCAGCCTGAGAAACACAGAAATATTACATGAAAAGAAACCTTGATATCACTTATCAATAAGATTCAATTTGTTAACATTAGTCAATGTATCAGGTCGAATGATGTAACAATGAATACAACTTGTACACAGCATTTAATAATCTATTGGCCGGTTTCACAGTCAAGGCCTAGTCATAGACTAATGCGTGTTTTGAGCTGTTTTAACTGAAAGCAACTTGAAGTGGCATATCTTAAATTAGTATCAATTTATACTATAAAATTAGTAAATGTATTACGAATGAGTTTAAATTAATAATGAATAATAATATATTTAGAAATGAAAATGCTTTATAAATAAACACTGTAAAAAATGTCAATTATTAGTTCACAATACCTGATGCTTATGGTAATTAACTAAAATAGTTTCTGCAATATTTTTAAACAAAACCATTTAAACATAATTAGTAATTCTTGTATAATAATTAAATGCAGCAATAGACTAAATTAGAAAACTAAAAAACATGCAGAAAAAAAAAATCATGACCATTTACACTACCATTGGTTGGTAAGATTTTAAATATTTTTAAAGGTATTCTCTTATGCTCACCAAGGCTACATTTGTTTTATCAAAAATACAGTAATAATCACTTGTATATATTTTAATATATTTAAAATGTTAATTTATTCCAGTGATGATAAAGTTAAATTTTCAGTATCATTACTCCAGTCTTCAGTGTCACATGATCCTTCAGAAATCATTAAAATTTGCTGATTTGCTGCTCAAGTAACATTTATTTTTACTATCAAAGTTAAAAACAGGGATGATTAAATGTTTGTGGAAACCATGATACATTTTTATTTCAGGAATCAAAACGATTTATATTAACGTACAATATTCTAATTTTGAATTTGGGGTTTTCATAAGCTGTAAGCCATATTCATCAAAAATATAATAAATAAAGGCTGAAATATTTCACTTTGCATGTAATGAGTCTATGTAATATTAGTTTAACCTTTTAAGTTGAATAACTGAAATAAACTTTTGAACGATATTCAAATTTTTCGAGTTTCTTCTGTATATGTATATACGATAAACATCAACAACAAAAAACATTAGGTCTATCCCTCACAGCCATAGGGTGCTGCTCTGAATAAGGTCTTCAGTTTAATTTAACACAAGTAAATTTATCACTTGGAAAGGCTTTCTAAAACCAACAGAAGGGTAAACTGAATTGTCATGTACCTGTGGAAGTGCCAGTGGTGTAGTCGGAGGACGGCCCACTGTCAGGAAGAGTGTTTCCTCTCTGCTGTCTCTGCCACATATACACACCTTCTTCTGAATTTTCAGTCCATCCACACTTCCCCTCGTGCTCAAAATCACACACAAACTCTCGTCCTCGATAACCTGGTATTCAACCAGTAAAAACATGAATGTCAAGAGGCGAATGACATATATAAATATATGACTGCATTCCAGAAGGTATGAATATACAGAATTTCAGTATCTTACCACAGTCCTGCTCATCACTACAGTCTTTACAGTCACAAACAAAATCACATCTGTCTTCTGGGGTGCCGCTGCAGTCTTCCCGATCCAGTGCGGCAGCTGTCGAATACGAGTAATGATGAAGACACATATTGGCCTTTCGCAGTTGTGCTTATAGAATCCAAAACATGGACATCACAGTGCTATTACTCTACGATTATGAAAGCTTTTAGGAATTACACATGCTCCTTCAGAAATCATTTTAATATATTGATTTGCTGCTCTACAAACATGTATTACTATTTTTTTTTATCATCAATTAACTGTTGTGCTGGGAAACCATGAATCAGTTTTTCAGGATTCTGTGAACAAGATAAAACATCTTAATGAAATAAATAGGACAGTTGAAGACTGAAAAGTAAGTGATTGAGAACTTAGGCTTCATGAGGGTTGAGAAATAAAAACCACATGAATTTATAAATCTTCAAGTCGTCACAAAGGTGTGTCTATTTAGTAATTGCACACAGTACGCAGTCAAAGGTCTCTGATACGAGGCTGCATTCCTGTATACAAGGACAACATTTCTTATACAATGTAGAAATGCAATGAGGTAAGATGCCAGACATTGCATTCTGTAAAGTACAATCAACTTGGAAGTTTAAGTGATTTCAACTTAAATTACATTAAACAAAACTTAAAACATGAGTTGAATCTTGTACAACTTATTAAAATAAAGTTTAAAATTGATGAACTTATTTTGATGAGTTAAAGCAATGTAAAAACATAAGTCATCATAACTTTTAGTTCATATAATTTTTGACAGCAAGCATCAAGTCATGCTTCTGCAGCTATGACGAGTTTAGAATAAAAAACTTAATTAAATGTATTTGATATTGATTTGATTTAACTTAATGGAGCATATTTATAGAAATATTAATATTACAATTAGAAAATTGAACAACAAAATCTAAAAAATACGAGAAATAAAAACACACTGCAATCAACCAAAAAAAAAAAAAAAAAACATTTACAACAATGAAAGGAACAAAAACAGCAAATCTCACCCTTCATCATGAGACACACAAGGAGAATCCAGTGACATGTAGCCATCTTTGCTTTAGACACCAGTCAGAACAAGAGCTGTTCTTCAGCATACAGTGTACAAAAGCACTGCGCTGCTGCCACAAATTAAGTTCTGAACTTCACCTGTGTCCCTCCCTTCTGATTCCACATAGAGATAATACATGGACTTTATATTTTAACCCTCAGACGAATGCCAGACCCTTTCCTTTAAATCTGCTCAGCTCTTCTGAAATAAGCAGCACACAGACTGTCAGTTTATTCTGGCCTCAACACTAGATACGTTACCAAACAATGTTACTATTTAGCCAAAATGAACTGCACATTCTGGTCTTACTAACAGTAGGAAATAGTAAACCATTTCTAGGGTTCGGCCTGCAAGTAAACCTTAAAGAGATAAGCAAAGAAACAAGAAATTGAATATATATGCAATAAAAGAGGCAGCAGATTCAGTACTAGAGGCAAAAATAAATGAATTTATTAAATGGTGTTGATCAATCCATTTCTGTTAATGTTGTAAATTCAGAATGTTAACATTCTCAGGATGTCATTATGCCATAATATTTTATAGTCAAGAAAGTCATAGCATATCCTAATAGCATCTTCTAATAAAAATGCTGACAAAACGGATGTGAAGTGGATTATCAAGTTTATCAGGTAAGGTTTACAACCTCGGGATCAGGTTTGCTTTAGAAATCATTAAGATTCATTTTGTTGCGGTTAAGCACAGCAATTTCCCATACTAAGACTTTTGCCTTTGATATAGCAGGTTGTATCCCAACATTTTACCAACTTAAATACATGACAAAATTTCTAAGAGCACTTTATTATCATTTCAGGATGTCACTGTTGGACTATATAACTTTTTACGGTTTTAATGAAGTACTTAACCTTTCCCTCTAACCTGTTCTGTGCTTTGTTTCATCATTTCCTATATTTGCCAATATAAAGACCAATGACCATAAACATAAGTGCATTCTTCTCTCTTTGTAGCCATGTGTTAATCTACACATGAAGTTAAAAACCAATCAAAAATAATGGACTAAGCGTTTTATCCACACACCCATTCCTAACAGAAACGTTCTAGAGAGTTCTGTTGTTTCTCAGGCTTGGCACATCAGTAGTCCAGGAATATTGAGTCCTCCTTCTGAGCTGTCATAGATTCCATGTAACCGACTCAATATCCTTCATCTGCCCAGGTCACCTCATAGTCTGGGTAATGTTTTTTTATCTTCTCTGTGGAAACAGAATGGTTTGCTTTCCCAAATCCCTGGAACACACACACACACACACACACAAAAAGAGGAAGAACTGATTATTGGATAATTTCCTTCAAGGCATACAACATTATACACAGGAATATCATGCATACCATGGAATAACCGTAGACGTGGATCTTCTTTGCGTCTTTTTCATGTTTGATTCTTCCACCTCCAAGACACTCACAATCCAATCCTCCACTTCTCTCCAGTTCTCCAGCCACACGGTCATAGATATCAGCTTAAAGAGATACAACCTTATGAAGGTTTTTGTAGCAAGAGTAAGTTGTACAAGTAAACCTTTGTCGTCCAATCAAATGTCCAGTCGAAAGTTCCTAAAAACTGTTACATGTCTAAAATGATGAAAGTGCTTTGTATAAGACAGAAAAGGCCAAATCACGTTTGTATACAAATAGACGTATAAAAAGGAGATCAATCAAAAGTCAAAATGATGAACATTCAATCTGGTGGGGATTTTGATTAATTCCAGTGAGGCGAATCTTTTTAAACAGTTCACTAAAAAGATTCGTTGATTGGCCATTTCTGCAGGTGAACAAGAACGATTCGTGAGCTGAAAAGATTAGTTCAAAACACTGACTCGTTTAAAAAAACACCCTATTCTACAACAGCAGCAAGTTAATAGCATATTATTTTACTCAAACTTTAAACTTAAATTTCTTTTTTTAGAAAGGCATAACGTTTATTCAAAACTAAGCGATTCGATATCCTAAACACAGAGCCAAAATAATCGTAATTTGTACTACTAGTCTGCAGGCAGTATTACTATTTTCAAATGTATTTTCTGACATATCCAAAACCTATTGCACGTGTTGTTAATAAATGTGCATATACTCTATACCTCCTGACATTCATTCAAACATTTGAATGTAACCCTACCATGATACTCGGCCCATGCGTATCCCCTCACAATATCAACATATGAATCATCATCTTTGCTGTGAACTCGTATGAGGACATATTTGAAGACGCCATTGGGATCTAAATCAGCCTCTGGGATTTTAGCGAGACGTTCGGCGGACATTATTGCAAAAACGGTAACGAAAAATCCTAACACGACAGCTACATTTAGAACTACAGCAACAGAAAAGCGCTTGTGTTTTTGGCGAACTTGACTGAATGGATTCATATTAGCGACACCTACCGGGTTGGAGCAAAATTACAGTATTGAAACAGCACAGAAGGCTTTCCTGCCACCAAAAGTTACGTTTGGTGTTTTTATGCACTAAACTAAGAATCTTTGTGTAATATTTTGATTATAATTAGGTTTTATTTACACAAAAGTTCATTTACAGAATTTCAAAATTATTTTAATCCTTAAAGTAACTTAAATCACTTGTACTCTATACTCTGTACTCTGTATGTGAAAGCCCACAAAACATTCACCACAAGCGTATTCGTACAAATGTTTATTTCTTCAGACTGGGGAAAGCACTACCATAGTTGATACACAAAATATTTATACATAGAACAGATTTTGAAAATCACAAATAAGTGTGGCTACTCCAGAGTAAAGTGCACTCCAAGCACCTCTCTGGAGCTCCTCAGGAGCTCGGTGGCGGTGTCAAACTCCAGCGGTATCGTCTTCCTTTCAGCCTTGAGTTCTCGCTCCATTAGCTGCCATACAAAATGTGGAGGGCATAATGATTAGTTGAACAATTTTAAACTTACAACACAGGGCAAACACCACTATCAATATTCACGAATCATGTTCTAGTCGTTTATGGATAAAATTTTGCTAATTACCTCAAAAGTAGAGAGCTCTAACAACACACTGATGTCATCCTCCTGTTCAGAAAGAGGCTCATTGATCATCATGGCGGCCTTGGACACATCTGGATGGTAATGCTTCTGTAATGTCTAAAAAAAGATTTACCTTTTTTGATGGATAACTTTTTAGATATTCACAGGTTTGTGCATGGTGAGCCTGTCAATGTCAATAAAAAAGGACAGCTCCAAACAAGTAGCAATATGAGTTGTGTTGGATTTGGTCTTACCTTGATCTCCCACAGGCTGCTCTCCAGAGCATGACACTGAGCCGGATCTTTCTCTTCCATCACATATGGGTCATCGCAAGGCTCTGATTAAAATCATAGACAAAAACAATTATTATAATAAAGAAATGACAGTTTCTGTATTCCACCTTTTAAATTTTGGTTAAAATAAAGAGGATTGGTTAAATAAATAAATGTATAAATAAAAATGAACAAAAACAAAAATGAATTTATATTATTTAATCAAAATTGAATAATATATATAAAAATAATAAAAATCAGATACAATTCATATTTATTTAATTTTAACAAAAAATAATATATCTACACAAAAAATAGAAAATAAATAAAATTACACAAATTAACAAAATAATATATATATATATAGTAATACATACAAAATATGTATATATTTTACACAAATAAATGTCTACAAAATATTTTAAAATTTAAATAAACAAATTCAATTGAAATATGTAAACAACTAACAACATAAAAATACAAATCTACATAAATTAATCAGTATAAAAGTGAAATAAAGTAAATAAATAGCAAATAATACAAATAAAATAATTTAAAAAGTATATGTATATATATGTGTGTGTGATGAATAAATAAATGTATACATTTTAAATAAGTATGAAATAAATATGTGTTTATTTATAGCCAAATACTAACTGTTAAATAAATAAATATTTTAAATAAAAATACATAATTGGAAGATTCCATTAGCGAGATACCTTCTACAGCACTGGGTTTGTGGATGAGAACTTTGCATGAGGGGTGCCGGCGAATGAGATTACAGATGAATGGCAGAAGTATGAGGAGAGCTGTAGGCGGCGCTGTGAGAGACAGACGAGCGAGGCGCTTCACAAATGCTGCCACCAGGTAGACTGGCAGATGTCTGTCAGAGAGGTCAGAACATACGGGTTACAACTGTATTTAAGATAAAAACATGACACTGATAAACTGCTTCTATCGATCTTTAGTCAAAATAAAAGTGTTTAGATTGAACTTACGTTGAAGACAGGAAAATGTTTGCCAGGTGGAAAAAACGTGCTCTGTACTTGACATGAAAGATAGAGGGATCCAGCAGATTGTACAGCTTTTTATAAAAATCTGGGTAATCCCTACACAACAAAAACATATATGGATTTTTTTTTTTTTTTAAATATAAAGGTGTGGATATAGATCGATTTACCTGCCTTTTGAAATGGTTTAATACTTACAAATTATGTTCATGGATGAGGACAAACAAGCCGTTCAGAGCCAACAAACTGATCGCTCCACCTGAGTCAAACACAAACACAGATAAATGTCATAAAGGCTAAATAATTGTTAACTTTTCAGCTACAAGTTATTAGGCCTGTTACACTAAACCACCATTGTGAACAAAAACAAACAAAACAATTAACACTAAAGGAAGGAATAAAAACATACCGACCATCCAAAAGAAATCAAACACATGTTTTAATGAATGAAAATGCCATCACTGCACAAATAAAGTAAAACATTGATCTCCTGGTGCACCCTGAACTCACCAATGTCATAGGCAGCGGTCAGAAAGTCAATCATCATTGTGGGATCACCCATCTGTGGCAGTATAGATTCATGAAGGATGACCAGGATCTTCTTGTACATGCTGCTAGGTAACTATAGGAAACCCACAACACAGTCAAAAACATCAACACACGGAGAGCATAATGAGAATCTATAAAAAAAGGGTTCTTTTACCTTGTACTTGAGAAACACCAACCACATTTGCTCAAAAGCTCGTTTATGCTCCTGTATGAAAAATGAAGATATTTAGAATCCCAGAATGAACTTTGGACAGAATAAATATACATGCAGAAATGCTTAATTACATAATAAGAGTTTGATTACCTTTAATTTGGCTGCTTTCCAATCCTCATGTTTTTCTTATAAAATCATAGAAAATTATGAATATAAAATCATAGACACCATTTTTTTGTAGGTACAATACATTGTACATTTGTGGTCCAAAGATTGGAATAATTAATAGTTTTAATGTTTTTGAAAGATTTATCTTATGCTCACCAAGGCTACATTTATTTGATTAAAAATACAGCAAAAACAGTTCATTTTTAAATACCCGTTTTCTATTTTAATATGTTTTGATGTGTAATTTATTCATGTCCTCTGTGTCACATGATCCTTCAGAAAATCATTCTAATATGCTGATTTGCTACTCAATTATTATTGGCGATCAATTATTAATAATGGTTCTTATTATGCTGAAAACTTAAGTTGCCTGCTTAATATTTTTGTGGAAACTGTGATAAATTTTTTTCAGGATTCTTTGATAAAAATGTATTTGATTTAGAATCTTTTATAACATAATAAATATCTTGACTGTCACTTGAATCAATTAATGTGTCCTTGCTGAATAAAAGTATTAATTATCAGAATCAGTACAACTGTTTTCAAAATTGATGATAAAAGGAAATGTTTCTTGATCACCAAATCAGCATATTAGAATGATTTCTGAAGGATCATGTGACAATGACATCAGAGGAATAAATCTTATTTTAAAATTCTTATTTTTAAAATCAAGTTATTCTTAAACTGTAATAATATTTCACAATATTCCCGTTTTAACTGCATTTCTCATCAAATAAATGCATGCTCGGTGAGAATACGAGACTTAAAAAACAAACTTACTCTCTTGTTTGACAAGGAAATTTGTCATTTCTGATGCTTGGCTGGGTATGTTGATAGTTGAAAGGAGTGTGAACACATTATTCTGATATACAGGAATCACATCCTAAAAAATACAGATTAAATGATAAAATAAGCCTGTTTAACTGATGAAAATAGAATGTGGAAATAATTATGCAACCATTATAGAAAAAAATGGCTATGTAAACTAAACCACACTCACCCTTTTGTTTCTTCCCATAACTCTGGTTATGTTGTCTCGTACTGCACTCATGACGTAGTAGCGCACATCATCCTTCTCCATAAACTCTTGAAACCTGGAGATGAGCAGTGACATGTCCTCTTTCTCCGAGAGAAGATGCTTCACCAGGGCCTGTGAACATGAGAGCGAGACACTTTAGACACATATGGAGACAGTGAGAAACACGCAGCAATATCAGTTGTTGTTATAAATTAAACTGACCAGTATGAGCTCCCTGGGAAAGTTGTAGTGTTCACACCAGTCCAGGTTCTGGAGAGGGTGTTTGCCTTCCGCTGCAACAAACTTCATCAGGGCACAGAGGGACATCTCCTGAAAATATGAAAATAATAGAAATCAATATCACACTGTTACAGCGTTGCTATAGTGAACTAAAACCATTCAAATTCTTGGTAAATTAAATTTAGCTTAAATAATATAAAAAAGACAAACTTGAACAGAATACAGAAAGTTAAAGGTTAAAGTACCAAAATAACAAAAATAATGAAAGCTATATAGACACAATAACAAAAGAAAATAACACTAAAACAATAATTTACTAAAACAAACTAAACTTAAAATCAAGACAAAATTAAAGCTAGTGTGGTAGTTAATGCATATCTCATAGACATTTGTATTACACAGTAGTTGTATTACACATTTGTTTCTAATCCAACTTTCTGTATGTATGTATGTATATATATATATATATATATATATTAGGGGTGGAGCCGAATCCGAATACGGTATTCGGAAAGGCACAAATAATGTGTTTTTTACGAATACTTATTCCGAACAAATACTTAAAAATATATTTGTATTCGGGAACAAGAAATACTTTATATCAAAAAGCTGCGTTCCTCCGCAGTGCGCGAGTTGAGTGAGTGACGTTCAGGAAGAGGTGACTGACACAGGCTGCTCCACACAGCAACAGAGAGGGCTCGGCTGAGCGAAAAAATCACTTAACTGCATCACTATTTTTGTTGAATAGTTGTTTGTACCTTAACTAGGTTCCGGAGGCAGTTTATAACTTTCGGGAAGCGGAGTTTGATCGGGAGTATATTCCATTATTGACGTCTGCAGACGGGTGCTCTGCTGTTCGCTCTGTTTACGTAGCTCTGTTAGCTCGGTAACGGTAATTATTTGTTTCTTATATGGCTTGGTTGAATTCTAATGTAGAATGCGGTCTGTTATTATAACATGCCGCTGCTTATAAGTATAACACACCGTTGCCATGAAAAACAGAGCGTTGCCATGGATTCTAAATGTAGAGACAGAACGGACTATTTTTCTTCTTTAGCGGAGGCGATACAATCGTTTTTTAAATCCACAAACTCCTTTTTATATCCATATTTTGA
This sequence comes from Pimephales promelas, assembly GCF_988280905.1. NCBI lineage: Eukaryota > Metazoa > Chordata > Actinopteri > Cypriniformes > Leuciscidae > Pimephales > Pimephales promelas. The sequence goes on from NC_142787.1 coordinate 19,327,917, forward strand.
GTCAAATTATTGATTTATTTGGTATAGCCATATAATAAGCGGGGTAATGTAGAGCGAGGCAGCGAATACAAAGCCTTCAGGCTTCGCGTCGGGCTCATAACCTCCTCACTATAAATTATCCCTAAACTTATTCTGTCTACTCAGCGTCCTCCACCGTGGTGTTGGGGTTCATAATGTTCACAATTGTATTTTATTAGTTGTTGGTTTAACCATGGTTCATGAGGTAATGGATGACTGCTATTTTCTTTTCAATGACTTTTCTTGTTACATGTTCATTGCTGGATTTATAGAAAAACATCAACCAATATTGCATATACATAATTATTAATGGATATAATTAAAGAATTCATACACTATAAAGTATTTTTAAAGATTTTTATGCCTATTTTGAATTTCACTCGAATACAAATACAAATACAAATACTTTTCCTCCCTGAACAAATACAAATACAGATACAAATACCGGCTGCTTTGCACACCCCTAATATATATATATATATATAGACATAAAAACTTTGAATAAAACCAAGTTCATTGACCAAGTTTATAAAAACTAAATCATGCAACTTGAATTAACTCACTCACCTTCACTTGGAAATCTTCATGGCCTATATTTTCCAGAAGTAGTTCCACACAACTGTTGTAACGGTGTCTCATAAATATATGGTACTTCTCTTCAGCACTGCGATCACCTGGAAAGAGACCCAAAGTACACACACACACACACACACACACACACACACACACACACACACACACACACACACACACACACACACACACACACACACACACACACACACACACACGATTTCCCCTTTGGTAAACTACATAGAAATACACTGGATAGCCAGATGTCCGTTCACTTTGCCCCTTGAGATAAATCACTAATAATAAGTTAGTTTACCATGCATGAGGTCCTCTTCTTTAGGCAGCTCACCAACATAGAGATCTCCTTTGTCTAACAACTCACAGAAAATCTTACTGCAAGCATTTGTGGCGAAAATGATTTCCTTTTCCTTCTCGGACTGCAAGTAGGAAAACAAATTGACGTTTATTGATTAAAATAATTTATAGAACTGAACCATGTCGAATTCAAGAGACTCCACTAATAATAATAATCACATACCTGTAAATATTCAATGACGTCGAATATGTCGTTAGCATGTTTCCTGTTTTGAATTATACGATCTGTTTTAGTATTTATATCTTTCTTATATGAAACCTGGCTGCTTTCTTCTTTCACGTTGCTGTCCCTGGACGGCGCCATTATTGTTGCTCTACTAAGTGTTGTCTAGAGTTGTGACGTTCGCGAACGAACCGATTCTTTTGAACGGCTCATAAACATGAACGATGGGAGCCGAGTCGCGGCTGGAGGGGAGCCGTTCTTTCTGTCGTTCTTTTTTCCTATGCGTGTTTTACACAGATGCACATCAATTACCTCCTCAGTTACAGGGGAAGGGGCGCCCAGCGCAGGGGTGATAGTTGTGCACGCGCGTGCATATTTTACGTTATCTTTTATAACCCTACGTGCCTATGTCATTGGGTAGGAGCGGAGCCAAAACTTGTGCACGCCGCCATCACATGGTTACTCCAGTTTTTTTTTTTAAAAAGCCATAAAGTAAGGAACTGCTTGTATTTATTTACATTGCATTTTGTGTTCATGTTAATGTTATTGTATCTAGGCCTACAGTATATATTTCCAACTTTAAATATTTTTTGTTTTTTATCAAAATGTTCTTGTGGTATTGTATGAAAAACATAAGTCAACAGCTTTACACATACACTCACTTTGTACTAAAGGTAAATACAAAATAGTGATGTCACATTCTAAGCAGAGGGATGTTGTGCAACCCTTTGAAATATAGCCCACACGTGACAAATGAGGTAATAATCAATATTTCAGAATAATTCAAACTCAGATATTGATGCGTGATATCTGAGTTTGAATTATTTGACTACAAATCTCACCTCATCATTCCTCCCAGTGATTATACTAAATATTTAAAAAGAGCCAAAAGAGCCATTCTTTTGAACGGCTCTTTGAAAGGAACGGATCGCCAAGATCCGGATCCCCTCAAAGAGCCATAAATCCCATCACTAGTGTTGTCGTGTTCCTGTCAAAGGGTGAGGTCGCCCCTAGTGGTCAGCTGGTGTCACCATGAAAAATTAATAAACTGGTAGAACAGCGATTATTCACGAACGTTCAATTCCAAATAATCATAAATTAATTTGAACTTTTTACTCACTCATTTACTCACGTTTTTTTTTTTAAAAAAATAAGTAAATGCCTAAAATAAGGTGTTGTCGAAAGCAGTTTGTCATAAGTAAGTCATATTTGTCACGTGACACCATATACTTTTTTTTATTGAACTTTTTCTTATTACAATAAACAAAGAAATCAAACAAAGAAAGAACGTATTGCCCATCAGGCTGGACATGGTTTGTGATTAGAGGCTATAAAACAATAGTAACATAACATGTAAAAAATTTATGTAACATCTCCCTTTAAATACTTGGTCAGTTCCAACGCAATTTTAGATTATTTATTTGAAAGAATTTAAAGAGCAGTTTCAAGTTGTATTGGTCAACTGGTCGAGGTTGATATGGGATTTAGAAAATAATTAGTACCCTAATAAGTAATTAATTATAAGTAATGTGTGTGTTTGAGCTGTCGGACTCTGAGCAGCTCCAGAAGCAGAGTTCTAACTGTGGTGACATCATAGAGAGATTTCGTCTTGGCAACTGTAAACACAAACTTTGACTTTTTCTGCTGTTGGTGTGATATTACTGCATAGATCGAACGACTTTTGAGACTTTCTGGCGAAATTGACGACGAATATTGAATTCAGCTGCAGCAATTCGGTGCCCACAATGGTGTTCGGTAAACTGTTTGGGTGTTTTGCTCACTTCTTGCACAGAAGAAAGACACCACCGAGAGAACAGCAGTATGCAGAGCAAGGAGTTGCGGCTGGACATAGCAGAGAAGATGGAGAAAAGAAAAGGAAGAAGAGAGAACGGAAGATCAAAAGGCCGGAGGTCAAACCTCTGCGTTCACCGATCACATCTTCCTTCTTAAAGCCACTAGAGGGAGAACTCCCAATGCTGCCGAGTGTCTCCGAACACCTCGCGCTACCTCGCTTCAAACCTCTGCCGGCAGTGACTAAACCATCCGTCTATCCTGAGAAACCAGTTCCAGCACCTGAGGATGAGTTAACCCTGCCATATTCTCAACTTCCTCCGCAAGTGGATTCTCCTAAACCATCGGTGGCTCCTTCATGTCCAGATGAGGTTGTTGTCTTCCGACACTCTTCCTCTAAGATGCATCCATTTGCTGTTCCTCCACGTCCCACTCCAGCACCTGAGGATGAGTTATCATCCCTGCCATTTTCTCCGCTTCCTCTGCAAGGGGATCTTCCTAAACTGTCTGCGGGTCCTTCATGTCCAGATGAGGTTGTTTCCTTACGACTCTCTTCCTCCCAGATGCACCCATTTGCTGTTCCTTCACGCCCCACTCCAGTACCTGATGCACTGTTCTCCATCCGACACTCTTCAACCCAAGTGCGTCCTGCAAAACCACAGATGGTTCCATTGGCGGTTCCTCCACGTCCCACTCCAGCACCTGATGAACTGTTCTCCATTCGGTGCCCTTCATCCCAAGTGCGTCCTCCCAAAGGACTTCCTCTGAGCCCCTCTCATGCACCTGATGATGTCGTTGCTCTGAGACGTCCTCCCAGCCGGAAGCCTCCGCTGTTCCCTTCTTCCCCGTTTGAGACACCTCGACAACTGTTTATTCTGGTTGACATCGAGGATGAGGAGAACGTGTACGTGGAGGACACAGGGAAGAGCATCCTGGCCAGTGACTTACAGTCTGAATGCTCCCTAACACCAACGGAGGCTGAAATCAAACCGAGGAAGATGATTGCTTGGTTGGAGAAAAACAGTGAGGTGCAGGAGGAAGCGTGGGCGAGTGAAGTGGAGGAGATCAAGCGATTTAAGGAAGAGGACCACCACAATGAAATGGGAGACTCCAAGGCCATACAAGGCTATTCGGATGAGGCGTCTCGGATCGATGAGCACATGAGGAGGCTCTTCTGTGTAGCCTCTCCTGACGGTCCCAAGAATGAGACCCAGCACAAGGTGAACGTCCAGAAGTGCAAAAGAAAAGTGCCACTTTTTCTGTTCAACTGGTTAGAGGAGAAGGCCAAGAAACGGGAGGAGAAGGAAAGAATCAAAGAAGCGAAGCGAAGAGATTAAGAGTTGCTGCTTGAACGGTCGTCATCCCTCCTCACCTTTAACCTGTGTATATAAACCCGTGTAAATAAACAATATTGCTAACTAAAAGTTGACTCTTCCTGACTATGAAAACATAAAACACGTGTAATATGAAGTGAATCAATTTGAACTAATTCGAATAAGCTAAAGGTTTACTTAGAACAGCAGCTGAGAGTGAATCATTCAATGCAGTTCATAACAGTGAAGTTCACAGATGTGGTCCTTCCAATCCATCACCTCTATGTTTATCTTGTCATGTTTCTTGTTGTTGGCAACAATTGCATCAGGCCTGCCTCAAATTAGGACTTCTTTTTTTTTACTATTAGATTTTAGTTTTAGACTTTAACTCTGTAAATCTTGGCATAAGAAATAATTGTTATTAATGATTTATTGAACCTTCAGACAAAACGGTGTAATTTTTTTTAAAGTGTCAGAAGTGTTTCATAATTTGATACATCAGGCTTTTATGTCAAAAATAATAAGGTGTTCACACTCCAGGAGAGAAACTGGTTTTATTCTGAGCCCCAAACTTTTGAAAAAAAGATATGGTGCTTTTCATGGCCAAAAAGTAAGATGAAATTCTTGAAATAGCCTGTAATGTAAATCAATGAGATATTATTAAATGTTTTTAATAACAGTATAGCAGACTACTTACATAACATGCAAATAAGTACCAGTTGTCACTATATTCCAAATAATGTCTCAGTAAGATCATATTATAATACTTCAAAAGGTCAACATTTAATGCAATGTTATACAATGCTAAAATGTAATTAACAACAAAAAAAGTTTATTGGTAAGTAAACCATAGTTGCTTCAATCCAGTTAATCTCCATCTTGAAATAATATACAATGTTTTCTTATATTTACTTTATATAAAAAAGAGATTTCACTGCAAAAAGCCACAACCTAAAGATGGACATCTTTACAATTCTACCAAAAGGCCTTTTATTTGCTTTCAAAAACAAACAAACAACAGAAGGCATTTAGTAGACCGTAAACAACAGGAGTTGAAGGATGATTTTAATGTTTCATTTTTGACGTGGAACAACATATTAGAAAGTCTCAGTTTAGTGCTTAACTCTTAGTGCAAGTCTACTGTTTATTAAACTAAAGACTGTTTAAAAATAATACATATGCTACACATAATTAAATCATAACTATTTATTTATTTTGTTGGCAGTGAAGTTTGCCACAAAGCAGAAAGACTTTATTTATCAGCACAAAATTGAACTTATAAACAAAATTTACATTTAGTCTAAAATACATTCTGCACTGGTTTGTTTGTAGAATTGTCATGCATTTTTTGCTGGTGAATTCTAACAGATATATTAAATAATAATAATAATAATAATAAATAAACCCTGATGACGGACAAAATTGGAAACAGTGTGATGCATCAGAATGAGACGAGTGCAAGTGCCGATTCTGACCTTGAGGCCTAACAGTACATGTACCAGCATGCAATCGTATATTAACTGTGTAGCTCTATGGCACATTATTTGTTTCTTAAGAGTGACTATTCCTCTTTTTTCCAGTGCATGAGTGACAAATTGTCAGGAGTTCATAATGTCCCAAGTGCCTGTAAGTCATTCATCAACAAGCTTCCCATGCACCCGGAAACGGTACACACAAGTGTATTCAGGATGACCCCAGTTAGACAGCACTCTCATCTCAATGATCTGAAAAGCTCTCGTCACCTCCTCCTTGAAGACAGAGATACAGAATTACAAGTTTAGGCAAGTGCCATCAAAATCCAAAAAAAGACTACAAATAAACACCGTCTCAACACCAGAGGTGGCTAAACTACTACTTTTTTTTTGTTGTAAATTTACATGCCCTTGTATTCTTTAATCTTTAAAGTAATGGACGAGTAAATTTCATAATTTTAATTTCCGGGGAAACTATTCCTTTAAAGCATCCGGCTCCATGACAGTCCATCAGCCAATCAGTTACGGCTTGATTTAATTATTATGACGCAACAGGCTGATTAAATGAATGAAATAACAAAATCACAATACTTACAGAGACCAAGAAGGTCTGAAGAGCATCTCCATCTTCTTCATAGACAAACTGTCCGAGCAACTGCCCCTCTTCCTGCTGCTCTTCATCAAGACCCTTTAAAAGAACAGAGACTTTCTTTTTACTTTGACTCCAAGTCATCCTTTGTCTAATATATTGAAAGTAGTCAGTCAGTGCTGGGTAGTAACTGCTTATATGTAACCTGGATTATGTAATCAGAGCCAAAATTTAAATGGTTGTAATTATGTAAGAATACAGTTACTTTTTTATTGAATTCATTATTAATTAATAATAAATGGCTACAAATTATTCTTTAAATTTTCCTTTATCAAAAGTTGTGTGGAATTGCACACAGATCAGCCACTAGTCAGGCTAGGCGACTATAAATAGTGAGCACAGCATAAAATATTAATCTTTAGAGAAAAAACCCCAAAAACATTATATTCAAATCAATGTTATAAACAAGTCCAGACAAAAGTCTCAATCTATTACATTACTAAATACAAATTACATTACCTTAAATGTGTAATGAAGTACAATTTGCAAATCTACCCAGCACTGTAGACATTTGAAAACCAGGAAACTTTATATAATAAAAAATAATAATTAAAAAAGGTTTGGGAAACTATGGATATCATTTCCTCCAGTGGATATACACTACTGGTCAGTTCAATCAAATAAATGCAGCCTTGCTGAACAAAAGATACTTTCAAAAACAAAACAATCAATTATCCCAAACAAATGAGTGGTAGTGTATTTTGTTCTAGTTTAGTACTTACATATACATTGAAGTCTCGTGGGGCACTGCAAATGTTTCCGGTGGGCGACAGGGATTTGGGAATATGATCCAGAGAAAAGGCTGTCGGCACGATCTTCATGGACAAGCCGATCACCAGATAACCATATGAACCTTTAAATGCCCAGCAGTTCCCAGGATGCACGTCTGGCTGTAGGGACAAATGGATGAAGAGAAACAGTGATAAATACAAGAGAAAGTGACCATTGGAAATCAAAGCTTGAGTTTACAAATGAATACATGTGAATTCTCCAAAGTTCCAGACCTGTATGACTACACGTGGTGACTGAGAGAAGTACCACAGCGGGAGGCCAAACAGACTCATCAGTGCTGTTTTGGTGTTGAAGGACTCTGAGCAACGAGTGCTTATGATGCTGCCTCCTACAGACACAAAGAAATGCAGATCTCATCACATTTAGGCTAGTATCATGCATTAGAAGTTCGGCCAACAGTCTGTGGGCGTGACATCTGAGGCTAAGGCATACAAAATGGGAAACACTTTCGAAGTAAACATGAGATTCAGTAGATATGTGATTGGTTGAATTCTACAGGCTTTCAAGGAGACGTGTATCGCGTGTCCGCCTGTCGTGACGGCAAGCCCCCTCATGGAATAAGAAGAGTTGTTCACAGCTGTGACAATGAGCGCTTATCATGACCAACTAAACCAACCAACTTTCATTAACTTTATATTTTCAAGCCACTAAACATAATGCTGAAGAAAGCTGCAATAGAGCCGTCAGTCTGAAGGACTTGATCGAACTGATGTGACATTACAAACAAAATCAGGGCAAAACAAACTTCATTTGAAGTCAGTTTTGAGAGTTCCAGAAAAGTTTGCTTTGGCTATTAAACACCTTTGTACTCCCATTGGCCCGTGGCGATTACATAATAGGTAGGTTTCCCAATCTCTAATTCGGTGCTGTACAGTCCTATGATAAGCGAAAAACTACTTAAAATCCACCCATAGTTAACATCATTACTATACCTCCAGATTCCAATGCATAGTCCACCAGACCAGTGCGGTCTTCAGAATAGAGTTTCATTGCATTGTTGACAACACTTGAAACATCTTATTAAAAACTGTTTCTTTCAATTAAGGAACATTTCTAAGATAAGAGCCTTGGTGTCAAAAGCCGAGTTGGAGATGATCATTCATGCTTTTATCTCATCTCGCTCAGACTATTGCAACAGTCTTTTTATTTGCCTTAATAAGAAGGATCTTGGTCATCTCCAGACTGTCCAAAATTCTGCTGCTAGGCTTTTAACCCACACGAGTAAAAGGGCACATATTACTCCAGTTTTAGCTTCACTTCATTGGTTACCAGTGAAACTTAGAATAAACTTCAAAATTTTGGTCCTAACTTTTAGAGCCCTACATCTCTGACCTGATACAGCTGCGTACATCCTCACGTAGTCTGAGATCAACAGGCCAGAGACTATTAGTTGTCCCCCTTTCACATTTTAAAACTAGGGGGGACCGTTCATTTCAAGTTGTTGCACCCAGGTTGTGGAACGCTTTGCCTCCTTCCATACTTGGAAGGATTGTGCGGAAAAATTTAAAAATCATCTGAAAACTCTGCTTTTTAAAGAGGCTTTTAACTAGATTGTAGGGTGGTTAGGCTGGTCTAATGTGTACGTATTGTTTATTTTATTTATTTTATTTTGTTTTGTGATGCAATGTATTTATGAGAGTTGTAAATGCTTTCTTTTGTTGTGAAGCACTTTGTGATCTTCATCTGAGAAAAGTGCTATACAAATAAATTAATTACTTACAATCAACTGTACATCCTGTGGAGAAAGAATTCAACAAAACACAAAAGCAGCATTACATATCCGACTATAATGGGTTACTTATTAATTAGCATTCTCAAAAACAAGTTCTCAAAAGCTTACTTTTTCAGAAAGGCCTGCCTCCCCTGTGGCTTGTAGTACAGTTTGAGTGATTGTCTCTTTAGAAGGCCTTGACTTGCCCTCCTCTACCTGAAGGGACAGGTTACCCAGAATGCTGCTCTCCAGCACACTGAGTGAAGCCTGCAGTTCAGTGGTGCTCACAAAGTGATCAGAGAGCCACTGCAGGAGAGATTCAGGAAGCTCCAGCTCCAGGAACAGAAAGGAGTATTTAGTTTCTTAACATCAAAATAAGGGGGAAAATAAAGAAAATCATTAGAAGGCAGCAGGAATTTCTTAATGTATGATGGGAAACAACTATGAATGCTGGTCCCATCCTTCAGAAGCAAATACTCAGGTGTCTTAACAGCTAGTTAGTGGTGTAATTCTAATTACAATGCAAGAGAGAGAAATATCTGTATGTTTCTTCCCCAAAACACATTTCCCATCATCCCTGCCTCCATTGTTCTCCTCTCAGGTGAGCTCAGATTGCAGTTGGTGCTGTCTGTGCAGTCAGTTCAGAAGATAAGACACCTCCTCTTTCTTTTCTTCACAGGAGGCGGGCACAGGACCGCACGGATGGCTTCATCGAACACCGTCTTAAGGCCGCGCTGTGTTAAGGCTGAGCACTCCAGGTACTTCACAGCTCCTGCAACCGAAACAAAAGAAAACTTAAAGTGGATCCAGACAGCTACGGCTTGGCGAAGTATACTCAACCGCGGATGAGCACTTTACAATTTAAAATGGAGATTTTGAATTGAAGATGAAATAAAATCGATGCAGCAATATCGTCAACCCAGCCCTAACATACACACGTGTAAAGAGCAGTGTATTATTGAAGTGCTGACCTATTTCTTTGGCCATAGCGAGGCCTTGAGGGTAGGTGATGGGAGTGAGCTTCTTCTCTTTCAACTTTTCAATGGTGTCCTTGTCGTCTCTCAGATCAAGCTTAGTCCCAACGAGAATTATGGGAGTGTTAGGGCAATGATGTCTGACCTCTGGATACCACTGTTGAGGGGAAAAAAAAAGCCACACGTTGAGCTTCCATTGAACACAAAATCATTCAATTGGTAGAGGAAATGTGCACAATATACATATGCTATATTCCAGAAATATTAACAGTATGCTAGTGTGCAATTTTCAAACCTAACCTATGTTTTAGCCGTGGATAAACACCACAGACTCATTACCAGCAACAGCAAATGTCATTTGTCACATTTTACAGATATAATAGTTTAAAAGAACCTTCTGTCTGCTTCATTACAGCATCAACATGCTATTTTGAGGCTTTAAAATCACATTTGCTCAATCTGTCAAGCCAGACGACTATTTTTAGAGCTTCTTCCTCTTTTCCATTCATTGTGATAATTTCGAAAGTCGTCTACATTGACTAAAAGAACAAAATATCCAAGGGCCTGCTTACCTTCGCACGGACGTTCTCAAATGAAGCTGGACTCACAAGAGAGAAACAGATCAAGAACACCCTGTATGATTCTCAATCTGCAGTACACAAAGGGAAAATATTTTAAAGAACAGTTGTTTGAAAGAAATGGTGGCGAGTAAATAATGACAATTTTCATTTTGGTTGAACTGTCCCTCAGGTTAAGAAAGAGGTCGCCTTACACAGTGGGAATGTACTCCCCAGGAAAAGCATTGGTGGTGTAGCTGATCAGAAGGCATGTTTTTCCCACAGCCCTGAGGGAAGAAATAAAACATCTCAAAAATCACCAATTACACATCTGATTGTGTGATATAAATTGATACCATCTTCTATATTTGCTTTTCAGCAAAACAATGATTCATATCCATATTAAAATGAACTAGGGCAAAACATTATTTTAAACATGACACTGCATATGAATAATAGAAGTGGGTTTGGTTGACTTTATCACTGCAGCACTCCCACACATTCAGAATGACAGCATTTGCTCAAGTATACTGTATGACGTAACATTTAAAGGAAAACTCTTAGGGAAGGGCTAAGGTTAGTTTAGCAACACCGTGCGAAAAACACTAATAAAACAGTTTGACTCAGTCCACAAGTACACGGACATTTAAAAGCTTAAGTCCAGAATCATTCACAAGTACTTTTCGCTGCTACATAGTGGAAAACAGATTTAATGAGCTATAACGTTATATATAAATGGGAACTTGTATTCGTCTTTGTAAGCTAACTTACCTCTCATATGTAAGTTAACTAACTTGTATAACTTAACGGTATACACATAGCAGTTCCATAGACGTGATTTTAAAATTTCTGTGAGCTAACGTTTCAACACGCACGAAAAGTTCCCAAATCAAAGGCCCTCAAGTTACCTAAACTCAAAACACAAGACAGCAAACCAAGAAACGGCTGATACCTGTAAAACATTATTCCAAGACAAATATAATACTGAAAAAATGGGAAAACTCACCCGTCCCCGACGACCACACACTTTATGGCCTGCATCTGTGTTCACTTAGCACGCTATCCCGCTAGCTTTATCTGTGAATGAATTAAGAAAAGCTGACCTGACCGGGATGACCCGTCCTCAAAATTCAACACGCACAAAACAACAGATGAGTCGATAAAAGTTGAGCGATAATGTGAATTTTCGCTAAAACTCGACGGAGTAAAGTTAGCTAGCCGACCGCATTCCAGCGCATTTACTTCTGTTGTTGCTGATCCAGTTAAACAAACAGCCACCACCCTAAAATCTCAGTCAGATCCCGGTCTACTACACACACGCGCACACACACATATCCCGACCCGTCCCAAACAATAAACACACTCTCTGCTGCCTCTTGGTGGACTGGAGCGGATCTACGTCTCACACTGTAACCGGGAACAATACAGTTAGTTCGATTATGAACATTATCAAAACTTTCATGCCTTGCATGATCGGAAGTAACTCTAGTTAATTTAATGCCTGATTCAATTCCAGTTAATGCTGTATAGACATCTAAGTTACTGAGTAAAGGAATTTTATTTAATTGTCTATTATTAAGTAGTCGGTCAAGGGCCAATTCTTTAATGCACTAAATTAAAAAGATGGCACGTTCTAGTCACAAATTAATGTCTTCAGCAAAGGAAAAAAGCCTTGACATTTGAATGTGACTCAATGGAGGAGACATCCATTCGCCCTCTAGAGGAAAACACGTGGTCAGGCATCACATTTACAAAAGTAAAATGCACGAAACCTTTATACAAGTGAAGAGTTCAGATGCAAAAGCCTCTAAGTGCCATTTTAAATTTTCTTCTAGAATGATCATTTTTATCAAGCTTGTATATTTAAGTTCAGTAATTTCACTTAAATGGCAATGATAAATACCTATTAATTGTTATTTAAGTGAAATTACTGAACTTAAATATACAAGTTTGATAAAAATCATCATTAAAGAAGAAAATTTCAAATGGCATTTAGAGGCTTTTGCATCTGAACTCTTCGTATTTTTGTTGTTGTTGCAAATACACATTAAAACTGTTCAACAACGAAAACTTCAAGACATAAAAAAATGTTTTATTTCAGAATTATCATTACAGTTTAAACTTTGGAACTGAATATTAGCACACAAGTAAAAACCAAAATAAAAGATCTAACAAAAAGAATGTCTTCGTCTCAGTGATTCAGTCTGATGCGTTTCCATCTTCGTCATCATCCTGAAAAACAAACAAACAAAAAAAAATGTTCAATGATCTCAGAGAGAAAAGTAGAGACAGAGCAACACTTGCTCACCAGCTACCCCAGGTTAAAAGTATTTCAAATATTGGATAATTATCCATAATTGTAAACACTTTACCCTGACATACCCAGAAAGTCAAACAATAAAACACAACATGAATATTTTTAGGTGAAAAAAAAGGAGATTTTATGTTAATAGAATTGTCATGCCAATAAAGGACAACTGAATTGAAATGAGAGCGAGAGAGTGATACATTTTATATAAATATAATATATAATATAAAAAAATAATAATAATAAAATCACACACACACACACACACACACACAGTTCAACAATACCCACTTTGTGCTCTTGGTTTCCTGTGGCTGTTGCTTCAAAATCATGGATATATAGCGTAGCCATCCAGTTCACCATGGACTTCTCCAGGAGCTCAGTCTCCACGATGCTCGGATAAATGTGCTTGTCCTTAAAAGCAGCGATGGCTTCTTCTTCATCAGTCCATTCCAGCGTCTCATGGATGCCATCTCCGCCAAAGCGTTTGTTGTAGCGGTCAAAGTGCACTCTCTCCAGCACTAATCCCAGCCCAGGAGCCTTGGGAATGTCAACTTTCTCCTCTCCCCAGCTCCTCTCGATCACCCCTTCATCCACATATCCTTTAACTACAGCGATCACAAGGCCGATCATCTTCCGGATCTGATGCATCATGAAGCTCTGGCCTCTCACTGTGATAACAGCAAACTCAGCTTCCTGTCTCACAAAGGGCTCTCCGCAGGACATGTGGGTGATGTAGCGCTTGGCGCTGGGGTCCCGAGGACCTTTTTGCGAAGTGAAATTGTGGAAGTTGTGGGTGCCTTTGTACAGGCCACACAAATGGTTGACCTTCTGAAGGGTCTCTGAACTCACACGGAATGACGTGTCCTCCTGGTTGTAGTCCTTCGGCGAGAAAGACACAGTAGGAAGCATGTAGGAATACGTTCTGGCATCGCAGTTGTTTTTGGAATTGAAGCCACCCGTGACTCTCTTGTATCCTGCAAATTTGAGAAAATGTAAATGTGATGCACAGTATTGATATTGTTAACTAAAACTACAACCATTAAAAATGGTTCTAAATATTAAAATAATATTGAAAATTAGACTAAAACTAAGATAAAAAAAAAAATATTAAACCTAAATAGAAATATATATAAACATGACAGTGCACATAGACTAAAGCAAAATTAAAATGAAAACTGAAAAAATGAAAATAAAACAGCACAATATTATTAATATATAAATGCAATAATAGTATATAAATGATACTAAAATAATACAGATTTCTAGGAAATACTGTATGTAAAGAAACCTCTAGGTTAGACCTAAAATTCTTATGTGAGATGGCAGATGAGCGTTGATTTTATCCAGGATGTTCTCAATCATCCACACCTTCAGAGACACGACTTGACCCGCAGCAGAAACACCCTGTCAATGCAATGACAAGAAATATAGCAAATATACTTCAAATAATATGTATGTAAGGGATTATGTAGAGCGAGGCGGTTGTTATAGCGAATACAACCCCTTCAGGATGATTCAAGACCCCTCCGCTTCACGTCAGCAAATCATTTTCAAAAGGTATCAAATCAGTTTTATAGTTTTATTCATTTTTAATGTCAGCTAACATTTATTTGATTGCAAGTAACAGAAACATTTTTATGTTTTTAAGCAATAACTATGATAACCCTGTCTATAATAATAATAATAAAATGCACTAGGTTAAAGTGTCCACCTTATCCGTTCGTGCACACCGCTGGAAAGACATCTTCTTCATGTCATCTCCATGGCCCTCGGGAATACAGCCAGCTCTGACAAGAGCAGCGACCAGCTCATCCTCAATGGTTCGGAACTGAGAGTTCTTTGCATTTCTCTGGATGAACAGGAGAAATATTAATACTCGGGACAGACAGCAATCAATGTACTACTAAGTAATTGATAACATTAGTTAATAGTGATTTAATTGCATTAAATAATGTATGAAGAGTTCAGATCCAAAAGTGCCATTTGAAATTTTCTTCTAGAATGATAATGATAAGAATGATAAAAGTTCAGTGATTTCACTTAAATGGCAATGCTAATTACCTATTAATTGTTATTTAAGTGAAATTACTGAACTTAAATATACAAGTTTTTGATAAAAATCATCATTAAAGAAGAAAATTTCAAATGGCATTTAGAGGCTTTTGCATCTGAACTCTTCGTATAGAACATAGGCCATTTCTAAAACAATGATGGATTTAACATCAACATTTTACGACTAATGTATGAAAAACTTGTCCATTTAAGTACTTGGGTCAGATCAAGAACAATTATGCAGTTTTATAATATTTATTTGAATTAATTAAATAAGCAGTTTCATCCATCCTTGTATCGTTTAATTATGATTTAATCACTCTGTTGAAGATATTAGTAGTAGAGTCACACCCCACACTGACAGCGATATATAAATCACTATCACAACTCACCTGCATCCCATAATAGCCTTTTCCTGAATATGCCATCAGCAGGGCCACTTTTTTCTTGGGGTATTTCTTCTCATCTTGGTCTGTTTTAAGCTTCTTGTCTTCATGTTCAGTCTCAACGAGCGGATCATCTGCTGGTCTTTTCAATGCTTTGATTGAATCCTCAGTCATCTTGCAGGATATGCAAAATACACGGGATTTTAATATTGGACCTGGCCACCCTGAAGAGCATTTCAAATTACGGTGAACACTAAAAGAACATTCATTAATTACATTACAGCAGAACGCATTAAGAAACGTACCTTTGATTTTGAGAAATGGGATAAATGACGTGATAAAATATGAATGATCCGACAAGACCTCAGCATGGCATTACAAACTCTCCAGTGAGGATCTAACAATTATCATTTGTACAACATCGGCATGATTTACAATAAATGTTATTAAACTAGACAAATTATTTCTGACAGCACTATCATCTATCTTCTCTGCAATAACTTATTTACTTCCCCTGTACCATGATGAATACACCCACGTGGAGTGGCTGAACTTTCACATCTCGCCGAATATCGCGTGAACTAAATTGGGTTGCCATGTTTTAAAAAAGTTGCTGAGAGGGGGGCCAAGTTTTTACAATTCCCTTCATATTCATAATATGTTGGCTACTCATTTCAAATATTGAATTAGAGTGAACACATTTATAGTTTGATTAAAATGTATGCAATTACATTTAACAACAAAATTAATAAATAATACATTAATACAACTAATTTATATTTCATATTTGTTATAGTTTAATTACAATGTATGCACTTTAGCACACACATTTAAATTAAATAAAAAATAAATACATAAACATTTAAATGTATAAAATTGATTTTATATAAAAAAATTAACAAATAATAATAAAATTATTTAATAAAATTAAATAAAAATAATATTAAATAAAATAATACATTTAAAATCTGAATTATATTTAATATTTAGGTAGTTTAATTAAAATGTGTAAAATATTAAAAGTTTAATTAAAATGTTTTTTTTTTAAATACATGAACTTTGGAATGTATAACATTTAATTTAATAAATAAATAAATAATATATTTAAAATCTAATTTATATGCAAGTAAAAGTTTAATTCAAATGCATTTAATTTAATAGATAAATTAACAATAAATATAAATTTACACTAACTTTTAATTATTATATAATTTACAGAACACAGAAAACATTCAACACTCCCCCCCCCCCAAAATAGGACACTTCAACAACCAACAAAAGCAATATTTATTTCAGTTTTCCTCT
The DNA here is from genome assembly GCF_988280905.1 of Pimephales promelas. Lineage (NCBI taxonomy): Eukaryota > Metazoa > Chordata > Actinopteri > Cypriniformes > Leuciscidae > Pimephales > Pimephales promelas. The sequence goes on from NC_142787.1 coordinate 19,344,359, forward strand.
TTTATTGGTGCTGTACTGTTTAAAGCAAATAGTTACATCTTACATTTGACATGAAAGAGTGTGTACAAGTCTTTTTACAGAACAAACAACTGTAAATGTTCATCAACAGTCACAATTGGGAACGTTCATATCTTTGGTGGGGAGAGGGTGACGGAAAGCAAATCTCCATGCGACTGCTAGATGTACAAGTTTAAAGCGATAATTTACAATCCATATTTACACATGATACTGAGAGACCAAGGTCAAACAGATGTACATTATTAATTACTGGAGAAGACAACAGTGTAGTGATGCAGAACTGGTGAGCTCACATATTGTTTTAGTGTGTGCAGTTCAATGACAACGTGACTCTTAAATCAGAGATGACCTCCCAGAAACAAACACTTCATGCTTTACGCAATGATTTAAAATGTCCCGATGCATCCAATGTCCATAGGCGACGATTAACATTTGATGGATTAAACGGGTTTTTATTTTATGCAGTTATAAAAGCACAACACAAATACACCGCATGGTGAAAACACCGCAATGCAGCATAATCCTCAAATTGTTCAGACAAAGAAAATAAAAAAGCTATTTGTCTTTAAACAAAGCTGTAAAAATTACAATTTAAGTGGTATTTATTAAAGGAAAAAAAAACAAAACATGTTTCTATGATGGCAACTGGTCTCTGAAAAAATAGCTTATGTCTCACTATCATGACGACACACTTCAGTTTTTTCGAACTAGTATGTACGACATTTAAACAAACACATTCACACCCACATAAAAGTGAAGCAAAACTAAATCACACCCACAGCATCTTCTTAACCCAGTCCAATTTAAGTTAACCATTCAAAACACTACACACTCCACACTGACAATGTACAAAATAAAAGAAAAGAAATATAACAGAGCAAAATATTTTTTTCAGTGTTTCAGTTTTTGCTTTTTTTTTTTTAAAGGCACATTTTAAAAATGTTTTAAATATTTTCAACACAAGTACACTGTTCAGATACAGCACAATTGAAAAAAGACTAAAAAGGACTGATTACGTAACTCTAATGTGGAAAACAAATGTGTTCACACCAAATGGTCCACTCGTTTTTGAATCTCTTTTGCTTACCTAGCTAAAGAGCCCTCAAACAGTGCAGCAAGCTAGAATAGACTACCATCTTAAGACCTATCCTTTGTCAGATTATACACAGCTCATATCAACAACAAGAATATCTATGCATGCACAACCCAAAGGAAGTACATTCTGTCCTCAGAAAAAGAAAAAAAAAAAAAAAAACACACGCTAAAATGGGCATTAAAGGCTGGAACAGGATCACCAGGGCAAGAGGTATAATCAAGAGTTCCTTATAAATTCTGATGCCAACCTAATATTGAGCGTGCCAATGTTAATACCGCCATTATCTAAACTATAAAGATTTATTTGGCATAATATTTCTGACTAAATAACACTTAAAATCCCCTGTGATGGCGCAGGAACTTAAGCCCTAATGCAACATTAACTTAAAAAGCCAAACTACATTCAGACAAATGATTGCCAAACACAAAATAAAAACACAATATTAGCCATTTAAAAAGAAGAAACTGAACAGGTCATAAGAGATGTCCAAACAACGCATACAATATTCATTTCTAAGACATTTAAAGGATGAAAACAGGGTTTGACATGCTCTTACTTGGTAAACATTCACTAAAGTGCTACAAATGGTTTTGCTGGCTTTATACAGTTTCCTTCTGTGAATGGATAGAATCAAAAGAAATTGTTTTATGCATGGCTTTATAATTTGGTCATTTTTGAATTTCCGATTAATTTGGGCCTCATATAACATTCACATGGTGCACAAAAATCACCATTTTGCTGGTGTGCAACATTTATCTAGCGGTTAGAACAACTTCTAACTGAACACTTGGAATTCAACCAACCAACCGAAATTACTTCAACTTCAATCACACAAATCACTCCTACATGTAAATGTGGTAATAAATCACTAATAATTCTCCTAAACGTGTTTTTTCTAACGTCGCCGCTAGTTAGCATGGTGGAAACGAAATATAAACTAAGGAAAATGTAAGAAACTGATGTTCTGGGGTGGGTAAACCTTGTCTAAATAACTCAGATTGCACAACCCATTGATAACATGGACATTTGAGCCAACAAGTTGCACCACGAAACATCTTGTTCTTCACTTTAAACTCTGTGAGAGAATCATCGACGAAGACGAGTTTCATCTTGACCACAGACACAGGTTTTATTGGTGTCTTTTCATGTCTGGTATTGGTATGGTATTTTCCCACCATTATGACAACAGCTGTCAATCAGATTAACGTGATCCAATCAGAGGGCCATTCCCTCCCCCACATCACTTCGAGAGGTGCTCAGGTAATCTTGATGGTGTAACAGCAGGGTGCTGGAGAGACTTTACACACAGAGACCCGACTGCAAGGCGGTGATACGGCGTTCAATGCATTGCTTACCTGTAGGGAAACATCACACTGGTTACGCAAATGATCTTATTAAGATGTCCTGTATGTTAATAAACAAGTCTGTCTGTAGTTTTACTCACACTTGCTAACGCTGAGGATGTCAGTCTGTTCTGTGAGGAGGAGAGACAGACCCTCCATGAGCAGCAAAGCCTTATAGTAGCGCTGAATTGATGCTTCCCCCTGATGAAACATCTCATCCAGAGCAGCCGCCTGCACCTGTAAGACCAGACAGCTTCTAAAATACACTCGACAAACAATTTCAAAAAGTCATTAGGAATAGAAAATGGCTGACAACAAAGAACAAATCGAAAAAAAAGGAACACAAGGCGACAAATATTTTACAGCTCAGCATTAAAGCTGCAAGATTCAGGATAAATTGCGAATCATGGTTTTTGTGTTTCAAACAGAAATCACGATTCTTATATGTAATATCAGCCCGTTCTCATCCCAAGGCGTCATATACTGACGCTTTTGCCAATGCGTATACATCCAAAGCACATGGCACCCTTTAGCGTCAATATAACACGCTTCGGTTATGGGTAGGTTTAAGGTTAGACCACTAGGAGGCGCCTTCTGGCCCATATATATCTGCGCCTTTAGCATATTGACGCTAAAAGGTGCCATGTGCGTTGGATGTATACGCATTGGCAAAAGTGTCAGTATATGACGCCTTGGGATGAGAACGGGCTGACATTACATATAAAAAGAAGATTTGTCAAATTTGATTTCAACTGAGCATAATTAGGATTTTCCAGAACCCTAAAGTCACAATTTCAAAATTCCCTGATTTTTCAAGAGCACTCTCTTAAAAATAAAGGTTCTTTATTGATATGGTTCCTTGAAGAACCTTCAACATCCATGGAACCTTTCCATTGCAGAAAATGTTATTTATTGAGGAAAAAGAAGCATGTTCTTCACATTTAGTAAAAATGGTTCTTTTCAGAACAGTCACTACAAAATTGTGTGGGGAGCACGTGGTTCTTCTATGGGATGGCTGTGAAAACCACCCTTTCTTACCATCTGTACGGTGTGGCTGAAGAGGAGCCTCTCTGCGGTGATGCTGTTGATGTGGTCCATGAGTTTGTGTTTACGGGAGAAGAATCGCTCCAGCTGAGCGCTCAGAGAGCGGCATGACATCACACTGGACTTATACAGGTCATTCAACCTCCTAACCACTGAAAAACAAAGTGTAAACAATAATAATAATAATATAATTATTAAAAGTAATATAATATTAATATCGACTTTGATATTAGAACTACTCTCAAGTATTTGACAAAGCATCTTTAATGTATCTTAGTCCCATAAAGAATTACGAATGAGTCAGTTTCCCTACATCAGGGTTTTCCAAACTGGAGGTTTGTAATTAAGTAAATCATAATAATGTAAAATTAAATAAATAAGACACCCTCAAATGACTTTAAGCATCAAATGTATTGTTTTACTTAAATTGCACATTGTAAATATATTATATTGTACTTCTATTCATTGACTAGTCATCAATATACAGTTTTTTCATCAATATTGCCTAAATTTCATTCGATTTTATATTATGAGAGTGCATGTAAACATAGTCAATGAATGTTTAATGCCTACTGAGAAAATAAATAGGAACTATGCTTAAAAAGTGGATGGCCACTGTTGTGCACAATATGATGGGGGTGAGAAGAATGTGTCTGACCTTGTTTGACGGTGGTAGATGGGTAGAGTTTTCCCTGCTTGATTCCTTCCATGGCTGTGTTTATTGAAGATGACAGAAGCTCTGCCGTCTTCATGTAAAGCACCAACTGTTCAGCATAACTGACATGACACAAATATACCCATTATTAACGCCACTCTATGCGTCTTTTAATTGCTATTTTAGTTGATTTTCATATTAAAGGATTTTATACGACATTACACCACACTGGCACACAGTTCGTGAACAGAAGAACTGCCCTGTTCTCAAAATATATAGAACAAATGCACTTGTGATCCATAACTAGAGAGATTCATAGTTGTGAGAGACTAGCCATGGTGCACATCTTCTCACCTCCACTCTCGGCTCAAAGAGCTGATCTGGTCGGCCACCAGGCTTTGTTGCTGGAGCAGGCTGGTGGAAGAGGGGTCGGCCTTGGGAGCCTCATCACCCCGGGCTTCTGCCACATCCACCATACATCGAGCAAAGTCCAGCATGAACCGGAGCCTGTGCAAAGTCTCTGTGTGTTCCTGCTGCAGTGGAGAGAGAAGTGTGGCGTTAGACTCAAACTTAAACTAGTTAGCAAGACTATCAAAACAAAATGCAGCCCATTTTGTGCTTACCTCCATTAGGGTCTCCTCTGGTAGTTCAGGGGCTTCAAAAGTCACAGCTCCTTCTAGGTTGGCTGAGATGGGGTCAGAGAAACCGTAGCGGGGACTCGAGGGCCCCTCGTAGCCGTCCACGAGAAGGCCTGTTTGCGGGTAGCGGCTGGTGAGGGACCCTACCGGACTAACGGAGCTTGGAGAGCCTGCTGAGAGACACTCGGGTCAGTGCTACCCTGAAGGATTCATTTTAAATTTAGACAAATCATAAAGTAGTCAAAATTGGAGGGAAAAAACAAACTTACCGGAGAACTTCCTTGAGCGAGAACTCTGAGGAGGTGTTCCCCCACTTGGCGGAGAACCCACAGTGAACACTACTCGAGCAGGACTACCTGAGCCCACAACAATGGCTCCACCACCAGGTGGCGCTGTGAGCAGAAAAACAACAGTGTGTTAAATGGAGACTGCATATAAATTGACATTTAAAATTACATTTTATTACAAGATGAAGACCATTTACATACTGATGTTCACTTTCAATGACAGAAACCATTTTATAGACTAACACTACTGTATTTGCGGTCAAGATTTTTTAGAATGTAATTCAATTTTTATAATGCAAAAAAATTTGATTTTTTAAAAGGTAATTTACCGGGATAGTTACATTGGAGTGACCATTGTGAATGTGTCAATGAGCTCACCTGTGATGTCTATGCCTCTGTCAGAATTGAGATTCTCCATGCTGCTTCTTTCTCCTCGCTGACCCCCAAATGCCGCCATAAGTAGCACATCAGATAGGCGACCAACACTTTGAGACCTGTCCCGAGAAGTTAAGATGATGAAAAAGCAAAATAAGAGGAAAAATAAATAATAAAAAAGGAGAGCTGTCTAGCTTATTAAAGAGTGTTTTAGTAACATAAGATTTAAAAAAAAAAAAGTGTTTACAATGCTGTTTATGTAGACAGCAAGGCCGCTTATTAGGATTTGGAATGAAGCTAAAATCTACCCAAGTCTTCTTCTCTTACCTCCCAAAGCCTTTTCTCTCCTCAGGCTGGTAGATAGGTGAAAAACTAGCCTCTTCCTGAGCTGGTCGGAGGCCCTGGTGGGTAAGAAATGTGACCATGTTTGGGGAACTCGGGGGCTTGGGAAACTCAAATGGGGGCATGGCCTGGAAAGGAAAAAAGGACATTTTTTCATGATTTGTTTGCATTTTTTACACAGTTCACATACAGTTCAAAAGTTTGGGTCAAGTCTTTTTTTTTATAAGAAATAAGTACTTTTATTCAGCAAGGATGCACATTTTTTTAAAAAAAATACATGCTGTCCTTTTGAACTTTCAATTTCATCAAAATTATCTGGGGAAAAAGTATCATGGCTTCCACAAAAATATAACGGTTTTCAACATTGAAAATAACAAGAAATATGAGCAGCAAATAAACATATTAAAATGATTTCTGAAGGATCATGTGACACTGAAGACTGGAGTAGTGATGCTGAAAATTCAGCTTTACCATCAAGGCAAGTCAAGTTCATTTTTATAGCACATTTCATACACAATGGTAATTCAAATTGCTTTACATAGAACAAATTAAAATAAACAAAATAAATAAGAATAATTAAAACAGTTTAGAATAAAAAATAAAATAAAGTAATACCCCATCTGGAACAGGAATAAATTACATTTGAAAATATATTTAAATAGAAAACTGAAGATTTTTATCAAATTCATGCTTACACAGCCCCTAAAGGGACATGGTGGTGGAAAAATTTAAAGTTTTTCTGGGGAACACAAACGTTTTTGTGAGGGAAAGTGAAGTTTCTCGGGTTAATGAAAACATTTGCAAGAAAACGCAAACATATTGGCAAATAATTTTTCCTCCATCTCATATTTTTTTTCCTTAACCATGTCCCTTTAGGGGCTCTGTACATAAGAGACTTCTTTCGAAACATAAAATAAATAAATAATTTGAACCAATCTCACACTTTTGGACAGGAGTGTAAAACTGGGAACTTATGGCAGAAATAAGGATCTTACTCTGGAAGGAGAACCCAGGATGGTTGGTAGGGGGTTGCGTTGCATAAGTTCACTGAGCCTGGGCGAGGAGTGCAGGGTCCTAAAGGGCATCATGTTTCCCTGAGGAGCTACCACTGGATCTGAATGCTGCTTCCTGATCTTCTGCCTGCACCCACCAGTCGCCTCCAGCAAACAGGGGGCACTGTTGAGCCGTGTCCCTAGACCCTGCTGTTGTGGCCGAGCCTTGCTTTCTAAACAGCCGGGAAGAGTTGAAAAGCAATTGTTTTACAACTTTCTTGACAAGCAACATTTACAAAACGGAAAATAACTGGGCTGTGAAATACTGATGTTCCTTAAAAAACAACAACAAAAGAGAGCAAACAGAGGAAATATTATTTTACCTCCACCCCGAGATCCCCTTTGAACCATTTCTGTACTCGCTGGGCAAATTTGGTCTGGCAACTCAGGAATGGTGCCCACTTTTGAGATAAGAGCAGAGCAGAGAGTGAGACAGAGTGAGCCAGAGAGTTTGTTCAGAAACACAGCTAAATCATATTTAGCTACAAAGACATGACTGTGGCTTTGGGCCAAAGAAAGTGGCACTGACCCTGTGGAGAGAGCTGGAAGGGTTTTGTGCCTCCTGTGGACAGCCTGCGAGAAGTGAGAGCAGAACCAGACTGAGGAGGAGAAGGTCCTGTCCTTCCACAGGTCAGAAAGCTCGCGCTACCGCATCGCTGGACCGTCGCAGATCTGTGAAAGAAAGAAAGAAAGAAAGAAAGAAAGGAGTAATGTATACATGCCTTAAAATTCCATTTGAACTTAGGCAAATTTACGTAGGTAGAAAACCATTTCAATTTGAGTAAAATGATATTCAAAGAAAATTGATGTACGTATACCTGCATTGGTCATATTAACGTTTCATTTTCTCTATGAATTACCTCTAAAATATTTACTTAAAGTAATCAGAACATTCAAATTTTGATGAGAATGTTCATTTTTATAAAGTGAAAAAATATGACTGTTGCACTCTATTCAAATGACATTTTCAAGAGGGAATTTTGCCCTTAGTATACACGGATATGGTTTCACTCACCGTGGAGAACCCTCTTGACCTGGGAACTGGAGGTTTTGCTCCATGCGCTGGTAGTTGTGAATCTGAGTGGGGACTGGAATGGGTATAGACTGCCCATAGTTGCCATAATTACTCCCAGAAAACTCACTCGGCCTGCTGAGAATGAGGCAGAAATAAAACGTTAGAGGGAGAGCCAAATAAATTGAGTGATTGAAAAGAGAGAGAGAGAGAGAGAGAGAGAGAGAGAGAGAGAGAGAGAGAGAGAGAAAAACATGGTAAAACATAAAAGCACTGACATCAGCATATCCTCCAGCTTCCATTGCTAAAATAAAATCATTTAAAATCTCACAGGACGTTTATATTCCCGTATAATTTGTAGTATAGTAATATGCCCATTAAAGATGCAATCTTCATGCCAATCGAGGACTCACTGGCACTTGCCCTATTGGCAAAGGCCCCAATCTTCAATGACCCAGAAATCAAATAGTGAAAAGATTGGCCTTAGCTAGGCAGGAGGAAATGAGTCTTGGCTGCTACATGAACAAATGTGCAAACTTGAAAATGGCATATGGTTTATACTTATGCAACTTGCGTGTAGGGATGTGTAAAACTATATATTTTCAAAATGTACAGGTGGGCTGTCTAAATTTTAATACTTTCAACACACTGATTAATATCAAATATCACATTTAATTTATTGAATTTCCCTTCAACTCATTAACACACAAACATTTTTGACTTTTTTTTTAGCAAGTAGCAATATAATTAATAAATTAGTGAATGAATGAATTGTCTAATTTTTTTTAAACAGAAAAAACTTTTTTTTTTAGATTTTTTGTAAAATCCATATTTTATGCTTCAATGAGGAGACTAGAAAAAATATTCAGAGTTCTTACTATACATACTTTAACAAATGATGCACCATTTATTCCCATTTAAAAAAAGTAAAAATTTAAATTGTTAAACTATTTTTCAATTATTTAAGTATTTTAAGCACCGCCACAAAAAAAGAAATACATACAAACAATTATAAATAATTATTTTGACTAGTCAAACCCACTAGCTTACAAAAAAACAAAAAACAAATTGAATAATCATTCTGTTTTCTTTTCTTTTTTAAAGCTCTATATGTTCATCCTGCTGTGTTCATACCCGCTGGGTCCTGGAGAGCTGCTGTAGGAGGGAGAGCGTGGAGGGGTCTTAACTTGACTGCACTGACCTCCAGATGCCAGAAGTGAACTCCTAAAGCAGGACATAGATGGAGAATGTAAGGAGAAGATTTGTTCCAGATGATTACTCAAGAAGATGTAAAGCGTGTTTAATTAGTGAAAGAATTTAACTCCATTTAAGTGTATCAAACGGAAAATTGTATTATTCCAGCTATACAACTAACTCAAAAGTTGGATGTCAGTAAGATTTTTTTTGGTGGGGGAAACTAAAGGGGTCATATGATGCGATTTCATGTTTTCCTTTTTCTTAAGTGTGTTATGTAGCTGTTAGTGCAAGTATAAGATCTACAGAACAAAGCTCAAAGTGACAAACCTAAAGAGATATTCTTCATAAAGTGAAGGCTCAGCCACAACTTCCTAAAAGGCTTAGTTCAAACACGACCCCACAAATCCACATCAGTGTGTTTCATAACACCATCCAAATATGTACCCAAAGAAAGAAGGCGTACATTTTATTCTCGCTGTATTATTGTTACCGCCGGTGCTGCCATGTCGTGGAGACGCTGTCCTTTTCTTTGCGAAAGCCAAACTACTTGGTTTGGTCTTCCAAAAGAGGAACATTTAGCAACAGTAATGTACAGTATGTGTAAAATAACTTTTTTTTAAACCTAAAACCGCGTAAACACAATGCATTAAGCCAAATACACAAAATAATGTTCTTTTTTAGAACCATCATTTGACCACTTTCATTAATTTTTATTCTTTTAACAAAGATGCACTAAATCGATAAAAAAAGGGCAGTAAAGACATTTAAAAGATTTCGATTTCAATTAAATGCTGTTTGAACTTTCTATTAATTAAAGAATCCTGAAAACATTGATGATAATAATAAAATATGATTCTTGAACACCAAATCAGCATATTAGAATGATTTCTGAAGGACTATGTTATAAGCCGGATTCAAACCTGCATGAGCATCACAGTTCAATTGAGCGCTTACCCACTATACATCAGACTGTCTTGGTTAACCTTTCCTGTCGGCATGTCACAGGTAAGCTCACCTATAAAGACAGACGGAGGGGGAAAAAAAGATGATAAATACCCAGCATTCCAACTTGACAGACACAATTTTCTTAAATCTTGCAGGTTTTTTGCAGGCTTACTGGGGAAATGAGCTGGAACCATGACAAAATCATCAGTGTCACAGGACGAGTTCTTGCTACTGCTGCCGCCTCCGCCACCTTCCAAGTCCTTCAGCAGGTATCCTGGAGAATCCTGGGTCGGGGACGCTAATGCCTTTGCACGGACCTGCTGGATCTCTGCAAGGGATTGCTACAAAATATATAAGAGGATGAGAACAAATGTTACACCATAAAGATCCTTTGTATTCTGAATTGGTAATAAACAGAGATCATAAATGTTACATTCCACAAGCATTTTGGTGTTTTTCTGTGTTCTCTCTCTCTCTCTCTCCTCTTTTTTGGGGTTTTGATTGGTTCTTTGATTTGGTGCCACTTAGGTTCCTTTTCCCTGTGTTATTTGATTTTTTTCCTGTTTCTTTTCTTTATTCGTCTTTAATAAATATACTGTAAATAGTTCAGACTGTATCGCAATCTAGTGGCTTCGGAATTTCGTAAATAAAACACAATGTCTTTTGGCACTTATACTTATGTGCAATGGCTGTTTCTGTTCACCCACTCACATCCAACAGTATTTGAACATATGAGTGTTACGTTCTATTCCCCTAGAGTGATCCAAAGTTCGTAACAATAAAAATATAGTTTTTTACTGCCCTGATGAAACTATTTGACAGACATTTTTTTTACAAAAATATTAATATTACACTAAGTTTGGTGGAATATACTTAAATATCATTTATATAGATTTGCATGGTTGGTTGCATACACTACAGTATAAATTTTGGGGTCAAAAAGCTTAGTTTTGAAAGAAATAAATACTTTGATAAAAAGTGACAATAAAAACTTTTACATAGTTACAAAAAAATTTATTTCAAGTTTAAAATTAACTTTCTATTCAAAGAATAGTAGAAAAAAAATCTACAAAAATATTAAGGAAAAATGATGCTTATTTGGTTATTTTAAATTGTAATATGTCAGAATATTACTGTTTTTACTTTTGAAGTCCTGACCTCTATACAGCATTCTAACACCATGAGACCCATAAAATGCCACAAAATACAGAACTGATTAACATGTGGCCTATCACGGATTAGTGTTACAAGCCACCATAAAATGTTAAGAAAGTGGGTCTTTGATCAACAAGGCAGCTTCTTTTTATGCTTATTTATCTTTATGTGCATGACAAACTCCTGACTTGTCAACATTTATCAGTACAACAGACACAATGACCTGACATTGATCATTCTAATGAACACACACACACTTACAGGAGGAGAGGCCAGGTGTGAAGTAGACGAACTGCTGCATGAGCTTGCAGAGGCTGAATTGGGAAAGCAAGTCACGGTCACTGGAGCAGCTGTGAAGATACACAGACAATTAACATCCTGGACGACGGCTGATACTTTCCATAAATACAGCACACTACAGAGTCAAATGACTTTAAATTGCCCACTTCTCAACCTTATCAACTGTACCTGAAAATTACAATCATATAAATTTGGTTCTCCTAAATTTGTATCTCCTATACAATTCATTTAAAAAAAAATACAAATGATTGTAATAAAAAGTAAATTAATTTTAATGACCAAAAACAAAATATCTAGTTATGTTTATTTTGAAATCCTGTGAGTGACCCATTAAATTTATTTAATTCAAACATCATTTCACCCTTTTCACCTAAAACACCTATTGCACTTTCTCAATTTTTACACAAATTGTAATGATGACTGTATCTGTCATTAAACCATGCAAGTAAAAAAACTGCAAGAAAAAAAAAATCAACTTTTTTTATTTTTTTTTTGTGGGAAAAATGTTTATGAATAACTACAAACCAACATTTGATCCCAGTTTTGCTATCCTCTTATTTCACTCTGTTGCCCATTCTGGTGTTTTAATGATAACAATTAATTATGTCATAATTATATTATAAATATATATATATATATATATATATATATATATATATATATATATATATATAGCTCATATTTATTAACTTGATACATTTGGTCAATTTAATATGGATTTTTATTTAAAATCTATTGAAAAGCATCAGGGGTTTAAACCAAATTTTAGTACCAAGGATGCAAACCTGACAGAAAATAAAACATATTTTATAAATAATAATATTTAATTGGACACTAAACATGTTCTGAAGGTTAAGCATCTCCTTTTACTGACTATTAAAATAGAGTAAAGACATTGTTTAAAATGGCAGTGTAATAACTCACACTTCTTCATAGACGAGCTTGCCTCCAAGAAAGAGTGTCTGAAGAATTCATCTATAAAAGCAGAAATATTTCACAAACACCCCAAAAAGACAGCATGGTGAATAACAGAACCATGGCCGAAACTAAACTTATAAATAACAAACATTGGTGCATCAAAACACACAGGATACTGACCGAAGTCCATCCGGTCCTTATGGTTCCTTTGCAGGAGGCCAAGCAGCAGGTGTCTGAGATGACTGGAAGTTTCTCTGGGAATGCTGTAGAGAAAGACGGAAAGAGATGGACTTTTACACAAGGTTTAGCAGAATATGTAGTCCAAGACTAATCTGAAAAGTGTCACTGGCAATCAAACTCAATAAGATATACACTCACTTTGGACTAAGACTTTTATTTTTCTCATAAAACAAGCGGAGGTCCTGTGGACTGCTGGCCTGATGGACAGACAATCAAAACAAGCTTAGTAAAAGTAATTGATCAAATCATGGCATGGATGCATCTCAAATTTGAAAATGACAACTAAACAGTTAACTCAAAGTGCATCTTCTCACAGAATGGTGAGTACCTGAAATGGAGCCTTTCCAGTCAGGCACTGAAACACAATGGTCCCTATACTCCACAGGTCAGCCTTGGCGTCATAGTTCTGTGACATGATAACCTCAGGTGCCTGGTGAACAGCATTTCAGAGTTATAATCTCAGTGATGTGCATATATGTGCAATTCATAGTTCAAAAATGTCATAGTTCATACCATGTACATTGGGGACCCACAGAGTGTGGCGGCCATCATGTTGTTCTGGAGGTACCGTGCAAAGCCAAAGTCAGCTAAAGAGACCAAAATAAGATCTTAGAAACTGTTCTGGTAAAGCAATACACTTTGGGTAACGGCAAACCCAGGTTTAAATAAAAGAACAGGCTGTGAAGAGTAATTTTTTTTATTATAGTAACATATTTCCATATTACTGAACATAATTCTATCACTGGGCTAAAGCAATTCAATTTGCGATCGAGTTTGTAGACTTCATTTAAATACTCAAGCAAAACACTAACAAACAAACAAGGCTGAATCTGCAAACATCAGACCTCCTCAAGCATATGGATGTGGTATCTAGAGTTTCTAATGCTAAAAGTAAATAATAAAAACAGGCGTGAAAACACAGGCTCACCTATCTTGATGCAGGTGTTGTTGGAGTGGGACTTTCGGCCTGCAGGATGGGACAACAGGATGTTCTGGGGTTTCAGGTCTCTGTGGATGATTCCTTTGGCCTGAAGGACCCTCATGGCCCCAGCGATCTGCTGCAGGAATACTCGGATGGTGTCTTCACTTAAAGTGCCCTTAGCTGAAAGAGCATCAGAGTAAAGAGTTCATTAGGGCTAGGCAATTCCTATTGACAATACAATACATTTGTGAAGATTTTGCTGGTGAAATCGTAAAAAGGCACGGGAAATGAGTAAGACATTCTACAGAGCCCCCAAAGGCACATGGTCAGGCTTATATTTATAATTTGTATAGGCTTATATTTAAAATAAATACATAAATATATATATTTTTCAAGTCCTTCAGAAATCATTCTAATATGCTGAACTGCTGCTCAAGAACTTTTTCTTATTATTATCAATTTTGAAAACGTTTGTGGTGCTTAAAAAATTGTGGCAACCGTGAAACCTTTTTCCGGGATTCTTTGATGAATAGAAAGTAAAAAAAAAAAAAAAAAAAAAAAGAATTTTTTGAAATATAGAAATATTTAGCATTTTTGCACATTTGATCAGTTTAATAATTGAATGCATTCTTTTCTTGCTGAATAAAAGTATACTGAGCTCTAAATTGACATTTAAATAGATTATTAATGAATGTATGCCCGCAAAATCACAATTTAAAAAAAAGCCTACCATTAAAAGGCGAAAAAATATTGAGATGTTTTCTGTTATATCACCTGGCCCTGACTCCACTGTTTCTTACTATATGGATCCATATAACGACTTTTTTACATGCAAATTGAATGTAAATGGAATATGCAATCCTTCCACAATGCAATGCATATCAACTAAGACAGCACTGGAAACCTGTTGTCTATAAAATTAAATCAGTTACTACACACTGCATATATAACTTAAGCAATGCAATATGCTGTAGTGCGTCACATATTTCTTCTCAACCTCTCTGTCTGATCTGAACTGAATTGTCAGATTCCATAAAGAACAAAAATGGTTTATCTGGAATTTTCAGAGCAACTACTTCCTCTGAAAACATACTCACGCCCTGCAGATAACAGTCACAGCTTCCTCAGACCGCTTTAAACAAAACATACATACACAAACACACACCCTAAACCCTTCTGGCCTAACTTCCTGAGTTCCACTTTGCATGCTTTTTGAAATTAACCAATATAACTTGTTTCATCATGCAAGCAAAAAAAATTTCAGCATTTAAAGCTAGGACTTGGCACTCTACTCAAAAAGAGATGTTCTTTTAGAAAGTTTGCAATCTTAAAACAAATAATTATGTATTAAAGGGATAGTTCACCCAAAATTGAAAGTTCTGTCATGTTGTTCCAAACCTGTAAGACTTTCGTTCAGCTTCGGAACACAAATTAAGATATTTTGATGAGACCTGAGAGCTTTCTGTCCCTCCGTTGACAGCGATGCAACTACCACTTTGATGCTATCAAAAACTTAACTCTAGATCATAAAACTAATCCAAATGAATTGAGTGGTTTAGTTAGCCTAGAAATCTAGACGCACCCTAGCCAGTGTGGTCTAGCAACTCTCCATAGACATTTTAGCTAGAAAAACCCAACTCTGGCCGGGCCAATCACATCGTGTATAGAGTCGGCGGGCGGGCTTAACTTAATGGCGACAGAGTTGCGACGGTCAGGGTAAGCTCGGACATATTCGGTTTGAAGTCATTCATCCTCGGATGCGGTGTCGCGCGCGCTGTTACAAAAAACTAAAAAGCTGTGGCGAAACGATCAACTTGTCATTTTTGCGACACATTGAGTATAAAGGCTTTACTCTAGTTATAAACTCTTTAGACTTTTAATGATTAGTGTTTTACTTTTTAAAGTTTGTGGGTTGTGTAAAAAAACCAAAAATCCCTTATTTTGGGGGATGGATTCCGAGAAATCTCCCTTATTTTTAATGTTCAATATTGACAGCTATGGACTGGATATGGTAAAAGTTGAATATATCAACTTGCTCCGGAGACTATGTCACCTTCTTCGTTGCTCTGATTGGTTGTAGTGTAATCCAATTGCGTGCAGAGAGAATTTGAAAGACAACCGTTTATCCCGCTCCTCGGATTGAGCCCTGTCAATGTTGAGTTCCCAGACCTAACAACTTGATGTAGGCCTGGCATGCCACGCTATGGTTTAGTCCAAATTTTCTGAAGAGACTTGATCGCTTTATATGATGAACAGATTTAATATAGACTTTTATTGACGCACAAGAACAAACCTCATTGGTTCAAGCAGAAACTCAAAACGTGCTGCATAACAGGAGAACATGCTTAAACACGCTTGAGCTCCCGTGTATCACAACTGATTTGTCAACAATGTTTTTATGGAATTTTTGAAGCATCAAAGTGGTGTTTACATAGCTGTCAATGGAGGGACAGAAAGCGCTCAGATTTCATCAAAATGATCATCATTTGTATTCCGAAGATGAACAAAAGTCTTATGGGGTTTGCAACGACATGAGCTGAGTATATGATGACAGAATTTTCATTTCTGCGTGAACCATCCCTTTAAGAATGAACACACAAATGACTAAAGGCTGGTGTGCAGTGAGCAAAAAAAAAAAATCCCATAATGAATTCAAAGCATGATAAATGAAATGTCCCACTTACAGTGCAAGTAGTCAGCCAGGTCTCCCCCATTGCAGTACTGCAGTTAAAAAAAGAACATTGATCTTTTTACATTTGAAAAACAGCACCATGCAACAATGCTGTATAACAAAACCTGCATCTAAATGGGGCTTAGTTCATTGCATGGGGAGACGATTCAGATGCATATTAAAACAAGCCACTCAGAAAAGATGGGCCATTATTTCCCTTTGTCTACTAATGATGGGTATCCCAGTGGCCCCATTGCATTTCCATAGAGCTTTTCTGAAAGCTGACTCGGTAGCATGGCCTTTACACAGAAGTTAAATTTCATCGTGATACATACACCATGTTTGACAGCATACAAACCACCATGATTTCAGGTTTATATATCTACTGGTGCTGTGTTATTAACAACTGCAGCTGTCTTCCACTGACCCCAGGGCACAACAAATTGCAGGCATTACCAGGTACAAGACGGACAAGATGAGCAACAAAAGACAATGGGAAAACAGGCCCACTTACCTCCATCACTAGGTACACAGAGCTTGCCGTTTCCTAGAAAGAGACACGAGTAATGAGATTCAAAAACTGGGACAGAAAGGTGGCCATTAAAGCAGATTAATGTATATTCAACATTTGTGCATAATATTGTTTGTATGTTTACTTTTAGACTTTTAACAGACGAACATGTTTACAGTGGAACCGGTATTGCGGCATTTTACAAATGCAGTTGCCTAACACTAATCCACATGGCGTGAGCGTGTTTTCTCTGCACTGGGTCATAATGGGCTAATACAGGCCAGGGGGAGGACAAAGGTCATAAGCTTAGTTAACACTGTGCTAACCGTGTGATGATGTTACAGATTTCAATTCAACGCAGCCACAGCAGACACCATTGAATCTCACTCAGACACAAGAAAGTGCTGATGCTGTGAAATGTGTTTGGTGTGATTTACTACGCAGTGTTACTACGCAGCTGCACTGGTGTGGTTTCTGAGCGGATTTAGTCCATGCTGCTGTATGGTTGCTAGGGTGTTCTGGGGGGTTTCTTACAGGTTAAAGACAAAAGAGCCCATCCCCAAGAATATATGGTCCATAAAACAGCATCAGTTATCTACTGAAGCTTAATACTGTAGAGTATTGTGTTGAGTGGAGGTTAACTAATAAAAAAA
Organism: Pimephales promelas; assembly: GCF_988280905.1. Classification (NCBI taxonomy): domain Eukaryota; kingdom Metazoa; phylum Chordata; class Actinopteri; order Cypriniformes; family Leuciscidae; genus Pimephales; species Pimephales promelas. The sequence goes on from NC_142787.1 coordinate 19,361,733, forward strand.
ATAATGATAATTAGTCAGTATTAAAAATTAAGATCGAAAGAACTTAAAATAAATAAAAAACAACACAAAATTAAATAGTTTTAAATGCTGCAAATGAATGTAGTCATCACAATAAAAATGTACAGTCAGTGTGAACATTAAATCGTCATTACATGTGTTATTAAATCGTTTCTGCTTTTAAAGATTAACTAGATTGAGCGTTAGATGACAGCAAATGCAATCTGAATGTAAAAAAAAAAAGAAATGAGAACGCACAATATTAGAAATGACTGAAGTTGTACTTTTTATACATGCATAGCATATTTTTATATTACATCAACTGATGCCATATTTATAATGTCATGCACTTTCTTTCTTCTACCGAACACAAAATAAGTTATTTTTATATTCCACAGAAGAAAGTCAGTCATATAGGTTTTGAAAGAGTAAATTACAGAATTGAAATTTTTGGGTATAACATATGAGCCTAGCATGCACTGATAAAATGTTATTTTAGATAGTGTTTTTAAACCTGGTGGTAATCCTTTTTTCAGACAACAACAAAGCAGCAATGCCAGTCTATAGGCTTTAGAACACCAATTAACATTTAAACACACGGACTAACGCTAGCTATTAAAACAGAACTGTTGTCAGTACATATGAACAGAAAAACTAAACTAAACAAATGCATGATATTTTCTTAAAACCATGTCAGATAGGCAAAAGCACTAAATATTAATTTATCCAGACAATTGCCTTCAGTCCCACAGGACAGGTTGTTTGTGCTATCAGGTCAGCTTTTACAGCAGCGTAATCCTGTTATTTCCTGGGCCCATGGCTGAGGCCTCTCGAAAAAAATACAGGGTAGCCCACTTAGAATGACCTTATCACTTGGCAACATATGACCTCCCCCATTCTGGTGTCTGCCTGCAAACAATCAGCCAGATCGGCTGATCCGTGACCGGCGTATGCTGCTGACTCAGCGTTTCCGATGTTTTACTTTCTGCCACAGAAGATAGACCTCAGTTGGCTGTGTAGTCAGACAGAAACTAGGCCAAACATCACTGTTTGATGACAACTAGCGCTTGAACGAGCTTGGCGATTCAGCTGGGAAAACCCAACAAACCCAACATAACACACAGACTGCCTGGTGCCTAAATGACTGATGTTCATGTGGGTGATAAAGTGAGCTTTGCTTATGGACACAGCATGCCCATGAGATCTGCTAATGTTGAATTTAACCACAGATGCAGTAAGGACCCTACTAAACTGCTTCTGGAGAGGACATTTGTAATTTAGTACTTTTTGCTCATCCCGTTTAAAGGTCCATTTCTTCACGATTCCATTTTTCAAACATTAGTTAGTGTGTAATGTTGAGAGCATAAATAATACCTGTAAAATTATAAAGCTCAAAGCGAACGTCCGGTTTGGACAACATCCCTCTTCTTCCTTTTTTAATGATGTAATTAGAACAGTTTTTTGCTAATCTCCACCCACAAGAATACTCAAAAAAGGGGGCGTGGTCTTGTTGAGCTCCCACGGAGAAGAGGACGTCCGGAGCTCAACAAGACCACGCCCCCTTTTTTGTGTATTCCTGTGGGTGGAGATTAGAAAAAAAACCTGTATCGTTTGTTGACATTATTTTCATGCCGGAGTCAATTTATATAAAGTTGTTTGGATGAAAACAACTTCAAAAGAACTATACACAACAAAAATGATTGAATTAGGAGGTGTTACAGTACTTTTTGTATTTCTTTGCTTACCACTGAAACATCCTGCAAAAGTTGTGTTTGAACAGGTTCTAATCGATTCTCTTCATCTATGTTCTCCGGGTCTGATTCAGGCTCAAATTGATATGGTAATATGTTTGACATTTTTACAATAACAATCAGTGCATGCATCTCCAATTTATGGTAAGAGGCGTGACCTTTCCGGGCAACGTGCGATAAGCTGCTGTCGAATCACAACACAGGAACCGCTGGCCCAATCAGAACTCGTTACGTATTTCTTTGTAGAAAAGACTTCATAGAGCAAGGAAGTCATCGGCCCATTTTTTGGACAGTGAAAACAGTGGTATACAGATAAGTAAATTGTGTAAAAAATACTGGGTTTTTTTTACACGCGAAACATGAACACGTTATATTATACACTGTTAACACAATCAAAGCTTCAAAAAACATAAAGAACGGGACCTTTAAAATAGCAACCTTTATATTTTGAATGGAACGCTACAGTTCACCTGAAATACTAGCAAACCTGTTAAGATCCGATATACACACATTTAACTGTAGGAAGAATAACTAAAAATAAACTTATAAATATAATAATAAAAAAAAGCCAAGCAGGTCACAGCTTTTCCCTCCAGGTCATGCAAGGAGACCAACTCAAACTTTAATGGAATTCACTTCACAGACAGTCGACCCAACAGAAGAAAGTGGTGTGACTTTCCAGGAGATGTGAGAAGAGGTCAGATCAGTGAAGCATGAGGCTGAAATATGCTGAGACACTTGAGCTGCAGCTCTTAAAAGCAACACCAAAGTGTGAGCCTTTGTTAAAAAACTGACATGAATGGAGACAAAAGCAGCACCAAACCTCAACTGTAAATGCTAACCAAAAAAATGCACTACGGTACTACGTAAAACGCATGGATATGAGAATTGTTCAGTCGCTTAGTGAATATCAAGGTAAAATGGTATTTGACACCTTAACGCGGTGAGAGATGACCTTAGAGAGTGCGGTTTTTCATCTTTATTTTGATAACTGTTGTTTTATAACTCGCACCCACAAACGTCTTGGTAGTTGAGCGCGCCTGTTTTGAGCACACCTTAACGAGGTAGCATAGCAGGGTTTTTTTGTAATTAACTGACATAAATTTTTAATGTCTGATCTGATGCAGATAATATATATATAAAAAATGTAATACTTGTTAAAAATTAATTGCAAAAACAAAGGGAAAATTCTTAAAATATTTTTTTAAAGCTTATTAAGTCATAATTTTCTTTTATAAATTATAATTTTTAATGAATATATATATATATATATATATATATATTGTAATAATGTATCAATTAATAAACTTTTACTTATGCCAAAAACACATTACTATGCGTATTACTTCAAAAGTCAGTAACACAGACTGCATTAAAGGAGACAAACCAAAGCATTTACAACTGAATAGAGGTACAATTTGCATGTGTTTTGTAATCCTACTGGCTTTAACTTACACAGGCCTGACACATTAACCTCATGATGACCCAAGAGCAAATAGCAAGAACCCAGATGTTTGAAAAACGTGTCAAGACTTCAATGAAATCATTTCACAAGTTTAGCAACACAGGTTTTCACTCACACCATTGCACAAAGAGCATTCACTGAGTGTTAATAAACTCTAAATTCCAAATCGAGTGAGTAAACATAACTTTCTCTTCCTGGAATATAAAACGTGTGTGTGTGTGTGTGTAAAACTAAGACTTCAATACCCACAATGCCCTGCAGCAGATCCATTAAAAACAAGTGCACATGTCATGTCAACAGAAGAACACGTCACTGCTTTTAACCAATCAATGCAAAGGAAGTAATGATACACTCAAAAACATACATTTGATACATTTTTTAGTCCATAATAACTATTTGTAACTAATACCATTTGGACTAGTAAAGTAAAAAAAAAAAAAAAAAAAAAAAACACTTTAGATGGTTAAATTGAAAACTGTTCATCTAAACATCTGCAGTGTAATTGTACAAATCATCCTACCTGAAAGTCGTGCAATGCAACAATGTTCTCATGTTTCAATTCCTAGAGAAAGCAAAGAAAAATTAATTTGCACACAAATGCTCTATTTTTGTGTTCGGACCAAAACAACCAAAACATACCTTCAATATCTTGATCTCTTTCCCGAGAAGAGTCTGAGATTTGGCCAAATTCTTCTTATTTATGCATTTGACTGCCACTTCCCAATCATGCTTCTGAAAATGTAAATGATATAAATGGTTAAACAGATTCATCTTTTAGTTAATATTGTAACATGTCCGTGCATGTCTACGGGCGGCTTGTTTTCAGATTATTTCAATCTCTCTGAATAATTGGCATTTATAAAAATGGAAATGCCACATTTAAAGCTCGGATAAATATAATGGGATATTAAAACATTCCACATCTCTCTATTTTATAATACTGGGAATTTAATCTCGTGTATTCTCCATCTGTCGTGCTCGAGGCCTTTAAGGTGGTATGTCAGTTCTGCAACCAGTAGGTAAACAAACAACGAATTCTTATCAACACACAAAAACACCATTGTAAGTAAATGGAGATAATTTGGTAATTCAAATTCTATTTTCTTACCTCTCGATTTCTGCCTTTGAATACCACTGCGAAGGCACCGTGCCCTATAAGGTCCTTCCTGCTGAACTCGAATTTCCCGACAGTCTCCATCTCCCAAATTTTGCAGCCTGACTATTTATGTGAAATAAAGCTGACCCACAAATATCCTCTTTCTGTGTCCCTCTTCTCCTCTGTCTGGACGAGGCAGCTGGAAAGTTGAACCCCACTTCTGCGTGCCATCGGCAGCCTTTCCGTACAAATACTCCTCTCCTCTGTCATGATATCATGGAGATGAAGAGTTCTACTCCTTAAAATTATGACAGTTCCTCATTTCGGCAAACCACTAGTCGTAATTGTAACGCTACAAATAAATAAAATCAAGCCGCACAAAAAATACCACCTTAAAACGGCAGCGATGTGTTTGTTTATGTACGTTAACGTTACATCCGATGTTGTCAGCTATGCTAACATCCTTGAGTTCGTGTTCGGGATATCACCAAGCTCACGATTGTATACAATACAGTTGTCGTTTCACGAAATATCCCTGAGATATCTGCAAAGTTCGAGCAAGATCGGTCTTTTTGATCTCAACAAAGACCTCAATTTAGTCGAGGTCTGCAGCGTTGCGCATGCGCGCAACCATTTCACACAGGCTTTGTTGACGTCAGGGAAGCGCTGTCACGGCGGTGTCACAGTGACAAAAATAAACACATCACAAATTGATATCAAGTCACATGAAGTAGCTAATGAGTAGAAATAATGTCGAGTTTTGTATTATTTTAATACAAGTAGACTGCAAGATAGTAGACAATAGACTACTATATTAGGCATATAGACTACTATATGCCTATAGCCTACTACATTATATAGACTAGGCTACTTTATTTTATTTTTTTTAACAGAAGGGGATAGTTGCAGCTTGGCACAGGTGATTGAACCCCTACTGAGAAAATCAGCAAATCTCTGCTTCTTCTTCAGACAGACCTTCAGATCAAAATACAAGAAGCAACTAGTTTGCCTAAACACATATTTAAATGGAAACACACAAAAAAATGTTTCTTGTAAAGGGGTGGAATTCAGTGAACATTACTGCATTTTCTTTAACAGTAAATTAGTGATTACTACACGTTATTCACTTTAATATAGCTTATATATATATATATATATATATATATATATATATATATATATATATCATATCATATCTGTGACAGCACATTTTATCAGCACATACAAGACTGTTTTTGTGCTAAAAAAATAAAAAAGTGCAGGAAGGTATCCTGTAGAATAAAGTATTTTAGGTGCCATCATGTGGAGTAGTTTGGAATAACATGTTAGGTTATTGGTTGAGCTCAGTTGTCTGAATCCATGATGGCAAAATAACCAACAATTAACAACCCCTTTTGGTGCTTTATTTAGGTTTTAGATTTTTTTTTTAGTTTAACGCTTTAAAACAAAGTAATATATTTTAATAAGCTAATACATTATTTTGTCAAATTCTTCATAAAAAGTCTACACATCCATAACAAGATAGCCTAAATAAAACAGGCGGATACACTATAGCCTATATTTTGATCTTGTTGATATCATATTCTCATTGATCAACTAAATCCCATATAGGCTACAGAATCATCATCATACCCATCAATATTCCAAACCACAAACATGCATAGAGGGTCCGCTTACTGTAGGCTATCTTCACAAAAATCCCAGGGGAGGAGGAGGGAAGTGTTTGAATCTGAAGTTTGGCCAAACAGTCTGGGTATTTCAGACAGCCTGTTTATTGCATCGTTTTTGAAAATTTCACAAATAAGATAGCCTCTGAAACTGAGCAGTTGAAAGAAAATACCTTCTTATCATGATTTGGCTGCAGGAGCCGAAAGCCGAGTTCATTGCAAATCTAACGCAGAGAAGGGAATGGTGGTCAAGGATAAGGTTTTGCTTCATCAAAACTTAAAACTTCTGCATAACAGGTATATGACACGGACTGTTAATGAAAAAAAATGAAACACTACAGTTATGTATTATGTAGGCTACCATATAGGCTATTTGGACATGGTTCTATGGCAATAGGCTATGTTTTTTGTTTTTGACGTATGCATTCTTGCAAATACCAAATATGCCAATCATTTACCATATTACACTAGCTATTCAAATATTTGGGGTCAGTAATCTTTCTTAAAAAGTAAGTAATTAATTTAAAAGTGACAAGACTTTTTCATAAGTACAAATATGGAAGTAAAATAATGCTAGGCCTAAATGTTTTTGAAACAAAAGGCCATGTTGAATTGCTCTAATATTAACCATGCTTGCGTTCTAATGCATTGTATTTTTAGGGCTTGCATTTTTATGGGCTGAAATTCAGCATGATTGAATATTTAAACTGTGAATATTTCAATTCAAAACATTTCAAACACATTTTCATTAAAAATCAATAATCCTTATTCACCTTTCATATTTCACTTCCAAAATATTACAACTGTTTAAAAAACACATTATAATATTCAACAGGCAATTTTCAGTCCATTTTATTTCGCTTTGCAAATTCGTTTCCACAAATTTAGTGTTTCAAATTCGACAGTAAATTCAACATACAATAGATGGGAACTGCAGGAAAAGCAGTAGATTACCGAGCATAATTTCCATCTGCTGTTAGTCTACCTCGCCAGCAGGTGGTGCACTGCAAGCGCGTGTTGTTGAAGACCAGAGCAACAGTTAGAACAAGCCGTTAATTCATAAAAACTAATTTAATGCAATTGAGCTTACATCAAGTTTTTGTGATGAGTATCTAGGTCAGTATAGGCTATATGCTGAAAAGATGATAAAGACACAAAAGCGGTGTTTATGTGTAATTCAGTAACTTTCCTTGTTCCTTTCCCTGTGTAGCCTACATGTTATCAGCTTTCTCTGAATGGGATTATAATTCATTATGAGGTATGAGTTTCCCTCAATACCTCATCATACCCAAGGATTCCCCTTCAGTCAGGACAAAACACTTAAAGCAGCACTATGTAACTTTTTCAACCTTTATAATATTAAACCCTCGAGATGGTACATCGACTTCCAATAGGTTGAATGACAGGTCTACCATAGCCTGGCAGTGTTTGTATCTCTATTACTGGCACTATGTAACTTCGCGAAGCGGGTAGGAACCCGAGCACAAAAAGAACTACAAAATTCGACTGCTATACGGCATACGTCAGCTTCCCGCCCAATGGCTGAAGCAGCAAGTAAAACCAAGAAACCAAAGATTTTGTCAGAGGACAGTAGAAAGAGAAAAAGGGAGAGTGGCAAAATAGAAGGCTGGACGAGGATCAATATTGGTCCAGCATTAGCTCGCTGTCGCCACTCATCCATAGGGTTATAAGTTATTATTTTTTTTACTAAAACTATTTTTAAAAAACATTAATTCGTAATACTACTCCACAAAGACGTAACTAGTCCCCCGACTCCGGTCCAGTGCATCAATCTCCCCAGCCTAGCAAATGTTAAGTACGTCAGAAATAGAGCGCACGCGCGATCAGTTTACTGTTAGCAATGTGTTGTGTAGTTTCCTTCATGAATATGTCCCATACATTTGGGTTCTCAGAGACCCCAGATATAAAATATGAATAAATGCAATACATTTTCACATGCTAACATGGCATTTTTGACATGAAAACATGATTGGAGAAAAAATTCATTTTTTTCAAAAGTCCATGTCTACTTTGTGATAAAAGCTTATAATATCTTATTTTGAACTAAAAGTATTAGAAATGGAAATTAAACATTATTATTAGCCTATTTTACACGGTCTCAGACTCCATTCATAACACTATCAGAACATGTGGGTTAAAATGTTACAAATTTTACCACAAGAGGTCGCTGCAGGCTTTCAATTGTGTCTGAGCCTCGAGTACAACAGAATTATTGACGCACGAGCGAGCGTAGTTGGCTGGAATCGGTCTGGGGAAGAAGAGTCATTTAGAAGATCCAGCTGAGCCTGAGAGCACTTAGCGTCCTGCATTGTGGCCCATTTTAACAAGTTTTTTTTTTTTAAATTCTTCCCCGCTTTGCATCTGATATGTTTGGCTCTTGCCCTGTATCAATACCAGCTCTGTGTGCACTTAGCATACGAGGGCTTTGTGAAATGCAACAGCCCTAGAGGAAATGGATTGGTTCTGCCAGAACCATATGGTGGATTCCCCTGCTGTGGCTCGGTCCAAAGCCCTACAGCACCAGTGAGGGAAGAGCGACACTCTTACTGCTCGGATTGTGAATGTGTTCGAAACACCTGGGACCTACAACAACTAGAGGAATGGGTGGAAGAGGGGGCAGTGTTGCTTTGGCAGAGAGATATTTATGTTTTAGATGGATAAATACCCTATCTAAAAAGAGAGACAGACAGACAGATGGATAGATACCCCCCTAAAGATAGATACCCTATCTGAAAGTGGCAGAGACAGATGGATAGATAGATACCCTAAAATGATAGATAGATAGAGAGATAGAGAGAGACTGAAAGTTATAGAGGTACCCAAAGCGCCATATAGGACGCTTTTGCAAAAGCGTAAATATCCAACGCACATGGCACCCTTTAACGTGAAATGAGACGCAGATATATTTGGGCAGATGGCGCCCCCTAGTGGTCTAACCCTTACCCCACACCATACCTAAACTTAACCATTAACCGAAGCGTCTCATTAGACGTTAAAGGGTGCCATGTGCGTTGGATATTTACGCTTTTGCAAAAGCGTCCTATATGGCGCTTTGGGATGAGAACGCGTTGGATGGATGGATATGTGGATACCCAAAAATGATAGATAGCTAGATACCCTACCCTATCTGAAAGTGCCAGATGGATGGATGGATGGATGGTTGGATGGATGGATGGATAGATTGATAGATTGATTGATAGAAGCAACAGACAAACAGATTGTAGTTACCCTAAAATGATAAATATAGATAGATACCCTATCTGAAAGCGACAGCCAGACAGATGGATTGATACCCAAAAATGATAGAGATAGACATAAGATTACATGTTTCGATACAGAGAATAATGTATATTGCAGGCCTATATGCAGGGGACAGACTGGCTAAGAAAAAAACATCCCTAGCTGGCAGTCACGCACATTCAAATGTGAGGTAGTTAGGGGGGTTCATGGGCATTATATCCCCTGAGAAAATTAGCATTTCTCAAACCCATGTGTGCATTTTAAGGTGTTTGAAGGTCATAAAAATGAGATAACAATAGCTTTAAAAGCATGTCAGTGGGCAGTAGCATAAATTATTTGTCAAGCAGATAACAGATTCTTAAATATGGGAATGAGGACATGTTGAAATGATCCACACTTGGAAATGCAGAATGCTTCTGCTTATTGTTGACAATACACAATCACATATTCCAAACAGGAATGGCCTTAAAGGAGAAATCTTTCAAGGATTATTTTGCACAGATGTTATTTCAAACACCAGTGCGATATTTTTTTGTGTCCAGAGGCAAATGAGCAATTTATAAATTAGCATTTAAGATTGGTTTCAGTAACTGGTTTGTTTTATTAATTTAATAAAAGTTTTTGGCACTAATTAGTTCAATTAAAGTTAAATTGTTGACTCATAAAGACAGTCACTTGTCGCCAACTACTGGCTTAAAGACGCAAGTTAGGCAAATACAGACACGCGGAGTGATACAAACGGTGAACAGGCTGATACTGATGAAATATTCGAACACATTCGAGTACCATAAAAATAGGATTTGATAGGATTAGACAGATAGGATTCCTGAAGTTATTTAGGATTTGCTTCGGTAATACCAATTTGGGGAAAATCCTATCTTGGACTCTTCCTGTAATACGGCCCCTGATGTCCATCTGAGGGGATTAACATTCATTTACACATTGTGTTTCAATCACCAAATCAGATGTATAAGTTATTAGGCTACTTCATCTAGGCCTACTTCATCTTCATTCTTCACGAGAAACGGATTATGACTCACAAAATGGATTAGCTATAGCTAGGCGAAATAGTAAGGTCCCACATACTTTATATACACAGTACATTTTCTGCAGTGAGGGCTAATTTAGGTAAGATACGAGGGGCGAGGGGGTGGAGAAGTTGCATCATCTGTGTGTGTGTGTTTGGCCATCTTCAAGTGGTGTTTCAGACTGGACGTGCTGCGATGATGATGATAGCTCAGTTCACAACGACAAAACACACAGATCACTTTGGTCTTGTCAATAGGACCATTTGGCAACTTTTTAAAAGTTAACTTTCCATTCAGAATCTTAGGGCATCCATTTCGGCGTCTCGCGTTCGTCATCCACTCAAAACGTAACGTTACTATTTGGCCGGCTCGCAAGCCGAAACGAGTGTGTGCGGCACAAAACGTCCTCGCGGTGCGCTCTGAAACCCATTCATTTCAATGGCTTTCAAGGACGTTTTGTTGCTTCTTCGACCAAAGCGCAAGCAGATCTAGACTGGAAACAAAACAACTGGCTTTGAGTGGATGAGGAGCGCGAGACGCCGAAATGGATCAGGACGCATGCCGCCGCTTGCCGCGTCCTTTTGCAAAAGCATGTGAAAAAACAACAAAGTTTGAACAAAAAGACTGTTAATCGCGCGATAAAAAAATGAACGCCGTTAAAATGGTATTGCGTTAACGCAGTTAATAACACGTTAAACTGACATATATACACACACACACACACACACACACACACACTATTATTTAAATGAGCAAAATTTATGATGAGATGTGCTCCAGTTCACGTGCAATGCAATCGCGCCCGCGCCTCCATATCATGATGAGACTGGGCCTTTATTTACCCGAACCTGCAGCCACATCAGGCGTGTAAAAGAGACGTATATTTGGGACTCGGCTTTTATTTGAAGTTTTACGGTATGTTTGTACAAGAATTCAACTTCTTGTGGGCGCGTCTAATTCGATTCATACTCAAGCTTGCTGTAGTTTATCTCAATTTTGAATTTTGCACAGCACTGTTTAACATGATAAACCCGGTAAACCATTTAGACTGGTTATATCAAGGTAAAGCCAAACCTATTGAATTTCAGGGTGTACTTCACATCCCCGCACACAGTCCCTGAGTGGAACATGTCCACTCTGCTTACCTGGGGGCACAGACGGTCTCCAGGCAGCCGGTAATTAGCAGCACTGCAGTCTTTGATGAAACATTTTACCGCTCAAAGTATTTTCAGTTATTGCCACTGGAAGATAATCGACACATCGTTCAGAGTCATTGGTTCTGCTTTCAGCACTTTTTAAAACATCTTTGTTTCGGCACCCACACACATTCAGGCACACGCAAACAAAGTCTACAGCTTTTCTCATAGATGATGCGGAGTGGGCTCGTTACCAAGGCGACGGTTACTTTCCATATCCAATATGAAATATGCGCTGTCCTTGATTTACAGTAAGACAGGCACAGAATACAGAAAGTTACAGCAGAATACATGAACTATGTTTCCACACAAACAAACAGGAATATAACACCAACAGAGTTCTGAGCGCTAAGAAAATTCTGATTGGTGGTTTGATGTTATTGGTATTGCGGGGTGAATATGGAGCGAATGCGGTTCCTGCCGTCGTGTGACAGCAGCTGTCATGTCGGCGGGGAAATAGCCGCGTGGAGCTCGCATTTAGACTCGCGCATGTCATGAAATTACAGCAGGCATCACACGAGCTTGCTCATACTTCTTTATTTTTCTACAAAAATATTTCACCTTATAAAAGACAGCTCAGAATGTACATTGTTTTTGCAACTGCCATAAAAGTTTTTTTTTTTACCTTAAATATATATGTATATTTATATATAGTATAAGCATTTATTTCCATATATGATCAGAGTGCACTCTCAGCAGCCCAGGATTTGAGTCAAACATCTTCCTAGTCTAAGTATTCCTCAATGTCCTCAACTCTCTCTGACTGGGAAAACTGTTGGAAAATCTATAAGAAGACCAAAATTAGTATAAACAAAGTTGTGAAATGGTTCAAGCTGTGATGATCCAGGCATTGTGAATCCAGCATCATGCATGACCTTGAACTAAACATCAGTGGTGTTTATTACAAAAATACAGTTGACTGCAATCAGTAAGTCGTTGCTTTAGAGTGATGTGGTGTATATTACTAAAACAGTCAGTATTGAAGATGAGAGTAAATATAATTGCTTTGAACAAGGCAGAATAATAAGTCAAAGATGCTAAGACACTGGGAATAGGTGGATCAGACGAAGTTACAACCCGTAAAACAAGTAAAGGATTATGCTTTTAGAAGAAAAAGTGCCAATAAAAAACGAGTGAGTGGATTCTTAAAGGGATACTCCACCTTTTTTGGAAATAGGCTCATTTTACCACTCCCCGCACAGTTAAACAGTTGGGTTTTACCGTTTTCGAATGTATTCAGCCAATTTCTTTTATATTTAGATGAATATCAGTAACCAAACAGTGTCTGGTCTCATTGACTTCCATAGCAGGAAAAAAAAAAATATACTATGGAAGTCAATGAGACCAGAAAGTGTTTGCTTACTGATATTCTTCTAAATATATATATATATATATATAATCGTCTGAATACATTCGAAAACGGTAAAACCCTACTGTTTAACTTTGGAGGAGTGGTAAAATGAGCCTATTTCCAAAAAAAGTGGAGTATCCCTTTAAAGCACTTGGAGTGAAGGAAGGTTAAGGTTGTGATTCATGGTCTCTCATGATGCCTCTGAACTGCAGCCAGCAGGAAACCCGATTTGTGAGATTTCCGCAATATTACTACAATCGTTATTATCATTATTATCATTATTATCATGATCATTATTATTAGCCTACTGGCTCTGGATATGCCTTAGAAAGCTTGATATTCTGAATCAAAATGATTACATAAATCTGATTATTTATTAAATCTTGATAATGATTATTTTCAGGTTTTGAATACTACCAATACTTTTAATTTTAATGTTAGCAATGCTTGCCTGTGCAAAACATGTTGCCACGATGGGCGTTTAGACTAATTTGTAGCATTTCATATGCATGTATTCAAGGTCTCTGATATGTTGGGTCATAAATATCGTTTTCGCTTGCTTTATTGTCTGCCAGGCGAAGTCGTAGGTCTGATAAATTAATAGCACACCTCAATGAGTGGCACCATTTAAGATATAATTTAGGCTACGTCTGTGTGAGATAAATTATGTGCTGAAGTCTAATATTTGGGGTTGAGATTAGGGATGGGCAACGATTAATCGCATCCAAAATAAAAGTTTGTGTTTTCATAATATATGTGTGTAGTGTGTATAATTAATTTGTATATATAAATACACACACATGAATGAAGAGTTCAGATGCAAAAGCCTCTAAATGCCATTTGAAATTTTCTTCTAGAATGGTAATTTTTATCAAGCTTGTATATTTAAGTTCAGTAATTTCACTTAATTGGCAATTAATAGGTAATCTTCATTGCCATTTAATTGAAATTACTGAACTTAAATATACAAGCTTGATAAAAATGATAATTTTAGAAGAAAATTTTAAATGGCACTTAGAGGCTTTTGCATCTGAACTCTTCGTATATATTTAAGAAATATTTGCATGTATATACTTTATATATATTTATACATAATATTATATATAAATATACATATTTGATATATTAATTACACATTTTTCTTAAATATATACATGCATGTGTGTGGGTATTTATATATACAAATTAATTATGCACACCACACACACATATATTATGTAAACACAAACTTTTATTTTGAATGTGATTAATCGCGATTAATCGTTGCCCATCCCTATCACTAATTATAATAATGATGATGATAATAATAATAATAATAATAATAATAGAATTTCCAGTTTCCAGAAAAAGGCGACAACAAAAAGCATCAACCAAAAAAAAAGAAAAGAAAAAAGAATAAGTGATCCAATTCCTGTCTTGATTGAAGTGCTAAGTCCATTCCATCAGTCGGGTGCAGGCGGAAGGCTGTTTCAGAGCCTCTCATTGCTCTCTTCACACACACAGGCTGCTGTTCTGCTCCTTGAGTCTTTTTGAGTACAGGCCTGTGGCTCTGCCCTTATCAAAGAGGAGCAGAGGAGAGAGCGAGAGTAAGCGTCCAGAGTGGCGCTAACACCCAGGCGGGCGTGAGGGTCAGTCGCGTCCCCAGTGGGGAGGCTGAGTCTGAAGTGCAGGAACAAACCTCGTAGCCATTTTCTGCATGATCTGCGTGGTGCTGCCCGTGAAGCCTCGTGTTCGAGTTGTTCTGCATCTCCGGGGAGTCCGACTGCATTTCCGTGCACACCAGCCAGTCCTTCCCGATGGGACGCGGATAACCTGCTTCAACCTCCATATCGCTGCCCGCCACACGCCAGTACTCCTTCCCCTTGAAGAAATATGATGCACCTGGGTAGAAAGAGCGGGAGATACAAGGAAATAAAATAGAGGTCGATGATTGAGCAGGATGGATTTTTCCAGACCTGCTTTCATCTACTATACAGATCATTATGGTTTTATGTTTCCCTCTATGGCTTTTGTCACCTCTATTTCCTGTTTCAGAGCTACTTCTTTCAGTTTATGTCTATGACAAGTCACGCAGGTACTGGATTATTCCGCAGCGGTACGACCCGAACCAGTCTAAAATTGTCAGAGCAAAGCCTCAGAGATTCCGTTCACACACGATTACTATATTATTAGTTCACACCAGGGTACGATGATATCGTTCTGTTTATTCTAAGAGCGCTGCAGTTTTGTTGTCTGGCTCTTTAAATTCTTGAGCT
Source organism: Pimephales promelas (assembly GCF_988280905.1). Taxonomy (NCBI): domain Eukaryota; kingdom Metazoa; phylum Chordata; class Actinopteri; order Cypriniformes; family Leuciscidae; genus Pimephales; species Pimephales promelas. The sequence continues at coordinate 19,376,800 of NC_142787.1, forward strand.
CTTTTAAGCAGAATGGATTCTGACTGGCTGTCAATATTTTTATCGTTCATCTGCTGAAAAGAAAAATCATTCTGAAGTGATTCCAACAATATAGTTGCTCAGTGCTGTTTTCATTATGGTCATGGTGTGGACTCTACAATATATTCTTTTGTATATATATTTTTTTTCATTATAGTTATCCTAAATATGGTTAAAACTCAGCTTGTAAGGGAATTAGCAATATGCAAAACTGCAAAGATGTTTTTTTTAGGGGGATAAAACAGCGCAAACTTCCCATTTTATACATTTGGCATGAGATGATAAGGAAAAAAATAACAGTAGATGACACAATGACCAAAAAAAGATTCACCTGCATGCCGTTATAGGTTAAATTATGCATAATATGCTAAATAACTGACCTTCACATTCATACAAACAATAGTATGTTTCACTCATGGGTGACATTTGAAAAATGTTCAAAATGCTTCAATGCTATAATTACAAGTGGTGGATGTAATTACTTTGTTGGAATACCGCACATAAATGTCCTCATATATCACTGAAACATGCATCCTGATAAATCACACTCATCTATGTGGCCATCTGCGAAAAGAAAAAGAAAAGGAGGGAATGGCCTGCACTTCTTATATCAGAAATAGGCTTTCATGAAAAACCTTTTGCATATTTGGATTTGCTGACATTGGTATGATTAATTGAATATTTGCTTTGAAGCTTTGCCTTTATGTAAAACAGGCTTCTAGTGATCCACCACAAGATCCACCGCAGCTGCCTGGTCTTCATCCTTGAGGACACCACGAAGAGCTCACTGTGCATTAGACACAATGCTGTGCATTAGGCATGACAGGACATTATGCCCCTTTCTCCATTCTGCTCACATAGACCTCAAAACCGCTGCTATGACAACCACACAAATACAACACCTGCATGGCTAACAGCCTCTCCATCCAAGTAAAACCATTTCTTCCAAGGTGGATTAGGGTTGTACAACTATACACAGTCACTTTGTTTAAATAAAGCTAATATTGTATTGCATATGATGGAAGATAATATTAGCACACATTTGAATTTTAGGAGGATTTAATGATTTGTTTTATGATTTAATGATTATTTCAGAATGTTTGTCTACACCAAGTTCAAATAGCATGTGATATTTATTGAATATCATATTCAAGTAGGTATTTAATAATGGGAATAAAGTGTTTAAGGGGTAGGTGTAAGGGGAGGTAATGTGAAGTACATGTAAGGTCCCAATAACAGCACATTAATAAATTCTATAACAGAATATATATAAATAATACTAAAATAACACTGAATGAAAAACTTTTTGGCTTGTCAAAGCCTGTAAAAAACTATTTACTAAACTATTTAACAATTTACTATTTTCTATAGTTTGAGGCATTTATAAACAGTAATTATTATTTATGTGGAAGGGATGTTCTAATTTTATCAGATTTTATCATCATTTTATTGGACATCTGTGTGTAGAGAATGAGACATCAACAATATCAATCAACTACAATCAAAATATTTAGATTTTGTCAACTTTTAGGAGTACATTTTATATAGCTATGCTCTTCTCTACCTAGTTAAGCTGCTAACTGGGATATAATGTAGCATGGAAATTCAAGTCTGTTTTTTTCCCCCAGGGAAAGGAAAAGGTTCATTTCTTTTGGCCCTAAAAAAATGAGATCCAGTAGAACTGCTTAAAGGGGTGGTTGATTGCGATTTCACTTTTTTCATTTTAAATAGTGTCGCTGTTGGTGCATGAAAAGTATCTGTAAAGTTGCAGCGCTGAAAGTTCAATGTAAAAAAGAGATATCGTCTTTTAAAAATCAGGAACTTTAATGCCTACAAAAACGACTCGATTGGGACAACAACGTGTTTTAGACGTCACTAACCCATACATTTGCATCAACCCCTCCGGAATATGCAAAAAAGCATGGCCATATTTCTGCGACTCATCGAAAGTGTTATGTTCACCCAGCTGTCAGTTCTTCTGTGTTCGAGCTTCCCATGGACGTTGTAATTCGTCAACAATGAATACAATTTATGTTTGATTATGTTCCTGAAAATGACGATCGTAATCTAGCTCTCAGTGCTGCGCATTTTACGGAAGACAGCTTCCAGAATCTCCACGAATTCAATGCCGGATTCAACAAGAAACTGTTACTAAAACATGAAGCAGTTCCAACTTTAAAAACAGAGGCTGCAGTTGTTGGGCCACAACCTGTAAGTAGGCTAAGACTTAATCATTTTAATTGTATTTGCAGGTATAATTTCAGACGTAATGTTTTAGTTTTATCAAATGCCAGCGCTGGCTTTATAGCCACTTAGCTATGCTATTTCGTGTCTACGACAAACGCGTACAAACATTTTGGACCTAAATTTTGTATATGTACTAATGTTGTAAATGTATTTTTCATGTATATATGGTGTTATTTTTCGATGTGATCAAGAAAGTAAACCAATGCCAACGCTGTTTGTGTATATGGTAGCCAGTCAGTTCAATGCTATTTTGTGGGACAAACGTGTATAAAGTGCAAAAACATATAGGCAAATTACCATTCAGAAAGGTTTTGCAAGAGCCGTGTGTGTTGAGGATCTGCTCGACTCTCTTCATCGGGTCTGATTCTGGCTCATACTGATACTGCAGTATCGACACCATTATTTACATTTGACATTAACAACCCATGCAACTTCGCCCGTAAAGGTAATGGTAGGGTTGCCGCGGTGAGGAAAATTTCCCACCGGTTAATCGACGTGTGACAACACCGGTAATCCCGGTGTCACCGTGGAGGGCAGGGCGGGGGGGTTAAATAGCTTTTAAATGCGTGCGCGTTATACTTTCACTTTCGAAATAAGCGTCAATTGCTTGAATGGACAAAAAAAACAACTCGCTGATAATAAAACTTTTATTTATAGACAGAACTTTTATTAGCATAACGAACGAATAAAAATAACCCCATGCATAGGCTGAAAAAAGTGAAAATCGGCTAAATGTGGGCCCAAACAAATAAGAACCATAAAACGTTTATTAACGAATAAGAAAATAAAATAGGCCTAAATAAATTAGCCTACACAAAGTTTAAATGAGATAAAACCAATTAAAAAGAGACGAATATAAAATAAAAAAAAATAAAAAAATAAAACGGACCTTAGCCTACATAAATGACATACTTTCACTTTCGAAATAAGCGTCAATTGCAATTCAGCGTCAATTGCTGGAATGGACAAAAAAAATAAATAAATAAAAAAAAAACAACTCGCTGACAATAAACTTTTATTTAGACAGCACTTTTATTAGAATAATAAACGAATAAAATATAGACAGAACTTTTATTAGCATAACGAACGAATAAAAATAACCCCATGCATAGGCTGAAAAAAGTGAAAATCGGCAAACTGTGGGCCCAAAAAAATAAAACGTTTATTAACGTAGAAAACAAAATAGGCCTAAATAAATTAAACAAAGTTTAAATAAGATAAAACCAAATAAAAAGAGACGAATATAAAATAAAAACTTTAAAAAGGACCTTAGCCTACATAAATGACAGCACTCTAAAAAAAAGTAAAACACTATAAATTGGCATTTATTAACATTAATATATATTGGCCAAAATATTGCCAAACAGACGCTTTTGCATTGCGTTTTGACACCAAATCTTCCGCCATTATCTTGCTTTTCTGTAATTTGACTCGTTCTCGTCTCCACACGTGCTAAATGGAATCCTGATGCTTGCTGATCTGTGACGTGACGGCACGCGTTGCGCAGTTCATTTTTAATTATAATGCTCTCTTCAGAACTAAATAATTGAAAATTATTATTTTTAATTAATTCAAATAAATATTTTAGCAAAAAACGAATACTTTAAAAAAAAAAGTCAAGACATCGCGGTGTCACGGTGGGAAAGTGATGTCACCGGTGATGGGGCTTAAAACCGGTAACACCGTCAACACCGTCTATCGCGGCAAGCCTAGGTAATGGGCGTGAATTTTCCGCACAACGTGCACTACAGTTTAGCCAATCACAACACACCGGCCCAAACTAACCAATCTGAGGCCACTGTCTGTTTCTAAAGGAAGTGGTTTCATAGAATCAGGAAGTCAACCGGTCGTTCAAATGGTGGAAATTTATGAAAAATAAGACTTTTTAAAAAAAGAAAAACCACAAATACATGTTATATTGCACCCCTTAAACACAATCATGCAAAGAAAAGAAGCAGTAAACCACCCCTTTAAAATTCAAGAGACCTAATACGATTCACAATGCTTACTGTCAGACCACCGCATGGCATCATCCAGTTGGGATGGGATCCCTTTCCACAGCACCGTGTCTTTTGGGTAGCCGAGGTCCATGCGATGCAGATGGTCATCGTAGCGCCAGTAACGGTTGTCCTTGAAGAAGTACGTCTTCTCGTTGTGCAGCCAAACAAATACTGCATCTACTCCTTCCAGGGGCAGCCCAAAGTCACCGACAGACCGCGGGTAGCCCTCTTCAACGATATTGTCCTTGAACACCCAATATTTTCCTCCTAAAAAAGTGAGAACAACTTCTTGTAAGGTGTGAAAATTGTAAAGGCTTTCTTTACTAGCAGACCAGATTAGAAAACACAGTCCTGTTGTGAAATACATTTTAGTGCTCTAAAAATGTATTACCTTTTTGCTTTTGAGCTTCAAAACACTCTTGCGTTATATTTTTGAAGGACATTGTTCGCTTTATAGTGAAAACTCTTATTAAAAATGACATTTACATAACTCGAGAGCTTTAAATTCCAATCATTTAGAGAATAGAGTGTTTATGCTCTAGGGAGAATTAACAACACAATCTTTTTGAAATACTGCACGAAAGTAACAAACAGTGTGAAACTAGATTTGGACATTTTCTGAAGGAAATGTGTTGCACAAATCAACAACACAAGGCCAAGGTGAATTGAGTGGTTACTATTTCTATGTATTATTTTCCATATATTTCAGTTAAACAAACAGCTGGCAGAAAATACTAAATACATCTTATTTAATTTACTATAACTTCTCATATAGTCAATGTACTGTATACTTATTCACATTATCACATCTGCTTTAGCTTCTTTACATTGGTTACCTGTTTTATATTAAGATTGGTTTTAAGATTTTATTGTCCACATATAAAGCTTTAAACGGTTTGGCACCTATATATTTAACTGAGATACTGAGACCTTATGATCAGAGAGATGTCTTAGTTCTTCTTTTAACAAGCTGCTAGCTAAGAGTTTGCCAGTTGATATTAGATCTGAATGCGTGTTTGTTTTTAAATGTCGTCTGAAAACGTAAGTGCTTTTATATTTTGTGATGTGTCTTTTGTGTATTTTGATATTTATGTTATATTTTCTTTCTTTATATACTGTGTATATCTCCACATTAATGTATTTTAATGATTACGTTTTTTGCAAAGCACTTTGTGCTTTGTTGTGTTAAAAGTGCTATATAAATAAAACGGTTCTTACTTATCTTTAGGAAGGTAAATATAATAGATACAGGACCTTTAAATGTCAAACATTACAGCATTAAACACTAACAGGTTTTTCCCTTTACTAACTAAAATACATAACACTAAATTTCTATTTAGTAATCAACACTAATTTTTTCAAAGTAATTAAGAAAATTTCATTAAGTTTCTGCAACTTATTTTCTTATTTATTTTTTAAATCAAGTTTCAGTTTAAATTACTCAACATTATTGTTGATATAAAGTTGATTGACATAGATCCACCTCAAAATAATGTTTGCAACAAGGTTTAATTAAATCTATATATATATTTTTAATTTGCAACCAAGTATTTATTTAAGGTATATTCTAGAAATGTTATATTTTTGGAAAAAGATTACATCTAAGATAAGCTGCATGACTTCAGGTATTCATGTCTGTAGCATGTCTATAACAGTTCAGAATGAGTTATGTGCCAAAGTGTAATACTTAAAGTGAGACAAATCAGTAGTAACACATATGAAAAAGGTGCAAGGTGAAGGGAATGTTAAATCATATTTTAATAAAAGGCTGAATTCAGCCATTTACCTTTAAAAAACACTATCTTATGATCTCCAGGTCTCTCATATACAGCATCCAAACTGTCCAGGTTGGCAGGAAGACCTCTCCAGAAGCGATGGATCTGAGCTGGCCTTAACGACACCAGGTGCTTTTCACGTGTCAGACGCCAAAAATACTTCCCTGACGAGAGGTTTGACAGTAAGAATGTAAGCTTTATGTAAGCTTATGGTGTAATTGTGTGCTATCACATGATGTATGAGGGACATCGGTTAAATAAAGCGAGGAATTGCTGCCTGCCCTGGGGCAGTGGGTAGGAGTGTACCCAGCTGGCAGAATCAGCCAAACAAATACAGCGCACAAATGATTATGTATCAAAATGCAAAAAGAAAACAAAACAATTTAGTGCCCGACAAAACCGATTTGAAGTTTGATAATGATATTTACTTTCTTTATCAATATTTCAAGATACATTTACTTAAGAAGCATATATTTACTTAATATTTTATTTCATTTTAAATAAAATAAAATAGAATAAAAAGCTGTATCTTGATAATATAATAAAGCAATAGGAAACTTTTTCTTCCTTTTTTCAATAAATAATGGGGTAAGAACTTAAAGTTAAAAAGGTTACAGTAAATCCAAGATATGTTGTCTGACAAAAAGTTGGAATATCTCAATATCACTTTTATTCATAATATCTAATGCAATTATGCATCCATTTTAAAAATGTCAAAATATCAGAAAACAAGTTTATCGTTTATACACACAAAAGGATGTAGAACCTCATATTTTGTCAATTGCTACTAGTATCTATTGATTTTACTCTGGACATCTGGGTGTTCTTACCTTTGAAAAAGAAGGCCTCCCCTCGAATCTGGGCAATAGCATCAAAGTGGCTAGTGCATCGGTCAGGGGCATCACGGTCAGGTCTATGAGAAAATACGAAGAAAAAAGAGAGAGATAAACTGGTAACACTGTTAATTATCATATTTTTTTCTTGTAACATTCTTGTATTTTTTCCTTAAAAAAGATTATTAAACACTTTTAGTTTCTGCGACAATAGTGACAGCTAGCGGAATTACAAAAATTCTTTCAATACTTTTAGGCTACTTTCAATAAAAGGTCCAACATAGAAATGCTTTTAGCTGTTTTGTTATGCGTCATAACAAGAGCTAATGCGAGGGTTTTGATTTTGTATCTATTGGTGTCTGATAGAATCCATGAATGCCATGTATCTGAAGAAGATGTCCAGGACCTCCAGCAGAACAAAAGACACGACACAACCATTAAGATCCAGTAGTATATTTAATCATACAAATGGGGTACTTTTTGTAACACACCTGTAGGTTTGCTGCCAAAAAATGCTTTTTTGTTTGTTTAATCTGAGCATAGAACCCAGTCCAGTTTGAAGTTCTAGTAGTGTCTGTAGTTTTTAGATGAGAGCAGAGGATTTTTTTAAACTCTCCCAAATAACTGATGTAGATGCTGTTTGATATTTTTTTAAGGCCAATACTCAACAGAAAACAGGTCATGTTTCAAGTCATGACAGGATAACTTCATGTTCCTAGTCACCCTGGTAAAAAAAAAGAGATATTTTACTCACAAGAGTTTCTAGGGGTAGCAATAATTGTGGCCAATGTGTATTAGAGAAAAACTTTTAGCCTTGAAAAAATGCTAGCCTTACTTATTTTGTTGTCTTTATATGAGTATTTATTTTTGGCTAGCTCTGGCTATGTCCAACCAGTCCTGAATGTCATTTTTTATGTATTTGGTTTAAGTTTGGACAAATTAAAGAAGATGTTATCACCTAGTGGTAACAGAACCTCTGAATGCGTTATCCCCTAGGCTATTACTGACTTAGCACTTTGACGTGGCCGGGATGCTAATGACGGAGCAATTACGGTGACAGAGCTGCTTTTGTGAGCGGGAACTCGCCTGACACTATTAACAAAGATCTTCATTCACAGCTTATTAGCTGAACTCTCTGAGAGGAATATATCACTGACCTTTGTCAATCTAAATATACCTGTCTCACAGAAAATGAAGAGGTGCAGGCTTCTCTCTGAGAGGGTAAATTCTTGCTTACCAGTAGGAGTCAGGAATTTAGTCTATAATTTGTGTCATTCTGGCATTTGCTTCAGGAAGGCTGAGTGCATTATAAAGTCTGCACCTATTTTCCTACCAAATGATGGACCACTACCTCTGCAATTCAAAATATTCAAGACACGCTGAACAGAGAGAATGTGGGTTTTGTGGATGTTTGCTTGTTGACTCACGGTATTGTAGATCTGTTTGTGGGAAGGTCAAGCAGGACAGGAGGTTCAGCTGTTTGAGAGGGGTCATCTGTCTGCGGCGTGTGTGATACGGAGTCCCGAACACCTGACAAAAACACAAGATAAATTAAACTTGTGCACAAGAATAAATATGCCACACATCTGAAAGGAACACACACTAAGTGCATTCTTGACATCTTGACAAACCTCATTAAGTAATCACTCAAAGATAGAGATAACAACCAGTCTCAGAAAAGTCATTATGTAAAACTACTGCATACGTACATGGAACATTTATGAGTAATAATGCATAAGTAAAAATTAAACTAATCTAATCAGCAAAATGTTTAACAACCAACAAAGTGCATGTGTTCAATCCAATTTTGTCCCAAATCAAATAGTATTTCAAAAGTACGCTCTCTCTTTAACTTTTAATCCTCATGTTTTGCTTGGGGACCCCAAAGCCCTTAGTTCAAAAATATATGCAATATGCATACTTTGTCTGGTTGATACTTGATACATTTTCTGGTTATACAGAGACTTTGTAATATTACAAAGTATATATATATATATATATATATATATATATATATATATATTAGAACATTTGTAATATATATATATATATATATATATACTTAACTTGCTAACTACTTAGACTAGTTAGATCCTTAACTAGTTAGTATATTTCTAGTGTACACAGAAGTCAACAATTATCCATCTATGCCAATTTTTTTTTTTTTTTTTTTTTTTTTTGCTGGGTTCAAATTGACCTTACAAACAAGCAATTAAGTTTTACAACAGAGGGTTATATATATATGAATTTTATAAAAATACAGTATGAAATAATCATGAAATTAGGACTAACTTAGAAAGACAGAAATTTTTTGTAAATCAATTGTTAATAGTATTGAGCTATAAAATCGATGTGGACAGCATAGCTCAGATAATTTGGTCTTTGGAGAATGCTTTCAGTTCATAATAAAATGTCTGAGCACAGTTCGAGGCATTATTGAAAGCTTTTCCGAAACACACAAAAAAAGAGATGATGAGATTACTGTTTTTTTATTTTTTATTTATTGAATATATAATAAAAGTCAATTACAAAATACTATCATTACTATTTTTATGAGTAGCCTACACCACGATGGTCTGTAAGCCTCAAAACTAAAGACAGTAAATAGTAAATCTCAACAGAACATGAAGATTAATTCAATGGGGAAAATGAATGCTTTTGTATGTACACACTCATTATTTTGCAGAAACTACACATGCATTTATTAACCGCTTGGCCAGTGTTCATCACCTCGAGTTCCGGAGCTCATGGCACTATTTGCTTGAGCCAATCCTGATCTTTCCATCGCTTTCTTTAAATGTTTCTCTATCTCTTTGCTTCCCACCATGCTTATTTGCAGTGCCTTGCATGTTGATTAGTAGATCATGGTCCAAATCATGGTGACAATCAATTAATCCCTGTGCTCCTAAGTCTGACTCAACACAGCCATGTAATTGAATCAATGGTGCCCCTACACAAACCAAATCACTTCTGCTCTCTGCGCGCCTCGTTTAGGGCCTGTTATTTGCCAGGTGGGATCACAGAAAAGGGCAGCCTGCGGAGGGGGCATGCACTGACAATCACTTTGTTTTTACAATTACAAAGGGCAGCTAAAAACAAGATAATGTGAGTGGGGAGGGATGGAGGAAAAGCCAAGCACTGTTGAACTTTTTTATGTCCGATTGTGTAAGTCACGTTGCGAATGCACTCCTATAATCACTAAAACGTGGACATTAAATAACTAAAGTATAAAGAATTAACAACATGAATAGTGCACTACACTTGTGTTTTTTCTCAGGAACACATCTAATAATAATAATTTGAATAAAACTTAAATTAATATATAATTATATTAATGTAGAATTTATATACATATTAATTATATATAAGCACAGAACAAAATAATTTATTGTAGTCAATTTTATTTTTATGAAATTGTATATATTGAAGATGACCATAATAACATTAATATTTGAATAAAATGAAAATAAATATTGAATATAATAAAATATTTATATATCTGATATGAATGTGTTAGAATTAAAAAATAATAAATAATAGAATTAAGAATTAAATCAAATAAGAATTAAATAATAGTAATAATGTTTTATTAAAAATACATTTTCGTCTAATTAAAATTGACTACAATAAATGCATATGACAAGACGAAATAGACTGAATTTTTAAATTAGGACTAAAACAGAAAACTATATAACAATGAACACTGGCTGCATCATTTATGTCTGAGCACTCGCCCATTATGCATTATGAAGATTTGCCAGGCTTATTTGCAGGGTTACAGGTCTAGTTCCTTTAGTAAATACTAGGGCGCTAAAGCGATACAGACAGCGCATGTAGCAGCGCTATCAGCAGGCACAACTCATTCTTTGTGTCATCCTTGTGTGTTTACTGTTGACAGATTACAGCATCTATCTATCTGTATGTCTTGCAGAGAAACTACGTCTTCAAGTTGTCGCTACTTGTCACTTTTTGCTTCTTCAACAATGCCAAGGCATCTAAGATGATAGCAGGTTGTCCATGTTTGTTTGAGGAAGCTCAGCTCACACAGCTTGCCGCAGTGCCTGTTTTCAGTTAACTGATGGAGAGGGAGGAGATACGGGAGAAAAGAAAGAAACCAGGTGTGACCAAGGGGTGGACTTTCTTACCGTAAAGCTGCCAGACACGGACCTTGTCTTCGTACGGGAGGTTGTACTTGAGCGGGTCCCCTACTGGCCCCTGGTAGTAAGGGCGCATGATGGACTCAATGGCAGAGGTGTGTGCAAGCCCTATGGCATGGCCAAACTCATGCACCGCCACTGCGAAAAGGTCCATGCCGTGGGAATCTAAAGAGAAAAGACACAATAAAAAAGACATATTAGAAAGAAAAGACTTTTCTTCATAATAACAAACCAGTTCAAGATAGTAAAGCTTATTCGAAATGGGGTCTGGATATGACCAGGGGCCACAAGAGGGTAAAAAGAGAAATTAGACAGACAGACAGACAGACAGACAGACAGACAGACAGACAGACAGACAGACAGACAGACAGACAGACAGACAGACAGACAGACAGACAGATTAGATAGATAGATAGATAGATAGATAGATAGATAGATAGATAGATAGATAGATAGATAGATAGATAGATAGATAGATAGATCATAGAGCATAAGACTGACATGACACCTTCATAACCATGACATGACATTTGTCTTGAATGTGAAGTAGGGTTTAAGCATGTTTATGACAACGGTCATTAACAGCTGCACTACTTCCTGAACTTAAGCCAGCTCCTTGTTTCCTGTCTGTCATTATTGGACAAATTGATTAATCCAGGTGTGCCTGACCTCAGTAGTCACGGCAACAATAATCAAACACACCTGAATTAATCAAGTTCGGCCAATAATGGCAGACAGGAAACAAGGAGCTGACTTAAGTTCAGGAAGTAGTGAAGCTGTGCATAAGGTCAATTATGACATTTTGAATGCAGATATGACATTAAGATGTCTTTTGTTATGACATCTTGACATAAACCATAAAATCACAACCTGTCACGGTCTTCTTTGTCATGATAACTTTATTTCTCTTAATATTTCTCTGATGTGCATTTCAAGACGTTTGAAGACCATATGTATACCATATGTATACATTGTATACCATATGTATACATTCATTATTACTCTTGAGGCTAAAATGATGAAAACGGCGTTGTCAATGTCTCTTGTCCCCTCGCAATGACGGTAAATTAATTATTAAATTACACGAGTCACGTTACATAGGCCTATTTTCAGTTCAAAATGGCGAAATTAGACAAAACTATATTAGTTCGCCTGATTATTTTTTGTCATTCATTTAACATTTATGACCTAAAAAAAAATTAAAATATGAAATTTAAATGAATTTAGCCACTTAATCTTTTCTCACACTTGCCCATAAACTGAAGCGCCGAGTCGCTCTGCTAAAATTCGCGCTCAGCAGTGTCTGTGAACATAAAGCCCACCTACTTTGATTTGATTGGCCATCTCAAATATTCTGACATTGACGAGCAGTGACAGACCAATGAGCTCAGATGAACACGAACATACACACACACCCTGTCCTCTGTTTTTGACGTGCTCTCTGCTCGGCACCGCTGCGGATTGAAGATGAAGAATGCGCTGAATCTGATTATAACAGGACTGAAGTGAACACGAAATTCTGTAGCCTACATTAATACAAAAAAATTTAGGGGGGCTAGGCAGAAGTTTAGGGGGGCTGAAGTCGTATGAAAGTTATTTCACAAAACAATGTTGTTACGAATCCTGATGCTTTTTAAAGTGGGCATACGGAGATCTTTGACATTTCCTAGTGGGTATACGGCGTACACCTGCGTATCATAAGACTACACCACTGATGACAGCCAATGTCAAAACCAACCACCTAATAGTTTAATGTAATGTTAACCAATAAATCTAGGTGGTTTCTTAAATTTGATAATTAATCTGCTATGTCATGTTTATGACAGGTTGTGTTTTATTACTAGTAATGTCAAGTTGTCATGACAAAGACACTGACAGGTTATGATGCATTGGTTTATGTCAAGGTGTCATAACAAATACATCTCAAAAAATGTCATATTTGCATTAAAAATGTCATGAGCAAACGACACTTAATGACAGTTGTCACAAACATGCATAAAACTCATGTCATGTCATGATTATGAAGGTGTCATGTTAGTCTTATACACACCCCTTCAAGTAAAGTGTTACCAGAATTGCAGAGTCCACAACACAGCTATAACAATAACTCCACAGAGAAACTATTTCATTGGAATCACTTTCAGAACGATTTTTTTTTCCAACTGATGAACATTCAAAACTTTAACAGCCAATCAGGATCCATTCTACTTTAAGAGCTCGAGCATTTAAAGCGACAGACGACAAAACTGCAGCATGCACTTTGAATAAACAGGACAACATTGTGTGTTGTGTGGGAGCTAATATAGTTATTGTTATAGTTATAATTTATTAATATTAATATTTTAATATTAATTGAATAATAATAAATTAAAATTGACACCATTAAAATTCACAAATTATATTATTTAATTGATGGCCATTGTTTTAAATTTCTAAAACAGTACTGAGGTGAGTAGCAAAAAGAAGATTTATCTATTATAAATGTATCTATGAAACTACATAGTTGGCAAATCTTACATCATTATGTCTATGAAGAATTTGATGAGATATCTGACTTGGCAAATATGAGCACAGTTTGAGGCATTATTAAGAAACAGTCGATGAGAACAATCTGAGAAGCACACGACCTCAGCAATTTGCTTTCCATGCAATCTAGGAGAAAGAACAAACTAGAAACAGATTTCTTTTGCGATATTTCTGTTCTACTGAACATCAAACACCATGTTTCATATGGAAAACGACATCCAGTGCAATTATGTTCTGGAAATCATCGTGATTAAATGGGGAATAGTTCAGGATGTCCACCCACATTGTCAGTTTCAACACAATGAGCTTGTGATTGACAGGGAGGACTGCGCCATTAAACGTTACTCACCTTTTTCATTATCTCGCTTTAGTACACAGACAGATCTGTGCGATGCAGCCAGCCATAAAATAACATTCACACTTTTCTGTTAAATGGTCCCTAGAGATGGCAACAAAAATGCAGCCAGGGCCAGGAAAGTGTCATTAGATTAGTTTGAATAGAGAGAGAGACAAATAGACAGGAAGAGTTTTATAGATATATAAACAGACTGAGAGAAAGGAGAGCCATGGGGCTCTACAAAATGTGAACATGTCAAAAAGGGCGAAAGCAGAACACAGCTAGTCAAGCTCCTCTGAGCAAAACCAATGATTAAATCAGTGACTTGCTCATTAAGATTACGACTCAAAATGAGCCGTGTATCACTAACGGGCTCGACAACCTCGTGTGGGTACCTGCTTTTTCGCATTAGCATAATGCATAAACACCCCTTATTCCGACTGTGGACTGATATTAGAAGGCATTATTTTTTTGATTAATTCAAATGTAATGTTTTGCTACAATTTTATTATTTTTAAATCGAGAAATTGCTGGTTTGAATACAATTTTTAGCAAACGTTACAATTAGACATGTTGACAGTTAAAGGAGTAGTTCACTTAAAAAAAAAAAAAAAAAACTTTTGATGACAATTGTCTCACCCCCAATGTCATTCAAGATGTCCATGTCATTCTTTCTTCAGTCGAAAAGAAATTAAGGTTTTTGATGAAAACATTCCAGGATTTTTCTCCATATAATGGACTTCAATGGGAACCAAACAGTTCAAGGTCCAAAAGACAGTTTCAGTGCAAACTGCAAACTGTACAATGGGCTTTAAATGATTTCAGACGATGAATAAGGGTCTTATCAAGCGATCACTTATTTAAAAAAAAACAAAAAAAACATAGTTTAAGTTTTAAAAGCTCAAATGGTCGCCATGCTCTGTTCTGTGATGAGCGTTCGTGACTCTCCTGTTCGAACTCGTTCATCAAAATGAACAAATCTTTTTTCGTGTCATTTGGTTCATTCAACGAACGAAATGAAAAGATTTGTTCATTTTGATGAACGAGTTTGAATATAGGAGAGTCACGAACGCACATCACACCCTAACCCTAACAGAGCAAGGTGACCATTTGAGCTTATAAAACTTAAATTTGTTAATTTTTTTATTTTTTTTAATGAGCAATCGTTTCGCTTGATAAGACCCTTATTCATCATCTGGAATCGTTTAAAGCCCTTTGAACAGTTTGCAGTTTGCACTGAAACTGTCTTTTGGACCTTGAACCGTTTGGTTCCCATTGAAGTCCATTATATGGACAAAAATCCTGGAATGTTTTCATTAAAAACCTTAATTTCTTTTCGACTGAAGAAAAAAATACATGGATATTTTGGATGACATGAGGGTGAGTAAATTATCAGTAAAAGGTTTTTTTTAAAAGTGAACTACTCCTTTAAGAGAAGAAAATGATCCGACTAAATGATGTTGCACCTGATTAACCGCTCGTGTGGCGCACTCAATGAACGTAGAAGACCTTTGTTTTAAGCAGCTGTTCACAAAGAAAAGCATTGGAAAAAAAAGAATGTGGGCAGTGGAATGGAAAAAAGTGAAGTTATTAGATTATTTGTCTTTTATTTGAGCGGCGCGTTTTTAGAATGTCGTTTTTAATGGGTGAGATGCTGAAAAAGACAAGAGTGCAACAGACAAACACGTCTGAGAAACAAACACAATAGAAAAATATCTAAATGGAATTTAAAGATCTAATGTTCAAATAAATGTTTGATATTTCATTTTTGTATGATGGTGACAGGGTAAAAGGTCATGTTTTTTTTCTTTTTTTACAAAGCATTAGATATATAGATATATATATATATATATTAGGGCTGTGCAAAAATTAATTGCGATTAATCGCATCCAAAATAAAAGTCTGTGTTAACGTAATATATTTGTGTGTGCTGTATATAATTATTTTGTATATATAAATACACACACATGCATGTATATATATTAAGAAAATATGTTATTCATATATAAAATATTTATATTTATATAATATAGATTATGTATTAATAAATATATACAGAATTTAAGCGCAAATAATTCTTAAATATATACATGCATGCACAGGTATTTATATATACAAAATAATTATATGCAGCACACACAAATATATTATGTAAACACAGACTTTTATTTTGGATGCGATTAATCGCAATTAACTTTTGCACAGCCCTAATATATATATATATATATATATAGACAATTACTAGTGTTGTGCTTTTAGTCATTTTAAATTTGAATAGCCTTGACTTTATGGCTAAGAAATATTTACCATTGTCCTTTTTTATATTAATCCGGAGGATATGTTTGAGATACGTTAATACAATATTTGTCTTCATATTTCATTTTTGAAAAGACATTTAACATACATAAGTAATTAGTTTTGATCACTTCAGGTGTGGTGCACTTTTCAGGTGTGGAACAGAACTTTTTTTTTTTTTTTTTTTTTTTAACTTGAATCATATAGTAGGTATATTTTTAAGATGACCAGTTAAACATCGAATTTGTAAATAAATTTTTTTTTTTTTTTTTTTTTTTTGCCACATCGCCCAGCCCTAGCTACTAGTCTGTTGATGGATCCATGTGAACAGAGCTATTGTCTGATCCCTCGTGTGGTTTCAAACACATTTAACTTTCTTTTTTTTTGTGTAACTAAAAAGAAAACCTTTTTTTAAACTGTTATTTTTTATATAACCAACATCCATTGAAGAAAGGCATGAGGACGATAAGTAAATGACAATTTTTTAATTATTTGGGTGCACTGTCGCACATTCTGAGGAAGAATCATGCCTAATGAGTTTTGCCTTGTGTCTGGTTAGCAACCCTCGTTTCTAATCGCTAGAGGCTGATTTGTTTAGCACAAGCTAGCGATTCATCCAGATGAACTTTGCACCAATCAGGGTCCAAAGGAGGAGATGCGGCAGATGACAGATGGATCTGAAGCAATCTGATTAAGACTGGAAACATCTGGTGCATGGCAGCCTAAAGCAGCGAGCTGAAGGTGTCTGTCACAGATGACTGAAATAAATGAGTGTAAATTATTTTAAGACCGAAATGTAGCCTTTGCATGTTTAAGAATTTGGCGCTGGATTTCAAAAGCTTGTTTGAATGAAGGCTAGGGTATTAAAGTACCTTCTGTTCAGTAAACAAATACATGTGTTTAGGATTATCAGATCAGAATTGCTTTAATGGAATAGATCACAGACAATTTGAAATCTGTCATCTATTACTCAACCTAATGTTCTTTCCTCCATGGACTGTACTGGTCACTCTTTTTCATACAATTACACTATTGCAATGCATTTTGGTGACTTTCAAGCTTCATAAACGTGCGAAAGCACAAAAAAAGTATCACAAAAGTAGTCCAAATGGAGGGGGGTGTGAATTCAGGTTGACTGGGACACTTTTTGCCATTGAGTGGAAAAACTCAATCAACCTGAATTCACCCCTATTTCAAATCTTCTAAAACATTATCACAGCTCAGAAACTGACCAAAATGCGAGATTACTTATTCAATTAAATTCCTGACTTTTAATTGTAAAGAATTCAGTAAGATTTAATGATTCTTTTGAGTCAGACCTTTTCAATGAATTAGTTCATCTATACAAAAACCCGTCTGAAAGACTCGTTCATGAATAATCTATGTGGTTTCAGAAGACTTGAAAAATAGCTGAAGAGTGACATAGACTATTTTACAATGCTTTTATGTCCTGTTTAAAGCTTTAAAGCGTCCCCTTTAATTGCAACTACACGTAAAAGAGTAGCCTAGCCAGTTGTAATAAATTTCTCCTTTCCTGTTATTCAGAAAAAGACATTCATACTGGTTTTGAAGGACATGAGGGTGCGTAAATAATGACAGTATTTTCACTTGTGGTTGAACTAATCCTTTAAAGTCACTGAAGCATAGGCAGAAAGTTGATGATTTCTTAAAATAACCTTCTTCATGAAGGTAAAAGAGCACTCTCTCACACAGTGTGTGCGCAGAAAGGAAATCAACGATACTCGCTGTTAATGACTGGTGGCTCTGTAAAATGGACGATAATGGACCAGGGTCTTCTGCCTCATTTTGTCATACACACACAAAAAAATGTGGACACGCACACAGACATTAAATTCAATGGTGATTCACAGGCTTGGGCCAAATTGCGAAAAGTTTATCAAAAAACCACCTGCTTAATGAGCCTTTTGTTTGGGCCACAATAATCAGTCTGCATTAGTGAGCAGCCAATCAAGGCATAATTAATAAAAGCAATCTGCCCACTGTCATAACAACAGCTAGAGATGCTCCTGTGGTTCCACTCTTATTCTGACCCATGGGAACAGGGGACACCTCCGCTGCAGTTGCCACAAGTACGCCGATACCCGCAATCTCAAAAGCGTTTTTAATTCTGTTAAGAGTTAGTTAATCTGAACAAATAGCAGAGCTTCCACTTTCCTGTTTCTTTCCTCTGTTTCCTCAAAGAGAAAGTTCTTGTTATGTCAAAAACAATATGCTTACAGCTCTCCAGACTGAGAGAGAAACGGGCAAAAAAGGGAAGTACGTTTACTCACTCTCTGTTTGCATGATAAAGCTTGTCTGAGTTCAATCAGCTGAGCCTCTAAGATTTTGATTCCTTATAAACAGGTGGATTTTATGTTAGAAATAATTCATTTTAAAGATTCACGTTAGGAAAATAATGAAATATGGATGTGCCGTCACATTACATTAATAAAATCATTTAGTAGCGTATCCTTGCTTTGTTTTTGGATAAATAAATCAAATGAAAACAGATAGACCTTGTTGTGCATTATTTGCACGAAACTTCTGCTATTATTATGATAAGCAATTATCTCTGTAGTTAAAACATTTAAACACAGCATGCCAGAGGGAAAGTGCTCAAAAGCATTGCATCCACAACAAATATTTGTATTTATTAAATATATATAATTTTTTTTAACTTCTCAGTAATGATTTCATGTAGTTTAAGTGTTTAACTCCATTAATGAGAATGACATATTTAACCTAAATGTTTATACCAGAAGTAAAACATTGTTTAAATCATTATTTTATTTAATTAAACTGTTATTTTGGACATGCACTGTATTTATGATTAGGACTCATAACGATTTTAATTAATTTGCCTTTAGATAGGCTATATATGCCAGTTTCACTAAACGGCCCAACACGCTCGCTCGTGCGGACATTTAAGAAGGGATGGATATTTGCTTCAAGTGATAGGCTTGGTGAGTGAAATTATATTTGTATTATCTTTCTATATATGTATAATTTTCTTTAGATTTTCTTTCTAAAAGTGACCAAAAAGACATTTAACTCCAGCTCACCATCGGTGTCGCCAAACTGCTCCTTATCCAAAACGTTCGTACGCATGGGTCCGAATTTGTGTGGAGGCGCACAAATTCTCCTGTCAAGTTTGTTTTTATAAATCACAACTTACACTGTTGGGCCAACGATTATAAATGAGGCCCTTGGTCTTGATTTTAGCATTACTCCATGTTTCTTCACTCTTAAAGGTACGGTAGGCAGTGTTTTTCATAAACACTTTGTTTTTCGGATGAAACTTTCTTTCATCTTAATAGCAATCAATAATAGAAGTGGTCTAAATAATAATAATAATAAAAAAACATTTTCTGGTTGGTATATGGAAACAATAAATGCAACTGCACAAACTGAAAGATTAAAAAGTATGACACATATTATATGCGATTCCTCTATATCTAGATGAAGATACATACTTGGTACTGAAAAATGGCCTAAACACTGTTAATCTGTTATCCTGTTCAAAGGTTTGGGGTCTGTGAGATTCAAAATAGGTCATTTATGTAGAAGAAATGTGAAATTATTTTTGAATTTGGAACTTTCCAGACTGACAAAACCCAGAAAATGTATTTTTGGCTTATGTGGATAAAAGACAACAACTCCCAGAATGCACTTGCTTCGCTGCCCTAGGAGGCCACGCCTATCAGTAACAGAGTGAATTAGTTAAACAACAAGTCTAGGCTAGTCTAGTGAGTCTCCATGATTAGTCTGCCCGAAAATATGTTTTAAGATCGCCCAAAATGTCCGGAATTCGGCTTTTACGTTCTTTAGTCGCCATTCATTATGTATACTGTGGCGAGCAGGACGAGACTGAGGGCCGCGGAAGGACAGCGCGAAGCCTGTGGTGTGATTACCGATGAGCAACACCTCCATTCGGTCTCGTATCTCTCACGGAGGAGTGGGAATTTTCTTAACAATGTTAAAACGCACATCGACCAATCACTTATTTAGTGTTTACGTAAACACTACATTCAAATTCACCAATCGGAATGAGCTCAGTTAGATTGAAACAAAAGCTGCGCAAGTAAACAATTAATGGAGACTACAGAAAGCAAAAGCTGAATCCCGGACATGTCCGGAAAAAGGGATTGGTAACCTACTACTCAGCTTTGTCCACAGAACAAGAGGCTTCCAAAAAAAAGATGGCTGACACTATGTTTAATCCCAATCCTCCATAATGCATCCATCAGTGTATTCAGTACCTTTGTCCATATTTTCAAAAGATTCTGCCAATGAAAACAAACGCACTGTCACTGATCTGTGATAGATCTGTTGGCGCATTAGGTCCAGCCCCCTTACACTTCCTCTTACAATGACTTAAAATGACGATTTTTGCATCATTATGGGAGGAAGTGAAAAAGGTAAATAGCGGACTTGTCTCGTCTCAGGGGAAAATGAGCAAGTGTTGCACGACCATTCAATAGTATGACTGGGTTTCCAACAATGGAAAGCTTAATGCAAATGGGTGGACTGTCCCTTTAATAAAAAATCAGCATATTTTAATGATTTCTGAAGGATCATGTGACACTGAAGACTGGAGTAATGATGCTGAAAATTTGTACTGCATTTTTATTTAAAAAACAAAATGTAAGCATAAGAGACAAACGTTTTAATGACCAAAAACTTTTGAACAGTGGTGTATGCATATTAAAATTTTTGATTTTTCTTATTAGATAGTCTCAGAGGGCAGACGGAAAGCCAAAAAATAACAGTAAATCAGGAAATTTTTGCCTGATGTAAAAATCTTGGGCCTGTTACAACGGCCCATAATGAATAATGATGAGTCAGGAATAATTGATGACCGTATGGCAGGTCCAGGTGCAGGTGCTCATTAGATGGACAGCTAATGAAGTGAAAACATGAAAATGGCCATGTTATGGTGAAGGGTCAGTTGAACACACACGAAGAGGTGGAGGGCTTGTCTTCAGCTGAACTAAGAGATGAGGGAGGGCGCAGCGCTTAGCTGTGTATGTTGAGACGGTGTAAGTGGGTGGTGAAAGGCTTGTGATTTTTAAGTAGGACTTTTCCCTCCCTAATTCTCTCTCTCTCATCATTCAGTCCCTCATATTACATCTGCACCTGCCAAAGGCCTGAGCAAACAGCTGCTCCTCTGATGGGGGGGTGGCCTAATTGGGGCAGACTCCACTGCTGTCCATGAGCATATGGACCATAGCCACAAGAGAGCAAAGTTGGGATGCAAAGGGTTGTTTCAACCAATCCTATCAGAGTTCACTCACTGGGCAGGCTTGTGTAATGGGAACCCCTCCTGCCCCCATGCTAATTATCAGCCTTGTGGTTAGCGCAGCCTCTCGGCAAACATGTGCACCTTTGGTTTGCGAGGAAATGCATCCTGGAGATGGTCGAGCCAGGTTATGGCTCAAGAGAGGAGAATGAGGAACTGAGACTACGGCATCTGTTGCTTTCAGACAGGCCTTGCCTCCTTGGCTTCAGATCCAAGTTTTGGAATACCGCACAAAAAATGTCTGTTACCTGAGAGACATCATTGAAAAAGTTGTCTTGAGAAATTACACCTGCTTCTGGGACAGTCCCAGACAGAAAAAGAGTCAGGAGAGTATAGACAGCAGTCTTTTTAGCTTGTCAGATCCAATCAGAAACAATCTCTACCCGTCTACCTGTACATTTAACATCTTTGACATTATATATATATATATATATAACATAAAATACATGTACACAAAAATACATAAATGTTGTGTATAAAAAAAGACTTCTTACCTGGCGACCTGAAGGTCCAGGCTTCATCATCATCAAAGTGTGTGTCGCCAGCTGTGAATCGTTCTCCGGGAAAGAAGGCGTGGGCCACTGTACCACCGGGTCCATCAAAAGGGTATCCGTCATTATGGTCCGCTTTGGTGAAGTCAATCTGAATGTCTGCCTCATTCCCCGCCACCTCATGGAAGTTCAGTGGCGCAATGTCACTCCACACTTTCAGTGCGTAGTACATGAGCGCCCGCACCGTGTCTCGACCTAGCAAAACTGACTCCTTTGGAAACGTCCTCACCCTGTGAGAGCAGAAACATGAGTTTGAAACTACGGCTTGAAATAGACAAGATTCCCTTTGTAGGACCACCAAGAGTGCAAGAAGAAAGACTCCACAGTGCTTTTGAATGCATAAATAGGACAAGGCATTCAGCAGTCTGTCAAAAGCAGCTCTAAAATCCTGTCTCGCGGTTCTGTCTAACTCAGAATTACTTCCAAGGTAATACGTTTAGGATACACAACAGTTACAACACATCTTCTTCCCATCTTCCTCTTTTCTATTTCACTCAAGGTAATTCGGAAACCAGTATGTGTGATTTGGAGGTCCACTAAACCCCACAATCATGGTAATCACTTCCAAGGACAATTTGAGTCCTGTTTCCAAGCACAGACACAGATCGATGAGAAATTAATTTTGAAGTGCTGGCTCGGTAAGTGCCCACTAAGAATTGTACCTTCTGCACAGAATACAGTTATCCTTTCTGCACAAGCACCGAGTTCATGCATTCTATTACATTTGCAGAACATCTTTGGGTGCTGGTAACGTATTTGCACCGGTTGCTCAAGGTTAATATGTAAATTCAGTCAAGTTCTTTGGCAGTTTAGGTGGTAACAGCTGGTTCTACAATGAGTTTACAATCAGGTTGGTTCAAATAGAAAGGCAGGTGATGCACAATAGTGCTGTGCCAAGGTTAACGCTGCACCCAGCTGAATTTACAATGAGCTAAGTGACCTCTTTGTGTGCTAACATTTTCCATGTGATGTGCCACACCGTTTGTACATTGATTCATCTCACCCCGATGCTCTTCTGCTTGACTTGTGCCAGATACGCCGTTAACCCCTTAAGTATTTCACATGCAAATCTAAAGCTTGAGAAGGAATTTAAGGTGAAATACTGTACAATGTGTGCTCATGTTCACGGTGTGGCCTATAAAATTAGAAAACAAAATATATAAACAGAAAAGACAAAAAGATAAAGTATAGAAAACAGCATATAAAGTATATTATGCAGTTGTAATCAAAATTATTCAATCCCGATTCCCAATTGAAAATCCGTTTTTTTTTTTTTGGCAAAATGTACCGACCTCCATCTGTTTGCAATGAACAAATTAAACACAAGTGATTTAAATATCTCAACAACAAATGTTTCAAATGGTTTCCCAAATTCAACTAAAAATGCACTTGTAACCCTTTCACACGCAAGTTTAAATATTATAGCTGAGCCCCCTAGTGTGAGTTTAAGGCGACCGTTATTTTAGAAAGTATTACTTTAATATTTCCATGGAAATATGGATTAATCTTTTTTAAAGCTACAAAAGTTATTCAGTCAAGAGCAGTGAGTGATGTTCTCTTTGTCTTTTGCTGTTTGATTAACATTTAATCAGACTGTAGCAGAGATATTAGGCTGCTATCACTTTAAGACTTGACACGGATTTGTTGAACTCGATGTTCATTAAAGACTTTTCAACTAATTTAAGGCTGCTTATGAGGAGGACACCCGCCAAAAACTGGCATTTTGGCATAATTGTGTTTCTTTTTGTCTGTTCAGGTTTACATTAAATAAATTAGTTCAATTTGCCCTGTAAGTATACAATGTCCCATATAGTCACATGCTATGGTCCACATGCTCCTGTGCGAGTATGAATTTTAAGTTAAATTTTCCATCTTTTTTCACCATAATGTGCCCTCGGCAGGGTTTCAATAGACGGCCGGCATAAATTGGAGAATGATCAAGAAACTCTTTTTTTCTCCATGTCGTCTGGTTATTATACAGGCACTAGCAGTGGCAGCTGACCTGAAAGACAGACAAAGTGCCTCTGGGAAGATTGGCCATCCCAGCAGCATGTAAACGCTCAAATGTTAAAGCTTAATTTTCAGTTACAATCCCCCTTCTTTGTCTCCATGTGATACAAGACTGATTAGGCAGACAAGAGGGGAAATGGATAAAAAGAGAGAAAATGGCAAATAGAAATCAGGAGGAGCATGTTCAAAAGAACTCATTTCCTCTATTCTGTAGTAATTCTCACAGCGAGTCTTACCCCTGCAGATCAGTGGTCCAGACAGGACATTTACAGTATGGTGATAATCACACATCAAATCAATCCTCCACACTCACAACTACTGACACTGAGAGTGATGGGTGTTTTACAGGAAAGATTCCTCAAATTCACTCTTATAATAATATAACTCAATTTTAAAGAGATCCATAATGCCAAGATGATTCTATATAAGGAGAAAGGTCTTAAATTATTGAATAATACGTTCATGTTTAATGGTATATCTCAATTTATTCAATTGATAAAGTATATTTACGAGCTGTATAATTCATACAATTTTATTCAAATTTAAAATAAATTAACACAAATAAATTAAAACTAAATCCATAAAATGATCCCATGATGAAAATATTTTCTAGAGTGAAGCAGAAATATGTAATTTGTTATTCACTGAAAATCTTTATATGCTTCATGAGCATTCATGAGATTTTTCAATGAATCAAATGATCCATTTTACAAAACCAGTCTGATTTTTTTGTCACAAATCAGACTGATTTGGTTCTTGAATTCAACTAACTGACTCGCGAATGATTCGCAGTAGTTGAAAACTCACTTCAGAAGACTTGATATAGGGTATGAATCATATTGGACCACTTTTATGATGCTTGCATTCTTTTTGAAGCTTGAAAGTTCTGGACTCCATTTATTATAACTGCAAAAGAATTGTGCCTTTTGTTTTTCCACAGAAGAAAGTCAGTCATGCAGGTTTTGAACGACAAGAGGGTGAATAATTGAGAACATTATCTTGATTTTTGAGTGCACTATCCCTTTAAAGATCTCCCCAGGCTATTCAGTCATATGGTTTTTAGATACTTTCTCCAATCAAACAGACACGCGCCATGAGGGATGAAAAGAAATCCAACCCTGAAAGATTACCGTCATTTGAGTCCTTTGGACATGGGTGGGATTATCTAGCTAAACTACAGCATGATGATTTACAACCTCCGCCCTCAGCCGGCATCTGGCCTTGATGCTCAAGCGAGCACATAGACGCCCATGATACAGAAATCACACAACAGCTCCTTCACACTCTCATTGGGTATTGCCTGAAGCATATTTTAGCAATTGTGAGAGTTGTTCCCATTTTCAACCGGCACAGAAAGGATTAGGAGCGTCAATGGGGTTTGATAGATAGAAATGTGATGGGAGTAATGGAGGGTGGTGAGGAAAGAGATGCTTATCATGAAGCCATTTCACTCTGCTCCCTACTAATCAGTTTGGGAAATCAACCCCAAAGACACACAATGTGAGTCTGGGGGGAAAATACACATTGTCTTCAAAGCAATCACTCCTAATCTATGTGGGTAATTAATGAGAGTGTTAACAAGCAGGCAGGAGCCCTAGAGTATGGTGAGGGTCTAATGTGGAGTGATGGAGTCATGATGAGGAGCAGTCTCCACTTGACAATGATGGTCCATGTGCTTTGAATACATTGAGGACAGCTTGACCTGAACCAGAGAATGTCTAATTGAAGAGAATTGGCACTGGCTGGTTACTTCGGGGTTCTGGACTGGCTGCAGTAACGCGTCTCTGTCCATGCGGGGGCGCTCGCGGTCGAGTGCAGAATGAATGGGAGTCAATGGGGTTTCACCCCCAGAAATCCACTTTTCTCAGGATGTAATTTTTTGTCAAGTAATTTGAAAGTTGCATTCAAAAGGGAGGGCTAAGAAAATACACTCAGCTGAAAATTGCATTATTAAGTTCACTTATCTGTTCTAAAAATCCGTTCAAAAATGTGATGACGTCACACAATAGCAGAATGCTAGCGTGTTCCGGCCAGCAACAGCCTAACCTGTAAGAAATCAAAAGGACATAAGTACTCGTTCATTCGACTTTTGGCCTATAATATATATTGAACTTGCGGAATCAACAATAAAATCTATTTTGGTTTAACGACAAGCAGGTGAAAGAGACACATTTAGCTGTTTAGCCCCATACACTCTAAAAAATGCTGGGTTGTTTTAACCCAACTTTGGGTCAAATATGGACTAACCCAGCCGTTGGGTTAAATTTTTACATTACATTTTTAACCCAACATTTCGGGTTTGTCCATATTTGACCCAAAATTGGGTTAAAACAACCCAGCATTTTTTAGAGTGTAGACTCCCATTCATTCTGCACTCGCCCGCGATTACCTCCAGTGGAATTCTAATGGAACTGCAACCAAGATGATACACAATAGGGCTAATAGGAAGTGCCAAGGCTCTCCGTTAGACGAGCTCTGCCTGAACCTTATTTTTACTACTGTCGCACGCGCACGCACACACTCTGTTTATCCCGCACCGGCTTTGGAATCATGATGACAATTCAAAAGCTGAACCGGCTGCTTCTTACATGTAGTTGTCGTCTACTGTCGAGTACGCTCCACCTATCGGCAATTGTAGCGCTGTCCGTAAAGCAAGTCAAATTTGTAGTTTTCTTATGTCTCATTCGGACTACAGAAACACAACCCGATCTGGATATCCATCAGATAAAGGACCAAAGTGGTGGCATAAGTGCATTTCAAAATGTCATGACTTGATGAACCACTGAAACAATTTTGAAAACATTATTTTAAAGGTGCTATATGTATTTTTTAGCGGCCTCTATCGGTGATTGCAACCAATTGACCCTTCGCTAAGCCCCGCCCTCCCTAGTTACTGTTGCTACGCCTGTCAAGCTTTCGCGGCTGGCCCATCTATTATAGTGTGGATGCACCCGGTGTCAGACATTTCAATGAGATAATTAGTAATTTTCGGCGAACAAGTGAAATATCTGAGAGAGCAAGACAAAAGGGACTACAGTATGCATTCGAGGGATATATTCACGACATTATATGCAACCGATTAGAGAATAATTTCTTAAAAATTGAAGTTAAAGCCTAACGTTATAGTCCCAGCGCAAGCAGCAGCGCCTCATACGCTGACCGTTCAAATGGGAAACACAAATTGAGGAACAGCTATGTTCATACACAGCAGGGTTTGTGAAAATAATCTTAATAATTATAAATCAAACAGCTAATCAATAAATCTTGTGGAATAACGCTAATTCCGGAAGAGCCGCGATCGGATTGGGTTAAGTTACTTGGTAAGGGATAACGTTAGGACGTCGATTAACAAAATGCTGAAATATATTTTAAAGTATGTCAGTGAGCCTTTGTCTTGTCTCTTTAATCATCTTATTTTACGTTATCATTATGACCAAAGAACCGTCAATATTTCAAAGCAATAGGTGTTTTTGTTAAGCTGCATGTCGACATTTACCAGTAGTTGTGAATGGGTCTCGCACATAGATGCTAGATCACGCCAATCTGGAAGGAAAACAATTCCTCTCCCGTGTCCAAACTTTTAGTATACCGGTATCAGATTTGCACAATCCATACGCACAATGCTTCAGCATGTTTCCATCGTTCGAAAGCTTGCCAGACCTCCCGCTTATAGTTACGGCTGCTAAGACATGATTGGCCAGTGGCGGTTTTCGGGCGTGGCTTATAGCGAAGGGTCAATTTTTCCATGCTCATACCATGATAACGTTACATTTGAGGTGTGATCTAGCATAAGGCATTTCATTGACTATTTGTGTATTTTTCACAATCAGCAATGTCAACATAGGTGAAAAAATAATAAAATAATTAATAAGACAGTAGATCTAGTACATAAAATAAAAGTAACATCCTAAAGCACCTACTTAAGAATGCTATTTCATTACAGTTTAACATATCTGAAAACTTGTAATTTATCACAATATCAGAGGTCTCCGTAATTCAAACGCTCTTCCGATGTTGATCCGTGTTTTCGTCCTAAGTCGATCCGAATCACGTTTGGCTTGACGAGCTTCAGCAGATACATTTTTGTTTTGTTTTTTTATATTTATGTGGAGTTTGTGTTGAATCTGTGTTAAGTTGAGTCTGTGTTGTGCTGGAGGCAGGAGTTTTTTGGTGTTGTTAGACTCCATGTCCTTAACTCCAGTGCCGTCACATATATAAAAAGGAGAGAGGCTCAGGAGCGTGCATGCACGTCACATCCGATGGATTTCGCAGAAAATCCGACCTAGAGACTTTACATAGAAATAGGACTACTGGCCTTCAGAGGCAAAACCCGACAAGTGGATCATTGTAATGTGTGATAACAACCCCTTTACACACAGGCAATAAAAAAGGATTCATTTTAGAAGAAAAGTTACAAATAGCACATTTAAGGTAAAAAATCTTACTTAGTGTTGCTTTAAACTGAACAAAATGTACTCTAAATGAGGTTCATGCTTAAAACAAAAACAACATTTGGAAATGTACTTGTAAAATTATTCTTGTCAATTAAAATAGTTACATTAATATTTAATGTTGTTTAGATATTTTTACAGAAAAAAAAGATATTTTCTTGCAATTTAACTGCAGAAAGAGTTGCGTCCTTTACTGTAAGAATCTTGATGCATATAAAGAGGCCAAAACCTGTCAGCCTGTGCTGATCAAAAGCTCAGAGTTTTATACTGTCTGTACATTTGCTGTTATTGATTCTTCCCTTGCTCTAACCAATTTTAAAAGATCTCTCCTCACACAAACCTGTATGATAGTGCAGTGCAATAATCACTCAGAATCATAGTCCCTTCTCCCTTCCTGTCTCTTTCGGTACAGCCCTTTTCAATTGGCTTGGAAAGGCTTTTTATCACTGCTCCTAAAACAAGCCATTACAGGCTTTATTATAGCGACTGGCTTCTCTGCTGGTATACAGGCACACCTCTGTCGCTACAAATGAACCAGGGGTTCAAAGCTCCTGACATACATTTTACAAGAACTGATAGAGTTCTCCCAGCACAGTTATGGGAGTCATTTCACCCCAGCCAGAACTCGGCGGGTCTGATGAGGTCACTCGTCTGAGTCTGCCTAAACTTATTAACTCAGAGAAGGAAGATTCAAGCTAAAATTAAGTTCACACACAAACAAAAAAATCCAAAATGCTGAGGGAGACAGAATGAGGAAATCAAGGAACCACAGGTGTCAAATAGCAAATTGTATAGGCTATATTTAATTATTTTTGACTCCAAATTTGCCAAGAAAATACATTTGAATAGTCACACAATGTTGCTTCCAAAAAGCTCATTCTACTATACAGTGTGTGGAATGACGAAGTGCTTAGAAGTCATTTAAAAATGTCAAAAGGTCAAAAACGAGATTATAAATGCTAAGCTAAATGTAACAACAGATTTATGACCCCATCTGTATCTCTGAAGTGTATGATGATTACGCACTATGAGTCACACACGTCATATTCAATTATCTTCAAAGGCCAGCGTGATATAGTGTTGTGTAATATGTCACACTTTTATTCGTTAAACCATTGAAATGTATCCAGAGGGATTTTTAAAATATCCGTACATATTATTTAGCTAAATAGATATATTATTTTTCATTGATAAATGCATCATTGCTGCATTTCTGAGGGATTTTTAAGGGAACCCCTTCCTGTGTAGCCTTAAAGCAACTGGTCAAACTGTCAAAGGACCCCGATGAGTCAGAAAGCCAAACATTTATTAAGCTGCATGTCTTTGAGGTCAGATTTCTAGTGCAATTTAATCTGGACCATCATGTATGTGTTGAAGTTGTTCACAACACAGCTCTAAAATGTCAGAAATGTCTCTGCATTAGTTCACTCAAAACTAGGTTCTCAAATGTCCCTCATGTTGTTCCAAATCTGTATGAATTTCTTTCTTCTGTGTATCTTCTGTATATGATTTATTCATTTGGTAGAAGATGCTTTTATCCAAATCCAATATCCTTATATTATATTATATTATATTATATTATATTATATTATATTATATTATATTATATTATATTATATTATATTATATTATATTATATTATATACAATGTAGGTTTAAGGGTAGGGGTCGGGTTACGTGTTCAAATGTCCAAATAGTGTAAATAAAAAATGTAATAAAATGAATGCAAAAAAATATGTATGATTTATTTCAATATATAATTTAATCACAAAAAAATCCCATGCCCATTGCGTCTGTGTATTGATGCCAAAGTTCTTTCAATGAAAGCAATCGAGGAAAATTACACTAAAGGTGTACCCTGTGCTGTCTGGATTCCACCCGCGGGAACAGCGGGACCTGATAAGAACTCTTGCGGCATGGGATTCAATTTTCGAAAAAAGACTGTAGTGGTCGGTTTGGGCGGCCTGGCTATTGTCCTTTATCATTTGAAAACGTATCCGTGCTTTTCTCATTCTAATCGACCACCTGTACAGCCTGCTCTGAGGACTGTATTATGCATGTGCTGTGTGCATGGACTAGTGCTTTCTGCGTCATAAGTTTTATTTGCATGCGTCTGTTTTTGAACGAGAGACATTCATCAGGACGTTCTTTTCTATAAGCCAACGGCTTTCATTTATTCATATTTTGCTTATAAAATGACTGACAGATGTTGAATTAAATGTATTTTTTCTGAAATGTTTTTGACAGACAGTCTTGACATAAAATAATTTTCTATCTTGACAACACAAAAAATATAGTTTGTATAGGTACGAGTGAGAATGTGCTGTTGCTTATAAAATGCATCTCTTCTGGGAATCTGGACCAAAAATATTGTTCATTAACAATGTTGCACTCTATTGGCTATTTTTTTTTTTTGACAACTTTGTTTTAATAGGAACTCTGGAAAGAAAACAGCACCCATCAATCTATTTTTATGAGGTATTTAAATGACACGAAATTACACCCTACAACTGATTAAGCAATTCAGATGAGGATAAATGGGAAAAACACATGCATAAGGATCTGGAATAAATTCTTAAATGATCTTATCCGTGTGTGGATGATTAAGAACATAAATGTATCATTGAAATGCTATATTGATCACAAGGCAATTGGCAATATATTTCCCAGCACAGAGAATGTGCACAGAGACCTAATTTGCAGGTCATAAAATAACTCTAGGTACAACTAACAAACATGCCTAAACATTGATGTTTTACCCAAAGACAAAAAAATAACAGGTAGTCGCAGAGGTGTATAGGTAAGAGAGGATTGAGAGTAAGCCTTTGTGATTGACAACACAAAGAATATGAGATCACAGTGGGCTTCTGTAATGAGAAACAGGAAAGAACATGGTATGAAACCCAAGAAAAGTGTCTGTAAACAAAAGCCAATATCACACAACACACGCACGCACGCACACACACACACACACACACACACACACACACACAAACACTTTAAGAACAGACATTCACATTGTCAATCTTTCTTCAAAATAGTCAGCCTTAAGACTGGCGTTGAGGAGAGTTTCTCAGATTGAAATTGGAAAACTCGAGTTGAGGGATTTCTGACAGCCAGTTTTAATATATAGCAATAAAACCAAAATACAAGCCAAAATTTTTAGATAGAAAATCAAAATTTCAATTCGAGTATTATCCAATATGTTCAAGACATAAAATCAGAATATAACCCAATACTTCCTTGCTATAAATTCAGAAAATAAGCCAATATTTTAGCTAAGAAATCAAAATTAAATAAAATAATTCAGAAAAATCACTATAAAATTAGAATACAAGCCGTTATTATCTATTGTAATAAAATCGGCAATATTTTTTAGCCCAGTGTGTCCAGACTCCAGAATTTTCAGCCTTGGCCAAGAACTCTCATTTCTTCTAATTTCATCACTAATTCTGACTCTTTCCATCAGCTCTTACTATCAACGAGGCTACAATGTTTCAAATACAAATGTATTGAATGCATCTCTGACATGTACAGCTGTCTGACAGCAATCACTCAGTTTCAGACCCAAATACAGTATATGGTGAATGTACCTCCAGGAAAGATGCCTCTTGTTCCACTTATTCTGAGGAGCTAGTGCCCGCTTTCTTCTGCCTGCTGACATCTCTGGCTCTGACACATCTGGCAGCGAGCAGCGAGGGGTCTTCATTAAGCCCAAGGTTGCTAGGTCTGCAGGGAAACACATATATGCATAAATACAGACCCAGACACATGTGCAGCATGCAAATAGATAAGATGATGCGTTTTTATTCCTGTAGAAAATCTGCTAGCTAAAGTAAGCCATAAAAAATTGAGAAAGATGTCTTTTAAATATGTTTACTTTCGGTTAACGGTTAAACGGTCAATCATGAGCATCCCCATTTGCAATTTATTAAGAAATATCCCAGTGCTTTCTCAGATTTGACTCTAATTAAAAAGTTTTAGTTTTCTTGGGATTTTTATTTTTCATTAGTAACCTAAGCCTTATATTTTCCTATGTCCTCAATTTCACTTTCCATCCTGTTAGTCGTTAATAAATGGACATGAGACTATAAAAAAAAGAGAAATATGTATCTCTTAAAACGTCCAAAAATGCAAGGAGAACAACAAAGGACAATGTGGACCAGAGTTTTATTCTGAAAATAAATGCATGTACTAACCTAGCACTCCAGTTTCCTCCAGCCCTCCAAACCTCTGCATGGCTTTGATGGCTCTTGTCAGAGCTTCCTTGGTCTGTAGCTGTCCATTCACAGGATCAGGGGGTGGGAGATACCCAAACTTGCTCAGCCAATCCTGTAGTAGGAAGCAGGTGTAGTTGAAGAGCACTGTTGTCAAAATTAGTAGAATGCTTTTGCTAAAATTATAAATTTCTGACAACAAGCAGGTTTTTAACAGCAAATGCAGTGCATTTTCATGCATCCCTCATCCATTTTTTAAATGATGACCTGATGGGGGCATGAACATGTACAGGGTTTAATTGGCTAAAATATTACATTTTGTGATTTCTAAAGATGGCAAACTTATCAGTGTGTTTTAGATAATTTTTTTTCACAGGTTGATTTTCAAGTGCAAACAGCAGAACAGATCAACAACAGAACCTGGATTCACATCAAATGTCACGCACTTAACAGTGACAACTGAGAAAAGCAGAATAAAATAATATAAATAAAAAAAAACATAAAATAGGCCTACACTAAATAGTTTTTACTTAAATAATTAACAAAGAAATCACTGAATCAGTTTGAAGCTTTGAAAAAATGCTTTTTTCATCAAATAAAAATAGCAGGCCTACCTCAATGCACACATTGTCAAGTATTTGTTAAAAAAAAAAACTAACATGTCTAAATGATGAGGGGTTAAGTCTGTAGCGCAGCCTGCTGAGTTCGACCTGCGGTAGTAAACACCCTATCTGATGGCATAGATGTCCCGGGAATAGCCTACAAGGAATAAAAATATAACGTTTCGCTAGAGTGGCCAGCTTCGGGAAGCGACTTTCATTTGCTTGTGGATGTTTGGGTCGCAAGTGATATTGCATTGTACTTGTAACTACTGCTGTATTTTAATACCGCGTAGCATATTTCGCAAGTACTTCGTAGTCGTTTCTGTCGAAATGGTCCCACACAAGAGGCCTACTTCTTATCGCTCGCTCGCTTCATTTTGCTTGCTCAGCAAAATATATCTGTAGGCACGTGTGTCGAAGTGCCCCTTGAGTTAACAAATATAGGCTAAATAGTATTTAACTGTTGAACCGTTTAATTATGGGTCAAAATGTTTACTTTCGGTTGACGGTAAAAAAACGGTCAATATGAACATCAGTACTGGCAATTTATTAAGAAATATCCCAAGTGCTTTCTCAGGTTTGACTCTTCTTAAAAAGTTTTAGCTTTCTTGGGAATTTTTTTTTTTTTATTGGTAACCACGCCATATATCTCCTGTTCTCAATTTCACTTTCCATCCTGTTAGTCCTTTAAATATTTTCTTAAAAAAACTTTAAAAAAATCGACTAATTAATGACATCATCCTTCAGGCATCATTTTAGGTGAGCTAGAAACAGCACGAACATTAGTAAATATTAGCAATGGATTTGATGAATTCTCTGTGATGGGATGTTTTTTAGTATTTAGTGTTTGTCTCACACTAAAAAAAACCCGATAAAACTACAGAATTCAGTTTGATACGTATCCCCCTCAATGTCAAGAGTGGTTGATCAAACGTCATGAAATCACTAGCACAGATTCTAAAGAGACAATCACCATCTCTTACTATCACCCACTCACTTTAAGTTGACTCAACTCTGCAGCTCATCAACTTGACATTGATGACTATTGCAATTGTGCTGAATGACTATTAACAAGCATCGATTTAAGTTGAAAATCAGGGCGATATTAAAGATTCTGACACACTCAAGCCTGATTTCTTTTCTCTATAATTGTGCATTATGCCAGACTATGTTGAATTTTAATCTTGTTTTGCCAGTCAGATCAATAACTGAGACCATCTCCTCACAATTCAAACGATTCCATTAGTAAAGTTGTTTTGTGCCAGTGCAGCAAACTCAGCAGAGCATGGAGGCGTCCCAGCTGCACATCAGTTGAGCCTGCGGACAAACTGTTTGTGCATGGACTTAATTTCACATAGTATTGTGCTTAAACACAACGCCAGTGTAATAAGGTTCATTAAAATGTATGATCTCTGAAAGGGTTCTCGCTTGATTAATCATGCCACCATTATTGTGAAGAAAAACAGCATTATGGCTACATTATAAGAGCGATTTAAAATGTCAAAGCTGGTTAAGGCATTGATGATGTGAGCTTTTCCTTTTGAGTACCAGTAAAAGAATGAGGATGTGCTGTGCGTGTGCGTGGACAGACCAAGGTCTTTCAGAACAGGAGCGCACAAACTAACCCCTTCACCTCAGTGTAACAAATGATGACACTGACCAGCAAAAGAACTAGAACATCAGGTAGAGCTAACACCTCCATCAATATTGCATTTATGCTCTGTCTTTGAACCTGAATAAGAGTTGAACTTGAAAAGTTCACTTCTTGAAACTAACCTTTGTCAAGCTCCACACTCATCTCTAGCTTCATTTTACCAAGGCTAGAGAGTAAGAATTGGGAATCACGTCAAAGTACAGAAGAATAGAACAAGTGTCTAAAGGACATGCGGATGAGTGGGTCAACAACATCTAACCAAAAAGATCTGTGCCCAGTTGTGTAAAGCACCTTAAGTTTTTCCCTTAAGAATGATACTTAAGGAGCGATTTCCCCTTACCTAAGAGAATAACTTAAAGGGATAGATCAAACGTGTCATAGATCAAAACGTGAAAATATCTTGTTCTTGCTGTCAAAAAAAAAAAAAAAAAAAAAAAAAAAACGCCACAAAACTGGTGTGAAGTCTGACAAATATATGCGTTTGAGTTCAATAAAAGGCAAAAAAGGTTTGGAATTATATTTGTAACACAATAAATTCCAGGATAAAACAAACAAACAAAAATCACATAGCAATATTTAAAAAAATAAAGCAAAAATTTTAGCCTAAAGAAACACCATTTTACAGAATGTGATTTTGTAAATGATTTCTAATAAATCAAAAAAGAAAGCAAAAAAAAAAAAAAAAAAAAAACATTACCCACAGCTTCAAAGTGCTGTACAGGACTATATTAACAAGTTGTCATTCATTACGTGGGTTGATAAATCATGGCCCTCTTCAGCTGTGGCGCTGTGCTGCGCTGACTGCTGCCTCCTGTTTCCCTCCTCTCTGCCAGCTGACACAATTTGTGTGTTGACACTGTCCAGCTGTGTAAAAGAGTGGAGAAGATGCTTGCTCTCTTTGTGTGAGCTCTTTTCACGCTGGCTGAAATATTGATGCACGACGAGGCACTGCGCTTACTCAATATCTCATATCTCCTATGCATACACACACACAAACAAACATACTAATACACAGCATCAAGTACCAACACAGATTATTCACACTGAAAATCGCACGCTGTTATCAGCAGCACAGTTATCTAAAAACTCAAAGTACAAGTGTCCACTGTTCCAGAGAAAAGGACAACTTGCTGTGTGATCATTAAGGGGGCATCCTAATATTACTATCCTGAGTTAGCACGCATCAGCATTGTTATTTTAATTATCTTCATGCTAAAATCATCAGATATGCGAGACTGGTGGCAAAATGCATCTTGCCATCATATGTGGCAAGACAATGTTTTATTTTTAGTTTATTCAAGCAACATATTTCATATAGAATTTTGGGTTACACTTTACAATACGGGAGCACTAATAAGCATTAATTTATGCTTAACTAATGCACAGATAATCATGAATTAATGTGTAACTAATGATTATCTAAGCTATTCATTAATGATTACCACATTAGGAACTAATTGAGTCTGCAAGGTTAATGTATTAGTTCATACATGAATTGTTATTAATTAACTATGTAATTGTTGATTAATTCCATAATAACTCATTTTTTAACTAATAGTGTTAATTATTATGTTAATTACCAGAATGAGCCAAACCTTGTATTTCAACTTCCAGATAATATGACAGGTGCACTAATATGCATTAATACATGATTAATTACTTCATTGTTAGTGCAAATTCATGTGCAAATTACTACAATTACTAAATTACTAGTTAATAATGATGTGCCCCAACAAGTAAAGTCATAACATAATGATACCTTTGCAAATCATTAGCTAATGATGAATTAAAGCAGACAACTGGAAGTTGAAGTGCATAGCTTTGACTAATTGTAGTAATTAACACATTAATTTACACTATTAGTTAATAAAATATGTTATTAAGGAATTAATACACAATGACACATTGAATTAATAGCAATTCATGTATTACTTAATCTATTAAACATATAGACTCTTTATTAGTTGCTAATGCAGTGATCATTAATTAATGTTAGTTCTTAGTTCTTCATTAGTTATACATTAAAGCTGCCGTCTGCACCATTTTTTTGATCATATTCAGTGAAATCGACACTATAATCTGACAGAACAACATAAATAAAGTGGTTTTAGAAAAAAAACCCAGAGCTTCCAACTCCATCTGGAGCGTGTTATTTGTTTTGCAAAAATCCAGCGCTCCCGGATCATCGGGTGCAATCAGCGCAGAGGGGTGTGAGATCTGACTGTCAATCACAGATCGGGCACACGCCACCCCTCGCGCACGTTACAGTCACATGCACACGCCTGAAGTTCGCGCAGTAAGGAAGAGTGATGGCGGAACACTAACAAACCAAGTAAGCTCATTTAGAGTATAAATGACATTAGCAATTGCAATATATTGGTAGATTAGCCAGGGCAGCATACCTCCAAATAATCCATGGTGTTGATGGATGCTGGTGAGACGGTCGCTTTCACAGATAACCTGGTGTGCACGCACTCAAGCACGAACTCTGTGGGAGGGTAATCGTTGATAGTGGCGGAGGGCCAAATCATCATTTCATCATCATTTTATTGGAGGATAACTCCTTGAGATGGAACATCTCATTTTTGAGGGGGTCCTCAAATGAGTTGTAAACATTAAAAATTTTGCCTAAGTCCACTCAATCTGCCAGACTTGCCGACTGCAGCTTTAATTCAGTATTATCTGTGCATTAGTTAAGCATGAATTAATGCATATTAGTGCACCCGTATTGTAAAGTGTTACCGAATTTTGTCACCCAGAATGTTCATATTGGTGCAATCCTACAAATAAAATCAGAATGACTTCAGTCTCCAATAGCTTGAGGTACTGTATATACCTTAAAGAAATAATGTTCATTACATTTCAACCTTTCAATTCAGTGAAACAATTTTTATTTTCAAACAGAATATGCCATTCATGCTAATCTTCAACTAACCAACAACTCTCTCTCTGTCTCTCTCTCTCTATGCATAATTCATAAATCATCTTTTCTTGCCTTTGCTGGATACAAAACAGGAGCTTATAGAGAAAAGGAGGTCGGGGTTTTCAGGACATGACATGGGCCAGATTTGTCTGCACAAGTACGCTATGAGCCAAGCCACTTTTCTGACAGAGCTCTCAAATTTAGTAAGGACTGTCATCTCACCACCTTTAATGGTTAGGGAAGGACTAAGAGAGACGTTAGAGACGTTGAAGGCTTTACTGAGGAACATTTTTCAAAAGACCCAAAAAACTCTTTCCAAAAAACTCAGCCAGGCTTGCTGGCTTTGATCAAGTGCATTACTGCAAAAGACGGATAAACCCTGGCGGTCCAGAGGTGATGAGAAAATGTGTTCAATGGTGAAGGTCAGTGTTCAGCAGTGCTTAGAATTTTCAAGCATGTTATCAGGCTCAATATGAACCAGTGGAAAGGTGAGGATTCTCTTCACATGGAATTCAAAAGTCACTATGAATTGTTTAGTATAGGGCAGCGAGAATGGTCAAAGGTACAGTATATTAAACCTTTATAGAATGAGTGGAGAATCTATAAACTTAGAAAAACCTGAAAATAAACTCCACTACAGCTTTTTATGCTTTGAAGAGCACGCACACACCACACCAAGACAGTCCCAGCACGGTGAATCAAAGCCAGTTCCTGTCTCTTGGTTGCACAGAAGACTTTTACTCCATAGATTTATAGCCCTGACCTAACTGCGTCAATTCTCTATGTTCCTCCTCATCCCCTACGCGGTGTCATGGATCATTATGCCACACCGAGAAAGGTTAACAGACTAATGTGCCGCCGAGAAGTTAACAGTCGTGGACGACAGTCAATGGCAATATGAATGAAAGGTCTTTTCACAAGGAAAGATTTCAATGAGCGGTTAAAGCCTTGGAACAGGAAGAACAATTTTTTGGGCATTATGTACCTTAATGCATGAGGTAAATTAGGTATATTTATGGATATTATATTTACTCACATTTTTTAAGAGCAGTAACATTTACTCAATAAGCTCAGATATAAATACAAATACTTTCAGGATCCATCAGAGATGATTGGAAACCGATTGGTTCCACATGTACACAAATGGCACAGAGCACCTTATATCATTAAATGATGAAGGAAAATCTACAGGACTGCTACAAAGGTGAAGTTTGTTTCAGAATAATATAAAAAACTTGCATACATTTATGTCATGCGTGACACCTAATCATTACGCTGTTTTTTATTTTCTAAATGTGCCAAATTACAATAAAATATTTGTAAATTATTCCCAACATTGTGTTTTTCATAAAACCTGACCTTTGAGGCATTTCTGAAAAATATTTTGCTGCTTCATTCCTTTCTTGACATCTTTCAGAAATGCATTTGGATGAGTAACAAAAAAATGTTGGCTTCTGGAAGAAAAAAAATAAAATCCCCAAAAACGTTATTTTTCCTTTGTGATCTTTAAAGCTGACTGCTTCGTTTTCCTCGAAGCCAAGGTTTAGCATTTATCTGTAGAGCAGTCAGTCACTGTCCGCCATATTTTCTAAATCTGTCTGCGTCACTGGATATTTCTCAAATATGCAGGAAAGGTGGCAGCATGTCCATTTCTTCTGCTTCTTTTCAGAAAAAAATGCCTCAAAGTTTTATTTCTGAAAAGAAGCAAAGCAACTAGGGCTGCAACTATCGATTATTCTAATAATCGATTAATCTGTTGATTATTTTTTCGATTCATCGATTCATTGGATAAAAAAAGAAAAAGAAAAAACAGGGTTCCAACGGGGTCTTAAAAAGCCTTAAAAGCATTGAATTTATTAATTTGTAAATAATACCTTAAAAAGACTTACCTTTCACTAAACATATTTAGATATACAGGAAATTGCAATGAAAGACGATTTCGATCTAAATATGTTTAGTGAAAGGTAAAATTCTGAAATCTCTGTGTACACAATGAGTGACGTAGCAAGAGATCACTTCCGGCGCATGTGCAGACCGAAGCGCCCGTGCCATCAGATCAGTTGGACATGGCTGTGGTTACATGAGGTGAAAACGATATAAATACTGTTCGTTTTCTCACACAAACTGCTCGTTTCGTGTCTTAGGCCATCAATGTGTACTTACATTTACGAGTCATTAAATCATGTTTAATTTTGACTTCTCTGTGCATGCTTTTTGAGGTGAACCGAGGGAGGACCCCCTAAACCTCCAGTGTATGACTGATAGACAACAACGGTTTGACCGAAAAACATCAAAATTGAAAATACTGTAAACAAAGACACCTGCATCTTGGATGCCCTTGAGGTAAGCTAAAACATATCAAAAATTAATTTCAAAGTGAACTATCCCTTTAACAGGATTTGTTTGAACGTCAGAACTTGTTCTCTACACTACATTCACACACACTCACAAACTTGTGTTTTGTTTTGTTTTTTTTGTCAAAGACGTTATAATCTTTAACAAAATGCCATTATTTGACAAGCAAATTCACACAAAAGAGTAATTTTTAGAGAAAAGATTGAAAAATTCAGTGCTGCAAATTAAGGAAAAAATATTCCCCTTGTCATGGTACTTGGGACAGACAAGAAAGTGTTTTCATTTTCTGTCTATCTGATTCAAATTACAGTCTGCTAATTCAGTGGTATTGAATTGTTGTTTTATATTGTTGTCCAATTATCGAACTTCCATGCCTCTTATATAGTAATTATATATAACTATTGGCACTTTTCTAATGCATGGTATGGTACGGCTCGGATAACTAAAGTTTATCACAACCAACATTTAAATTATTTTATTTAGAAACAAAATAATTGTATATATCACTAGAGAGCTCATACAGCGCAAAAATAATACATGCATACATTGAAATTATTTATTTAAAGTAATTATAAACAAATACTTACAAAAATGTTTTTTTGTTTGTTGTTTGTTTGTTTTTTAACAATTCAATTACAACCTAATTTAGAAAAGGTTTTTAATTGAGTTTCTTTTTTAGTTAGGACCAACTCTTCATGCACACTACTCACGTCTCACCGCAGAGAACATGAGTTCAAAAGGGGAAAACAAAATAATAATAAATACCAATCCTTTTACCGGGGATCTGCAGATCAAACCTCCTAAATGTCACAGGCCAAGGGGTGATCTAGCGCTGGACAGGTGGAACTTCCATGGGACTTAACCTCTAAAGTCACACTGACTTTGTAGCAGAATAGAAGCAGAGGGCAGAGCAAACACAGAAGGAGCCATGTTGTAATCCCTATATCTCTATTCTGGTGTTCTTCTCACTACAGTCAAACTCATGAGCTGCCAAATCTCACCTCTGCAGTGTGTAAGTAACTTCATTTGGATTCTAAAACGCTCTCAAATTCCTTCATAAACCTAATCCCAGCAGCACTAATCCATATTGTCAAACAACATGCAAACACTGAACACAACAATACAAAGAAAAAAAAAAGTCTATTCTCTCCATACCTCTCATTCATATCGGTGCGTAAAACCTGTGCGCACATTTTACACAGAAATAAGCCTAAATTTTATGTCCTTTGACTCACTCTTGAACAGCTCACTATTAATTGCAATAGAGTTTAACATTAGTATGTGGCTAAGCTAACCATATGGTATTCTAAAAAGCGTAAAATTACTTATGATAAACAATTATTTAAAAATATATATATTTTTTATTTTTTTTGGTTGTTGCTTGTCAGCATTGAATGGAAAAAAGTACATTTTTAAACAATCAACATTTCATTTACCACTTTTGCAATCTTGAATTTTTCTTCACTTAAATATTAGTCTCTGTGAAGAATCCATGTACTTCCTTAGAATTTGGATTAAAATTTTGTGTTTTTAAGAGGTATCATCATTAAAATGCCCACATCTGTTGATCAGCTCAGCTCAGGTTGTAAACACCCTCGTAAAGCAGATAGTTTGGGTATGTATTGCTAATTAGTGTGAGTATGAGCTCATCTACTGTACAATAATCCAGATTCATCAACATTAGAATGAGGCTATATCAAATTTATGCACATACGGACCTTTTTACAGAACTGTACATTATCATTTTTTGTTCTGCTCACATAAGTGAGAACACTTGTGTGCGATTATTAGTCAATGAGACTCATTGACTTTTGCTTCTTCACAGTTGTACATTTAATTTAAATCAGCATGCTCTAATAATCAGCAGCATTCATTATCATGGACACATTGAACTAAGATGGAGAGAAAATGACAGTGAAAGAAAGAGAGAGATGGAAAATATTGCTGAATAAAGTAGATGCTTGTTTTATTGATGGTGTTTAATATTTTCTGATGTATTATATTGTCTTGTCAAAATGTTAGCTCACAACTATCTTATATAAGATGTTTGCCTAGCAGACAAAAATAGAGATTTTTTAAAAGGATTATAATATCAGATATTTTTGACTTGGGCTATTAATAAATTTAGTATTGTCTTCCTAGCAACACCTTAGTAACCACCCGCCTCATCAACAGCACAATGTTTGTCTGGCAGACAAAAAAAAAAAAAAAAAAAATCTACACCATAGAGACAGTATAGTAACCGATTGTATAGGAGACTTGACTAGTAAGCAATATACTGTAGTAACACCCTAACAATGCCCTAGTAACCACCCAGACTGCCCTAACAACAGCAGCTTTGTAGCTTTAAAAAGCAGTATTCATTCCCATTATAAAACTTAGAAGAGCCAGGATATTTTTTTAATATAACTGTGATTGTCTTTGACTGAAATAAGAAAATCGTATACACCTATGCTAGGACTTGCACTGTATGACGTGA
Organism: Pimephales promelas; assembly: GCF_988280905.1. Lineage (NCBI taxonomy): Eukaryota > Metazoa > Chordata > Actinopteri > Cypriniformes > Leuciscidae > Pimephales > Pimephales promelas. The sequence goes on from NC_142787.1 coordinate 19,419,529, forward strand.
TATACAATAGTTGTCCAGTCAGGTTCCATTCACTGAAAATGTATGGGTGTGAGTTCGGGTATAATTCGGTTGTCATTCCCATAAATACGTAACTGAAATCTGTGTGTGAATGTAATCATATTAAAGGCTCAAATACAGAACTGACAACCATATTCTATTGCTGTGTAAATGTGGACTATGTGACATGAAGACTTAATGCATACAATTTTTTTATGGTAATATACGTAATTAAAGGGGTCCTATTATGCTTTTCCAGTTTTTCAACTTTAATGATGCTTTAAGCTATTCTGTAATGCTGCTGTTAGAGCATAACATCTCTGCGACAAACGAGAGCATTGTTTTCCTGAACATTGTGACCCCAACATTTATCTCTGAGCTGAACATTTTATGAAGAAATAGCTTGTTTTATGTTGCTTTTGTAAGCTCTCGCTTTTGTTCACTGCTCAAAGCAGAGGCATAAGTGCCTTTCACCCTGTTATGACTTAACGAACCACTGAAACGATTTTGGAAACATTATTTTAAGGTAAAAAATCTTACTTAGTGTTGCTTTAAATCATAGAATCCAGACAACCCATAATTTCGGAGGTAATAAAATACATTTCATAAGACTCTTGTATCTTATAATAATCTTAAATAATAATTAATAAATTAAGAATAAAAATAAGTTAAGGTTTTAAGTTATAGGTTAATAAAGGGATGCTCCACCCAAAAATTCTGTGATCATTTACTCACCCTCAAGTTGTTGTATGAGTTTCTTTCTTTTGCTGAACACAAAGGAAGATATTTTTTGAAGAACAATTGGAACCAAACAGTTGTTTGGCACCATTGACTTCCATTAGAGAGAAAAAAAAAATACTATGGAAGTCAATGGTGTGGCTGGTGCCCCACAACTGTTTGGTTCCAATTGTTGTCTTGTGATTAGACATGTTTGTTAAAATGTGCAGCTTTATTTTTTTCTTTATTATTTTTACAAAAGATAGACTCATACTTCCATAAAAAAAATCATTAAAAAAGTTTAATAAACCATGTTTAATCAAAAAAAACAAAAAACAATCTGTTTTCATTCTTTTAAGGGTCATTGTAGCTGATAATTATAATAATAATGATTGTTTAATACCGTATACAGTGATATTTTCACCATCACCATAACGTCAAAATCTCGTTACAATCCTACTCTGAAACGTATTCTTTTTTAAATGCCACCATTACTGGTGCCTTTTTTGTGTGTGTCTCTATTCACATTATTTCCATGTTTTGCCAACTGAGTGATAAAGAGAGAGGGAAACTGAAATAAACTGTTTTTGACCACCATTTTGCCCATTCACACTCTGATTAAAGAGCATCTTAAAATACCCACATTACCATGTCATGTCCATAATTAAATTTGGGTAGATCTGTAGATCACAGTGGACACTTTCATACTGAGCTCTGAAAGGTCAAGCGGGACAGTCAAATGGCAGGTCATTTCCCTTGTCCTTTGCACGGGCTCCGTGGAGAGTCACAGTGGTCAGTCAGCTGCGTCTCTGCGGTGAAGAGTGCCATTGTCTTTAACTGATAGGCAGCATCTAAACACACAGCAGCTCAATCCAGTCTGCTGTGTCCAGTCAACCGGCTCATTTGACAAAGCCCCTTCATCTCTCTTTCTGAGAGGAAGTGAGTCATTAGTCGGGATCTCCCCAGACACTGACATCCCTGTCAGGCTTGTCATTATGTCTGCAGTGAATAACGCTTGTTTGCAGAGCTAAATGTCAGGGAAAGTAGCTGATGTGAGATATATTCAATCTACAAAAATTCCATCACAGTGACTTTTGCAGACCTGTCAGCACCACATAGACACAGGTCATGTTTCTTAACATTGTGGTTGTGACCCCCCAAAAAATAACTATTTTAACTGAATATATTTTAAAATGTAATTTATTTTTGTCATGCAAAGCTGATTTTTTTAGGAGTCTTCAGTGTCACCCGATCCTTCAGAAATCATACTAATATGCTGATTTGCTGCTCAAGAAAGATTTATTAATATTATCATCAATGCTGATCTTTTGTGGAAACCATGATACCTTTTCTTCAGGATTCTTTGACGAAAAGTACAGCATTTTTATTCAAATGTCTTTCCAAAAATCTTACTGACCTCAATCTTTTGTACAGTAGTGTATAAATAAAATAAAATAGAAAAATATCATTTTTTGTGCTATTAAATTAAATCTATTACAGACAATTTTATCATGTCATTAGTGTACTTAAACAACAATACAGACACAAGCAAATACAGCTTTAAGTTCAGACTATCTTTCCCCAAGGTTTCATAGAAATCTGGGCTTGAGATTACATTTCTTATCAAGCTTTAAGTTAAAGTTATCTCCAAAAAGATATTTAAATTGAAAGGTCTCCATCTAATCCAAATAAATAAATAAATAAACAGACTCATTTGGGCCTTTTTAGATGTGTAAATCCTCTTAAAAAAAACGTGCAATTAATAAAAAAATATATACAGGGAATGATGTTTATCTATGAATATACTGGGATTTTAAGCAGAATCGAATTTGCTTTTCAGTGCAGAGAAGGCAGAGCACCAAAGCTCGATTCTTTTTCTTGGCCCACAGACTGCCATCCTGTATAAGATTTATGTAGGATTTTAAAAGGAGAAAGTGAGAATAAATCTTTGGTAAGGCCATCCAAACATCACCTCCATTCCTCTCCTGAAACTAAGTCATGGCTTTACTGAAAATACAGAGGAGAAATCTAAGGCCCCATCTCAACATTACTCAAGAGATAACTTCATATTGTACCACTATCTGGTTGAAACAAATGATTTCAGCTGCCAACAGGAAAACGTTTCAAATAGCATGGTATTAGCGCATGGTACCATAAATACATGGACATTTTTGTAAGGGTTTGATGAGGTGATGCCATCCTCATAGTGAACGATATGGGTCTGCTAACATTTAGGTTACTGATTCAACTCCACACAGGAGTGTTTGAAGAAATGGAGAGTTTCTGATACCACTCTCCTGTTAAATCACAATTGACTCAGACACAGGGGGCTCTATCTTGCACCCGGCGCAAATGACTTTATACACAAAAGCATGTCTTATTCCTATTTTGCACGCGTGCAAAGCGGGATTTTTCCCTCCACAGACCCACGTCGGTAAACTAGGAAATGAATTTGCGCTCCCTGGGCGGATCGGCGCAAAAAGGAGGCGTGTTTCGGCGCAAACGTTGTCTGGTGCTATTTTACACTTCCAAAAAACAATTGCGCCACTGACCAGAAAAAAACTGGTCTAAAGTCAGTGGCGCGTTGCGCGTTGTTCATAATGCTATTTTAAGCGCGCATGCTTGTCCATAATGTAGCGGGTACACAACGCGCATACACTTTGATTCTCTCAACAACACAGATGCAGCAGTTTTTATTTTTACAAATCATACATTATAACAAGGAAAAATATTAACACATGAAGGAAATCATTGTGGTTTACTGTATATAAAGATGAAAAAACCTAATTACCCATTTTTTTAAGGCTAATTGTAGTACTGAAGGATCAGACCTGATTGCCCAATAGTGGCAAGAAACATACGTATATAATGTTTAACCAACGCTGATGTGCACAACGTCACCTCTCTGTCTTTCACTGCCCTGACAAGAACGTTGGTCTCATTGGCTGTGAAAGCTCCTGGCGTGCGCCTGGTAAACTCGCCATTATAATAACAATCCGTCATGCAACATGCGCACCTGCTCTTAAAGGGTATGTTGAATGGCGTTCTGATTGGTTTATTTCACGTTACGCCCAAACCACACCTATGAATAATGAAGCTACTTCAGACCAACCCCTTTTAGATTTGCGTCAGGCGCAAGAGGCATTTATCCCGCCGGGAAAATAGCAACAGCACCGGAACCCGCCCACAAAGTTACTTGCGCTTTGACACTTGCGTTTCAGATCGTTAAAATAGGGCCCAGGGTCTGCAATGAGTATATTTGGATTGAAAGTACTGTAGTGGGAATGTTGAGGTGGACAAAGTTTGGTAACGCTTCCTTTTGCAGTCCAGTTACCCATGTAAATACTATGTAGTTATTTTAGTAACTACAATTACTGGGGTAATAACTAGTACTGACCCTGAACCTACCCCTGTTCCATGTACTTACCTTATATTAGCCAGTACTTTCTAGGTAAGTACACTGTAAGTACTGTACTGTAAAAGGAAGTGTTACCCAAAGTTTAACGGGTATATTTTAGATTTCTTAAAAGTTCACACTTTATCTACTGTAGGTCATTCTGCACAATGTGGGCATTCTCTTCATGAGATGCACCCTTGGACACAGTTCAACTATCTATATATATACAAACAAACAAACAGGCCAGCTAAATCAATACAGTAACAACTTCAAGCATTCAGAACAGAACTGCTTTAATACACAATCAAGAGACCAGTGATCAATCATCTCTCAGACATAGACCAAAATCTAGCACGCAAGTCTTTTGTCTAACAACCTGCCATGTCCTGTATATTAATCGAGCGTGTAAAGGATGGAATAACGCTGTCCTTTAGAAAGTCAAGTTTTTTTGCATCACTGTGCAATCATCTACACTACAGCAATGCATCAATAACATAGAAAAACAAGACATCTGTCCTGCATCTGGGGATGGCAGCAACTGTATACATAAGCTTGACAGTCCCCTCTGGGTTCAGTGACTTTTCTGTAACTCAAACTGAGAGGAAGGCAAGATTTTGACACTTCTTAAGCACAGTAATCAGTCCTGAAGGTGGGCCGGTATGCAGCACTTGTCTATTTGAATCTGTTGCGCACTTGCTACGCATGGTGCCGATGTAGTGCCGAATTCTGTGACCCTAACCCTAGTAGTAGTGACGGTCAGTGGCATATCCAGGACATTTTTTGGGGGGTGGCCAAGATGGGACACAAAGCTAGAGTGGGGTGGCCATGGCATAGCGAAGTTAAATGCGTATATGGTTCAAATCCCGGTCCTTTGCTGCAAGTCACATCCTCTCTCTCTCCCATGATTTCCTGTCTCATAACTGTCAAATAAAGGTGTCTATCCTGTTAGAAACAGTCCTAACCACCAATCACAGACAGTCCTCAATTATCTATGGTTATTTTAACGTGTCTATTTTTAATATGTAATTATGGTCAGGATAGGGTAAATATTTTCTAAGAGCTATTTTCTTGTATTGTATTTAAGTCCTTGTCATTTCACAATTTAGATTAGATTAGCAAAATTAAACTGGTCTTAACTCATCATAGAATAGCATGTATCAGTCGTCAGCTCATCATCTGTGTCACCTGTATTGTTACCTGAGTTTGCTTCACTAATTGAGGCACCATCTTGTGGTTACATGAAAACACAGAACTCTAACAGGACAAACCAAAATGCTAGGACCTTATTAAAAAGTGTATCTGTAAAAGCAAAAGAAAAAACAAAGTTTGTGAGGAAAAAAACAAAATATTTGTTGTTCTTTACATGCTTAGTTTATGTTACTATTTAGATATAATTTGTTAGAGATACTGGAATTTGAATTTCGTAGTTTGTTCTTTGCCAGGAGTGTTTTTATTTAACCACAAGAGGGGACTTAAATAAGTAAAGCAAACACAGGTAACACAGAGAATGGCCTGATGACTGAATAATTTCATTAGGATGCCTTGTGGATGTATATGAAAATGTGCAAAAAGTGTTTTTCAACCCAGACAGTATTCATGTCCAAGGCCTTGATGAAAGTATAAATTGAAACGTTGGCTTTGATTCATCATACATTAATACTTTTTTAAAATCAAACAGTTAAGACTCAAAATTATAAATAGTCAAGATGCTTCTTTATAATTTAACTTATGACATTTGTGCCATTTTAATGCAATTTACTCTGCCTATTTAAACTTTTAAAATATGTGGACTGTAAAGATGAGCTAATTGATACAAACAAAAAGTCCTTTTTAAACACCCCTTAATCCACAGAGCAAATAAATAAGTCACAGAGCAAATAATAAGTTAGGGACCTCCTCGAAAATGAGATGCTTCATCTCAAGGGGCTATCCTTGAAACAAATAAGCAAAATAAAATAAACAAATAAACAGCTTGTTTTTGTGTTTTAACTTAAATCTAGACTGTCACACTATATTTCACACACTGGTTGGCGAAAAATATAACATTAGCTATATTGAAAACACACATCTGCAAAAACCACCATCAGTCTTCAGTCCAGAAAATAGCGTTTTATATTTCATGCCGGTGTAATGAGTGGAAATAAGGTGTGGCCCCTTTAGGAGCTGCGCGCGCCCTCTTTGACCGTCTGCACTCTCTCAGGATGCTAATCTAGTTTGACTTTTTCAGTTTTCCTACACATTCAAAGGGAACTACGATATAACTAAACATTAAATTACCATACCTCTCAATCTACAGATTCCCACGTTTTTATCGTTGTATTTGTTGCTGTTGTAACTGTGACCGCGTCCACCTGTTTTACGGAGCACCAGCAGCCAGCGTGCGCATCTCATTAGTAACCTGACCTGCATGGCCAAACGTCCGCTGAGCAGAAATCAGCTCTCTATGTTATTTAAAAAAAATGGACCTAAATCGGTTGATCAGCTATTGATTGACAGCATTTCTCTTGTTTCTTGTGTGGACGAACTTGACCAACTACCTATCAGATCTGGGGTGGCCACAGGGGTGGCCAATGAGCTTTCAGGGGTGGCCACCCCCAGAATCGCCAATGGTGACAGTAGGGTTAGGATTGGGATTAGGAGTAGGTCAGATTAGCTCAAAATATTGAAACCTAGGGTCACAGAATTCAGCACCACACCTGTACTCTGGGCACCCACACCGAAACATAGAATCAGCCTATTAATTAATTGCATACATTGTGCGTTTCGGAGCTTAAATTGTACATATGTGCAATATGAGCGACTGAAGCCAAATTGCTTTATTTTGCATGAGCGGCAGGTGAATCACTGGAGGCGCGTTAACCAGCACGCTCCAAAAGTGTGATAAGATTTGACCAAACTGTTACTTTCGCATCACTGATGATAAAATGTAGCCTGGCTTCGTCATACTCGGGTTCTAGTCAGAAAGTGAGTCAGATACTGCTTCATTGGGCTGTGGTTATTGGGCGTGTTTCAACCGAACCAGGAAAGAAAATGCCTCTGCACTCTATTGGATTGACCTACAACCAATCAGAGCAACAGAGTAAATGATGGCATGTTCATCTTTTCGATCGAGAAATGCCTTGATCGCGGTTCAGGTTCTCTGTTCCACCCTTTCTTTTACTGTCTATTCCTCCTTTAAAATTAATGCGCTGTTGGTATCTATAACAGATGCGATGGCGGATTCTACACATGATGTTTCATAAACAAAGTTCGTGAGAAGCAAGATCAAATAATAAATCCAATCAACTTGTCATTAAATAATACCATATCTAACGTTACCCTATCAGCATGAGAGGAACAACCTTGACAGTTTTTCAGTATCCCTCCACCACCCCGACTCCTCACTCTTGGCTTGTTCTTTCACAGCCAGGAATTTGGGGGAGTACTCTGGGTTTGGGTCAAATACGAGCCCTGAGCCCCCTCCTCAGACAGCACATCATATACGCATTCATTATATCTGACTTGCAAGTGTAAACTCGTAAAATCTCAATTCTACAGCGGCAGTCATCTTTGTGTCATCATATAAAGTCTGCACTGGAAATTTGATTGGCCCGACGATTTCTGGATTGAGCATAATTACGAGATGGTCCTCCTCACTGCAGAACACGAAATCCAGAGGGAGAAGTCGGATCAAGACCGAACATCCAGGCTAGATAAAATGTGCAACCCATTTGAATTCTATTGAGAATGTAGTAAAATGATAAAACAGACTCTAAAAAGAGGGGGAAACATCACCAACAGCTTTTTAAACTACTCACAACCAACTTTACTAGAATTGATCATGATCTATAGTATTTATTGTGGTAAATTTGGATAGATAAAAATAGATATTCTGTTAGGGGAATAGATTACTCACTAAAGATTTCGATTACAACTGTGGGATGTTGTAGCTATAGAAATTTGTAGGTTGCAAAACAAAACAAAAAACAAAAGAGCTTTAAAGTCTGCACCTACTTGAATTATTGACTAACAACTGGTTTTCCCCATGTGTAAAATGTGTTCTGCTAATGATGACAGAATATTAAGAAAAACCTGGCTTTCAGATATTCTAAGAAATGACTGTGTTCAGTGTAAGAAAATCCTAAGTAAAGACATTTTATTTTTTACACTTCAAGCACTGACTATAATAGAATATTGAAAATTGGTTTAACTATGATAAAATCCATTTAAGCATGTGAGTCCTATCCATCCACCATGGATAGGTGGCAGAAATAAGGTAAAGGGATAGACCGAACTGTTTGCCAAGCTTACGTTTTAGTGGCATCCAAACAGCTGAGATTAGAAATTTGGGATTTAAAATCTAATTTAAACCTGGAAATAACTTGGAAAGTGCGGAAATTGTGGTGCTTTTAGGTTTTACACAAACTTGTGGAATTCATGCAGCTTAAATGCTTCTTCCATTAAAGGAAATTAGGACAAACCAAATGCCAAGACTTTGGCCCTGTCCCAAGTGGAACCCTAAGCTCTCGCAATCTTCCTCCAAGTCGAAAAAAGAAAGAACGGCGGAGTATTCCTTTAAAGGTGCAAGCGTGGGAATTATAAGTCCACAAGAGCACAAAAAGTGTGCCATTTGGGACAGGGCCTTTCTGATATTCATGCAAATCTTTCAATTCAACCTTCCACTCGAATTGTAATGCTGAAAATATAATTGGTAAAAATAAATTAAATCAGAAAAAAGGCTCTCTGGACCCCACTGAAGTCAAAATTTAGCTTTTTTTAATTCAGATCAGGCAAAAAAAACAAAAAAAACATCAGCCCATCATTTTTGAGTTTGGTTCACGTGGGTGAGGGGGGCGACTTCTTCCAGATGTTTAGAGCAAAATCTCTATTTTAATGATCCTTGCTAAAAAAAATTGGCTAATTAGACTATGTTTTCCATTACCGGTAATCTGTAGTATTCTCAGCCTCATTTAACACATTCCATTCAGCTGAATTCCACAGATTTTGAACAAAACTACAACAGAAAATGTTCAGAAAAGCTAGCAAATTCCATTTGGCCATATGCGAGCTTTCTCAATGTGCAGACATTATATCTTCATTATCTGATCTCTAACACATTATTTATCTATTTACATATGATAAATGTCAGACATGCCGTCAGCCAGTTACAGTACACCTAGAGAAAGCGACACACACACACACACACACACAGAATGATTTCTGTGGGGCCTGAGGGGTTTAAGCTGATCAATATTGCACAGGTGTTGGATCAGAGGAGTATGCGTGGTAGTAATACATATCAAAAACTTCTGATTTAACCTCCTGTGGTGCCCATTGAGAGCAAAGGAATGTGTGTCTCCACTGGTTTATATCACAGTTTTTGCTCAAAACGGTGCAACTGTTGTTGATGTCTTTCCATATAAGCACGTTTTATTTAGCTTCATATATATTTTACATGCAGCACAGAGAGGAGTGAGAGTACAAGATATATAACCTCTCCATCTCCCCCACATGTGTCCACGTGATTTGAAGACACTCTGGTAGCGTCAATATTAAATTCCCCGTGTTTGACTAACACAGTCTCATCCCAAATCGTCATATAACTGACGTTTTGGGACGTATTTTGACCATACGTCAATATCCGCCTTTTTAGGGCCCCCTTAAACGTCGGTAGATGGCGATTAGGTGACGGGTTAGGTTTAGGGTTAAGTTTAGGTATGGGGTAGAGTTAGGATCCCATAACCTCATCTACCGACGTTTAAGGGGGCCCTAAAAAGGCGAATATTGACGTATGGTCAAAAGACGTCCCAAAACGTCAGTTATATGACGATTTGGGATGAGACCGGGTTGGTTTGACAATGCTGAAGATCTAGAGCGTATCTGTCCACAACCAAAAACTCATGGCTGTACTTTGAGTAGACCGAATGCTACTTCTCTATCATTCCACTTCATTGCTGAAATGAAAAAGCAACCTTACAGAGGAAAAGTATTTCTCAGATGTGACTCTTTCAAAGCTCATGAGGTGTAGAGATCTCAGTTATGTTTCACTAAAGTGTTATTTTGTCTTGGAAAAAAATCTATACAAATAACCACAACTGATAGCATTTGTAACAAACAATTTTTTTAAGTATATATTAATAATAAAATGGCTCTTAAAGCAAATATAGTATTATTTTTATTATTAAATGAAGTTAACCCCTTTAAATGCATGAATGTTTCGCCAATCACACTGTCACCATAATATAAAACTCTCATGATATTAGAGTAACGATTATAGAAGAATAAAATAAAGCATATTGTGTTACCTTTTGGAGCTTGGAAGGGTTCAGTTTGAGCAGATTTATAGCATCATCACTGTCCTCATCAGAGTTCATTTCCCAGTACATTCACAAACTCTCAAATATTTCAAAACTATCATTTTCAACATCTTGAAAATTTCAGCTTCTTCACCAGATCCACCATCAACTGACATTGACACTAATATATGATTGTGATCAGTACTTGTTCTGCAATCAATCTCTGAGCCATTTCAAGTTTTGCTGATGATACTTCCTATTCTTTTGTTTTCAGCCTGCGGTAACTATGAGTGAAACTTCCCATCATCATTGTGTATCAGCAGGACTGGGGTTACTAGTTATATAGTGTTTTTTGTGGCCCCCCAACAGGCTGTCTAGTGACTAGTTTCTTTGCAAGAACATCAAACCCTAACCTAACGGTCTACTACTCTAATGTGAGATAGTTGACATGTAGTTGCAAAGGAATGAGTTAGCTAACATGTAGTAGAAAGTTTAGAATGTCTAACCTTAGACTTAGTAGAATGTCTAAAGTGGACTTTCGAAATAAAGTTTAAACAAATAAATACATTACATACAGTAAATAAATCATGATTACAGTAACACTTGCAATTGATGTAAACCAGTGCAGCATTCTGGAAGGTTTAAAAGCTCAAATATGAAGCTTGTATTTTTGTTAAAGCACTTTCGTGAATTATTCAGTCAAACTCCATTATTATTTGAGCTGTAAAGTTGTCTAAATCATATTTTTTATGTGGGATTGCTTTTCTGTATAGATGCGCTAACATGCTACCACTGCAATTCCCTTGGGTGGAGTTTTACTCTATGTAAACAGTGCTTCTAATATACAAATGCGTCAACCCTCTTTCTGGTGTCTTTGCACATATTGTGAGAAAGTTACCAAGTTTATCAAAGCTGCATTGTCATGAGAAATTTAAAAGATTGGATATAACTTTAAACAGACAAGGTGTCATGCTAAACTTTAAAGGGTTAGTTCACCCGAAAATGAAAATTCTGTCAGTATTTACTCACCCTCATGTTGTTCCAAACCTCTATGTGTTTATTTGTTCTCCTGAACACAAAGGAAGATATTTGGAAGAATGTTTTAATCAAAGAGATCTCATTAGATCTCCCCATTAGTCAATGGGGAATGAGATCTGTTTGATTAAAACATTCTTCCAAATATCTTCCTTTGTGTTCAGGAGAACAAATAAACACATAGAGGTTTGGAACAACATGAGGGAGTAAATACTGACTGAATTTTCCTTTTGGGGTGAACTAACCCTTTAAAGAGTGTCATTTATTTAAAATGTACCGCTTGGTCTTTGTACTTTTTTACATACGTACAATTTTAAGTGCCTTAACTGTAACCATTTGTGCTTGTAAAAAAAGAAGAAAAAAAGAAAATTATTTTCAGTGGTGACATCTCATTTTCTGGAGTGAGACTACCATTATGAGTTGCAAAGAGGCGAGAACAAAAAGACAAAAAGAGTGAGAGAGAAAGAGAGCGAGGATTTGTCAAATCTGTCTTCATCTGAGTTATTACAGAGCAGAGGCTAATGGACGTCACACTCCATTAAATTTGAGTTCCAACCACTGGTGAACACATGCAGGCAGATTCGTTAAACCCTTGAAGGGGATCAATATGTCAGATCCTTCAAACAGCCACCCTGTGTCAAGCTAACAGTCTAGGTTAAACGGGTGTTTCAGAATTTTGGACAATGGGCCTTATTTCCAAGTTAGCATAAGTGTTATTTCTCAGTGGAGTCAGTTTTCAAAAATTTTCATCCAGTCGTTCCAGTTGCATAGTTCGCCGTTCACATTTTATCCACAGAACCAACACAAAATGCAATTAAATAATAACGCCAGCCTGTCGATGTAAATGTCTGTTGAGAGAATAATGAACTCAACATTAGAAATCAACATTATTCTTGATTTGGTGTACTTGTTTTGGTGTACTGTGGAGTGGGTTTTTAATGGCAGGCTAGCAGTTGCCTGTGACTTGCGCTAGCCTAGCACCGGCGAACTATGCAACTGCGACTGGATGAAAACTGTCTCCACTGATAAATAACACTAAGGCTAACTTGGAAATGAGGCATGATCTCCAAAATCCTGAACAAACACTTTAATTTAATCTCCTTACAGCTCAATAGGGGTATAAGAAAAAAACATCACAAGCGTTTTACAGGACAGAGGGGCTACAACTGAGGAAGCAGAATCATCCTAAATTAACATTTGCCTATCGCCAAATGAAAGTAAAAAAAGGGGTTTTATGTTCCTGCAAAGTAATAAATTGTTTGAAACAAATTAAGGGTTACATAAAGATATAAGGACATCTCAATAACACTGTATGTCCTTGTTACATATACTTGCCATCGTAATGACAGCAAATAATGCATGAACATGCAACTAACCATCTACCAAACACTAATCCTAACCCCATAGTCATGTAGTTAATTAATATTGCTCAGTACTTAAATATATAATTGTACTGTAACAATGACACCTTAAAATAAAGTGTATCTTGATTTTTAATCAAGATTTTTAAAGATGTTTTGATTAAAAGAGGACTTTTATTTCTAACACATTGCCAATGGAAAATTTACAATTAAAAGTATCTAGGATGCATAAATGTTGTATATATTTAAAATAAATGAGAAACAAAATAATGATGTCTTTTTTTTGACTCTGTTATTGTGCCAGGTGCAGTTTCACTGTGAAACAGCAAGTGACTCATCTTGCTGTGAGTGACATGAAAAATAAGACAAATGTGCATTTTTAGAGTAATGCAAAGACAGTTTCATGGCCAGAATAAGACTAATATACAGAAGCTATAGTTTCTCAACTCACCTAGGTGTGGCAAAAAGTTCATTTTAGGCTCTAATCATGTCAACTGCCGTGAATGATGGGTCACTGGAGGCAATTGTTTTGAAAGCCTTAGCCTTAAACTGCAAAAAGATATTTTTTACATATACCTCAAAGGGAACAGCAAGCACTATGCCATTACAACGTTTGCTGAAAGACTTGGAAATCAATTCATATTAGTCTGTGGGTGCCATTCGGAACAAGCTCGGCGCATTTAAATAAGCCAGGCCTATTTTCCTTGGTATTCCTTGCCACGCTTTCCTGCTTCTTGACATATACTTGACATATTCTCTCTAATTCTTATTCCTCTTTTATAAGGGAGTGAGTGAGTGAGTTGTTCAACAAAACTTGGGCACCTCATGTCTTTCAAGATTTCTGTATGAAAATCCCTGCTGAAGTTAGCAACATTTGATCCATCTGCTTCTGTAGGCATAATTTACCAAGAAGGTATTTCCATCACTTGCATATAGAGTTTCAAACAACATATTTCAAATCAAATATTTAGTCAGAATGGAATGATGAAATCCCACATCAAAGCAGCTTGTCACTTTTCATGTGCGCTCACGTTCTGGCTTGTTTTCCCAATGGGAAGAGGAGAACAGTAAACAAGAGCCAGTATTGGTTTTAAAATAAAGAAACCATGACTCCAGGAACAATTATTTAAGTGCTGTAGTGAGCCCTGAAATAAGCACTACAAGTTGCATCCTTTTTGGTCAGAAGCTCCAGAGAATTGAAGCAGGAAAGCTCTTCAAACACAAGAGCAGGGAGTATTATTATCAGATAAAGTTTTAATCTAAAGTTAAAGATAATTTGCAGCTTTTGTTTTTGTGAGCTTGAATATCTCTCTTTTCTCTCTATCACTTCCACACTGATAGACCCCAGAAAGTACAAGTTGGGACCAAAACCTCTGAAACCATCATCCTGAACACCGGGGTCCCCCAAGGCTATGTCTTGTGCCCACTGTTTTTCACCCTGACGACACATGACTGTTGCGCCAAATACGTACAACTCAAACCACATAATTCGCAGACAACAAAAGAGGTGGGCCTAATCAGCAATGATGATAAATCGGCCTACAGAGAAGAAGTTAACCCAGCCTGTTCTCATCCTTTCGCGTCACATAGAACGGTATATGACAAAACGGCGCTATACTACGCATATGGCACCCTTTATCGTTAATATTCACGTGAACCCAAGGCGTCATAAATCCTTTAGCGTAATATGAGACTACCCTACCCCACCCCACACCTAAACCTACCCCTCACAGCGCGTGTTATATTAACGATAACGGGTGCCATGTGCGTAGTATAGCGCCATTTTGTCATATAGCGTTCTATATGACGCTAAAGGATGAGAATGTGTTGGTTAACCAGCTTGTTATCTGGTGTGATAAACTACCATTTACTGAACATCAACAAGACTAAATACTCAGTTGACTTCAGAAGGAAGCATTCGGTTCATAACCCACTCATAACCAATGCCAGCACTTTGGAGTCAGTGAGAAGTACCAAGTTTTTGGGGGTGCATTTAACCAGACTTGTCACGGTCATGGACTACTAATACCATATTAATGGTCAAGAGGGCTCAGCTTGTATGATAGAGAGCATTTTGACCAGTAGCCTCCCAGTCTGGTATAACAGCTGCACGGCCACAGACCAGAAGTCCCTCCAGAGAGTGGTGAGGACATCAGAAAAAAATAAAAATAAAACAAAACAAAAAAAATCAGGAACTACATCTGTCTCGCTGCCTTAACAGAGCCACCAAAATATTCAGAGACTATCAGAGTTATCTCCATAACATAAATTGCCTGTTTTTACACTTCCTGCTTTTTCCTGCTTGAGAATTTATGAAAAAAACAATAACATTGGGTAACACTTTATTTGAAGGGGTGTGCATAAGACTGACATGACACTGTCATAAACATGACATAACACTTGTCATGAACATGAAGGAGTCTTTATGAATGTTTATGACTGTTGTCATTAAGTGTCATTCGGTAAATTATGACACTTTTAATGCAAAGTTGACATTGTTTAAAATGTCTTTGTTATGACAACTTGACATTAACAAAGTCAAACATGTCTCGATTATGACAACTTAACATTAACAAAGACAAAAATCTATTTATTATGACAAGTTGACATTAACAAAGACAAAAATGTCTTTGTTATGACAACTTGACATTAACAAAGTCAAAAATGTCTTGATTATGACAACTTGACATTAACAAAGACAGAAATGTCTTTGTTATGACAACTTGACATTAACCAAGAAATCATAACTAGTCCAACGTGTTCCACTTTACTTGAGGTAAAGGGAAATATTAATGACACTGTTGTTTAAGCATTTGACAGTGTAATAACCCTTAATGACATCTTTTATAACTAGTACAATGTGTTCCACTTTACTTGAGGACAAGTACAATATTCATGTCACAGTTATACTGTAATTGTGTCATGACAACCAAAGTTAAAACCAACCATATCATATGACAGGGTAATGTAATGTTAACACAAAGCTAAATAACTTCTTTAAGTTTGATAATTAGACCTGTTATGACATATTTGTGACAGGTTGACAGGTTATAATTTCTTGGTTAATGTCAAGTTGTCATAATCAAGACATTTTTGTCTTTGTTGACATTTTAAACAATGTCAACTTTGCATTAAAAGTGTCATAATTTACCGAATGGCGCTTAATGACAACAGTCATAAACATTCATAAAGACTCCTTCATGTTCATGACAGGTGTTATGTCATGTTTATGACAGTGTCATGTCAGTCTTATGCACACCCCTTCAAATAAAGTGTTTCCCAACATTGTATCTGGTCCGGACCTAAGCAAGTGAACTAGCAGACTTTCCTGGTGTGAATACACCTTTAGTAATACCTTTTAGTAAACACCTTGCTCTCTTTCCCACAGGCATTAGAATACTTAACTTGCATTAACAATACACAGATATGCTGGCTGTTGGACTGTCAACAACACATATTCACAGAAAGACTGAATCACATATGCAGCTATCCCTATGCGCAATATACTACTATATGCACTCTACTGGGTATATTATTTTGGTTTTGATTGTCTTATGTTGACTTGTTATTTAGTCTATCGATATTGTATGTTATGTCCACCTGCTGTTGTCCTGCTTGTACTACCCTTATTTTGTTTTCTTATTTATGCTTGTACTTTGCACATTTAAGTTTGGAGAAACAAATTTCCATTGCTGCACACTATAGTTGTATGGTTGTAATGACAACAAGGAACTTGAACTTGTAAAGAGAATATCGTTGATTGTTTCCTAACAAGGCCACATATTAAGATCTGGGAAGATTAGATGTAAGCAGAACAGTCAGTACTCAAAATTAACGTGCTGGATGCAGAAGAAATGCTTAGGAATATAGATTTGAGCGACTGTATGTACTGTATATTATGGGTTTATTTGCAAAAACAGATAAAAATTAACTGACTACAGTGTGGTATTCTCCATATAGCACATTCTGAACCCTAAACACATTATGTCACAAATGCCAGTATTTTCCACTGTCTAAGCATCACAAGCTCATGTTTTACAGCAGAAACCGACAAGCACCCTTGTTGTTTGTGAACAACCTGATAAGTCCGTTTTAGCACATCATCGAGCAGTATTCAGGTCAGAGTTTTTTTATTTTTTATTTGAGTTATTACTTAATCAAAACAAACCAACTGCATCTGAGTGAAATTACTTGAAATGCACAATAAAAAACATAATTTATGAAAACAAAAATAGAGTAATCTGTTTTTGCAAATTAACTCTTCATATATAAATGGTGCTGGGGGGAGGGGGATCTCTGGTCTTGTTAATATTCCTCTACTGAATGATTTTTTTTTTTGGTAATAATAAAGAATGTGTCCAATCTTTTGACTTAAACTTTACGAAAAAGCCTTTTGATGGTTTCTATCTATAGAGGAACACCGATGCAGTTCTAGAACAGCTGTCGCGGTCAGACACATCATTGTGACGGAGATTAACTCGCACACACAGAGCCTGGAAGCATTCTGTCTGAGACAGACCTGAGGACTGGTGGCAACTGGGGCTGAGTGTTGACAGGAGAATATGTGTATTCATAGACTTGAACAAATGCTTAGGAAAATATGAAAAGTTGCAGTCAACTTTAACTTACTTTGTGCACAGTGTCTTCTGCATTTGACTGACAAATGTCACAGTTTGATGAGTACTGAATGTACATTGTAATAATATATGTTTTGTTACTGATATACACTCTCAACCAAGAAAATTTTACTTGAATAAATCACAGAAATAGATTTTGGGAGAATTGTATGAAAGATTCACTGCTAAATTAGCCTTGGGGAAATTGAGAGACAATCTGAAAGTAGACAAATGACTGCATTTCTGTTCTTGTGAAAATATCTCTCCCTATCCCAAAACAAACAAACTTTTGAATAAAGTGACTCCGTTAGGAAGGTATAAAAATAGCTTTTGTGTTCTTGTCAGAATCGGTGAAACAATTTTTACAGGACGCTCTGAACCAGATGAAATTAGATGTCTTCTACATATCGTGCAGGAGAAGCGAGTGAGTTTTTTTGTGGATGAGCCTGTGCAATCAGGGAAGGTCCGTTATATCATTAGAAAGGCCACAACAAAAGACAGATTCCTATCTATTCTCATGTTCCAAATCATCCCAGGGCCCTGAGCTACAAACGACTAATTAGCTCATAATTCTTTTCTGGGGCCAGACTCATGAGTCCTGTGACGTAAGCATTGGGCCTCGCTTCAGGGCACTTCAACAAAGCAGAACCACGGATGCTCACTTTGAAGCAGATAACAGAACAGAAGCACACAAATGATTGATGAGAAGGCCACCTAGGAAAATAACATGTTCTCTAATGTTGCTTTTTTCAACCAAATGAGTCCCGACCAGAGAAGGTCAACTCTACAGTAAAATCAGTTTATGAAATTACCAAGAGACCCCAAAGGTTCTGTGGGTTAATGAAAAATTTAAAACTGAAACAAGAGTCTGTAACTTTACAATTCGAGATTTCACAATGTTTAAATGTCAACAAATACATCAACATCTACAAAACATGAGAAAGGGCTAAATTACATTTAATTGTTTTCAGGGCCTAGTATCTAGTAGGCTAGCATTTTTGAAAGTCAATTTTTGCACATACCTTTGGAAACCTGTTCTGCTATATATCATTCTACAAACAAAACAGTTGGAATTTGGGGAAATAAAGTCGCAATCGTGAGAGGTATAGTCACAGTTTAGAGAAATCATGTTACAATTGGGAGAAATAGTAACAAAAGTGAGATCTAAAATCACAATTGTGAGATAATAAAGTGCCATAGTGAGATACCAACAATACAAGAGACAAAAGGTCACAATTATAAGAAATAAAGTCGAAAAAAAAAAATGTTAAATTTGCGGGAAAAAAACTGCGGCAGCTGTGGTTACAGTTTTCATTTTAGGTTTTTACAGACTTTTAACCGTATTTCATTTTACAGCAATAAACCGTATTTCATTATCTGATATAATGTTAATTTACTGACATTTTGAAGTATTAATATCTGTTTTGTTTCAATTGTAATACACTGACAGCCAACAATCACAGTAGTAGAGAGTCAAATGTTCAATCAAATCATAAGCAGCTCTTCCACAAGAAAGTTCATATTATGCCATAGAAGCTGTACAGTGTCATTCACACAAACATTAAACACCATCATGGTAACATGTTGAAATTTAAAAATGCAATAAGCATTAATTTAACAACATTAAATGTAAAATAAAACCCTACTGTACATAACTGATTAGAAAAAAAAACTCAAAAAAAGAAAATTATGAATAAATAGTTACATTAAATGCGAGTGTCACGCAGGGAATTGGGGGAATGTCAAATTACATTTTTTCACTGTAAATTATACAATGACTTGTTATTTTTCAATTCCAAAAACTGTAAATCTAACAGTATTTTATAGTAAAATTACATTAAATGTACCATTATTTATATCACAGTTATTTACCGTATATAGCAAGGAAACTTTCTGTTAACTTTCACTGTAGCATTTTTACAGTCTTTCACTGTTAACATCACAATCATTTTTTACAGTACCATATTACTGTTTTACAGCAGAAACAGGGTTTCATACACATCATAAAGTTTTAGCGACAAAAGAAAAGCTGTTGAACATTGCATTATTGGCCAAGAAACAAAAAAAAAAAATGAGTTCATTAAATATGCATTGACCTTTGGGACATGTTGTCATGCTATATGTGGTAAGTTGATACATTAAACAAGCTATTATTGGCATTTCAACAAAATGTAAACATTTATAACATTTAAAAACATTTGAGCTGACATTTATGAAAACTATTTTATAATTTCCATTTGTTGAATGCTCTAATAATAAACCTTTGAACTGTTATGTGAAAACACATTTGTCTAATTAAAAAGAACCTGGTAACAGCCCTTGTTACAACTGATATGTTGCAGTCTCTGTCTTTAGATTCAGTTTATATTTCATGTACTGTAGTGACATTGAGTTACCTTCCAACATTTTCAAAGATAACTATCAATAAACTAAAGGCTTTGTTTTATACCTATCTGTGAAACCGAATAGGCTAAAAGAGCAATAAAACTGTCACAGCAGCACTACACACACATTGCTTGCAGAAGATTTCTGAACCTTCTAAATGAGAAGAGACAGAGAAAATGGATATTGTTTGCTGAAGCATCGACAATACAGCTTCTGCAATGCTTTGATATTGCCTTTGCAACGTATCGATACAACACACTCTCTCTTATATATTACAGTTTACTCAATAGAATCTGTAACATGAGTAATGTTGGCAGTGCACCAAGTCCTCCAAAGTCTTCAGTTCTTACCAAACACTTTAGATATACAAAGACAGTGCACTCATATTACAATGAATGGGAGAAAGTGCAACACGCATGGCGAAATAAGTCCCATCTTATAAATAAAAGACTCGAGCCAATAGCCAATTGGTAAAGTTATTGCTACAAAAACAGCCAGTACATGCTGGTTGGTCCAGCCTGAAAAATGCAGTTTGAGCATTTAGAAACAACATTTATGAGACTGTTGCTGTCAGATTTCATTGAAGATTTCAGAATATGAATATGAAACAATTCATAAGTTTAATCATAAGCTTGGTGAGCTTTGGATAATTTAATATTTCCCCACTGAAATATATAGAGGAGCTATACTTAATTGCATGACTGAAATAGTATGCATTCCTTCTTTCTTTTCCATTTCATTCTTTTAACTTTGAGGCAACTCATATCAGAAACGAACTTATAACAGATATATACTTTAAAAAAAAAAAGGTAAAATGGAGGAAAAATATTGATGACTTATGTTGCACTATACAGCTTTTTGTCCAATCAGATACTCTATTGAAAGACAACACCCTGCCCCAAATACCACCTGATCATGGATCATTAGAAATGCTTAGTGTGCACACTAGTTGCAGATTTCAACCTTGTTTGCAAGACTCAGAGGTGTGTCAATTACAAGATCATTCTCTTCCTAACTACTAACAATCCCACAACATCACACACAAACTGACGCTCAAAGCAACAGGACACTCACTGTAAAAAAATATTTTCAAGATTTGTTATCACAACATTTTTCTTTTGTCAAATCAACTTAAATTATTTAGTTCAAATAACTTATTATTTTGAGTTTTGGATGATTAAATCAATCTCCTTCATTGTATTAACTCACTTTTTCCAGTTCAATCAACTTAAAATTTTAAGGCAACCAGGTTACTTAATTGTTTAAGTTAAACCAACAATATATATATATTTTTTTTACAGTAGGCTATTCTTGATAGCAGGAAAGGTTTAAGAACAGTAAACAAGTACATCAACCAACACAGAAGTCTTTTGTGCTCTTATAGTTACTCCCCAACACTGTTGAGAGATAAAATATCCACCTTAATTTTGGCTGCTGTGAACTGTAATTTTTATTCAGTGCTTTAAGTGTTCTGTATTTCACCTCCCTGAGATGCTAAGAACAGAAATTATCATAAAAGCACACTTAAAACTCCTATTTTTCCCTTCCGACAGACCAATTGACCCAACTACTCTTCGTAGCAATCCAGGTAAGAAAAGAAATTCTGAAAAAATAGGCCAAAAGCCCTCGTTTAGCGCCTGCAAGACATTAACGTGACAAACAAGTAGTCCAAAAAGTTTATAACAGCCACAAGGGGCTCCTGATAAACAAACAAACAAATAAACAGAATAATGTGATAATTTGCTTCCTTGGTTACCAATGGTACTTGCGCCATTCGTCTGTTATAGGACAACTTAGTCTGAATAAACGAGGGAACACTGATTAGCTACTGGCTCTACGTTAAATTAATAGCAAGACAACTAGCAGTGAATGTGCTTTCCATTAAATAAATCACACACAGTAAACAAATCCTTAACCGCCTCCGTGTCGTGATTATCTACTGTCTGCTATATTTACTTATTTATTAAATCCAGGCAATTGGTTGAAATGAAGACAAAACGAAATTCACATTGAAAAAAGGTTTTGTGCTTGATGTCTCTGTGAACGTTTTACTCTGTGAGATGTGATGTCACGTCTTTCAGTGGCGCTTTCAGACCGGTCACATCTGTAACATTGTTTTTTCCTCATAAATGCGAACATGAAACATAAAATAAAATAAATGTTCTGAGGAGACTACTGTTCGGTCTCACGGTCATCAAACCCCTATTTTGAGGTATGCAAATTTAATATAATACAAGTGACTTAGCAAGTGGGAACAGGCATGGAAGTGTGCCTCCTGAATCATTTTTTGTTTTGTCTACCTCCACCATATGTATGCCATCATAGCCAAGCTGTTGCTAGATGATGTGGGCGTCCATCCATATTTTGAACATATGCTGGATTTTTTTCTTTACATCTTTTTAGCTGATCTTTGTAGTGATCGTTAACCGTTAACATTGCATGATGGTAAAGATGTCATCCAGTCTAAAGTTCACATCTACTCTACTGTCTTCAGGTTCCTTGGGGCAAGTTATGCAATACACAGTCTTAATAGCAAAGATGCAAGCATGCAGTCCTGACTCATCTGGAAGTGACTCATAATTCAACTAAGATACAACAAAGTTTCAGCAGAAACCCCTACAGCTATTCCCTGTTCCCCATGTCAAATGCTGTGGAAAGGTCAGCCAAGGGACAAAAACACTGGAGTTATTGCGCCGAAAATCACGAATGCACTGTTTCCACAAAACTTTTAAATGATACTGCCAGTGTATTTTATTGTAGCCTACATAAAGTGTAATTAACATATTTAAATTGTTGTTTTTAAGGTGTTTGGGCTTCCAATGACTTGTCTGGACAAAAACAGTTCTTTCAAAACATCTTATTTCATGTCCCACAAAAAAAAAAAGAAGAAAAAAAAAAAAGTCAGTGAGTAAACTATGTCAAGATTATCATTTTTGGGTGACCTAAAAATGCCTCATAATAGCTAGACTTGAGCATTTTAGCACCATTAAGACTAATATCTCTTTAGAACACAAATAGTAGACTCATTAAATTGTTTATAGAACATTTTATTTTTAATAATATTAAACCTTTCAAGACAAAACTACCATGACCTCTGGGATTACAGTAAGCAATGATATATCGTATACTGCAGTAGGAGGAATTTTTTTTTTTCAACACTGTTTGAATTGCAAATGATATGTCAGTCTACCTATATTCTCTACTTGTCTATTGTACATCTAAATGTTATCCAATACACTTCAAATACTTTTCTGTAAAACAAAATCTGTACTGCTGTGATTCATCTGGGAGTGGGTTTGTTCAGTTCATGGCTTAAAACTCTTTGTTGAAAGTCTCTCTTTTTTTTTCCATGGAAATAAATGTGACAAAAAACATTCTGGAACCAAGGCCGCTTAAAAAGTGGACAGTCACTGCTGTGCTCTATAGCAATTTAATCCTTTACTCTGCACTCAAAAATATTGGATGTAAGATTTACATCAAATTGCAGTTATCCGCAACTATGATGGCCATGCTTTTATTAAATTGTATTCAACTAAAGGTTTGAAATAAATGGCATATCTGAAGGTGATCATTTGATCACAACACAGATGCATTCAACTTACGGCTGTGTACAAATGATGAAGGTTGAATAGTGAAGAGGTTACTTAGATTTTGTCCTAAAAAACAGTACAGTACATTTATTAATTCTTCCTTAAAACCTTGCTCAAAGGCACATACCTCACTCTTACACCACCAGCACTGACACACCTGCTGAAAAACTACAGTGCTCCTTTCCAAATCCCATTCCCTATCGCTTTCTGTCTCTCCTTCAATTGTCCTGTCAAACAGACAAAAGCCACAAAAATATAATTAATGTACAAAAACTTTACTTTGAGAGATGGTAATACACTAGATTGTGTTGCAGCAAAACTTCTCAACTTTTGGTTGCACGAGAGAGCTTCACTTTTCACAAACCCTTGTGTTTCTCTTCTACATTCTTGTGACACACAATCCCCATTGAAATCAATAAATCATAGTGTGCCGGTACCCTAACTCAGTTTCTCCATGAAAACCTTTTGGTAACACTTTAGAATACGGTTCCTTCGTTAATGAATAACTACACAAGAACTAATGAGTAACACAATATTAACAATCTAGTAACTATTATTAACTAACAAGAAACTCTGATCAACGAACTAGTACGTAATAGCGCACAGACGAAAGTGGTAGTTCACTATTAAGTAATCAATAACTACTATTTTTTTAATACTTCCCAGAGAACTACTGAAAAAGTTTATTAACAATCTAGTAACTACTATTAACTAAAATAAACTCTTATTAATGAATTAGTAAGTAATAGCTCACAGATGAAAGTGTTACTAGATACTTCTGTGGGAATTACTAATTATTTGGATTCGTATTATAAAGTGAAGATCATTGGAACTAACTAGTAATTACTCAAGTGTTACTAAAGACATTTTCTAAAAGTATACTAAAGTTCACCAAAAATCTCAAACGTTTGCACAAATCATGACTAGATCATGTAGTAACACTTGAGTAATTACTAGTTAGTTCCAATGATCTTCACTTTATAATACGGATCCAAATAATTAGTAAGTAATAGCTCACAGATGAAAATGTTACTAGATACTTCTGTGGGAATTACTAATTATTTGGATCCGTATTATAAAGTGAAGATTATTGGAACTAACTAGTAATTACTCAAGTGTTACTACATGATCTAGTCATGATTTGTGCAACCGTTTGAGATTTTTGGTGAACTTTAGTATACTTTTAGAAAATGTTTTTAGTAACACTTGAGTAATTACTAGTTAGTTCCAATGATCTTCACTTTATAATACGAATCCAAATAATTAGTAACTCCCACAGAAGTATCTAGTAACACTTCCATCTGTGAGCTATTACTTACTAATTCGTTAATAAGAATTTATTTTAGTTAATAGTAGTTACTAGATTGTTAATAAACTTTTTCAGTAGTTCTCTGGGAAGTATTAAAAAAATAGTAGTTATTGATTACTTAATAGTGAATACCACTTTCATCTGTGCGCTATTACTTACTAGTTCATTAATCAGAGTTTCTTGTTAGTTAATTATAGTTACTAGATTGTTAATATTGTGTTACTCATTAATTCTTGTGTAGTTATTCATTAACGAAGGAACCGTATTCTAAAGTGTTACCAACCTTTTTATTAATGAGGTTATTTCAATAAACTGCAAAAATTCAAATGCTGTGGCAAGTCCTACATTTCTGGTGCAACATAGAGAATACATTACCTTATTATACTGCCTCTCTTATCTCATGCATCTCGAATCTCTCTAAACCTACAAGTTTTATGTCCTAAACCAATCAAAAAAACAAACAAACAAAAAAAAGCCTTGCTACTGGCTCAAACAAACCTCTGCCACTCTTTCTGCCATTTTCACAGGCACAAGACGGGGAAGAAGCCGTGTCAGTTCTCTTGACTCTTTTTTTCCCCACACATCAAAAGCCTTTATTCTCCCAAAATGATTTCTCCTGCACTGCTTGCATCCGAGAAGGCCTTTCTTCCACCCTACTCTGAGCTTGCTCTGTTATCTTGTTAGGAACTGAAAAAAAAAAATGCAAATGAGAATAACCACAGGAGCACCTGCTGCATGCCTCTGAAGACCTGGAAAATGAACTGACTTAGTAGAGGCTTGGGGTTGTCACCAAAATCTACATGGTGCTTTTTAAAATCATTTGGCCTTTTTGCCGACATCTTTATAGTGGGGTTGAGGTAAAGAAAGAAAAAAACAACTCTATTACAAACTTCACAGCATCTGTTTAAACATATTCTGCAAGCAATTTGCTGCTTTATGGTTGTCTGTTTCTCAATAGATTTGTGGGTTACTTTGAGCTGCTACGTAAGAGCACGCCAACCCAACACAAAACCGCCGAAATTATAAGAGCCAGTTGGTTGCATAGACGACCTTGATCTCAGCCTGCCTGGGTAACATAGGGGTACCCCTTGCCTAAAATAAGAGCAAGAGTGCACATGGAGGTGATTTGGGGCTTTCTTTAGAGAGACTTGGATTGGTGCTGCAATCGGTGTGGAAATCAATGGAAAGCATGTAATATTGCGTGCAGCTAGTTTGTCCTTACTTCCTTCACCACACAGTTTGATCCGTCACTACTGAGAGCTAGCTGCTGGCGTATGGTCCCACTCTTTTCATTCCCTCATGCATTTAACTTATTACAGGGCGCTGTTTCCTCCTGAGGTTTATCCATTGAGGCTTTCAGTATCATCACAACCATGGCCTGTAATGTTCAGAGGGCCCATATCAAAAACACATCATTACTGTCCATAGAGAGCTATTTTTTACCAGTGTACATGTTGAACATGTTGCTTGCACACTTCAGTATACAAATTTCAATATACATAAGTCATATCAGGCAGAAATGTATCTCTTATATACTACATCTACAGGGTTCTCACCATTTTTTTCCCTTAGTTAATATAAATGGTTGCAGTTCCCCTGTTCAGATGCCAGAGTCAGAAAGGACAATGTATACACGCTTTTACCAAAGCCATTAGAATTACATAATGTTTGCCACCAGGGATGGATCTCATTACAGAGCACTAACCATGCCTGACCCTGCATCCAGATCGCTGCTCATGTCATTTAGATAGGCTACAGGGTCAGGATGAAGCACAAGCCCTGCAAGGTATTTGTCTCGGGGAGATGAGCCATGCTGTGTGCCTTAAAGGTCTGTCTATCTGACACTCTATATATCTAGAGATAGCATCCATGGCTTCTTTCAAATGGGTTAGAATATAGGAGTGTGAAGAGAGTGATGAGCCTCCATCGTTTTCTATTCCTCCCTGGTGCTTTTCTCTACTCTGGGCTGGACACAATCAAAAACAGTGTGATAGCTTGCTACAAAGATACATCAGTGCTGTTGTTGTTGGGCAGCTACTCTTGAATCACAAACTTTTAACTAGATTTCCTGCTGTATTGTGCACCCGGACTTCCAGGTTGCGAGAAAATCTAATAAGGCAGCCTAATATATGGTCAAAAACATGGCTACAGAACAAAAGGTGCTTTATTTTACACATCTTATTCTTCTGCCTCACTGTGCCAAATCTATTCTCATCAACACCTTTGCCACCTCTCCACAGACTCGTTCCTGAAATACACTCCTCGTCCCAAATCCCAAACTCCATATGCCTTGGAATGGACTTGAGGTCATGAGAATCCAGAACAGCTAAATGTAGGACATGAACCAAACTAAAGGCCCCAAACAGTTACATTTTCCTTGTGGAAATGCACAAGGGAGCTGAGTCCAACTGACAGGTGCAATTAATGGGAGGTTTTATCCAGAAAAATTGCCTGATCTACTGAAGCTGCAAATCAATCCACAGTACATTATTCCTGAGAGACATGAGCAAGAGAAATGCTATTGATTTAATGTTTACCAGTTCTCGAAATGCTGTTGCCCTTTTTAGTCTCAAAGGCAGTACTTTCACTCATCCCTTTTTCTTGATTACTCTGCTGTGTTGGCTCTCAGCCACCTAGCATTGGATGTCAATCGCTGACCCACCCCACTCATTCTTAAGTCTTTCTGGTTAATTAGAAGTGAGAGCCAGTGAGTGAGTGCATTGGTCAAATTGACATTGTGAATGATGGACAGGCTCATGACAGTAGAGGTGGCTGGCTCTCTCAGTAGAGGATGTGCCACTCAGTACTTATGAGCTAATATGTGGTGTCTACTATAATGAGTATGGCACTGGTGAGGGCAGGCAGTGGATGCTGCGTGCATCTGTTGATGGGTCCAGCTGGTGCTCTCGTTAACCTTCAAATGGTCTTTGTTTCCTGTTTACACTTCTGGGCTCCGTGGTCTATACGACCCCAACAATTGATTGAGTAATTGTACAAAAAATATAAATTTTTAATCATACAAATAATATATCATTTTTTTGTTTACTTCTCATCTATTCATCATTCATGTTTTTGGAGATATAAAGTACTTTTGTATCCATATACAGTACCACACAATTCCTCAACTACACCATTAGCTTGCATATGAAATATTATTTTTTTTATGATGCACTGCATTTATGCTCTAGTACTAGGCCTTCATTTCTGAGTAAAAATGTTCAGATTTATGCCAGATTTTTTTTTTTTTTTGACATTTGAAGAAAATATATTTAGTTTTTTTCACATTTCCCATTCATTTCAATGTGGGGTCATATTGACCCCGAATACCAGAAGTGTAAACATTTCTTTACATACCTTCAGAACAACCTATTTTTTTGTGTGTGTGCGACTGTGCGTATAGATAATGTATGGAAAGTCACAAAATCTTATTCCACTGAGATGAAGGGAACCTTTTTTTTATTAAGTAAAAGTCGATTGGGGTCGTATAGACCCCATGACCCGATTGAGGGCTACACACCAGTAGTTTGACCAGAGATGACCTTATTATTGGGAGATATTGGAGCGTCCACCAATGGAAAAAGCACAACGACTAACTTAAATAACATTTTCTATGACAACCAATCACATTACAGCCTTGACGTCATTGAATTTCGTTTAAAGTCAATCACTCTTGGTGGATACAGAAATGAATGAGAAGTGTTATGAACTGAATCATATCTGTCTGTCACACAATTGTCCGTCATTTATCTTATAAAACCTTTTTCTTTTTGGAGTAAGCTCTAAAATTAGATCAATCCAAGACGAATGTTTAAGAGCAAACATGTTTAAGATTAGCCGATGGGCTGTCAATTCATTAAATAATAAGCCGTTCACCCTGTCCTCCATTGACATCCATTAAAAATGGCCTCTGGTCTCTTTCCAAGTGTGCCACAGCGATACTCTTTTTTTCCTTAACCTTGCAGACTTGCCTTCAAGTGGCTTTGGTTCAACTCAGAGGATTTTAAAACAAAAGACAACTTTGCAGCATGTTACACAAACTTGTAAAAAAAAAAGAAGGGGCACTTTTCATGCCCACCACATTGAATCTAACTGATTTGACCTATTTTGGAGATTCTCACAAAGAGGTGAACATTTCATCATCGAATAATCAATGTTTTTTTTTTTTTGTTCTTACAATGTGACACTATTTTAAGCATGTGAGAATTAAGCATGTCACAATCCAATTCCCATTACAGTAAAGAAGAAAAATATACAAGATTAATAAGATATGAATGTTGAATTATTTATACATGGTATAATTTGTTGTAGTGTCTTTAATTATTTACAAAAATTATTTAGTTTAATTCTAAAAACTCTTTGAAACACAATTACTTTACTGATACTGTTTAACCCATATAAGTAAAAAGAAAATGTACCTATAATACAAATAATACCAGATACTAGAAACTGCTGAGAACTGACAGATAAAGTGTGATTAAATAGTGTTACCATGCAAAAATATGCTAAAAGACCCTACTAGCAGATTACAATTTCTTCAAGCAAAATGATAAAATGTGACTTGGACATTTGCATATACATGATACAGTTTTTTTTGTGATTATGTTGATGTTCCAAGTGCAGTGACAGTGATCAACTCATGGGATTGTGATAATATGTTGTGGCCACATTTTGTCGAGGTAAAAACATCTTTGTCATGACCACGCAATGTAAAGTCGTGACCTCGAGATCCTGTATGTTGAGGGAAACTGGCATATTTTTCTCAGAGCCACGACTTCATGTTGAGGGAAAGACATTTATTTCTCATGGCCATAGCATCCTGGTATTATCAGAAATTGATATGCCTATGCCCACAAGGTTACAGAATAAAGATATTGTTACCTCGACAAAATGATCTTAGTTAATAAAGTTAATAATGAAGTATTACTATGTGGTCCCGACATATCACATTCCCACGACTTAATATATCGTTGCCTAAGTGAACTGAACATGTCCCCTCCCGGTCACCTTATCCAAGAGATGCATTGTTCAAGGGGAAGGATTCTGACAGATGTCCACTGTGTCACATGGGGTTTGCACTTGTACCATTCTGTACAGTCTGAGCAACAGTCTTAAAAACCAATCATCATGCCACATGCCCATCTGCTCCATCACAACGCCGCCCTTCACACCCGTCCACCCCAGCACAACAATACTCCACCATCTGTGCCATCACCCATGGCTTTCAGATCTCTAAAAGCATTGTCTGCGCCTGTCAGGTGTTGCTGTCCCAATAGCACACAGAGCCATAGCCAGCCTCCCTGGAGTTGGACATGACTCCTTAAGTCTTCATTCAAGCATGAATAGTCTGGGGTGCAAAGTTAATAACAACACTGCTATGGTTGTGGTTTTATCATATGGACACTGCAAGAAGGGCGGGGTGGGAGATGTCATTTAGAAGAAGTGTTTCTGTAAGTGTCATGTTATTATCAGCAGCTGTCACAAAGAGCTGTGATCCATCAGAGATGCTTTGCAGAGTGTCTATGTCACATTTAATGATCAGAGGTTTGATGACATGCAGTCTCACACGCTGGCAGACATCAACAGCTTCATATGGGCGAACCAACTGCTCAGTCACATTAGATTTGTGAGGGTAATTCAAAAAGTTGGCTCTTACAGAGCCTTTACACTCACTGCCATTCATTTGCAAGTTTAAACGAAAAACTTATTGGACGAGGCTGAAAGTTTCTATTACAAGAGGGTATTGATCACTTGTGGTCAGATTTGCCTAAATAACCTCTTAGAAACTTTTAGCAGGATCGTCTTGAACACTTTATGTTCATGCCAAAAACGTTTTAAAATAAAGGGACATTGATTGGGAAAATTCCTTTAAAAAGAAAATCAACACAACAGAACAACTTAACAAGCAAGTATTGGAGACAACTCTTGTTAAATGAAATTACAAGCATATGTTGCAAAAGTAATGTATACCCAAGCAACATACTGCAATATGATTATGTATGATTATAATACAAATATGATTGTCAGATCACAACCTCATGCAGGGAGGGATACAGTCAGACCACGTGGGATTTTGAACCAAAATAATTTTAGAAACTTCAACATAATAATTTATAATGTTCCTGTCTATGCACTTGTTTAAATTATGTCATAAAACTGAATTGCACATTCTCCAAACTACCTTTTATTGAATTGATCGAAACTTGCACAAAGCATTTCCCCAGGAAACAGATCTGTCAAGCAAAGTTGTAATTTGGCTTGGTTTATTAAAATAAGAAAGAAAAAAAACTTCATATTTAAGCATGATCTGAACCCAGATCTTTCTGCACACAAAATTAAAACTGTACCACTAAAATAATCCATCGCAGAACTTTTTTTGTTGTTCTTTTGTAGCCTACACGGTAGGGTTTTTCATCATCAAAAAAAAAAAAAAAAAAATTATATAAAAAGAATCAAAAAAAAAAAAAAGTTGTCAGTGCATTTTTGAATGAATTGCAGGTTGGAAAAGTAGCCTACATATAAATCGTTCAACATAATGAGAAGTGGCCAAATTAGATGACCACCCAACAAATCGTATCCAAATAAATATTTCAATATTTCTTAGTCAACTTCTCTTTCAAACGAACAGGTATGCACAGTTCACGCGCCCACAAAAGTGCGCGTGAAAATGACACATCAACGTTATTTCTGAGACCGCCCACAGCATGAAAGTGTGTTTGAGGAAAAAAGTAGCCTACATAATGGCTCGGAAGACACACACACACACACACAAAATATTGTCTAACTAAAATCCTCATTATTCAAATAATAGAGTAACGAGTGTAAAAATAACCTACAAGTGAGCGGCTCGATATTTAAAGGGAAGGGATAGTTCGCCCATTCTTAATTTATTCACCCTCATATTATTCCAAACCAGGCCGACCTTTTATTCAGGGGCACAAAAAATGAAATGATTCATAATGCAATGGAAAGAAAAAAATGCTATGGAAAGGCCGTCATTCTTCTGTGTGACAGAAGTCATACAGGTCTAGTCATACTGGAACAAAATGATGGTGAGTAAATGACAGGATTTTTTGTGCCTGAACTATTTCTAGATTCTCGCGCACGATTTGGTTCTGCTGAATCGGCACGGGTGAAACTTCCCAGCTAGGATTTTTTTGTTCTAAAAATGTTCTGAGAACATTACCATGCAGTGTTCTAATAATGTTTTCAGCGGGTAGTTTTCTTTTGGTTCCTAAAATGTTCTCTTAAAAGTTCTAATAACATTCTCTAAAAACATTCTAAATATGTTAAATGCTAACATTGTTAGAACATTATTTCCTGACGTTCTTATAACATTTTCAGCGGGTAGTTTTCTTTTTGTTCCCAGAATGTTCTCTTAAAAGTTCTAATAACATTGTCTAAAAACATTTTAAATATGTTTATTGCTAACATTGTTAGAACATTATTCCCTAATGTTTTTATAACATTTTCAGCGGGTAGTTTTCTTTTGGTTTCTAAAATGTTCTCTTAAAAGTTCTAATAACATTCTCTAAAAACATTCTAAATATGTTAAATGCTAACATTGTTAGAACATTATTTCCTGACGTTCTTATAACATTTTCAGCGGGTAGTTTTCTTTTTGTTCCCAGAATGTTCTCTTAAAAGTTCTAATAACATTCTCTAAAAACATTCTAAATATGTTAAATGCTAACATTGTTAGAAAATTATTCCCTGACGTTCTTATATCATTTTCAGCGGGTAGTTTTCTTTTTGTTCCCAGAATGTTCTCTTAAAAGATGGCATAACATTCGCTAAGAACACTCTGAAAATGTTTTGTGATGACCTTCTATAAAGGTTTAATCATAACATTTTTAAAACATTATCCCCTAACTTTCTTATAAAGTTTTTAGCGGAAGTTTATTTTTGTTCCCAAAATGTTCTCTTAAAACCCCTCAAAAATGATTAGCTATAACATTGTTAAAGCATAACATTTTATTAATCTCAAAACTAAAACATCAAAATCTAACAGGTTTAAATGGCATCCACATAAATTATTAGAAGTTCTGCGTACAGTAAATGCCCAACATTACATGAAGAACTCAGTAAAGTCACTCATGCGTCTTGACTGCGGTGTTCATCTCACCGCAGAGACTGCGGAGAGCACTCATCATCAGTCATTGCTTGTTTTGGTTCTTGCAGAAAAATAATCCAGGAATCTAATAATAGTGTTCTACTGTTCTCTCTTCTAGTTGTCCAGCTGCTCCCCCAGTTGAGCTCTGTTCTCTGTGTGCACGGTAGAGTTTTTCCTCATAGCCTAAAAAAGAAGATCATGCAAAAGTGTAAACATAAAGAATACACACATTAAGATCACAAGGAATATTGACATTGAAAACTTTCAAAATTAGCCAGCCTAATTAGCAGTCAGAAATTATGTAAAGACTAATTTATTGAAAGTATAAATATGATAAATTATGAGTATCTTTTTTGTTTCTGTAATTTAAAACATACTTAATCCATGTATCCAATATCTTAATACAATAAAGTTTTAAAAATGGATATTTTTCTTACACAAATGCTTCGCTTTAAAAGGGCTTTATAACCCCGCCAGAGTCATGTGGTGGATTACTTTTATCATGGATGGATGCGCCTTGATAGACGGCCATTCACTGCCATTCTAAAAGTCAGAAGAGTCAGGACATTTTTTTAAATATAACTCAGATAGTATTCATCTGAAAGAAGAATGTTATATACACCTGAAGCCTTGAGAAACGCTCTTTCCAATTCATTAACGTTAACCTCTAACGTTATATGAATTACTGAATTATTATTAACTTTTACTTTCAAAAGACATTAAGATCACTTTTAAGTAAAAATACAGTATTCGTATGCATAGAACATAATACCGGCATTATAGTAGGCTACCTTGGTTGTAAATGGAGACTTTATTGTGTCATCGGTAAGTTAATCATCTTGAAACAGTCCGTTTGGAGTCTGCATTAAAACAAATCTAGCTGTTATTCAAAAGTAGCATACACTCAGATTTATTGCGACTGTCATATAATTCTAAGAAAGTAGAAAGTTAGGTCTAATACTGAAAGACATCAAGGATAAGAGAAAGCTATGTAAACTGAAAAAATACACACAAAAACTTACAGTTGTGAAAGAGTTCCGTTGACCAGGAGTTCTGTTGTTTTGGGCCAATGTGTCGCCAATTTAGACAACGGACATTCTGCGCCGATTTCTTCAACAGAAACGTTGCTTTATTTGCGCTGTTTGTCGAGTTCAAATGTTCTTACGTCATGGGAACATCGCGCTGTGATTGGTGGTTTTAAACGTCGATCTACAGCGACCTCCAATCAGCTTCTCATCTCTTGTAAACGCATTTGTTGCAACAGTTCATTTCAGAGTAGCCTAATATATCCTCAAAACACTTTACGTATGCTGTTTTGACAATGTTCCTCTTTCATTATGGAAAATTATGCCATTATTCTATAGGTTAAAATAATTCTAAAATCTGTTACCTAAACAGCTTCCTTAAAATATCCTTACAATTTTATGAGCTTTTGTTAACATATATTATGAGATTTTGTCATCTCAGGTAAATGTCCACAAAACATTTGATGAATGTTGCTTTGATAATGTTCCTCCTTTGTTATTGTGCCAATGATTTATAAAAGATAACAACATTTCGACAAAAAATCCTCAAAATGTATCATGCAAAATGTTTGTTAAAAAGTCTTTAAAGGAATGTTTTATTAAAAACATTTTATCATCTCAGGACTAAATAATATCCTCAAAACATTTTGCGAACGTTAATTTGATTATGTTCTTCCTCTGTTATTATGGTAGGCCTACATTCAATATTTTATGAAAGATCATTCTATAAACTTTTACCTCATCAACATCCTCAAAATGTTACATTTAAAACATTCTAGTTTTGTTAACACGTCACATTACAAGAATGTTTTATAAAAACATTCCATCATCTCAGGCCTCAATGATATCCTCAAAACATTTTTCGAACGTTGATTTGATAATGTTCCTCCTCTGTTATTATGGAACATTGTTTCAGTGTTTTATTGAGAACGTTGTAATATCTGTTATCTTAACAACATTCCCAAAACATCCTTAACATGTTACAGTGTTAATGTTTAAACACGTCACATTACAAACATTTTATTAAAAAAACATTCCATCAACTCAGGCCTCAATGATATCCTCATAACATTTTGCGAACGTTGATTTGATAATGTTCCTCCTCCGTTTTTATGGGACATTGTACCAATGTTTTATTGAGAACATTGTAATATCTGTCATCTCAACAACATTCCGAAAACATCCTCAACATGTTACAGTGAAAATGTTCTAGTTTTGTTAACATGTCACATTACAAGAACATTTTATAAAAACATTCCATCATCTCAGGACTAAATAATATCCTCAAAACATTTTACGAACGTTGATTTGATCATGTTATTCCTATGTTTTTATGGGACATTGTTTCAATGTTTTATAAAAGATCATTCTACAAACCTTTACCTCAACATCCTTAAAATGTTACATTTAAAACGTTCTAGTTTTGTTAAACACGTCACATTACAAGAACGTTTTATAAAAAACATTCCATCAACTCAGGCCTCAATGATATCCTCATAACATTTTGCGAAAGTTGATTTGATAATGTTATTCCTATGTTTTTATGGGACATTGTACCAATGTTTTATTGAGAACATTGTAATGTCTGTTATCTCAACAACATTCCCAAAACATCCTCAACATGTTACAGTGAAAATTTTCTAGTTTTGTTAACACGTCACATTACAAGAACATTTTATAAAAAACATTCCGTCATCTCAGGACTAAATAATATCCTCAAAACATTTTGCGAACGTTAATTTGATTATGTTCCTCCTCTATTATTATGGGACATTGTTTCAATGTTTTATAAAAGATCATTCTACAAACCTTTACCTCATCAACATCCTCAAAATGTTAAATTTAAAATGTTCTAGTTTTGTTAAACACGTCACATTACAAGAACGTTTTATAAAAAACATTCCATCATCTCAGGCCTCAATGATATCCTCATAACATTTTGCGAAAGTTGATTTGATAATGTTATTCCTATGTTTTTATGGGACATTGTACCAATGTTTTATTGAGAACATTGTAATATCTGTCATCTCAACAACATTCCGAAAACATCCTCAACATGTTACAGTAAAAATGTTCTAGTTTTGTTAACATGTCACATTACAAGAACATTTTATAAAAAACATTCCATCATCTCAGGACTAAATAATATCCTCAAAACATTTTGCGAACGTTAACCTGATAATGTTCCTCCTCTGTTATTATGGAACATTGTTTCAATGTTTTATAAGAGATCATTCTACAAACCTGTACCTCATTAACATCCTCAAAATGTTAAATTTAAAACGTTCTAGTTTTTTTAACATGTCGCATTACAAGAATGTTTTATAAAAAACATTCAGTCATCTCAGGCCTCAATGATATCCTCATAACATTTTGCGAGCGTTGATTTGATAATGTTCCTCCTTTGTTTTTATGGGACATTGTACCAATGTTTTATTGAGAACATTGTAATATCTGTCATCTCAACAACATTCCCAAAACATCCTCAACATGTTACAGTGACAATGTTCTAGTTTTGTTAACAAGTCACATTACAAGAACGTTTTATAAAAACATTCCATCATCTCAGGACTAAATAATATCCTCAAAACATTTTGCGAACGTTGATTTGATAATGTTCCTCCTCTGTTATTATGAGATATTGTGCTAATGTTTTATTGAGAACATTGTTTAATCTGTTATCTCAGCAACATTCCCAAAACATCCTCAAAATGTTACAGTGAAAATGTTATATCTTAGTTTACATTTAACCTTATAGGAACATTATTTGAAATGAGAAAACATCCTTAAAACATTCTTAAAACATTGCATTCAAATGTTTTATTTAAAACATTAACCAAACCTCTAGGGAATGTTAGCCAAAGTTCTAAGAACGTTCCCTGTTAGCTGGGTTGACTTCTGTGAAGACATTAATGAAGTAAAATCCAATATGTGTGTCCATTCAGACGTGTGGGAGTGTAGCCTAAAGTGCGAATTCATTTTCGGTTTCATAGACATGTCTAATAGGCTACGTGTAATTATCAATACCTACAGGTTTTTCTTTCACGCCTTTACGAATTATTAACGTTAGTCGGAAGACAGAGCACCTACCACCCCCATATCCATCTGCTCGGCTGTTATAGACGGGGCCGCCCGAGTTTGAGATAAAAACCAAAGAACTGGGAAAAAAATCATCTCTGGGTAAATAATCCAAATTGTCCGGGCGGAATTCCACTTTCTCAGACACTTCATGTTGTCCCCGCTCCCGGTAATCACAGAACGGTCTTTCTTTCCGCAGCATCCACCGTACAGATCTCCCAAATCCAGATCCCGTGCATTTAACGGTCCGTGGGAACGCGTGTCAGTTAAACTACCTCACTGTGGTGCGCAAACACGTGAAACACATATCACATACAACAGAGTAGCTACAGGACAGTTCATTTCCTCAGAGATCTCTCCAAATCGAAAATGTCATTCACATTGGTCATCACGATTTACCAAAGCTGCCTGAAAGAGGAGCCGAGTAAGCATTCACTCCCAAAAGACCAGAAGTCAAATGCCTCCTTTCAGTCCTAATCCGAAGCCCTTTGAGATCTGTGCGTGTTTTGTCAGAGAAGAAGTGCCGCGCTCTCGGGTCTCTCGGCGCTGAACGCAGCGGACTGATGCGCGGTAAGCGCGAGGACAACTTGTATAGCTACTACAAGGGGGTGGGGGGGGGTGGGGGGGGGGGATGCGGGGGTACTGTCGTACTGAGAACTTGGCTTTTTTTATTTTTGTTACTTCACTAGTTTAATTTTAAATAAATTATAATAAAACGTCAACAACAAAAACTCACTTTACTTTAAAATAGAGAGAGAGAGAGAGAGAGAGAGAGAGAGAGAGAGAGAGAGAGAGGTTCACAGACGTTATTTGACGTCACCAATGCGAAAGCTTCATTAAGTTATGCGTGACAATAGCATGCCATTTCAATGCTTTAGGATGCAAATTAACATGTGACCGATTTAATTTGATAATTTAATTTAACATCTGCAGTCAGTTTGGAAGTCAGATGTCCTACAATAACTATTTTTCTGATGAAACCAAAATTTCACTTGCACAACAGATCCAGATTAAGTATATATATATATATATATATATATATATATATATATATATATATATATATATATTTCGAGAGATTGTGTGCGTGTGTGAGAGAGAGAGAAAAAGAGAATTACAATTCTACAAGAGCCTTTTAGCCTGCTGTCATGAGAAAAGAATGTAATCAACTTTCATGATGTTAGTTGAGGATAGATACAAGTTGAATCCAAAGATTAGAATTCGTACTTCAAAACATTTAAAAGGTTAGTTCACCCAAAATTGAAAATTCTGTTAGTAATTACTCCACCCTCATGTCGTTCAAAACCGTTAAGTCCTTTGTTCATCTTCAGATTTGTGTCCATACAAAAAAAAAAAAAAAAAAAAAAAAAAAAAGGCAACCAAAACAGTTTAGTTACCAAAAATATCTTCTCTTGTGTTCCACAGAAAAAGAAAAAAAAAAGTCATAGGCTTGGAACAACATGAGGGTGAGAGTAAACATATAAAAGTAAAGTAAACTGTCCATTGACACCCTCAAAGTGCTTGAACTTTAGACATCCCTACCGCAAGCTGTTTTATAAACAACATAGCTGTGTCTATGTCCCCACTGTAAATAATACTTAAATGGTTAGTTCAGTATTTTACACTTAAACCCCTGTTTTAAGATAGTTTCTGATGAAATAGAACGGTTAAGACGTGAACCTCAACAAAGACGTGAAGACTCACCGAGTGGTCTGGGGTGTTCACTGATATACTCACACAAAAATCGCTGCAAAAGATGCTTTCCAACAGGTTTTATCGTAGTTTTTGTACCAAGTCAAGTCAATACAGTCAAGTCAATCAGTGAACACCCCAGACCACTCGGTGAGTTTCACGTCTTCATAAACTAAAGTTGAATGCGTTTTATGAATGATTGCAGCAGCATTTGTCCAAATTTCAATCTTAACAGTTCTATTTCATCAGAAACGATCTTAATACCAAACTCACCCTTTAATACCAATACCAAACTCACCCTTTAAGGGCCAAATAAGCAATAGCAACCACATAGCAATGCCCCATGAAACATGTTAAAAAACTACCCTGGTAAGAAGTCAGTAAGGTAAGTGTGACCTTTTAATCCTTTTCAGTTCTTAAACTGTTTTTTCCCATCTCTAAATATTCCAATATGTGTGTGTTTAAAGTTCAAAACTTTTTGTAGCGTACAAAGAACAGTGCTGCCCAAAAATCTTTACATGAGTGAATAATCTAAAGGGAGCTGAGGGTAAAACATGCATCATAGGGAATGGCACACCTGACAGACCCTAAGAGCTCTTATCACTTAATCACGAGCCTGCACATTACAGGGATATGGCTTTAAGCTTAATGCACATTTCAAGGGACACAACCCTGAAATGTAATGCAAAGACATATGAAATATTAGGCACTGGCCTCAGGTAATGAAGGACATGAGCGGTGGAGCAAATCTGTTGACTGAAAAACACCATGTAACAGAGACTGGCATGTGGGGATGTGATGCAAAAAGGGAGACAGTGGTTTGAAATCGGAATATTATTAATG
The DNA here is from genome assembly GCF_988280905.1 of Pimephales promelas. NCBI lineage: Eukaryota > Metazoa > Chordata > Actinopteri > Cypriniformes > Leuciscidae > Pimephales > Pimephales promelas. The sequence goes on from NC_142787.1 coordinate 19,458,959, forward strand.
GAGATCGTGTGGGGAAAGAGGACGGCAGAGAGTGAGAGAGAGAGAGAGAGGGCAGAGGATTTTTGGTGTCAAGCGCGTGACAGTTTCTCATTCGCATGTGGATAATCAAATGCACAGTTGAGCCACAAATGTAACATCTGTCAAAAAAAAATCCAGAGGCATCAAAGTGAAGATTATCAAGGGTTCTAAGTCAGATAAATAACTTCCCTTTATGCAGGTGTCCAATGATTACCGCTTTAGACTTGACGTTTTGAAAAGACTGCTGAGCGAACACTTTAGGGAAAAAAGTTAACACACAGCCTACTTAATTCTGTTAACATCAGCTTTAATGAAACGTCTTAACGGCACCCTGCATGTAGCTTACAAAGAGAGAAACAGCGTTGGATCTGATTTTTCTCAATTTAAATGTAGAATACCTAATTGTCTTTCTGGGGGGTATGTAATAAATTACATTTAGCTTTTCATGATGCCAATGGATGTGTTAGATCAGGTTCTCTTTTCAAAGAGGGGCCACAACTGTCTTCACTGCTTAATAGATCATTGAAATTCTACGAAAGCCTTTTAGCCTGCTGTCATGAGAAAAGAAACTAATCAACATTCATGATACATGTGAGTTGAGGATGGAAACAAGTTGAATGCAAAGATTAGAATTTATACTTCAAAGTATTTAATATCAAAGAATGTTGATGGAAAAAAAAGCTATTGCTGCTCTGACTAAACATGCAAAATCAGTCAATCAATTATACTATCTATCAATCATTCAATCAATCAGCCAACCAATCAATGTAGCGAATTAACCAGAAGGCGGAAATAGCCTAAATTTGATTACCATTGTCTTTAGAAAGCAACAGAATCATTCAGAGGAGCACATCGACAGCTTATTAAACATACTATAATTTTGCCAGAAGCAAACTCCTTGGATTGCAAAGTCCGTACCCCTTAAAATATAAGCAGTTTTTTTTTCCATTTTCCATCAGTCAAATCCTATCTTTCTTTGCTATATAGCCTAAATAATAATAAAAAAATGTTCTAAGATAGTGAATCAGAAGGGTTCATATTTGTTCATGACAAGCTGGGCTATAGGCTCTCGTGATGGAGATATGTCACAGCAACAGATGTCTAGCAATTGCTCCATCTGCTTGCTAATAATTAAACCAAAATGCAAACAATAGCTTGGATAAACAAACATTGTCGAAATGAATCACACAGGGACCTGCAAAATAGCCATATAGCCTATTTAAATGAGGGGTAAGTTAAACACAGACTTGTCAATCATCTGACTTCTTCAGTGGAAGATACAGAAGAAGAGTAACACTGTTTTCGATTCCAAACAAAGATTCAATTCTTGGTGCAAGCAATACTCAGTACTTAAAATGCATAGTCAGAGACCTTTCTGAAAGTTTCTTAATGTTATGCACTGCTGGAGTTTGATTTGGTTGAGGAGAGAAAGGGAAAGAGAGAGACCACGTTCAATCTGTGTTCTTTAGTAAGACAAAAAGGTTGCATAGCTAACAGCAAAAGCTTACAGAAACTGAACAGTTGGAGGACACACCGTGTGGATTCTTCTGCTGCAATGTGAAATACCAGGCAACAAATAAATAACACAGCAGCCATATTCATTTCAATCTAAAAACTGTTGCTCCTTATATTAGATATGCATCTATCCTATTATAAAACTCTAAATCTGAGCTTTGAATGCAGCACATCGCACATATTTTCAGAAACTCATATTGGTTCGTTTCATATTTTCCATACACAGCATTTTCATCCTGAAGCACAGAGAGCCAAATCCGCAGCTGCAGTAGAGGCCTAATGGGCATTCCCGTTGGACAGGTTAAGATTATAGAGTAAAAAACACAAACAAACAGACAGAAATGTCAGCTGGGCATTAATTAATCTCTTCCTGTGGCCGAATGGGTCGTTGAGATGGAGCGAGCAAAAGAGAATTGAGTGCTAAAGCAAACAGCTCAAGGACAAAGGGATGTTTTGTGGCATAGAAAATAAATCGAAACTTCCCTATAAAAATAAAAAAACAACAGCTCGTCTACCTCATTGATCAATAATGTGACCACTCTGCCCATGTGCAACAAATGAGAAAACTGCATCATTTTAGATAATTCAAAAAGATAAGCATCTTACTATATTACTGGAAGTGGGAGATACTTCATAATGTGCCCCATAAAGTCAAGGGTTTAGAAAAGTAGTTTTAAAAGGTTTAAGGTTTTGAAGTACTGCACTAATTCTGTTTTTAAACTTCAGCTGAGCCTTATCTGTATACCATCTTGCAAAACCTCTATTAAACACTTTTAAAGAGCATAAATATCTACATTAATAGAACTGTACTTTAATCATATAGGCTAACAATTATGTTTGGAAGTCTAAATGAATAAATAGTACCCTTTTTTTCTACGCTTTTTTTTTTTTTTTTTGCATAGAGCAACTGAAATGACTTTCCTGTTTGGATGACATCACAATCCCCTTTCCTTTAACTTCTCCCCTCCAAACAATTCACATATCACATTTACCAATCTAATCAATTGCGGATGGATAAAATATTCATGAAATACACCACATTACAGCAATGAAACAGGTTGTGAACATGCCTGTTGACTTGGAAGAACTGAAACACCTTTTTTAACAGATGATGTTGTCTCCTCTACTTTGTGAACTCACGTCGGACTCAAATTAAAAAGTTTGAGACTAAAACCCCTAGGATGCTCTGGTTGGATAGCCATTTTTTCAACCGCAAAACATTTCTTCTGCCATTCTCATTTCATCTAGCTTTTTTTAAACACCTTATCTTAAAACCCCCTCGCTCTCGTCCTTTCAATTTGTTTTTTTTTTGTTTTTTTTTTGGACGCAGCAGTTTGAAAGAAAGTATTGTTATCAACCTGTCAAGGCTTTTTTCAGTTTACTGACAGCGAGTAGAACAGCAAGAGAAGAATATTGGCAGTAAAGGAAGAAAATACCTCATGACAATGGACCCGACATGAGTTTGAGGTTTGGGATATAAATGGTAGAACAAAATTTACCACAGACATAATTTTATTAAAGGAGTGGTTTACTGCTTTTCTTCTTTGCATGATTGTGTTTATGGGGTGCAATATAACATGTATTCATGATTTTTGATGATCTTATTTTTCATAAATTTCACCTTTTTTGAAAGCCGCTCATTTGAACGAGCGGTTGACTTCCTGAGTCTACGAAACCACTCCCTCAGAAACAGGCAGTGGGCTCAGATTGGTTAGTTTGGGCCGGTGTGTTGTGATTGGCTAAACTGCAGTGCACGTTGTCCGGAAAATTCACGCCCATAAATTTACGGGTGAAGTTGCATGGGTTGTTAATGACAAATGTAAATAATGGTGTCGATACTGCAGTATCAGTATGAGCCAGAATCAGACCCGATGAAGAGAGTCAAGCAGAACCTCAACACACACGGCTCTTATACAAAACCTTTCTGAATGGTAATTTGCCTATAGTTTTTTTAACTTTATACACATTTGTCTTACACAAAATAGCATCAAACTAACTGGCTACTACAGTATATACACAAACAGCATTGGCATTGGTTTACGTTCTTGATTAAATCGAAAAATAACACCATAAAGTATATACACATGAAAAATACATTTACAACATTAGTACATATACAAAATTCAGGTCCAAAAAGTTTGTACGCGTTTGTAGACACGAAATAGCATAAACTAGTAGCCTAGTAGCTATAAAGCCAGCACTGGCATTTGATAAAACTAAAACATTACGTCTGAAATTATACATGCAAATACATTTAAAATGATTACAGGTTGTGGCCCAACAACTGCTGCCTCTGGTTTTAAAGTTGGAACTGCTTCATGTTTTAGTAACAGTTTCTTGTTGAATCCGGCATTGAATTAGTGGAGATTCTGGAAGCTGTTTTTCTTAAAATGTGCAGCACAGAGGGCTATGTCATTTTCAGGAACATAATCAAACATAAATTGTATCCATTGTTGGTGAACTACAACGTTCGTGGGAGTCCAGAGGGAGGGTTGATGTAAATGTATGGGTTAGTGACGTCTAAAACCCGTTGTAGTCCCAATCAAATCGTTTTTTTAGGCATTAAACTTCCTGATTTTTAAAAGACGATATCTCTGCTTACATTGAATTTTCAGCGCAGCACCAACAGCAACATTACACACTTTTTAAAATGAAAAAAGTGAAATGGCAATCAACCACCCCTTTAATAATAGAGCAACCAAACGACTTTCAACCCTAGTTTTTATACAACCCATAAAAAAAAATAGTGACTAATTTATTTTTTACAGTACAACATTAACTATAAAACACATTACAATTCAGAAAGAACGAAACACAATCTTTAACGAAGTCATTTTGGATAGAGAGCGTAGTACCTTAATTGCTGTTATTTTTGAGCCCTTTTCATGCTCCTATCTTGATGAGAGTGTGTATTTCAATCAAAGAAAAGAAATTAAAATGGCTTGAGCATGTCAGCTTGAAGCAGATTCGATCAGACTTTCCAACACTAGCTAAGAGATGATGGGGGGGAGGGGGTGTCAGTCAGCCCCTTGATTTATGGTTGCTTGGACCTGTATGTCACCCTGTAGCTCACCTTTAATAACAGGCCTAGAGGCTAGTACATTACATCTGGAACAATTGGTCAAAGCGGCAAGGATACCAGCATGATAGCAGTGAAGGGCCAGCAAAGCTATTGTTGTTGCATCAACTGTCGAAAGGCATGCGACATACTGTATTCAAAGAATCCCATCACAATTATAGTTAAGCAATGTACTTAACCTCAGAGTCTCAGGGAGACTGTGTGGTTAGTGTTTGTAAGTAGCTTTTTAAATGGCAAGTGACATGGAAGTCAAACAATCAATACTGAAATGTTCAGATCTGCGCTAGAAGTGAAGAGAAAGGAACACATGGGGTCAGAGATGTCATTTATGTTGTTAGCTGGTAGTTGACCCCTCTTGCTGTGTCACTTAAGTCAACATCAAGACTGCAGCTGTCTGATGTCCAGGTCTTCCTCTGACATTAGTGATTTTCTCTCAAACAGCATGCACAACATGCTGCATTTTCATAATAAAAAACAAAGAATGGAAATAAAAATCACAATTCTTGTATGTTTAAATTTCCTTTACGCATAAGCTATTATAGAAATTTGAACTGGAAAAAAGTAAAGATCCTTAATAGTTATAAAAATTTAAATTGACCTGGACTCACACAGTAACACATCCAATTTATTGCAGACTTTATCTGCTTTACACCTCCGATTGACAAGAATTCTATAAAAAATAAGATATTAAAAATGATATTACCTGCATTAAGCAAGCTTTACATTGATTGTGTGAAAAGCTAATTGTTTGAAAGATTAACTCAATCCGCTAAATGAAGCTCTCACTGATTGCCGTTGATTAATAATATCTAATTAATCATATGAAACTGCAGGCATATTTGTTAAATTATGAACATTAAGTATGATGAATGGAGAGGCAATGTGCTATGACCACAGATTCAGTTCCAAGTTTTGAGGAAAACCCAGAGGCTTGTATTAATCTATAAAACTGCAAATTATTCTCCGGGTCCGTTCAAGAGAGTTGCTCTTCGATCGGAATGCATTTAATTTATACATATATTTTCGACTTGCGGTTCATAAAATGTTGTGAAACAAAATAGCTGGTTATCTGATTAAACTGCAGGGCAATTTTGGAGGAAATCTTGCATACTGAAATCTGATAAGCCGGCTGCAGTGATTTTGAGATCGCAGACATGCATATTGGGGGGCGTATATGTCTATATTTTGCACATGTGATGCTTTTGAATATTTAAAACAGAGGGAATCAAGAAAAGCAAACAAGAGGACCTTTTCTCATCTAGTCTGTAATATCTCTAGCTGCCACTTCAGCGAGAGTCATCAACTGGAGGTATAATCGGATTCTGGGCGCACGCTACAATTCCTCATTTGGGATGAGCACAGATCGTTTCCATTTTCAGTATACTGTGAGATTTGTAGCATGTCCATCGAATGGTGCCTAAATGTGCTCTGGCTCTAGAGAAGCAAGAGGGTGTTACAAGCCTGAGATGTAACAAACAGGCTCGCCACAGGGAATGCGGGAAACTAATGCGTCTTGGGAATTAATGGTAAAGACCTCGCCATTCACCACCCCACATCCCGAAACACATGCCGCAATTTCAGCCGCAGATTTCGCATCATTACCAGAACTCATCAGCGGGGCGATGCCTGTGAGTGAGGCATAAATAAATTTGCGAAATAAATTTGCATTCGTTCCGCACACATTCCTTTTACAGTGAACATAATGGCCCGGGGGTTAGAATGCGGCCAAAAAGCGAACAGTATTAATTAATAATAATTAATAGCACACCAATTAACCTTATCTAATATTAGGCCTATAATGCTTTGAGAAAGCTTGTGGGGTTAAAAGCATTTTAGAGACTCGACTAATTGCAGCTTTATAGCCTCCTTAGTGTGACACTAATCAGAAGAAGGTGCATGAAAATGGAGGGGAAAGCAAGCGTGGAGGTGGGTTCTGGGAGGAGATGGGTGAGGAGGTGGCTAATTATATCAGTTTTGGCAAAGAGTCTGGAAAAAGGAAGGAACATCTACTAATTCAAACCATTATTACCTTCTCCCTCCTTGTCGTTGCCGTTCACATTTCTTTTATAGGCTAGCCTTCAACCTGATTCTGTAAGGTTGCTCTAAGCTCGTTAAAAAACAGCACTGGCCCTGTCACTTGCTTACGGATTATTTTATTCCCGGTGCTGTGCGAGGGTGACAGGATCATTGGCAGTGTGCCGACCCCCATCTTATACTGTGCCTTTGTGGTGCTCGTCCCACTCTGCAGACAAAGCATCTGGGACCGTTTGTTACCATCCTAACACACCTCTTTTTTGTCCTGCGAGTTATACATTTAGAGAAGGAGGCTGGCTGGCTCTGGTCACAGTGCTCTTGAAGTGATACAATTATTTTCAATAATGAACCAGCGGCTGGAGCTACATTTATTATATCACTGCCACGTACTGGCCACCCTAATTAAAACTTCAGTGTACAACAGTTTTAATTGATTAGAAGTTTCCTAGTTAAAGTCATAAGGAGCAGTGCACAAATTAAGATGCCTGACCAGTGTTGTCTGTCACTTCGTTTGAAAATAGCGAATATAAAAAAGAGCAGTGTGTACTTTTTTTCCCGTTGAATGGATACAGTAATTACCGCTAACCCCAGGAGTCTCAATTAAAAAACAGTATCAAACTGTATCAATCTCAGATTGCATCTTATGCAATTCCTGAGATTAGTATGATCCAGATCCAGCTTTCCCAACGAAATGGTGGTCAAGATAGACAGTTTTATGCAAATGCATAAAAGCACATAAAATATTCAGCTAAAAAGAAATAGTGTGCTAACCCCGCATGCCATGACAAAATAATTGCGTTCACGAAGACACCGACACAACAAGAGACTTCAACTTAATTTGCCCGTACCATTTGAACTGAATGACTTCATGCATAAGCTGTCTGATTTCATTCCCTGTGGGTCTGAACTACAAAACAGACTTTAGCTACAAATGTTTCTTGAGAACCAAAGAGCTTCCTATCAAAGTCTGGAAACATTAGAAGCAGTGAAGCACCAACCTATCTATGGTGGCAGAATCCCAAATAGGCACAAATGAAGATATGTTTCAGTCCAGGCTAAATATGCGGATGGGCTTGTAATAGCAGAAACTCTCCTGCAGAGAGAGGTTTCGCAATTCTGGCTTTGAAGACATGGTAGAACGGCCCGCTGATCAAAGCTGCCGGTCACAGACACTGAATTTCATGGATTTCTTCAAGGGAGACTGGTACCAGTCTCCTGTTGGAGTTTAACAAAACAATTATAGTATCAGTGAGCTTGAGATATCAGGCAGCCCAGAGAAACTGGGATATTCTCATTATAAAAACAAAATTATGGCTCATGTAATAGAGTGAAATTCATTGGTTTGAAATGTGGGTCACTCAGCTGGGTCTAGAATCATCTGTGTTTATCATGATGTCATATTTCTGGCTAACTCTCCATATTGGTGGCAAGTGTGTATAAACAAACAGAGGCCCCTAGTGCCTTTTTAGGCTCCACTCGGAGACTCAGTATACAAGTGTGTCCTCATTCTGTCCAACAGCACATCTGGAAAATTGCTCCGAAATGAATTACACCAATATAGAAGTGTCTAACAATGTTTTTACAAGTTTAAAATATTGGCACGCATCTCACCCGGCACCGTTTGTGACATGAATACCTCAAATCGTGTGGTTTATTGAAGAAAGCTGTACTATTACTTTTATAAGTAATTGGATTTAGGGGTTTTAGTATCTGGCGGATGATTAAATAAGCAAAAAAAACTCGTATATTAACGAAGCGACTTGAGGGTTGGCTAGTAACTTCCTGCAACCACTCAAAATACCCTACAAAATATACAGCAATGCACTAAAAACCATTTAGAATACATTCGCAAACAGATAGCAATGCCCTGGCAACTAAATGGAACAGTCTAGCAGATAACAACTACAGTAGTTTAAAATGCCCTATTAAACCTCTCTACCCATAAAAAAAAACATGCCGCTTATTCACAAGACATGGAACATTGTGGTGTCCAACTGTAGGGAATTGGGCTTCTGGATATTTTTACACACAATTTATTTTAACAATTACAAACCATTGCCCTGTCCTTTAAGAAATGGCACCATAAGAGTGTGTTTCAGGGAGAGTGACAATCAATAAAACCACAATATGTGAAGTTCACAAAAATAAATCTGAGCTTAAATGTCAAAGGCAATGCAACAGATGGCTGAAAGATGCTCTTTCGAGACCTTTTCTTTCCTCAGTGTGACAACCGTTTAGAAACTACAACTCCTTTCTTACTCATCACTCTGCATCACTTCAATACTTTGTACTATTAAATGTTACCCATTTCATTCTTTGTAACACAAATAAATAAAAACACAGAAGATACAAAAAGAAAATGATATGATAAATTTACAAATCAAACTTAAGAAAAAAAATAGGTCAAAGTTTGGTAGGCAGATGTATCTGTATCTACCCCCAAAACAATGCCCAGAAAAAGTAGTGGCAAAAAAATTATACAGTAAATGGCAAATATCTTTTAATACATTATGATAAATGCTTTACCAGAACCTGATTTTTTGGAGGTTCAGCATTGTCACCAGGGATTGGGGATTGTGTGTTCTTGTGGTACCATTAATCTGCATTTTAATTTCCTACAACTCAAGATTCATTAGTCACATGGCATTTACAGCTAAGGTGATTGGCTTAAAAACAAACCTGGATGTGGAACTGAACGATTCCCTAAAAAAGGATGGCAGATCTCAAATTGTATGTCCGGAGCTGATCAACCATCATAGATGAATGAGAATATGAACTGTCAACTTTCACCAGCTGAAATGAAAGAGAAAAGATTGAGTCAACAAAAGCAAAAGAGCCAGAAAGAAATACAGACAATGATCTTTTAGTAGCACACTTGTAGTGAGAAACAGAGATGATTTTTGTTCCAGGAGCATTCAAATCCATCCCAAGCGACCTTGGAAAGTCACGTGACTAGATTTTTTTTTTTTATGTTTGGTGTTGTTACAACTGCTGCTCATTTCCTTTTAAGAAGGATGTTTAGCCGCACACTTCTCCAAAGAAGATTATGTCCCAGGGAGGGCCGGGGTGAGAGGGGCAGATTTACGGCACACTCCATCCTGCCCTTTCAGAGCCACAACCAGCAAGAGAAGAGACAGATATTTCTGCAAATCATCTCAGGTTTCTAATCACACACCTTGCCAGAAGTGAAACCCACAATTTAGGAACATCAGCCATATATCAAAGTTAGAGATTTTAACTTAAAGTGGGTAGACGATATCACCATTTTTCATTCAGTGAGGCTTATTCTTATAGTAGAGGGCAACATACAGGCCTGTAATTTTGTAGGCTGAGCTCTGCCTGCGGGACATAACAATTTTTAAAGTAATATAGGTCTCAATTACCCCCTTTCCATTCCAAGAGTGATGGTTTTCAAAACCAGCCAGTGTTACCACTGACATAATGCTGACTGTTCCCACAAAACTGCCCACAAATACACTCACCTAAAGGATTATTAGGAAAACCATACTAATACTGTGTTTGACCCCCTTTCGCCATCAGAATTGCCTTAATTCTACATGGAATTGATTTAAAAATGTGCTGAAAGCATTCTTTAGGAATGTTGGTCCATATTAATAGGATAGAATCTTGCAGTTGATGGAGATTTGTGGGATGCACATCCAGGGCACGAAGCTCCTGTTCCACCACATCCCAAAGATGCTCTATTGGGTTGAGATCTGGTGACTGTGGCTGTGATGACAAAGCCGAATTTTCAGCAACCATTATTTTCAGCAACACGTTACAGTCTTTAGTTTCACACGAACCTTGCTCAAGAACAAATTTGTATACGCCCAAGAAACATTTCTAATTATTATTAGAGTTAAAGCTGCTTAATATTTTTGTGGAAACTGTGATACATTTTTTTCAGTATTTTTTGATGAATAGTTTTTTTGATTTTTTGAGTTAAACTTTTTGATTTTTTTTGTAACAATGAAAATGTCTTTGTCACTTTTGATCAATGTAATACAATCTTAGCATTCATTTAGGTATCATGTTTGGGTGTAAAAGTGCTTCTCAGTCTTTTTAAGCAAAGATGGGTCACGGCTCATCACTTTGTGCCAAATATCTTGAGAGAATTGTCAAACAATTAAAAAAAAAATCACATTTCTCAATGCGTTTTATCATCTTCCATACATATTGACACAAGATTCAGGGAATCTCAGTCTGTGTTGGGTAAGGCAGTAGACCTCTGTTGAATGTGCGTGACCTTTGAGTCCTCAGATGGCATTGCATAAGATACAATCATCCTACTCTGTCAAATACAGCCACATGTGCTCAGGAGTAATTTAGAAAACCTTTTTCTCTGAACACAGTCTGACGCTGCATCACGAAATGCCACTTGAATCTCTGTTACGCAAGGAGAAAGCTTTACATCAGTTCCATGTGGAGATGCCAGCGAGTTCTCTGGGCCTGAGCTCATTTCAGATGGTCTAGAAGAAAGTGGAAATGTCTGCTGTGGTCAGATGAATCCATGTTTCAGCTTGTTTTTGGGAGAAAATGGAATCAAGTTCTCAGTCCCAAAGACGAAAGGGTCCAACAAGACTTTCACCAGCGACAGGTGCAAAAGCAAACATATGTCCTGGTATTGAGGTGCATCATTGCAAACGGTAAGGTACCATTCACACGGAGGCATATATTTGGATTGTACAGAGACATAAACTGCCATCAAGATGACATCTTTCCTGGAAAGCAAGACAATGCCAGGCTTCAATCTACATGTGCTACAACTGAGTGGTTTCTAGACACACTCTGCATCATAGAAGGGTTTTCATCATGAAAATGAGAATCAGGCAATGATGACCACAGACTGTTGAGCGGCTGTCTTGTATCAGACAAGATTGGGCAAAAATTCCACTAGCAAAACTCCAACAATTAGTATCCTCAACTCCCAAATCATTAAAAAGTGCAATTAAAAGGAAAGATGATGTGACACAGTGGTAAACATTTCTCTGTCCCAATTTTTTTGGGGTGTGTTGCAGCGATTAAATCATTTTTTTTTTAAATATTTAACAAATAGAATTATGTTGGTCATGGAAAACATTGGAAAACTCTTTTTACTTTTGCAGGTTTAAAAAAGGTTCAAAAGTATGAACAAATAACAGATTCTTGATTTTTTTGCATTTTACAAAATGTTCCAACTTTTCCTATTTAGGGTTGTGTGTATATATATATATATATATATATATATGGGGATGGGAATATAAAAAAGATTTAGTCTTTATTCATTTGGGGAGAATCTTTCCTTATTGAACAGCTATTAGGCAAAATGAATCCCCCATTATTGCATTGTATAAATTTGATTTTCATTAAAAATACGAGACGGTTATAAGCAGCTGAGGAAAATAAAGTGGCTGGAGCCGGTGGCTGACTTTGCCAGTACTTAGTCAAATGTGTTTGTATTTGTATTTGTATCAGTGTTTGAATTTGGGTTTTTCTAGTTAAAAGTAACGGTTTGATTGATTTTTTTTTCTTTGAATTTAAATTTTTGAAATTTGCAATTCTGCATCCCGCCCCCTTATTTCAAATTCAGGAATTGAATTATTATTTAACATGTATTTTCAGTTCAGTTCTGTTCACAACCAAGGGGTGGGAGGTCTAGATCTGGTACTCTTGTTGTGGCAAAAAGGGCAACAGAGTCTCAGTGTGGGTGGTATACAGAGTTGAGAGGTTAAAAGATCCCTCACTGGGAAGCTCTCAACATGCCATTCCCCAGTTTGTGTGAAACTAAACAAAGGCCAGTCACTGTCCCAGATTAGTGAGCTTTCCCATTCAACACAGTGGATAACACTCAAGGTGTAAAATATGCACCTATACTTACCCAGCGATGAGCACATACATCCTTACTATTTTTAAAGGGTTTCAAAAGGTTTACTGGTTTAAACAAAAAGATAAAACATTCTGTCGATATCGCAAGTGCACCTTGGTGGCATTACTGGAGCTTTAAAAGTATCAATCCTAATCACTTTAACCATTAGTGCACATGGATCTATCGATGGATTAATGTAGACAAATGGAGAGACATTGACAATGACATTTCTCATTTTAACTGGATTATCTCTCTTGCTTCCATTACTTGCTGAGGCTACCACTCCAGCGTTGTACAGTACATTGGACTTTTTTAGCTTCTTCGGTGTCAGAAACACTTTTCTGACCTTCCCTGAGTAATAGAGGGACGAGACAGCAAAACTGTCCTCTCGGGAGTCTTCTCAGCTCCTCTGGGCTTTATTTTACTTGTGTCCAGCTGCCCTTCGTTTTCTCCCTAAACCCATTTTGCTAATGGGTTTGGGCTCAGATGCATCTCATGCGTAGTTCTATGTGAATAAGTGACAAGTTTAGGGTGCGCCAGCCTCTTTGCATCCATACTGACATTGGATCTATAAGGAAAGCGTGCAGGAGGGACTTCTGATTTATGGATCCCTATGGGCCAACAGCTAACCCTTTCAAAGCACTCCATTAATTAGCCACTGGATCTTTGCAGGAAAGGGGCTTGGTGCTTTTCCCTTGATTACTAAGTCACTGTCTCCTTCGTGATTAAAAAAACAGGCGAAGGGAAAAGGGCCTCGGGTCTTTCTCATCTTCAGCAAGCCCCAATGTTCTATAATCCGTTTGGTATGCCGATGTGCTCATGTTTGTGCATGAAACTTGCGTGGAAACACAAAAAGAATGGTTCAATGACAAGTTCAAACTTGTCAGTTCAAAGAAAAGAACCAAGGCGTTGCACTGGCCAAGTCAAAGTACAGACCTCAACCCGAGTGTATATAAACAAATGCCCACAAACCCAGCAAACAAATTTAGGTTCTGGGAACGTTTTGGGAATGTTAGTTTTTGGTTCTCAGAACGTTCCTAGCACTTTCCCTTAAGGTTAAGGGAACATTCCCGGAACATTCTCCTTACATTATAAAAATGGAACCTAAAAATAACCTACATAGAATGTTCCTATAACGTCCTTGTTTGGTTCTCAAAAAAATAACCTCATGGGACCATTCGGGAACATTAGGGGAACGTTCTGTGTTTGCTGGGAACCTCAATGAGCTGAAGCAACGATGTAAAGAAGAACATGCCAAAATTCCTCGAGAACAATGCGAGAGACTTTTTAGGTACTGAAAGAATTTCCTCGATACTACCGAGTATCGAAACATTTCTTGTTTTTCGGTACCAAATTTCGGTACCTAAGTGGTTAATCTCGTCAACGTCAGTGAAAATATAAGCATGCAGCATGATTGGCTATGGCGGAAAACACTAGTTTACGCGGCTGCCCAGAGACGTAGCTTGTCGCATGTGAGGCTGTAGTGTATTATCCATTTTCGACTGCAAGACCTGGAGCGCATCCAACCCGATCTCACGACCAAGTCGTACGAATTCGACGAATGATTAAAAAGTGGCTAATTCGTAACAATTCATACGACCTCACACGTACGAATTAATACGATTTTGCTAAATCGTACATATTTTACGAATTGGCCAATTCGTATGAATTCGTACGAATGACCTACCCCTGACCCCGCCCCTAAACCTAACCATCACGTGGGTTTAGACAAATCGTAGGAATTAGTACGAGTGAGGTAGTACGAATTAGTACGAATTAGACACTTTTTAATCATGCGTCAAATTCGTACGAATTGGTCGTGAGATAGTGTTGGCGCATCACAAATGAAACCGAAACTCAGCTTTTAGGATACTTGCCTCATAGAGATGAGAAATAGGCCTATAGATGGTCAAAATATGTCTACTTGTAAACAAAACAAATAGAAATAAATAGTTTGATTACCTAATCCATATAGGCGCGCGCATTTACTACAGCAGGAATGACAAGTCAGCATCGCCATAATCCTATTTGCTGCCAGCACACTCATTAAACACTTGTTCATTAATAAACAATTAAAATATATCCTTGCTGTTGTTTCCCGACACATCCATAATCATTAGCTTACTGTTGCCAGTGCTTTGCGGCAAGCTTCATGTGTGCTGAGCGCGAGGCATAAATCCCGCCCTCCAGTAAGCCTATATTTAATTTAATTCACATTTATCTCTATAGCATTTTTCACAATACATATTGTTTCAAATATGCTTTGTAGAAAATGCATGTTACTAAATTACAATTTAGAGTGATCTGTTATCAGAGGTGACAGTGTAATGCATTTCAATTAATTTTCATTCAGTTTCATTGTTAAACAATGCATTAAGATGAGGCAGAAACAATGAGTTAATTGAAGTAAAGAATACTTGTTGTTGAATGATTAGGAAACAGAAAAATTAAGCATTGGTGCTTTTTTACATACTCAAAATATGAGTGTGAAAAAGTCAACAAACTGAAAAATAAAATAAAAATTTAGGTAATATTATATTGTTAAAACTGGTTACATAAAATTGGTATCGAAAACGGTATATCGTTCAGGAACCGATATCGAAGTCAAGGTATCGGTATCAAATGTTTTGTTATGATACCCGGCTCTAGATACTGTCATAGAAAATAATTCTTTCAACTTATTGCTGCTTAAAGTGGCTTTACAAGCAATTGGATCATAGGGTTTGCTTGTGCAAAATATGAAAAGACAATACAGAAGTTCAAAGCGGAATGTGGCGGAAGACAAAACTTTTAGTCCATTATCTACAAAGACAGCATCCATGCTTTTAATATGGAACTAGGCAAAGCTAGACAGACTTTCTTCTCGAATATTATAAACAGCAAACAACACGCACGCTTTCTGCAACTGTAGAGAGACTGACAATCCCCCCAAGCCAGATTCCCAGTGAAATGCTCTCAGACAGTGAGTTAGCTTCTTTCTTCTCTGAGAAAATTAATAATATCAGGCGATCAGCACATCTTTGAGTTGCGCTGGGGTCAGACAGATCAGACCACAACCTAAGAAAGTAGTTACTATGTCTGTTTTCAAAGAAATTGAAGGCAACATTTTGGAAGAAACTATACAGCACCTTAAAACATCCACCTGCGCCCTTGACGCACTTCCCACTTCTTTTTTTTCAAAAGGTTTAAACAACTTAGAAGCAGATTTCCTAGGTAAATGTGGTAAATGCCTCACTTTTCTATGGGAGTTTTCCAAACTCCCTGAAAACTGTAGTTGTAAAGCTCGTCCTGAAAACAAGCAATCTGGATAAGACCATATCAAGCAGCTGTAGACTGATCTCTAATCTTCCTTTCATAGGCAAGATCATTGAAAAAGTTTTCAATCAGCCGAAAAAATTCTTAATCTTGAATGGATACTTTGACAATTTTCAATCTGGTTTACGATCACGTCACAGCACAGAGACAGGGCTCATAAAGATAATAAACGATATTCGATTAAATACTGATTCAGGCAAATTATCAGGATTGTTATTACTCGACCTTAGTGCTACATTTGACACTGTCGATCACAACATACTTCTGGGAAACTGGTTGGGGCCAAGTCATACTTATGTTGGGTAAGTATGTACGGTGTCAGATGGGACTCCTTCAAACCCACAGTTGAAAAGCTTTTAACCTTTGACTTCCACATTAGTAACTCACCAGCGAGCGCTAAGAAGTCTCCTATGGTTTCATTGACACTTTCATAGCGAACTGGGTTAAAACCAAACCTTCCACCTTTCTGGCAAGAAGGAACGTTGTATTCAACACACACATACAGAGCCAAAGATGCAAGCTTCAAAGGAGACCGCTATCTCCTCAGAAAGGAATGCCAGGCGGCCAGAAAAGCTCTCTCCAAAAACGCACACACATAAACATACATTTCATTGAAATCTGTAACTTGACTAATTCTGAAAAGAATAAGATATATCCCCGTATAACCATGTGATAACTGTATTAACATGTACCTAATATCCATCTCATGATTTTCCTTCGTTTTTGGTCTGTTTCATTCTAACTCTAAAAGGTTAATGTTCCAGACTGTCCGCACTATGATTAACCAGAGTAGGATGTGTTGCATATTTGGTCTCTAAAACCTGGTACTTTGAAGATCGAAATGATCTTCAATCTGTGTACATGATATGTCGATGACAACATCATATTAGTAGTAAAAGCATCTTTCCTGGTTTCTTCATCGGCTAACAAGCCTTCCTAAAAAGACCACAAGATAGTTGCAGCTCATACAGAACACTGCTGCTAGGATTTTTAGGAGGACCAGAAAATATGAACATATCACACCAGTCCTCAGGTCTTTACACTTGCTTCCAGTTACATTTAGGATTGATTTTAAAGTATTATTACTGGTATGTAAATGATTAAATTGGCTAAGACCTCAATATACAGTAAAACAGATCACTCAGATCATTAGGATCACATCAGTTAGAAATACCAAGGGTTCACTCTAAACACAGACTGTCTGTCTTTAGCTATTATGCCAGCCGCAGCTGGAACAGGCTTCCAGAGGAGATCAGGTGTGATCCAACAGTATAGTCACATTCAAATCCAGACTCAAAACACATCTGTTTAGCTATGCATTTACTGAATGTAAGCACTGTGCCACTGTTCGTCCGACCGTTTTTACTGTACTTTATTTTTTTTTTCTAAACCGTTTTAATTATTCTTATTTGTTTTGATTATTTAAATTTCTTCTATGTAAAGCACTTTGAACTACCATTGTGTATGAAATATACTATATAAATAAACTTGCCTTGCCTAGTTTGTCACCCATGGCATTTCCAATTTGGCCTAGAGTTATGTAAATAATAATGACGTGGTTTAATACAGTCGCCTAAAGGATTATTAGGAACACCTGTTCAATTTCTCATTCATGCAATTATCTAATCAACCAATCACATGGCAGTTGCTTAAATGAAGGGATGTGACCCTGGTTAAGACAATCTACTGAACTCCAAACTGAATGTCAGAATAGGAAAATCACAAATCTTTTTTGTGCTTTGCTATTATGGAGTATAGATTTGTGTGAAAAAAATATTTTTAACTTTTAACATAAGGCAGCAACATGAAAAAAAATGAAGTTTCGCAAAGCCACCATATATAGCCAATCTTCACTGAGTTTACATTCCATCAGTAAAAGAAGAGTGTGAAGGTTGAATTAGCAGAGCAATAGCACAGCTGTGCATAAAATATTGCAATCCACAACTCAAATGAGAGACAGAGTTCAAAGGGGACATTGTTGGTGCCTGTCTCATTGGCTCACATGTTACTAAGACAGCAAGTCTTTGTGGTTTATCTAGAGCTATGGTATCCAGGGTAAAGTCAGCATACCAACACGTAGGATGAACCACATCTAACAAGAGTGACTGTAGATACAAGAGGAAGGTTTGAAAGGAATGTCTGGGTACTAACCCGGATTCTATCCAAAAAAACATAAAACCACTGCTGCATAACTCACTGCAGAATTTAATGTGCAAATGTTGTTTTCAATGGTGCTAACAGCACAAAATTAAATCTTGGGCTGTGGACACTCACCTATGTTCATGAGCTTTGGGTCATGACCGAAAGGAGAAGATCCCGGATACAGGCGGCCGAAATGAGCTTTCTCCGCAGGGTGGCTGGGCGATCCCTTAGAGATAGGGTGAGAAGCTAGGTGGCTCGGGCTTCTGTTCCGGATGCCTCCTGGACGCCTCCCCGGGGAGGTGTTCCGGGCACGTCCCACTGGGAGGAGGCCCCGGGAAAGACCTAGAACGCCTGGCCTGGGAACGCCTCGGTGTCCCCCCAGAAGAGCTGGAGGAAGTGTCTAGGGAGAGGGAAGTCTGGGCATCTCTGCTTAGTCTGCTGCCCCCGCGACCCGGCCCCGGATGAGCTGAAGAAGATGGATGGATGGCTGTGGACACTGTGCAACATGTCTTGATCTCTGATGAGTCCACCTTCACTGACTTTTCAACATCCACAGAGTTGTGGTATGGAGAAGCCCCAAAGAGGCTTCACACCCGGACTGTTGCTGCCCAGAGTGAAGAACAAGGGTGGATCAGTGATGGTTTGGGCTGCAATATCATGGCATTCCCTACTGTGCTTGATGATCGATTCACTGCCATGACTACCGAATCATTCTGGAGGATCATGTGCTCTAAAGGGTATGATACTGTAAGTCACCACAAAAATAACTTGTGACAGAATGGTTTGAGAGAAGTTGAACTTTTTCCCATGGCCAGCGCAATCACCAGATTGGGATATTTAGGAGGGAGGAGCAAGACAGAAAACGTTTTGGTAACTCCTCCACCAGCATCACAGTGACTGTTTTGGAAGAGCAATTGCTCAAAATCCTTCTGTCCACTGTGAAGGTTTGTCATTCCCTAGACAAATTTATGCTGTATTGGCTGCAAAAGAAGGCGCTACACCAGTCCCCATGCCCAATCCTGTTCCTGCCATCGACTGTCCTGCACAGTTCAACTCCAAACCTAATCAAACACACCTGCCTTTAATTTTCAAGTGATCCTGAAGACAGTGATTGGTTGCTTCAGGTGTGTTTGATTACGGTTGGAGATTAACTGTGCACGAGCAGGATTGGGTACCCCTACCTACACCATACTAATAAATTTATTGTGGCCTAAAAACAAGTTTTTCAGTTTAATTGTCCACATTTCTTTAACCCACAACACATACAGTATACAGGAACAAGGTACCCTGAATTAAACATGTCACATGTGGTGCTCGGTTCCGCCCCAGATTTTGTGTGTAGTGAGATAACACCAATGTGAAATGAAGAGAAGCAGAAGATCTGTCAACGCTTGGCAAGCGCTTTCCTCAGACTCTGACTTTACCATTTGAGATCCCATGTAATTTTCCACATGAAAAGAGAGAGCAGATACAGATATTCCCTTGCCAGGCGCCTAGTTTTAGATGAGGCATTCCTTCCCATTTGTTGTTTTAAGAATACAAAGATGGGATATTAAGTAATGCCATCCCAAAGAAGTCATCATACAACTTCCGAATGACAAGAAACAAAAAGATTTGTGAGTCAATCATCCAGATTGGTTATCCAAGCTTCTCATTAGCAGCACTTGCACAAATTTCTCTTTCCAATTCTCATTGTGACATCACGTCCAACGGGGTTTCTTGTGCCAGATGCCTAACAAGACAGCTGCATTTAACTTATGCCTTTTGCCGGTTTATTTCTGTCATTATTTACTCTCTTTAAACAGGCTTCCATGACACTCAAATAGAGAAGGTTAGCGTCTGGCACAGCCACTAAAGTCACACATGCCAGTATTGTTACTCGCTGAGCTCTAATTTGATCATTTTCATCAGAGCGCCATGGGATGCAAACAGATGGCTTCAGTGGCATATTTAATGATGGTTTCATAAACAAGCCTTCTTGAGAAGTGGTCCAATTTAAAATATCACTGTGCTGAATATGAGCAATGATACTCTGCCCGGCCGCACACTTCTGATTTTGCTCTTGGGCAAATATGAAAAACTATTTGTAAATTAAAACATGGGGAAATGCTTTTTTGAATAGCAGCATTTCAAATTAGGTCCAACCGCATGTGTACTAACTTTTTGAAACTTAAACTTTGACAAATCATATTGCACTGATTAATTCAGAAGATCAGAACCATATCTTACTTAAAACATATGGAGGGCCTTATTATTACCCTTGTGTTCGCAATCTTGATAAAACAAATTTAAAGGGTCAGTTCACCCAAAAAGGAAAATTCTGTCAGTATTTACTCACCCTCATGTTTTTCCAACCCCATAAGACTTTCGTTCATCTTCGGAACAAAAATTAAGATATTTTTATATTATTCTATTTTATATTTATATTTTTATATATTTTTATTATTTTATATTATTATATATTATTCTGAGAGCTGGATCACTCCTGCATATTAGTTCATAAGCTTCTTGAGGGATTGAAACTTGCTGGCCTCTAAAAGTTATTAAAGACATCATTAAAATAGTCCAAGTGCCTACAGTGGCCAAATCTTAAGTTTATCAAATGACGAGAAAACTTTTTGTGTGCAAAAAACAACAAAAATAATGACTTTATTTCAACTATTCATTTACTTCTCTTTCTGCCTCGAGTCAGGTTACTAGTTTAACAGCGTATGATCTGTTGTTGTACGTCGCACGCATCACACACATGACCAGCGTCGGCCAATAGTGAACCTACGTGTGATGTAGCTCTACGAAATCACACTACGTTAACTGACTACAGGCCCATAGAGAAGGAAGTGAATAGTTGAAATAAAGTCCTTATTTTTGTTTGTTTTGCGCACAAAAAGTATTCTCGTCACTTGATAAAGTTAAGATTGAGCCACTGAAGTCACTTGGACTATTTTAACGATGTATTTAATAACTTTTAGAGGACGGCAATTTTCAATTCCTCAAGAAGACTATGGACTAGTATGCAGAAGTGATCCAGCTCTCAGATTTCATCAAAAATATCTAAATTCGTGTTCCGAAGATGAACAAAGGTCTTAGGGGGTTGGAACAACATGAGGGTGAGCAAAAACTGACAGAATTTTCATTTTTGGGTGAACTAACCCTTTAATAATAGTAATGGAATGTAGATGGAATAGAAGCTACAGTATGTATTCATATTAATTGTATTTGTTTGCATAATAAATGTGTGTATTAATATATGAATGATACGATGAGCAAATACAAAATATATTCCGCCCAAAAATATAATAAAGAAAAATAAATCAATTTGAGGAGAACAACAAGAAAAAACAAGCAGAGAATCTGATCCATGAAAAATGTCATATTTCAGCAGTGTAATAAAAACCTAGGGGGCCAAATTGACCCATTAATATCATACACAAAGGACAGGGAACACTTCTTTTTATGTGAATGAAAACCACCCACCTTAATCAAAAGAGAATCTACTGACATTTTCTTGGCCGGATATCTTTTAATCTGCACCCAAAGGCGAGGGTCCATTGAGCCATATCCAGCAAATTAATGATGAACATTTGGAGAATGGGCCGTGTGGTCGGTGAATGGGATTACGCTGGCAGCTTTGTCAAGAGCAGCTATACATCAAATTAAGGAACAGTGACGCAGCGGAAAAAGCACAGAAAAAATGATGGTGACTTGACCACGCTGAACAAAAACATGATCAAAACTCAGAGATGGGTGGGGCCGAGGGAATAACATTGCTAAATCATAGATCCGCAAAGCAACCTATTTTGTCAATTGATGTCATAATTTCTAATTGTGCAGTTTTAATGCAGCTCGATGGTCCTCAAAGTGTAGTGCTCTTCATTTGACAGCAAAAAGCCTCGCTGCTCTTCACAATCATCAACTTGACAGAGGAGCACTCAGAGTAATAATCACTACTGTAGTAAACATCTGAATATATTCAACCACTCACAAAAAAAAAAAAAAACTCATTTCACTACATCA
Organism: Pimephales promelas; assembly: GCF_988280905.1. Lineage (NCBI taxonomy): Eukaryota > Metazoa > Chordata > Actinopteri > Cypriniformes > Leuciscidae > Pimephales > Pimephales promelas. Next base: position 19,480,921 of record NC_142787.1, read on the forward strand.
CATAACTACAATCAAATCAGATTTACAACAAAATAAATTAATTGATTTTTAGCTTGTGGAATCTAACCAATGTCATTGCAGGAGGAAAAAGAGTAGAAAGCTTAGCCATTAAATTCAAGAAAGAAAATAAATAATAAGATCCAATATAAAAGCTATTTGCTCTCTGATTTTAAAACTACCTCCACAATTAGAGCAGTCTAGTAAATCAATAAGTTCAGATGAGAGGATCTGGCTTAAATCCAATGCAACTGACTATCATTGCCGAGTGTGAAAGAGAGGATTGATTACTTGCCATTGTCATAATGTGTCTCCCAAGAATTCAAAGAAGCTGATAACACAGTCCCCTTTTGCTTTATAATAAACGGTACTTTTTTCTCAAATGCAATGTGCGAATCTCTGCATAAACATGCTAACATTTGCCTGACCCTGAAAATAAGTGTATGAAATCCAACCACAGCATGGCTGAAAATGGCTTAAAGCATTCCTGCAGAACCTCCAATGACAGCCATCTGAATCTTGAGCCATCATTTAAAAATGTAATCAAATGCATGGCTGAAGTACATCGAGTGACTTGAGAATTGCCAATAATGCTGCCACAAATAATCACTACAACTCTCTCCCCTTATGGCCAATATCCACCTATCCGTTACCAAAACTGATAAGCATTACTGGCACATCAGCTCTGTTTCAGGACCAGTTTAATAGCCTCTGTTCTCTCAGGACTGAAGAGGCAATACGTTCATGCCAATACTCACATCCTGCCCATTATGTTTTGATTGCATTAACAATTGAAATAGAAATAAAACAAAAAAAGTCCACTGGTTGACACTGGAAAAGGTGATGATGACAGCAAATGCCATATTTCAAGTACATGTGCATAATGTGCTTGTGAGTGTCATGGGAAGTACTTTATGATGTTATTTGAAATGAAATGTCTTTCTATTTCCAAGTGCCTTCAGACTATCAGACTGTTGTAAGAGGAAGGGAAGGAGGATAATGCAGACAGGTCCTTCGAGACAGGTACAGGATGTCATTCATAGTTTTACAGCTTTGATAAACATGCATGCAGTTCAAGCAGTTTTACGTCAACCCTTTTCCCCGGTAATGAAAGACAGTTGTCTTATTATTATGTCAAGATTGAAATAGCATCTTATTGATGATTAAATGGGATGTAACATTTGCGACATTTTGCACAGGCATTTGTCTCATTGGGGCCTTGAAGTCTGCTCATGCCTTCGGGTCCCTGAATCATTGGGGAAGTAGAGCACAAGGCATCAGTCCCATGATAGAGCACTTAAACTGGGCCATTCTTTGAGCACTGAGGAAGAGACTCTATCCCCAATCGCTGGATCCTTTACTCTTTCCTCTTAAGGGAGCAGAGATCCAAAATGCACTCGAGTGTGGCGTGTAAGACAGAAGACAGCGCTTCTCTCAAAGGCTGACAGGCCTAAAGAGAGATCCTAAGTATCTGCGGATGGTAGCCAAAAAAAAAAAAAAAAAAACTTCTCAAAGAGAGATTGAAACCACTTTAATTTAATGGTTCTGCTACATGGATGCTAAACATAAGGGTTGTATTCAGTCTTCAGGGTTAGATTTCAAAGCCAAAGATAATCCACAAAACAACGAGCCCTCTTGCGTTAATTAGACCCAGCAAACAACAACAAGATTGTATAGCAGAGAGCCATGAAAAGATGGAGCTTTTGTTGTTTGAATTGAAAGCTGAATGAAACTGGGAATAATGGGATTCTATTTTTCCACTGACAACTCAATTTCTGTAAGATACTCTATAAAGTACAACAACATGTTTGAGAGTTTGCAAACATTTTCATTTCAGGCTCTTCAGATGGGTCATCTCCATGTGTGCTGGAGAGTAATATGCTGTTAGCTGGGCTTTTTATAGAGAGAGCTGATCCATCTAAGCCTGGTTTAAAAAAGTCCCAAGTGGCTTCACATGCTTCATCCACAGAGCAAAATGAAATATCCTTTTGAGAGATGTACAGGTTTAGAATGCTGTGAACAATGGGGCCGGTTTGTGGGATGTCGGGCGCAGAGAGACGGCTGTAGAGTTTCTTTTGCTGAATGGTGGGGCAGCAAAGCCGCTCACAAGCAAAGCATTAAACAATGGTCAGTCCCAGAGTCCCATTGCTCCCAAAAATCTACTGTTTTTGTAAGGAAAGAAAATCATATCAATTACTCTGCCAACTGGAGTCCATCCATTCCATCCAATATGCCAACCTTTAGAAATGAGAAATGAACAAAAGTGGTGGAGTCAAAACACTTGACTCCAGACCATCCAGAGCAGGAAGTCCTACCCTATCTCACGACCAATTCGTACAAATTCGAACGAGTGATTAAAAAGTGGCTAATTCACACGACCTCGCTCGTATACCAATTCGTATGATTTGTCTAAACCCACGTGATGGTTAGGTTTAGGGGTGGGGTAAGGGGTAGGTCATTCGTACAAATTCATACGAATTGGCCAATTCGTAAAATATGTACGATTTAGCAAAATCGTACTAATTCGTACGACTGAGGTCGTATGAATTGTTACGAATTAGCCACCTCGTAAAATTTGTACGAATTCCCGTCAGATCGGTTTGGGAAGTCAGATACTGAGGTAACTGCTACAATGAAAGACGATTAAAACGGTGCTTAAAATGCAGATATAAAATAATAATTTTAACATACAATAAAAAAATTGAATAATAAATGTATCACTGATAACAAACAGACAATACAAACAAATAAAATGGAACAATATGCATCTAATAAAATTATAGTAAAAGTTAAATATAGTACTCTAATAATATTAGTTTTAATTATATAAAAAGCTAAATACGCAAATCAGAACATGCATGATGCATATACATCACACTTGTATTTAAAGGCTTTGATTGTCCGGACTGAGAGACAGGTGTTATGGTTCATCCGTGGCAAATTCTTAACTACACTCAATACCCATTCACACGCATCTATGCCTCTAAATATGTCCACAGCACATGCCAGAGAAACTTCTCTCTGAATGCAAAGACACCACAGGAAAGTCTGGGCTGGATCAAAGTTTCATGCATGGATCTGCCGGCTGTATGTTTAGCCAGAAATACAAGCCACATTTGAGGGGCAGATTCTAATTAAAGACATCGAGGCCTGTTAACCGACAGGCCCTTCTTGCGCTGATATGGCCTTGGCAGCCCCTCTGCAGGGGAACATTAATTTCAGTTTCACTCTGCTTCACTGGTTCCCCTCCGTAACTTATGAACAGCTCCTGAAATGTCTCTCGTTGCCCTATCCGTTTTAACTGTCACTAGGAGGGCACATTTCAAAACTGCCGTCACACAATAAAGCATTATGAATGAAACATCGACTCGACAGTAACACTGTAAAAACAAGAGCATGTCTATCTTCAATGTCACAGCGATGTTCCCGTGTTATCATTTGCATTAACGTGAAAAGGATTATGCTGTTACAAATTCGATACAGGGATGACTGGCGGAGAGTCAGCAGTGCTGATTATCCATGCCAGTCAACACAAAGTCCTGACCCTTAGTATTTATTTATTTATTTATTTAAAGTAAGGCTCTGGCTTGAGAGGAAATATTAGAAAACAAAATGAAGGTTAGAGTCAATGTATGCTCAGGGGAAGGTTTTGCTTTGGTATGCTGGAGTAGTCTCCTGACAGGAATGAAATGCTGTTAAAGGATTTGTTCAACCAAAAATGGAAATGTTGTCATTGGTTACTCACCCTCATGTTATTTCAACCCCATATGGATTTCTTTCTTCTGTGAAAGAGGAGAGTAAATAACAAGAAGTTAACTAAAAAGCACTATTTTTTTTTGTTGTTAAAAAATGAATGTTACTTTGAAAGAAAACTAAAAAGTAGTCACAAACTAATTTTAGATTTTGCAAGTAAATTATGAATAACTATATAATTTTTGGTGAAAAACAGTAAAAGTTAATTCAAAGACCTCCCTGTGACATGTGTAATGAAACTATATAGTATTAGTATGGTGTAGGGCCTCTTTTTGCTGCCAAAACAGCATCAATTTGTCTTGGGGAATGACAGATTTAAGGCCTTCACAGTGGCCAGAGGGATTTTGAGCCATTCTTCTTCCAGATCAGTCGCCAGCTCATTGTGATGCTAGTGGGGAAAAAGTTTTCTGACTTGCTTCTCAAAAATATCCCAAAGCATCTTTAAATCCAAAAAAATATTTAAATCTGGTGCCTGTGCAGGTCATGGGAGATGTTCGAATTCACCTTCATGTTCATCAAACCATTCTGTCACAAGTCTGACTGTGTATTGGTGCATCACCATGCTGATTCAAGGCACCCCTTTCAGGGTACAACGTTTGAACCAGTAGGTGCACAGAGAGTCCCCCAGACTGATCTGGTAGTCTTTGGAACTGCCAAAGGAGACCATCAAGCACAGTAGGGAATTGCATGATATTGCAGCCCAAACATCACTGATCCACCCTTGTTCTTCACTATGGACAGCAACAGTCTGGATGTGAAGCCTCTCTGGGGCTTCTCTATAGCACAACTCCCACAGATGTGGGAAAGTCAATGAAGGTGGACTCAGAAAACAAAACATGTTTCACATTGTCCACAGCCTACGATTTGTACTGTTAGCACCATTGAAAACGACATTTGTCATTGGCACAAGTGACCAAAGCTCTGTCTATAGCACCCCGACCAGGAACTAACCAGGATTGTATCAAAAAAAATAAAAATAAAACCACAGCTGTCCAACCAGATTTCCATTAATAGTTTCAAGACAAGATACGTTATTTTTGTCCTTTGCTATAGGTGTTAGTCAGTCATCCCAATTTCGAGAGTGAATCCCGCATTTATATGTGGATTGGCCTATATTGAAGCATGTAAGTGGCCACTTGTCAAGCATGGACAACAAAAGTTTTATTCAAATGCTGAATAAATTATATTTATTATTGCCTAGATAGCACACAAAGAGGGCTACCTTTTATAACCACTAAAAACTCATTCTTTCATCGCGATCTCAGTTATATTCAGTGGTGGAATGTAACGAAGTACAAATACTTCGTTACTTTACTTAAGTACATTTTTCACGTATCTTTACTTTACTTAAGTACAATAAATAGTGCCTACTTTTTACTTTTACTTCGTTACATTTTGCAGCAATTATTATACTTTCTACTCCACTACATTTCTACAACTTCTGTTACATTTTCGTTACATTTTCTGATCAGTTTTTCCCCTGCCAAAACGTAATCTGACCGTCCGTTCGTTGCACGTTTGTCTCACCAGTGACGTTTGGTTGCCATAGATACAGTATATCAACCCGGTCACACTAAATGCGTCTAACACGCAGTGTGTTTATCATGCAACTCATACGCAAAAATTTGTTTTTACGTGCATAGGAAACACACCGTGTGTAATATATGTTTGGTTTGGTTAGGATTATGGCAAGCCAAGAGGTTCAGAATTACACCATAAATGAATCGCGTTTACTGCCAAACATAGTTATTAACATATAGTAAGGATAAGCATGATATTGCCTAATTGCAAGCTTGTTTCAGAAATGGTGACATTTTTTTTCCATCATTATTGAACATCATTATAGGAGTAGGCTATTAGGTTGAATGAGTTAGAATTAAATGTTTTATTAATCATTAGAAAATAGACATTAAGATAATAAATTGTTAGGCAAGTACTTTTACTTTTAATACTTAAAGTACATTTAAAATAAAGTACTTTTTACTTTTTACTTAAGTATGGTTGTCATTGTGTTACTTCTACTTTTACTAAAGTAAATATTTATCTGGGTATTTGTACTTTTACTTAAGTACTGAGATTCAGTACTTCCTCCACCACTGGTTATATTAATCAATGAAGCTGACTACACAATAAATCTCTAATTTACATAATGTCTGCACTTTGTTAAAGAGAATTAGCGAGCATTCAGAACTTGGAGTGGGGGTTGCAAAGGGATGTCCATGCCCAAGTCTTCACAAATTCAACTCATACAGTCAGACAGGTTTGGAATTACAAAAGGATGAGCAAATAATTACATTTTATCTCTTTAGAAAAGGAATCTCATCTTATGTATTAATGGAAAATACGCAACAAGGTTAAAGGATCAATATTACATTGACATTCCAGACTCTCCATACACCCACAATGTTCAGCGCTACAACAAAATTAGAACATATAGCTTCAGACAGAACATTATATGATCAGATATTGTCCCTTATTCACTAATGTCACAATTACATTTAAAAGCAGTAATCCACTTATGTGCAGCTGGTTTCTGTTTATCTGTCTTTGCAGACCACACAGCTCTATTTTTCTTCACAAATCCCTCCATTGCATTTCCACCAATCCACACGAAATAAGTAAGCAGCATTTATGCATATGAGGCCTAACATATTTAACATAGTCTTGGTCTCGAGCACAAAAAGTGGGGTATAAAAAAAATCAAAGCAGTTATCAGTGTCTGTTTACAGAGCCACAGGAGACAGAAACCTGCATTGTTATTCCCAACTGAAAAGTTAGTCTTTTGAAGCCACTTTTCACTCCACAGCTAGCAAACAGCTGCAAAGGTATGATCAAATATGGCCCCTAACACGTAATCAGGCTAAGCCCCTACGGTCCTCCTCTTCCGATGCTTTCAAATACAAAATAAATAAATAAGACATTTCAAACAAAAAGCTACGAGTCCAGCTGAGCCCTAGAGGGAATATCCCCTCGAATAAACACTCAAATACAACGAAACAAAATACAATGAGCAATTAAATTAAGTGGATTCTGACCACTCCAGTTTCCTTTCTCTGAGGCATCTACGGAGATGATGGATCAGCCATATGGACACTGATGTCCACGAGGGACGCTGAGAACATCTGAAATCTGACCGCGCATTTGTGCTTATTTGTGTATGAGTGAGAAAAAGATACCGAGAGGGAACGGGAGAGAAAGCTGACAGGGTGTAAGAGAAAAAGAAAATGAAAGGGAGAACATAACGGGAAACATTACTCACACCAAAATTGTATCTAAGTGCCCTTCAGCGTCTGTGGAAGCCAATTAGGCGGTTATATTCAGTTTGGAACATGGATACATCAGCTTCCCTATGTTAGGAAGATAAAAAAAACTCTTTCTGATAGTGGCAGCGCCCGAAGGTGAGCTCAATGCAATCTCATATGGGAGAGGCATGATTTCGAGATGTCGAACATGCCTCATCACATGCCAGATGCCACTCTGAGTGAAATGATGCCGCACCTTCCCCAGTTCTCTACCCCATAGAGTAAGGCATATTCACGCTTGTGCAGAGGCAAGAAAGACGAGAACTGATGAGGCCATTATTCTCCCTGATAAAGGGTGGGTGTATGCCACAGGACAAACACAATGGCACACTCTGCAGGTAAATTATGCTCCTCGGCGCATTGTAATCATGTCGCAATCACGTCTCGTCTCAAAAACGACAGTTCGCTTGAGAGATCACTTTGCCCCACTGATCAAACGGTTTACTTTGGTTTTTATGTTTCATAAGCAGCTTTGGTGTCTACACAGAAGAGTGGTCAACGTGAGTGGACTGTTATTCAGGTCTGTGTGAAAGCAGATTACTTCTGCAAAATCAGAAACAGATGCTTTGAGGTTAAAATGTCAAGGATTCACCAACGCGACCGCAGCAAAGACATCTCTCTTACTTCATTGTTGCCACGAGAACAAAACCCAGACCAGCTGAGCTCATAAAAAAAAGCAAGTCTAATTGCCTTGGGAAATAAAACAAGAGCATTTTGTGAAGGTTTTGTGCCTTTTGTAATCTCAGAACTTGAGTTCAACTCAAATACTGTACTTAACAGTGGTGTCAGGACTGAATGTTAGCGAAAACCATGAGACAACAAGCCCACATGAAGTAAGCCATTTGGAACAGGACTTCCCTTTATCTATGCACTGCATATTCCAAAGTGGGAGACGTGAGAAATGGAGAGTGATATTACTTTTAAAAAGTCTTTCTCATCCAGTCAGTTCTATTAAACGGAGAATGAAAAGAGCCAATGCAATCTCATGGGTCACCTTCTCCAGTAAGTACTTGCCTATAGGGCTTTGAAAGAAGGTACAAAGCTTGAGGAACTCGCTCACTCTTTCCGAGTTCAATCAGTCCGAATATGCAGCGCTGAAGAGGGAGTTAAATCAGAGCTAAGCAGCTCAAGCTTGAGCTCAAGAATGTGATCGAACCCTGTTAACCCTCTGGGGTCGACGGTATGCGCCGGCGAAACCAGCTCACTTTTTTTCTTATAAGTGCAAAAGAGACTCAAAATACTGAAGTGTTATACATCATTCGATCCTGTTAAGTGTCTATTTTTTTAGACGGCCCTGACCAATTTGCTGCCTTGGCAAGATTTTACCTGGTGGCCCATGCATTATGTAGCCCATTTCACCCCATCATTGTGTTGGTGATTATTTAGTCATATACTGTACGTACAGTAAGACATCTAGCATTACATCTAGCATTCAAGTCCCCTTTATTTTTATATTGTGCTTTTTAGCCTATAAAAAACAGATTTTTTCAAGGCAGCTTTACAGTGATAACAGGAAAATAATGCAACAAAGTTTGCTTCTCCTGTACAACCGGCTTGTTTCACAGGTGTCTAGAGCCTCGCATTCTCCCCTCTTACATTACATGATCCTATACCGCAAGGTCATAAGTTAAAATGACATTTAGCAGCATGCTGGGCACACTGTGTAGGAAAATTTACGAGTATGGAGTTTGGAGGGGGGCATTTGATTGAGTCCTCAATCTAGTGAGATGGGCAGTGCCAGTAGGCATCATTAACCTTCACTTTTGCAGACACCCATGTTTAAAAGGACAGTTCACCCCAAACAAACTAAAAAATAAATAATTAATAATTCTGCCATCATTTACTCACTCTCATGTGGTTCCAAAACAAGTTTAATTCAGAACATAAATGACTTCAGCACTTAATAAAGCACTCACAAGTATGCGCAAAGTCATTTTCTTGGTTTTAGTGAAAACCAACCTAATATTCATCAGTCATTTTACAGAAAAATTGTGGCAGCCCATATTGCTTTTCAATATTTAGTGTTAAGCAGATGAAAAAAAGTCTGATTTCCAGAACGGCCATTTTTATACTTCACTAAATGTATCGATGTTGTTTTGTCATTTACTTTTAAGCAATCACTTCAATTACAAAATAATAAAATTATCAACATCAAAAAAAGCTCTCTTTAAACTTCAAAGGTGAAACAGAAGCAGCATCTGGCATTGCAGTTATGTTTAATGCAGCTCAAAGGTGGCATACATGTATTTAAAGTACAATTGCATAAAATAAATAGTAAATTAAAATAGTAATGACTATTTAGAGACAGGGACGCGTTAAAGACAAAAATATGAAATGGGGGGGGGGGGGGGGATTATTTGGCAATGCTTTTGCGTTCCCCCGAGAAACTTTGCGTTCACTCACAAAATGTTTGCAGTTTGCACTCAACGCACAAAGAACACAAAAGTTTTGCGAGCAAACACAAGCAACTTGCGAGCAAAGTTTCTTGGGGAAACGCAAACCATTTGCTAGAGAATGCAAAATCAATGGCTTATTGTTTTCCTCCCATTTTAATTATTTTTTCTTCTTCCATCTCATATTTTTTCCACCACCATGACCCCTTCGGGGTCTGTAATTATTAATGTTGATTAATATAATACAGAAAGAATATTTTTGTGGAGATATGCATGTCCTATTTATGCCATGCATCCATTAGCTCAACATAAATGGGTGACTGGTTATAATGGTCAATACTGTAAATGTGTAAAACCTTTAATTGATTTAGTATATTTGACTTAAATTGCCACAGCCATAATAGATTTAGCAAAATTGTGCAGCTTAGCTTGAATGTTGGGGGCATTTTTGCTCCAAACAACAACTCATTATTTTCACAGTAAATGACAGAATTTCATTTTTGGGTGTACTGTCCCTTTAATGGATGTGAGATAGTTCAGCCAACTGGGTAGGTCTGTTTACATTTAACAGCCAGAGTCCTTGAGCTGTGTGATAAGACTCATATACACATCTATAATTCTCAACAAAATCTCCCTCTTCAAGATTAGCACTAAACAAATGAGGCTTTCTGGACAGGGACTAGCAACAGCACTTCAAGACAGAGGAAAGAAGAAATGGAGCACTTGGAGGGCTAGGCTATTCATCCAGCAAAATAACAATGCTTCAGGTGTTTATAAAAATGAGAGGAAAGTCTCAGTGCCAGGAATGGATTTACAAGGATTTATGAAGCCTCCCCACTTAAATAAACCATTTATGAGTTGAAGGACCTTGAGGACACACTTCCACCAACACTGCCAAGGGTAAGAATCAAGGCTTCATTTTTTTTTTTTTTTAAATATTCTCTAATTAATGAATCAAACCAAAGTCATTGATAATGTGAGGTCGAGGTATAAAGCATCAGAATAATACCCATCGACCCCACAAACCACTGTCTTAACACCACAAAAGACAAGCTGGCTTGACTTAGCAGGTTACAGGGAGCCTGTTTAAATTGGAAACTGAGATGATACTAAAGGCATCTACTGATGTATCAAACCAAAACACTCAGGGGACATTATTAACGGCTGCAATGCATCTCGGGTTATCAGAAAACCCACCATAATGTAAAAAGATAGGGGTGGGCTGTGGGCATATTTATTTTTAATAATTGAACGCTAAATCAATGAACTACATTTTAGCCAACAGTTAAATAGGCCTACTAATGAGCCACATATATACACATATTAGACCTAGAGCCTATATTATAAGTCATTGCGCCTCACTCACTGCATTATATGGGGTAAAATAGCTGTTTAGTAGCCTATAGGCTGGATTGAGTCATACCACGAAACGGGTGCCAAACGGGTGCCATCGTTCCATACCGTTTGATGAGATGCATAAGGCACAAACATGTCTCAAAATGTGTTTCCAAGTCTTAAGTTATTATTAATTCAGTGTTCATGTTAACAAGATAAAAATACTATTCTTAGTAACTCACTAACTCGCTCTTTCTTTCACTTGCTGTCTTTTTCACTCACACACTCGCTATCTCTTTCACTTACTCACTCACTCGCTCTTTCACTTACTATCTCTTTCACTTACTCACTCACTCGCTAACTCACTCACTCGCTCTTTCACTTACTATCTCTTTCACTTACTCACTCACTCGCTCTTTCACTCACTCGCTCTTTCACTTACTATATCTTTCACTCACACACTCGCTATCTCTTTCACTTACTCACTATCTCTTTCGCTCACTTGCAATCTCTTTCGGTCACACGCTATCTCTCTCACTAATTCATTCACTCACCCACTCACTCGCTCGCCATCTCTTTCACTCACTATCGCTTTCGCTCACTCACCAACTCACTATCTCTTTCACTCACTCTCTCTCTCACTTACTCGCTCTTTCACTCACTCACTCGGTTTAATGAAGAATGTTACATTTTATAACATTTGGACGGGACTTGCTCGATGCCCATGAGCTGTATAAGGCCCTCACAGAAACATCTCCAACTGTTAAGTTGTTTTAGCATCTGAAGCAGTGGAGGCAATGGAAAAGATGCCATGCAGGCCAGATTCCACCTGTGGCTTCCACAATGAAACCAACCAAGTGGTCACATTCACTCCAGGAGAAATCCTTTACTGGGTAATTACTTGGATGTGCTCCACACAAAAGCACAGCACCATACAGCAGCATTTCACTTTTAACAAGACAGCCCAAAAGGTGCCAACAGAAGCAATTACTTGGGAAACTAGTGATGTCATTGGAAAATGATGCGTGCTTAAATATCATAAAGATCATCATACAGAATCATGGATTTCAAACCTGCGCACATATATTAAAACGCACACAACTATAGAATCAATTCTTAATGCGCATGTGAACGCCATCAGCATTTCTCACAGGTTCGCGTTTAGAGACATTCATATACATTTTTACCTTAGTTACTGTAAATCCGGCCTCTAGTTCATAAACGCCAGAGGAGAACTGGCCTCCGACTGAGCCTGCATTCTCCCAAGGTTTTTTTTTTTTCTCCATTGGGTCACCTGATGGAGTTTTAGGACACCATTAGGTCACTTGATGGAGTTTTTCAGTTCCTTGCCACTGTTTCCTTTGGGTTGCTCAGTTGGGGATATTCAAATTAATTAACCAATCGATAATACCCTTGATCAGCTCTAACAAACGTGGATGTTTTTCCACTAAGAAACGAACATTGTTATTATGTTTTGATTGATACTGTGAAGCTGCTTTGATGCAATCTATATGTGAAAAGCGCTCTATAAATACATACTTGACTTGACTACAGATAAACGTAGCCCTTGTAAAATGTATGCAACAGGTTCTTCTGGCCAACAAGAGATGACTTTCTGTGTTATCGCGGTAACGCTTCCTTTTACAGTACAGTACTTACAGTGTACTTACCTAGAAAGTACTGGCTAATATAAGGTAAGTACATGGAACAGGGGTAGGTTTAGGGGTAGTACTAGTTATTACCCAGTAATTGTAGTTACTAAAATAAGTACATAGTATTTACATGGGTAATTGGACTGTAAAAGGAAGCATTACTGGTATCTCTTTGAAGATGTGCTTGAAATTATTCAATCACCACAGTCTGTGACATCCCGCTACATGGAAATCCAGAGGGATGTGTGGATGCGACTAGTCACTGTTATGATGTTCTTTTTAGTTTTTCAGAGCATGACCAAAGTTTTCCATTAAATGTCCAATTATAATGTTTCCCCTCCCCCGGTTTACCACTGTCACAGTGGCGGTCACAATCCAATCCGTTTTTTTCAGTACAAACAGTGAGGCCATTGAAATGTAGAATTCATATTTCAAGATTAAAAAAAAAAAAAAAACCTAAGGAAAAAAAAAAAAAAAGATTAAATTACAAACTTTCTATGGATGGTTTCCAAATAGGGACATTTTACTATTTAGAAAACATTAGATTTAAAAAATATATTTCTTGTTTTACTCTAATGACATTATTGTCCGTGACAGGGTGGTACAAGACTCCCTTGCCTGAATAAAAAATATAATATTATTAAGGATTTTGTGTCTGAGGTGGGAAAATATTTACATATCTTTAAATTTGTTTTAAAAAAAAAATACCAGCCTACCACATTGACATAGCCTATACAACAATAAAAACTTGATTTTCACTACATATGATTATAATAGAATATAATGACTAATAATAGGCCTACCCAAAGTGACAGAGGTAATCTCAGACTATCGCTTGAAACAAGTGCTCTTTAAATCAAGTACTTTACATTTATAGAGATTGACTTTCTGCGTCATTTTTAATAATTGAATACATCTAACTGAACACACTGTAAAAAAATATTTTCAAGATTTATCACAACATATTTTCTTTTGTCAAATCAACTTTATAATAATTTATTTAGTTGATGTAACTTATTATTTTGAGTTTCTGATGGTTAAATTAATCTACTTCATTGTATTAACTCACTTTTTCCAGTTCAATCAACTTAAAATTTTAAGGCAACCCAGGTTACTTACTTTTTTAAGTTAAACCAACAATATTTTTTACAGTGTGGTAATCACAACATTTTTTTCTTTTGTCAAATCAACTTAAATAATTTATTTAGTTCAGATAACATAATTTTGAGTTTCTGAGTCTCCTTCATTGTATTAACTCACTTTCTTCAGTTCAATGAACTTAAAATTTTAAGTCAACCAGTTTACTTACTTTTTTAAGTTAAACCATCAATATTTTTTTACAGTGCACAATAAGTTGAAATTTAAACCAATGTTTGAGTTTGTCGATATTTGACCCAAAAATGGGTTGACAACTCAGCATTTTTGAGTGTATATGTGTGTGTGAACAACAAAACTGCATTAAACTGTAACCTTACTGGAAGCCAGTGATATCATCTCACAAATCTCTCACATCTGCAGCAAGAGAGATCACATGGTATCGCCACAGGAGAGATATTGCAACCCATTTCCTGTCGTTGTGTGGGATGGAATTGATACTTGAAGGACTAGAGTGACACTCAAGACAGTCTGCAGCACTTTTGATCAGGTCACCTTAAATAAGATAAACAGAAGACACGGATGAGGAATGGATTAAAGGAACACTGAATAAAAGGGATTTGGTCAGTCATGCTATGCATCCATTCCACCATTTCTGTCATCCATTTGATTTGGGTTATAAAAGTAGCACATTAAGAAACTTCTATCTCTGTGAGTCACAAATTCTTCTCCCCACTTTTGTATATAGGGAGAGAAAACATCTCTATTATTATCACATTAAAGTCTTTAGTTTTAACAGTAACATGGCACCTACTACATTACATAAAACAATGTCTTTGAGGACTAGGATTTTCATGCGTATTATTCTTTTCAGCTTAGAAAATATTCTCTGCACTTCCAAAAAAGGCCTTTCTATTTCATGATATTTAGGATATATCACAGCTGGCTGAGATTTTTTTTTCCCTTGTGGGAAATCAGCAAACTTGTTCAGGCCACAACTTTGAAAAGCGTGACAACCCTCTGCTGAATAACCACATCAAGAGAATCAAACACATGCTTCTGGATTTTTAATTTTACATATTCAATTGGGTCCAACTTGGATTTCCAACGTGTCGCCGCACGGCTCCTTTTATTTTAGCGGGGTTTCCACTGCGGTGGGAAGCGAAGGGACATAAAACTTCAAAACAAGCCATGGAACTTAATTCTCAACCCAACTCAAGGTCATTTGGATTTTGATGGTAAATGTTGCATGTATTTTCTCCAAGATCAATTGACAAACCAACAAACATTCTGCCTACATAAGGCTGTTCCTTCCAGCATTTCACTGCCACTGGCTGGACCAGATTAAAGTCAGTAATCCTTAAATCTCAAAGTTACAAATCACCGTATCGGCCGCTTCATTAAGCTTTGAGAGTGACTTCTTGGATACCACAGCCATTTCATTTGTGATACACAAAAACTCACAGCGTGAATGGGCGAAACCTTGAATGCAGCCCATAGGAATCAAATCAATGATGTTGTGAGGGGCATTCAATTGCATATAAATCCATTATTTAATGTTATACTGTAATAGGCAATCCAGTTATTGGAGGGAATGTTGCGGCCATTATGAGCATGGAATGAGTGAAGCCTTGGCAAAAAAATGAGATATGTGTTTACACGCAGTGACTGAGCAGATTGCTGCTCTGTATTGATGAACAGAGGCTCTCGGGAGAGAAAGAAAAAAAAAAAGATGCCACAGCCTGCAAGGAGCCTCATGCTTGACCCATCTTCTGTCTACCGGCTCTGATAGCAGGTCAATGTCAACGGCAAAAAACAAGCCTCCAGAGATGGCGTCTTCATTTTCAATCCAGCTAATATGGTTCCATTTTATGATTATAATTAGTTAATTGCCAATAAAGACTTGGCCTGAAAATTGCCCCGGATAACCGTGTCACACTGAAATATTGTACTTCAGCAAACAGCGATAAACGAAATGGGAAGTCAAGCAAAGCCTTTCATTTCCAAGACTTAGTATATAGTGATAAGAGCAAGTGAATTTGTTAATAGAATAAAAATGGGATAAACAAAATATTGAAAAACTAGAAGGGACATTTATTACTGCTATTTATTTATATTACTGAGGGACATTTATTACTGCTACATACTGCTATTAGGAACTCAGATCTGTTTAAATTCTGGATTAAAAAATGTTTTGATTATAACTGGCTCTGCACAAAACATTTTACCCATTATTCGTTGAGGAATAGAAATTTCAAAAGAACAGCCTTTAATTGAAACATATAAAAATGTTTCTTGAGCACCAAATCAGGATGATTTCCAAAGGAGGAAAGACTGAGTAACAATGCTAAAAAAGGAAAATAAAAATCATGGTAATATATGAGCAAAACCTCTTTATTACAAACTTCTGACTGGTAGTGCTTGTTTGCATATATACCTAAACAACTGTGTAATGAGAAGACAAATGAGAGACTAATACAGATGCAGGGTCTAAGTGTAGTTCAAAATGGCAAGCACACACTGATCACCATAATGGTGACCTAAAATCCCGGTTTTCTCCTTCAGTGATTCTGCTTGTTAACATCAGGTGTCTTCAATAATTCTCAATCATCACTAAATTATTTACTTAATTATCTCATTAACTATCTCTGCTTCAGTGTTCATTTAACACTCTGCTCAGAGTTTAATTGGGTCCCTTAAAATGACTAATTCCATGTTGAAGTTACATGAACAAATTATGTTTGTTTAGCGTAACCCAGTTATGTGGTAACACTCCCATTTACAGTCCAGTTACCCATGTAAATACTATGTACTTACTTTAGTAACTACAATTACTGGGTAATAACTAGTACTAACCCTGAACCTACCCCTAAACCTAAACCTTATATTAGCCAGTACTTTCTAGGTAAGTACACTGTAAGTACTGTACTGTAAAAGGAAGCGTAACCGAATCTATTTACATAAAAAAGTTAAGTAAAGCCAACATAGCATAGAGTGTGGTTCACTTTAGTTGAACTAAAAAGTTCAGGAGCAGACAAAAACATCTCTTCATCTGTCACTTCATCAGATTCATCTGTTTGCTTTATTATATTCATCAAAATTTGTTTTACCTCTGTTTTGCCGTTTCTGGCTCTGAAAAATACTGTAGGCTAATTGTTCAGAGCCAGAAGGACGTAAGTGGACATACGCCCCTCTGGCTCCAAACGATGCTCAAACTTTTGTGTTAGGTCATTGTTGTTTTGTTGCTTTATTCAATACAGGTTGATTTCTGATGTGTTTTTTTGGCACAACTAGATAGAGCTCATCAAGACCTTTAATTTGATATATAGAACTCATTTTCGCCCAAAATGCCACTTATGCCCCTATGGTTCCAAGCCCTCGATATGCAAATGCAGTAGATGCTTAGCAATATATGCTAAGTTTAAATAGCAACTAGATTCAATTAACGACAGATGCTATTTACACTAGTCACAAGTCTATTTACACTAAAAATAGCAGTATTTTTAGTGGTTCGATGCTATTTCAGCCCGTTCTCATCCTTTAGCGTCATATGTGACGCTATGACAAAACGCCAAAATACTACGCACATGGCACTCTTTATCGTTAATATAACACGCGCGTCATAAATCCTTCAGCGTAATATGAGACTACCCTACCCTACCCCACACCTAAACCTAACCATCACAGCGCGTGTTATATTAACGATAACGGGTGCCATGTGCGTAGTATTTGGCCGTTTTGTCATTTAGCGTCACATATGACGCTAAAGGATGAGAATACGTTGGCTATTTGTGTCAGATACTGACCGCAACTCAGTATTGTAAATAGACATTCCGTATAAAACTATAGTTAAATTAAGTGCCCTGATTAGACCGTGCGGGGTTTGCTGAACATACAGCACAGAGTGAAATGATCAATAAAATGCACTCCAGATGGACATTTAACATTTATTCTTTGGCACAAAACACTTGCGTCCTTTTCCCAAGAATAGACCACTTGAATCAGACTCAACATGATCTGAACATGGGAAAGCAATGAGTTCTCCATGTCAAGAGAGTTTGGGAGTGAGTGTAAATATGGGTTTTGATGGGACTGACCTGCTCCAGGGATCTCTTACCAATGCAATTTTCTCTCTTGCAGGACCAAATGAGACTCGCCACATCACCTCCACGGGCTGAACCGCCATGAGATTAAAGACGCACTTAAAATAGCCCATGATTCCCTCCATTCGCTCATGCTCTCCCAATTCCTGGGGGGTGCCACTCATATGGACCCTTCAGCAGAACATGAGGTCTAATTATCATGCAGAGTGCATGTTGGGATGCGGTACATGCGCCGAGGGTCAAAAGGCCAAAGCTCGCAGGTGCAGGAAATGCAAAAACAGACGGAGCAGGACGCGAACATGACGAGATGTCGCTCACGGAAAGTAAGGCAACCACAAGTTGGATAATTCATACTTTATTGGCGGTTTTACAAAGTAGCTTCAAAATTAGGCCTGTACAAACTTAGAAATGAAAAACCGAAGGCCACATATTAAAAAAAACAAACAAAAAAACAAGCAAGCCGATGACTTCATATTGGAAAGAGCTCAGACGGAGAGAGGAAAAAAGGAGATAGGTGAGAAAATAAACAGTATTATCCTTATCCTTCACAGAAGGATATAACTGTGTCCCTCTGCAAGACACAATATTACAAAGGAAAAAGCTCAGTCATCAGAACGCAATTTAAATTTGTTTTTAGTTGCATCCAAGGAATTACGCCTTTAATACTTCTTTCTTGTTGCTGTGTTACAGCTAAAACACACAGCAGGACCGAGGCTCCACCATCTGCTGCTGGTATTGTGTCTTTCTACACCTGCACTTTCAAAACAAAGAAGATCTCCATGCCTAATGCTTATCTGGAGGCGAAATAAAAACATCTAACTAACGCGAGGTCCAAACCAGGCATACATAAAGGGATAAAAGAGCCCAGGATTGTGCAGCTTATCAGGCGAACAGCAGTCCAGTAGTCGCCCGGAAGGCTGTTGCTGCTGTGCGAGATGTAGACTGATCCTGCCTGGATGTTGTGGAACTCTCTCAAGATGAGTTCGGCTGAAGGCCTTTGGAGGCAGCAAGCATTGCTCGCACTTTCGCCATGAGGTCCTGCAAGAAAGGAGAAATGGAGAAAATGTTCACAATTCGCAAGGTAGAGTTCGCAAGAGAGAGTAATCATAGCATAAACACAGGACAAGAAAACAGAAACATGAATTCATAAGCTTGCAGACAACTTTGCACAATTTGAAATTAAGATTGGCTTTGTATTTATAAGAATCCTACGTGCTAAATATGGATACGGATGTCTAGTGGCGTTCTATAAAAAAAAGGCCATTGGCAAACTAGAATCCTGCTCTTCAAATGTCTCTCTTCCTTCAATGTGGCTCAGGTTACCTTACCCAAAGCTGCTTGCATGCTAAGAGCCCATAGGGAGAGTGCGACACCGGAGACGACACGGCTTGGCACTCTTGCTTAATGAATATGCACATTAACTGGCGTCAGTGATTTCATACAAAACGGAATTTACATCAAAGAAAAAAACACTAAAAGGAACAATAGACGTTAAGCTCAATAATGATGGTTACCACAAAAATATCCCTCTTTGAAAATGGAAGTGAATAGGACCAATTTCTAGAGGGTTTAAATGCATAATGTAAGTGAGGCTTATAATTTTATTAAGGCACTTACTGACCATTAATTCTTCTGTTGGAACCTGCATAACTTGAGCTGTAAAGTAGTTCTTATTTTTTATGATTGTTTTAGGGTTTTAGGTGACATGACAACGAAATTGTAAAATGGAATATAGATTAGGGTTGGTAAGCAAATTATTCACACTAAAATAATGTCTTTTTAGTTTTGTTTTTTTGTGTGTGTTGAAGAAAAGGGTCAAGTGTGAATCATTTTTGTGGCAATCAACATCATGCCAAAAATTTCAGATTGAGCTTACCTGTATTGAACCCGGAATATTCCTTTAAAAGTTAATATTACGTGCAAGAACATCAGTTAATAAGCTACAGCTACAGATACATTACTGTCTGTTTTCTTGCAATGACGCCTTTCTCTGCCAGCATACATTTACTTCAAGGTTCTTTACGTCAGCATAACTTGCCATTATATATCAAATCAGTCAAATCATCTTTTGAAACACATGGCTGAATTGCACGGTTGTCATAGGAGCAAGGTTTGCTCATTGACGTTTGCAGAGTTAAAGCCACCGCCGCCTTCCACCCCCTCATCCAGTCGAAGGAAAGTTATTAACCCTGAATTTCCAATAAAGCCCCGGTAAAATTAATCATTAAACAAACAAGTGGTCAAAAAAAAAAAAAAAACACAAACACCACAGGCAAGGACCAAGGTGCCTCTGGAGAGGAGGGGCTGCTGTTGTCCTTCACAGGGTGAAATCATTATGAAAGTCATTTTTGGGAAGCGAAAACACAAATTTACATGGATTGCATTAAATAGAGTACAGAGGCTGACGACTGTGATACAAAATGAACTAAATGTCTGGTTTTTTTTGCTAAAGCAAAGTCTTCTATCTATCTATCTATCCATCCATCCATCCATCCATCCATCCATCCATCCATCCTGTATTGCATGGCTATTTCATTCAAATTTCAACTCAGGATTATAAAAGGAGCCAATTCTTCATTTTGCATAAAGCTGATCTAGACAAGCATGCAAGCAGTAAATGCATGACAACGAAACACATATACCACAACTCGAACGCATGTACATGCTAAATATATGTCTCTCTTGATTATAGTGTGTTGATCCAGTACATTAGAGTGACAGGACTAAGCTGGGATAAAAGGCTCTCCGAGCTTCCAGCTGACCCGAGCAGATTACTGCAATGAAAGGGGGATATCTATGGTATGATTAGAGCTCATTTGGCTGAAGTGTGAGGATATCTGAGAATATGGAACTCAACTCTCGCACAATGAAAACATTAGCATTGTTGCTTTCCGACTTTAAACGACCAAACAAGAGCAAATTGTAATTGGGACTGAGAACTGCTTTTTGCAGTTGGCTGGTTTCTCAGTAGCTATTTGGGTCCAGACTTCCAAGCAATTTGAGAGATAACCCACATTCGTACCTGCATTTTCAGAGTTCAGAGAATCACCCTACTTCGAGTTCAAAGAGGTTGCAGTTCAATCACAGGGCTGGGCCATTTAAAAGCAATTTTGAAATCTCACACTCAATATCACTCTGAACTCACTCCATTTTTTTTTTTTTTTTTTTAACAATGGTCTGTCTGAGGCAATAACCTTGTGGGCAGCACTCCCACATATAATGCAACTGTGCCTCTGGTTGACCTGAGTCTGGTCTCCATAAGTTCTGCATACTGTCCTATTCAATAAAGGCATTTCATCCCGGACGAGCCCCCATTAAATGTTACGCACCTTTAAACAAGGTTTTTAAAGGGGCAACATTGAGGTTGTGATCAGGAGACGGTGTAGTTTAAAATGGCAAGAGACGACACATAACATTCTTCGTCCGGCATTCCACTTCAACAATCTGATTCAGTCAGTTAGTACACAAGATGTATTTTCCCCCCAGAGTCACAGTACTTAGGAAACACAATACTCTTTCTGTTTTATCTTACGCACAACAACAGTAATGCACTCATAACCTGCCAGGGTGCATTTTGCAAACCATAAACGCCTCCTGATTAAACCATCAGTCACCAGCCACCCTTAACATGCCACCCATGCTAATCGATGGCAAACAAGAAAAGAAACACCACAATGTTAAAGATGAGGAGGACAGCACAGAGCACAAGAAAAATAGACTATTCTGTTCCTTAGGGAGAACCGTAAAGCAGCCTCCCTTGTTGTTCAGCTGACAGGCACATAGAGGGTTGGTAAAAATCGCAGGGGAGTTCAAACACGCTGCCCCAGCCTTTCGTTACAGCTTTCCATTTACCGGTTGTAAAAATCCCCGCCAGTCTCCACCGGAGCGTCTCATGAGAGCACTTCTTCCTCCATCAATAGTCAGGATGTGCATGTCAGAGCTGGAGCATTCTCCTTTGGAGGATCCGATCATAGTTGCGTGAGGTAGTGCTGCGGGCAAGGGATCAAACTGAGCTGAGCTGAAACCTGTTTCCCTGCCACAGGATCTGCGGGTGGTCTGTGCTGCCCAGAGCTTTCATTGCCTAGGCTAGAGGGGGCAACTGGGAACGGAGGGACTTCCTCACACAACTGAAATGTAAGCATGCACAGGCCTTCCAGAAGTTCCTGCCGGTAGTTATTTGTCAAGGTGAACCATGCTTGTATTGATTCGTGCAGCAGCTGCTGGTTTTAATAAGAGCCGACTCGTTTTTGCAAGACGTTGCCCCCTGGAAGTCCTGCCCCAGTTCTGAGGTGTCAGAATTGATTTCGTATACCGGGGGAAAAGGGAAGTGAATCAGGTTTCCAAAAGATCTGAAACCATGTCAAGACCGTAGACTTTTTTTAGAACAGAGAGGGCTAAAATAAAGACTTATGCAGCTGACTTCTTTTTGTTGAGGATCAAATGGCTCCGAGTGAAACGCAGTGCAGCATACTTTGTTTACCTTCTTCTGGATTTCTCACATCCTTTGACACAACTGACTTCTTTAATCACATACAGTAGCTACCTTTCGTCTGCTCTGGATAACAAAAAGCAAAGAGAAGGAAAGCGAGCGCGCACGACGTTTCATCCTTACTGCACAAGGCCAGAGATCACAACAGAGTAGCAGAGACTGACGGCTGCATTGAATCAGCATGCGATAGCGACAAGCTCCCTTTCTCTACAAATACTCACACACACCTACTCCTGGTGACAGGGTCATGCAACCAAATCAACTTATTTCTCAGTTTCAGCACGTAAGGCTCAGCAAACACAGACCACTGAGAGCGTCGGGCTCTAAATTACATATATTAAAGCCTTACTAAGCGTCTAAGGGTTTCATCAGCTCTGCTACACAATTTCAGTCTGTTTTCCCCTTAGGCGCTGAATTATACTGAGAGAAGTAGCGAAAGTTTTTTTTATTACAGTGTTTGCAAGGGAACACTGTATTGATATTCCTCAAGCATTCTGGTCAGAGGTTTATTCTAAATCCACAACCCTACAAATTAATTCAGCCCGAAACTGCTCAACGTACAAACTTTTAGTCAAAAAATATCAGTCCAAGAGGGCGATAACATGAATGTGTTCTTACAATAAAACCCAAGCTGCAGCGGAATGGAAAAAAAGAATCCAGGGTGTGGAGACACATTCTTAAAAATGTACTTTGGGGCGAGATGCTGAAAAAGTGCTCAGCAAGATGAGACACAATGGTCATTATGGCCAATATTACAAAAAAAAAAAAAAAAAAAACATAAAAAAAGTATGTGGTCTTTGTTTTGTGGTCAAAGAGTGGCACATGAAAAGGAAAGAGTGAATGAATAAAATATAAATAATTCAATGTTGATGTAGAATTCCAATTCAAATGTGCACTTAAGGAATAAGAATTAAAATGAACTGAAAACCAACTTTAACTTTTCACTAGAAAACCAAAGCTTGGCAAGATATTTTGACATGACAAAAAACAGTAACAAAAAAAGGGTTAAAAGTCCTTCAAGTTTGAAGGTTTATGGGCTTCAATAACATACATTCAATATTGTATAAACTATGATTCTGTACAATTTATATAACATTAAATTGCTGCTGAAAAAGCCAATGGTCAATCTTGACCATCCAGAAAAGGTCCATTTTATTTGTCAAAAAGTAGTCCTGATAAAGCTCCTAAGGAAAGAGTAAATAAAAAATATAATATACTGTATAAATAAATAAAAAAATCTGTCTCAAATATCTATTTGATGGTATTTCTCTGCAAATATTGATGTATGAAATTGTGAGTAAATTTAAATGACATAATTAATTCAATTACATTTTTTAACCAATTAAAAGCCTTAGTTTACACAAAAGTGTTGTTATATGAAAATCTTAATGACATACCTGAGTGATTTTGGTTTGCACTGAAGAGACAATAGTGGAGGACACTTGCTTGTCTTTCTCCTGAGAGCCATCCCTGTGTAACAAACAAAATATTTATATAGCACCTTTTACAAGGTGTTTCCAAAGCCTCTTTTCACAGAAAAGCAAAGAATAGAATTCATTGGGGCCAAAATGACTAAAGGCTGACTCATACATTTTAAGCCGTGTTTTTAATACAACCAACGAGTCATTATTGGATGTTCGGAGAGATTTTGCTGGAGCATATTTATTCAACAATGCATCTGCATTCAGAATTCTTTTGTAAGTGTTTAATAGACTTCCAACAAAAGTAAAAAAAGAAAGAGACAGTGAGACGGTGACAAAAAGACAGAGATCTGCCAATTGGCCAGGTTTGTGAAAAACACCCCAATACAGTATTCATGATGACTGGTGAGCATGTAACCACCACAGACATCTCAGGCTGAAACTGAGCGACCAGAAGAAGGTCATGAAATATTCACCCAACACAGGAAGAGACACAACAAACTGCACAAATGAAACAAAGTTTTGAGAGAGACGCACAGAGGGAGGTAAAAGAAAGAGCATCAAAAAAACAACCGAAGGCCGAGGGAGTTTAAAGCTACTTTTTTGATGAAACTTGAGAAATTGTGAGGAAAGAGAAGTCAGTCCCTGTATCCAATTACCATGTGCAGTGTGTTCTCCCCAGTTTTTGAATCAAAACCTATCCATAATGTAGAAAATCTATGGTTTTCCTTTCGCAATTCATGAAGATTATGCTGTCAAACCCTTTAATTAAAACGTCATAATGCCTGATTTTGAGCATCTGAAACTTTCATGCTTCATTCAACAATTACTCAAGTTGTCCAATCATATCTAAAACCATAATATCTTTCAAATCAAAAAGCTAGAGTGCAGGCCGTCTTTGTGTCTCACGCACAGTGCTCCTGGCAAGGCTTAAATTAATATTGCAACAAAGTGGGAAAAAAAAATATGGTTGAATCTGCAATTCTGACTGAAGCAGACTAAGCTTCAGAGAGTGGGTGCGAGGTTCTCTTGCTGACTGATTGCTCATTAAAGGGACTGATTGTGCCCTTTACCTGGACCTCCCCAAGCTGGAGGCGGGGCTTGTGGCAGGGGAGAGGCTTGCAGAGACTCTGGCCACGGCTCCGCTTCTGTCAGGGGATGCCGAGGGCGAAACGGAGGAACCCTTAAAATGGTGCGATGACTTGGAACTCTTCCTCTTCTTCTTTTCATGAGGCGATCTGTCAACCCAAAACATGCACATTCAAATTATGTTTGGTTACACCTCTGTGTATGAAACGTAGCATATTTATAAACTTGCCTTGCCTTTCTAACACAAAGTTTCAGGCTTCAGAAGTTCTGGAATATTGCACACAAGATATAAGGACTACTTTTATGGTGCTTTTTTTTCCTTTTCATGCACCACAGAGGACAGAAAGTCATTTGGGTTTAAAACAACAGTAAACAAATAAAATAAAGTGCGTCACTTTCATGTGCTATTCCTTTAGGTTCATAACTTTATTTCTTGTGGCTCTGGGGACAGTGCAGTGAAGTGAGAGTCACTGTGTGACAGGAGGTAACACTGTGGAGATCTAAAACACCCACACGTCCCTTTACAGAGACCCCTGCTGATCCACCACTGCATCAGCGAGGGGACTCAAATAGGCCATCCGCACATACTGTACTCTCTCCCTCCAAAGAAAAAGCAACCTAAGTCCAAATCAAGAGGCCTTTATCTGCAAGACTGTCCTTTATGAATATTTTATTTGAATATAGTGGGAAAAATACATTTCTAAAGGAGCACTAGACTTTAGTTAATGGGCATAGTGGCCTCTAATTATCTGTGGCACTGCAGCAAAATGACAAGATCTGTTTGGAGAGTGGACACGAGGTTAAAAATGCACTCCTGCAGACGTGCCAAGAATTCCACCACATTGTATTGTGACAAATTGAATCAATACAGGAAAAAAGGATCCAAGTTAATAACGAAAACACATAATACCTCTCACTTACTGCATCTGATTGGCAAGGTTAAGATTACCCATTAGTTTATAGTACAAGGGAGCAGTATGGAGTACAACAGTGACTTCTAGAAGTATTTCTCTTCGCATTAATTTTCTCCGAAACGTTTGAAAAGAAATATTTAAGACATAAATAAAGTCATTCAGCTCTGAGATGTTGATGGAATACTGGCATTTTATAAATATTAATTTCATGCAATTTTTATCTAATTCTAACAAAGAATTGTGTTATTTACTTGCAGGGAACGACCACATCATACTTATTTTTAACGTTATGATTACGCAATATTGATACGAAATGAACCTTAGTAAACCCTGGAAAACACAATATAAGCCATAAATAAAAATCGTAAAAAAGACAAAGGTACAATACTGTGAACTTAACATCTTTATGAAGGAACATTTCATAAACAGTGGTGAATGACAATCCTAACTGATGGTATTATATATATATATATATATATATATATATGAAGAGTTCAGATGCAAAAGCCTCTAAATGCCATTTGAAATTTTCTTCTTTAATGATGATTTTTTATCAAACTTGTACAAAGTATATTTAAGTTCAGTAATTTCACTTAAATAACAATTAATAGGTAATTATCATTGCCATTTAAGTGAAATCACTGAACTTAAATATACAAGCTTGATAAAAATGATCATTCTAGAAGAAAATTTCAAATGGCACTTAGAGGCTTTTGCATCTAAACTCTTCATATATATATACATATATATATATATATATATATATATATATATATATATATATATATATATTTTATTATTTTAATCTAATCCTTGTACTTTATGTGTGTGTTTACAGTACAATAATCAGATATATTAAGAGCAACATGCAGGTTGGACACCCCAATATAGCATAGTGTATGTTGATGATAAAACAACTAGATTTTCTGAACTAGAGTAAATATATATATATATATATATATATATATATATATATATATATATACAGTGCCCTCCACAATTATTGGCACCCCTGTTTAAAATGTGGTCGAGGACTTTTTAAAATTCTCCCTTTTTTTTAAACAACATAGAATCCAAATGCAAAAAAGATAAAAATCCAACCTTTTATTTAAGTACATTACTTTGGTGGTAAAAAAAAAAAAGTAAAATTTAAAAAAATAAAAACTTCAAATCATGTGTCCCACAATTATTGGCACCCCTGATGTTAATACTTTGTACAACCCCCTTTTTGCCAACAAGACAGCACTTAATCTCCTCCTATAACATTTCACAAGATTGGAGAACACAGAGAGAGGGATCTTTGACCATTCTTCTTTGCAAAATCTTTCTAGATCATCCAGTATCCTGGGCCCTCTCTTGTGCACTCTCCTCTTTAGCTCACCCCACAGGTTTTCGATTGGATTGAGGTCTGGGGACTGAGATGGCCATGGGAGGACCTTGAGTTTGTGACTGAACCATTTTTGTGTAGATTTTGCTACACGTTTTGGATCATTATCCTGCTGAAAGACCCAATGACGACCCATCTTCAGCTTTCTGGCAGAGGTTTTTATTTAAAATGTCCTGGTATTTCAAAGCGTTCATAATGCCATGCACCCTAACAAGGTTCCCAGGGCCTTTGGAAGTGAAACAGGCCCACAGCATCACAGATCCTCCACCATACTTCACGGTGGGCATGAGGTACTTTTCGGCATACACATCTTTTGTTTTACACCAGATCCACTTAGAGTGTTTGTTGCCAAAAAGCTCAATCTTAGTCTCATCCGACCAAAGCACACGATCCCAGATGAAGTCCCAGTGCCGCTTGGCAAACTCCAGACGTTTACGTTTGTCAGTGTTAGTGAGAAAAGGCTTTTTCCTAGCATGCCTCCCAAACATCTTGTTGGCATGTAGAGAGCGTCTGATGGTTGTTTTGGAGATTTTGTGACCCCAAGATGCCACTATTTGATGCAATTCTGTGACAGTGAGCTTAGGACTTTGTTTTACTTTTCTTAGCATCCTCCTCACAGTGTGTTGTGGTAAGATAAACTTGGGACCTCTTTCAGCCTTGTTTGTCACTGTTCCAGGTGTTTTAAACTTCTTAATGATTCCTCTAACTTTAGATACGGGCAAGATAAGGTGAGTGGCTATTTTCTTGTAGCCATTGCCTGACTTATAAAGGTCAACACACATCTGCCTTACTTGAATGGTGTGTTCTCTTGTCTTTGCCATGTTGACAAATGGGTAAGAGAATTAGGCCTCTGTGTCATGTCATATTTATACCCCAGGGAAATAGGAAGTCATGAATTACTAATTAAAAGTTCCTAGATATCCTGACCAACATTAGCAACTACAGAAAATATATATTTTTTTAAAATCAATTACATTTTTCAGCGGAATTGTTAGGGGTGCCAATAATTGTGGGACACATGATTTGAAGTTTTTATTTTTCTAAATTTAAAAAAAAAAAATTTACCACCAAAGTAATGTACTTAAATAAAAGGTTGGATTTTTCTCTTTTTTTGCATTTGGGTTCTATGTTGTTTAAAAAAAAGGGAGAATTTTTAAAAGTCCTCGACCACATCTTAAACAGGGGTGCCAATAATTGTGGAGGGCACTGTATATATATATATATTTAGCCATTAACGATATTATGCATAGGATAAGGATTTTTCTAGCTTGTGAATCTCTCTTCAAATCATGGGTAGTGAAGTTATTTACAAGGAACTAGGCTATAAATCCATTTCTTTTTTTGCAGTTAAGATCTCAGTCACTTTTGCCTAACCTCAGAGCTTGTAGGTGGTCTGCCTTGAAAGGTTTACATATTTTGCTAACAATATTATGATTCCATGAAGAAAATGGATTATATTAGGGTTCCTGCACACTTTTTAAAGTAAAATTTAAGGCTTTTTAAGACCTTTTTAAGACCTGAAGAAATCAAAATTAATACCATACATAAGGGGTGTGCAATGCTGAAAAAAATATATCTCGATATTTTCAACGTTTTGTTGATACTAATTAGATGATATTTTACTGATTGTGTTTTTGTGCTGGTGCCATGGCTGGTTTAGGCCTGTTGTTGACAGCAGACTTACGGAGATATTTATATATTTCATATTCTATGCAGTGGTCAGTTCACAGCAGTGACAGAAATGATTAATTAATGTGCAATATTTGCCACCTTAAAATGATTTCCAGGGGCATTTTCACCTATTTATGGAGATTTTTTTTTTCTAAACTTATTTAGAGTTCTGCATCACGTTTTATGTTAATTATACATTAAATATACTCATTTACTTATTTAACGGTCAAATTAAATCATTCAAATCAAAAATCCGAATTGTCACGTGAACAAGCAAATCCACAAGGATAGAATAGGCCAATAAAAAATAATATGTACGCAAATTAGATGGTTTTAATTTGGCAACCATTTAGATATGACTAAGTCGAAATGTAATCTAAAATGTAAGACCTTTCATAAGTAAAAATAAGACTTTATAAGACTTTTTATGGCCTTAAATTTTAAATATCTAATATCTTTAAGGATCCGTGGGTACCACAACTGTTATGTTACATTTCCAAGACAACAACAGCAGCTGCTGCTGGGCCAAAGGCAGGCACTCAGAGACTCAAATGTCTCCTGTTTGCATGTACAGTAAAGTGAGGTGTTAAATCATCAGTAACAAACCGAACCTCAATTCATCTCTTGGTTTAAAAAGGGTCAAGGGTGTAATGAAAGATGCTGAGCTTTTTTAATGTTTAAAAAGCTTGTCCTCGCTTTCAGCAACTTCAACGGCAGCAGAATATGGAGAAACGTCTCAGCTAAGCTATAAAAGTACTGGAGAGAGTGGGCCGCCCAGATAAAGACCAGTGACACAAAAGCCAGTTGAGATCTGAGAAGTCACCACGACGACCTCTTTCTGTGGTGCTTTAGCGCCTTATGGGTGTCGGTAAGAAAATAATGGTCAAGTAGAGGAGATGAGACAGAGGGAAGGGATATGATAGCAGTGTCATGAAGTGGAGTCTCACAGGACTCTTCAATAGAAGGATTACAGCGAATGAAAAAGATCACGCTTGGTGCAGACTCCGGGGAAACACCAGGAAAGCACTCTTAACCAACTGTGAACAGCGGAACACATGCTGACAATCAGCCAAACTTTTTGTGATGATATACAGCTAGAGCGTTTAAAAGAAGGCCTTATCTCAGCTGCCGTTAATACAAACACATGTTCTTCCTGCTGTCATTAGATTATGTTTTCACAGCATGTGCCAGTTTGAATGGAGTAAATATTTAGTTTTAAAATAACAAAAATAATAATACACAGTAAAATTATACCTAGAGTTGGTGGGAAGTCTTTTATGCTCACAAAGGCTGCATTTATTTAATCAGAAAATACAGTAAAAACAAGAACATGGTGCAATATTATTATCGTTTAGAATAATTGTTTTCTATTTTAATATATTTTAAAATGTTATTTATTCCTGTGATGGCAAAGCTGAATTTTCAGCATCATTACTATCCTACTGACTCCCTCTCTTCTAAATAAAAAAAAAATATATATTTGCTTAAAGGGATACTCCACTTTTTTTGGAAATAGTCTTATTTTACCACTCCCCCAGAGTTAAACAGTTGGGTGTTTCTATTCAGCCATTTTTTTTTTATATTTAGAAGAACATCAGTAACCAGACAGTTTCTGGTCTCATTGACTTCCATAGTATATTTTTTTCCTACTATGGAAGTCAATGAGACCAGAAACTGCCTTGTTACTGATACTCAATGAGACCAGAAACTGCCTGGTTACTGATACTCTTCTAAATATAAGAAAATCGGCTGAATGGATTTAAAAAAAACAGTAAAACTCAACTGTTTAACTCTGGGGGAGTGGTAAAATGAGCCTATTTCCAAAAAAAAAAAAAAAAAAAAAAGCAGAGTATCCCTTTAAGAGTCTATAAAATACATTTAAACAAATACTTCACTAAAATAACTTTTTTTTTGTGCCAGAGCAGGTGAAAAAAAAAAAAAAAAAAAAAAACAGTGATCCAAAAAAATGGTCCTTTTGAGGCCTGATGTAGCGTAAGTGCCAGACCCACCTTGATCTAGAGCGCTTCCTGCCAAGTGTTGGGTTGCTGCCAAGGCGGTAGGTGCTGGGACCGTAGCTTTCCTTCTCCCTCTCGTCACGCTTTCTCTCTGAAGAGCGTGCTCGCCGATCCCTGTGGCCGGGGGAACGAGACTGAGACCTGAGACATTAGAAGGAAAGAAAGAGAAGGCATGCTCAAAATAGAACTGACTTCTGCTCAAGAAATCATCCCACGCGTTAGGCTCATTGATGCTGTTAAGTTTAGTGACAGATGACGATGGTTCTCTGCTCTCCATTACCACTTCAAAACCTTTTTGAGAGATGAAGAGAGTTCTAAAAAACAAGTAGTTGAGCTCTTAAAAATAAGTGTGTGAAATAAGTGTGGTGATAAATCACACTTTTATCTTTGACGCTCATAGGCTTGAAGTAGACATGTACAGAAGTAATCACTGTAAACACTGCAAGACAGTGAAGAAATGCTGTGGACCATGAAAATTTGGGCAAACATCCAGTGCAAGCCGTCCGAGACTGAACTCAAATGCCAAATCTTAAATGCTAAGGGTGACGGTAGTTGGTAGTTTCAGTGACAGCAAGTGGTGCATTAAGGCCTTAAAGAAAATGGACGAGGTTTGACAAATGATGAGCAGTACAATGCTTTTCTATACAAGATGTTGGAGGGCAACACTGAGTCATGTCATGCACAGGACATTCGCTCAGAAGGATAGAAGAAGAAAAGTAGCGTTTGCAAAGTTTAGAACAAGAACCAAACCAAACCATCATAATAATATGCTGCTTTGTTTACGGTTCATGGAACGGTGTGTTGTTTTGCATTGCTAGTCTTTGACTACTGACAATACATCACAACTGCATAATGCAACCTATTGGATTCTTCTATCTTCTATATAAATAAAAAATAGTGATTAAAAAAAGTGTTGCATATTAAAAAAAGGCAAATTATTTTAATTTAAATAAGAATTATGTGTTTTAACTTACTGCAGAACATAACCATATCATACTAATAACGTTCATTAACAGTACAAAATGAGCCTCACTGAACCTTGGAAAATTCAATCTAATGTTGCCAAACACATTTCTGTAACAAAATGGATGGGCCGTTATTAACAGGTGTGTGTGGGTTGAAATGTAATCATACATGTATAGACCCACGCAGAAGGATAATGTGAATTAAAATAAATACATTGTGTGCACACTGCACATACACTTGAAACTAAGAACATACTGATGAGTAGAGAAGCCTATGAATCAGGAACAGAGAGAACAAATATATCATATACAGACAGAAAGAAGAAAAACAGAGATTAAATCAAATTATTAATAATCTGCTGCAGGATTGTCAAAGATATTATTTTATGTAGAGGAAACAATCCCCCCCACCTCTTTTTCCATTACACTGGACAGACATACTCATTAAGGATAAACGTTAACCTGGTCTCCGGTGTTAATGTGCCAGCTGGAAAAAAGAAATGTCAGGTGTCAGGAGGAAGCAAATAAAAGTTGGTGAGTAGCTTAAACACTGACACCGTTATTATTAGCGCTAACAAAAATTAGAGGCACAACACTGGCCATGTTTGAAAACAGGAGATTTATAATTACTTCTGGCCCTAGTAATACTAATTCAATGGCCATGTTCAGTGTCAGTCATCGACTGAGATATGGGCTTGTTATTAATACAAGCTACAATACAAAAAAAAAAAAAAAAACCCTGACACACCAGGCGTAGGTTTGTGTTAATGTTTGCTTTAAACCACTACATGTATAACGCTATCAAAATAAGTGGTTTTCTGGTTACTTTGTAGTGTTATATTTATTGACGAAATAAGGGCTAGATACTTCACTAAATAAGGTAAACTGATGCAAAATTGCTGTAGTCACTATTAAAAAGATAAAATGGTGGTTCAAATGGTGGCCATTTTACTGTAATCTTAATAGGATATTGTTTTGCTGGCATTCAGAAGATATTTATGAACAGTAACATTCTAGTTAATGTTACCTTTCTCTTGCCTTGATTTGCATATGGTAAAATCAAAGTAATTAAAACTGTAAGTAATTAAAAAGTTTTATATACAAATTTATATAGACATATTCAAAAGTTTGGGGTAAGCCAGTTATATATATTTATATATATATATATATATATATAATCCAGCAAATATGAATTAAAATGAGCAAAAGTGACAGTAAAGACATTAATGTCTTTCTATTTCAATCTTATTAGTGTTTCTATTTAATTAAAATGAGCAAAAGTGACAGTAAAGACATTAATGTCTTTCTATTTCAATCTTATTAGTGTTTCTATTTCAATCTTACTGACCCCACAATTTGAGATGGTAGAGCAAATCCAATTTTAAAAAAAAATTCACAATCTATAGAACACATTTTCAATTGAGTCTGTACGTTAAGTGCTTTGGCCTGGCCTGAACTGACTGAAGAAATTACTACTTCAGATCTAGACCTAAAAACACTCTTGCTACCAAGCATTTGAAAACTTGAAATGCACTTTACACCTCAATATTTTCATGCCTATATGACAAATAGTTAATTAAATTCCTCTTAAGCTAAAAAAGGTGCACAAAGAATGGGAATTACAGGCGAAGAGTACAAAAGGTGACGGCTGATCACATTCAATAGTAATTTTCTTTGCTGAAGTGGCGATGCTCTCAGACACACACACACTTGACCAGGACACTTGATCAGTCCAAACACGAGCTGACCTGCTGTAAAACAAACACTCATGGTCTGAAACCCCTCCAACACTTGACAGCAATCAGGGAACAAGGTCAAAACCACAAGGTCACGTGTCTGGCTTGAGAAACGTACACGTCCAGGCCTGCTAATGACTAGGTTGTGAAGGGAGATGACAGACAGGGTGTGTGAGGACCAAGTGATGGAGCCATTCCAGATGAGAAATTAACACGGATGTGGGACGATCTGGATTAGAAGATGGGATTGTCATCTTAATGCAGACGCTGCAGTCTGCGTAATGGTGCGAAGCCTATGAGGTAAGTGGATGAACTGCAGTTCAATAACAGAGGAATAAGAAAACCATCAGGGATAGGAAGATTTCTCATACAGCTCGTAGCTGGAGAACATGGCTTAGGCCAAGGCGATATCTACAGAGACCCACAGGGGCTCAGCCAAACTAGATTAGTAGTCTAAGAAGAGCTTCTGCCCAAAACCATCTCAATCTCTCACTTGCACAGACACAAGATTTATTCTACAATATAGAGAGAGAGAGAGAGAGAGAGAGAGAGAGAGAGAGAGAGAGAGAGAGAGAGAGAGAGAGAGAGAGAGAGAGAGAGAGAGAGAGAGAGAGAGAGAGAGAGAGAGGCAATTCCTTATCTGGTATTAGAGGAAGTGGTTTTACTCCTTCCAATTATCTTACCTAGGAGGTTTGTCTGAGTTATAGCAACATTTTTTACCCTTGTTTGGCAAGTTTAAATGGAAATATAACTAAGGAAATGAGCCAGAAAGCTTTTTGCAGCTTTTTACACAGTCTAAGTGATTTAAATCCTGGGGCGAAATGATTTAATCTCTAGAAATTATGCTATGGCATGTCAAGACGGTAGTGATGAGGGGACTGTAATTACTGGAAATTCAGCATTGGACAATGACAAATCAGTCTTGATTTCTAATAAAGAGGATGAAAAATGAGGGCGGCTGAGGGGTGAACAAAAGTTTAGAGGTGGGCTACAAAACTTTTGACACGCCACTCTCCCAACATGCAGGAAAAAGTATGTGAACCCTTGGCTTTACCTTTGATTTCTACATATACTGGTCATTTTTTTTTTTAAATAAATAATTATATCCCACCTAAATTCTTCCTTAATGCCTATCTGAAAATCTGACCTGCAATTACAGGAATCGTTTGGTGAACACCGGGACCCTAAATGTTCACCCAGTTCACCCAAAATTTAAACCGATGTACATTAGCAACTATATATACTCATCCTCATATTGTCCCAAACTATGTTCTGATGAAAATAAAAGAAGATATTTTGAGAAATGTCTCTGTGTTTTTCTCTGTGGCCATAAAATGGAAGTCAATGGTTATCAAAACAGCTTGGCTACAAGTTTTATTCAAAATATCTTCTTTTGTGTTGAGAAGGAAATAAAAAAGAGTCAGGTTTGGAACAACAAGAGGGTGAATAAATGATACCAGAATTACAAATTTTGGTATGTTCAATAAAAAATGTCTCATGGTTTGTGTTTTATTTGTTTAAGCAGATTGTGTTGGTCTATTTGTGACAAGATGCAATCACATTTTAGGGCCAATTTATGCAGAAACCAACAGTAAACACCAGGGTTCACATACCTTTTCCTGTATTTCTAAGTTTAATAAGCGACATTTTCAATAATTCATTCCAACTTTTAAGCCCTAACTTCTACATTTAACTTAAAAGGCCACTTAGATTAACACATTTTTGGACGGATAAAAAGATGGAAAAGGCAGTTTAAAAACATAATTACATTTCAGTAAATGTGCCCAGAGGCATAGCAATTAGCAAGCTCTTTTTAACAGTTTAAATCGTTCCTGGAAACATGTTACAACTCTAGAGCGTATACCTGGACCTCCTGAAGGAGCGGTAGGCACTGGGCAAAGAGTGCTTGGTTTTGGATTTGGATCTGGAGCGTGAACGGGACCTGGACCGAGACCTTCTCTTATGTTTCTTCTTCCTCTTGTCCCGTTCTCGATCCCGATCCCTATCCCTGTCCCTATCCCGGTCCCTTTCGGGCCCACGAGAGGAAGATGAGGCAGAAGAGGTGGTCACATGTGAAGCAGGGGTGTTAGCGCTCCTCGATAGTGCGTTTTCCAGGGGCTGATAGTCAAAGCCTGGTATACGAGAAGCATGTTGAGGGATACCGCTCATGGGAAGGTTCGACACCAATGGCTGTAGAGACACAACAAAGGAAGAGGGATTAGACAAACGAGACGTGAAGCACAGCCGGAACAGGCACATGAAAGAAAATGGACATTTTAATGAGCAAAAACCAATCAGGCTGCTTTCTATAGACAGAAATATGGCACATATGAGATGAAAGGTGGTCCCACTGGCTTTCTAAATTTGTGCATCTGCCCCAATCAATAGATCCACAACTGGGTTTGAGTGGTCTCGGGGACCATATCCAATTTAGAAAGGTTTTCGCCATCAGTGTTTGTCTCCATGTGAAATGAAGAAACGTTAGTTTGCATGTGGACGGCTCCCCAGAGCAGTGCCTAAGTCTAATAGATCCTCTTCACTACTTCCACCCCAGAAATAGAACTAATTAAAAATACTGGGTGTTTCGCAGTATAATGAGGGCCCGAAAGAAACATAATTGGCCATTCTCTTAAATCGTAATCACTTCAATATGTGTCTATCTGGTTAAAAGTGATCACTTCTGCTGTTGGATTCACATCAGAAATGGAATTTCAATGAATCAACGTTGAAGCTCAAGCCGTCAGAACCACATCTGCGGGTCTCGGTTCATCACACGCAAGGAATTAAAAACTGAAAAAAAAAAAAAAAAAGACGAGAGACGGCAGCATGTGCTGTGCTCAGTCAAGTCAGGCTCAAAATTGAAAGGCCTACAGGTCATAAAAAACAGCTCTAGATCACTGAACCAGGACGCAATATCACCCTAAAGTATTTTTAAATGTGCGCCAATTAATCTGGAAATAGTGTTCTTCTCTCTCTCTCTATCTCGAATGGAAGGTCTCTTATGTAAAAGATAGCACTGCTCAGGGCAAAAGGGTGCTGAAGTAGGTGGTGTAGATGGGAGATTACAAAGTATATTCAATTTGATAACTCTCTAGTTGGAGTTACATAATGGGACGCAGGTTTGGGTTTGATTTGAAAGGTTAACATTTGGATAGATAATGCCCAAAGGACAGCGTGGTACACATAAACATTGTCACTTGATCAAGTTATACCTTTATTATAGTTAAGTATAACTCGCATGTAAGGGGTTTGTTGAAACCCATAGCTCAAGGTATGAGCGATAGTGATGCCTTCCTTAAGTACCACTAATACACACTCAGGGAGAGGAGCTGAGGAATGCCAAGTCAGCAAAGTTAGAGAACTTAGTCATTGCACATGTTAATAAGGAGAAACTGCTCATCTAAATCCCTACAGTATGAAAAAAAGCTGCTGTTCCACTATTGGGAACTCAATTAAGAAGTCCAAGTGAAAGTGTTAGAGCAAGAAAGATCGAGTGGCAAGACAAACAGCAAGGCCTATCCCTTTCATTTCTTTCTTAAACGTTTTTATTTAGGTGCTTCACACAAAAACACGGTGGAAAATCACAAACTCATACATAGAGTATAGACTGTCCAATTCTAGATACCACCTCATTCCAAGTAAATGGAATGAGGTGGTACTTAGAAAAAAAAGAAGAGCAAATATACAGTCATTAAAACCCGGAGCTAAAATCATCTGCTCCATCTGCAGCGAGAAGTGCGCAGCATTTAATCCACCTGTTCCTCATACTTGCAGAGAAAAACAAACGTAAATTGCTGCCGTAAATTGCTGCCATTTAGTTCACATTCTTTAGAGACACTGCTAGAAACCGTTTTGGCCACAGTAGCACTTTTTAAACCAAGTGTTTGGACTGACAGCTGGGAGAAAAGTCATGGAGGAAGTGCTTCTGGTGGTAGTGTGCAATCACAGCCAGCAGCCATTATCTTGTATATATTTTCCACAGTAAGCATACACTCCAGGTCACAAAAGGCAGGTGAGCATCATCAGAGGAGAGTCAGTAGATCCATCTTCCTCAACTTTTGACATGATCACTTCAATCATACAGATTTAAAGACTACCCGCACAAGGCAGATTTGGCGTGTGTTATGAGAGCCATTTAAATGCATGAGCAGTGGCACAGCACTCAGGATAGTCAACCGCTCTCTCCTTCTCTCCTATAGCCAGCAAAAGTTCAGACACCCTTTTTCATTTAAATAATGACACCTAGAATGAGTCTCTTTGATCTTCGGCAAAGTTTACTTTGCTCTCCCAGGACGCCTCACATACAGAGGCACAGCGACTCTTGCAAAGACATTGAGCTGACACTCAGTGCTACGCTAATTAGCTTGAGCTTCCTGGAACAAACCATTATTTATGATTCTCTTTAGCTTCTCTAAACAAAAGGCCATTGTTTTTCTAATTTTCTAAGAAGCAGCTGGTGAGTTTGGAGTTTAGGACAATTGCTCCAAAGACACTTCAGGGAAAGAGGAGTAGAGTTTATTTACGATTTATCTCTGCACACAATGCGTCACATCTAATGGGAGTCTAAAAAGCTATTATCTTCGTGATTACGAAAGAATGGTCAACATAATTTTCTTTGCCGACAAGGAAAACGTTTTTCCTCTAAAACACAAATTCAACATTTTGATATGCATGAGCTCTAAACCATGGTAGTAGGTATTTGAAGCATTTTTAACATTGATTATAACCTGCGAGTCCACTGAAAGGATTGTTGTAATGGTCTTAGGGACCATGGTAAAGCTTTAATCTTAACATTTGTTTGGAGCATTAGGACACTTTACTCTCACGGGATCTCTGATTGAGGTCAGCTAACGATGAAGGGATTTTTAAGATTCTGAAAGTCGTTGTGTGCATGGTCGAGTACCTGACAAATTGCTTGACATCCACTGGACAGTGAAAATGCTAAGCTAAGTAAATGCTGCCGGGAGAATGATTTGATGATTTATGGATTTATGAGAGTTGGAAGGGGAGAAGTAGTAAGCAATTGAAAGGAAGCGGTAAAGCTAATGGATCATGTTGGATGACAATTGAGGGATTATATATATATATATATATATATATGTATATATGTATGTATATATGTATATATAAAAATGACTGAGGCCAGTTCAGTGTAAATTCCCTTAGTCTGTGCAAACAATGCAAGCTGGTCCCAATTTTCGATTCAATCATCTGAGTGATGCAGCATATCCTGTTTTTAATAATAGAGATACATGGAAAAGTATGTAAACCCTTTGGATTTAACTGGATTTTTTAAGTTATGATAATATGCAAACACAGTCTGCTTAAAGGGTTAGTTCACCCAAAAATGAAAATTCTGTCAGTATTTACTCACCCTCATGTTGTTCCAACCCCGTAAGACCTTCGTTCATCTTCGGAACACAAATTAAGATTTTTAAGATATTAAGATCACTCCTGCATACTAGTCCATAGGCTTCTAGAGGAAATGACACTTGCTGTCCTCGAAAAGTCATTAAAGACATCGTTAAAATAGTCCAAGTGCCTACAGTGGCTCAATCTTAAGTTTATCAAACGACGAGAACACTTTTTGTGCGCAAAAAACAACAAAAATAACGACTTTATTTCAACTATTCGTTTATTTCTCTCTCTGCCTCGAGTCAGGTTACTAGTTTAATAGCGTAAGCTTCTGTTATTGTACGTCACACGCATCACACACGACCAGCGTCGGCCAATAGTGAGCCTTTGTGTGACGTAGCTCTACGCTATCACACAACAATAACTGACTACAGGCCCATAGAAAAGGAAGTAAATCTTTGAAATAAAGTCGTTCTTTGTTTGTTTTGGCGCACAAAAAGTATTCTCGTCATTTGATAAACTTAAGATTGAGCCACTGTAGTCACTTGGACTATTTTAACGATGTCTTTAATGACTTTTAGATGCCAGCAAGTGTAATTCCCTCAAGAAGCCTATGGACTAGTATGCAGGAGCGATCTTAATATCTTAAATATCTTAATTTGTGTTCCGAAGATGAACGAAGGTCTTGCGGGGTTGGAACAACATGAGGGTGAGTAAATACTGAGAGAATTTTCATTTTTAGGTGAACTAACCCTTTAAACAAATAACACATAAACAAGCAAATGAACATTTTTTGTGAACAGTTCACATGCAGGGAGGAAAAAGGTATGTGAACACCTACAGTAGGCTAATGACTTCACATGAGTCCTTGAGTTCAATAAATAAGTCAATTTCAGAGGTCAGTCATCCTGTCCTTAAAAGGGAATTCTGGGTTTTCTAAAAACTAAAAGCACTGCCTTATGTGAACCATACCACAGGCAAAAGAGAGCTGCGAACATCTAAGATTGAGAACTGTTGATCTAAATAATGCTAAAAGGGGTCTCTAAAAGCATTGTTGTTGACTGGACTTGGGTAAGACAAATTGTCTTTTGAAAATAACACCCACAAATTTGCAAAACAGTACCTGGATGTTCCATCACTGACTGTGAAAATATTCTGTGGCCAGATTAAACTCAAGTTGAGTTGGTTGGAAAAAAACAACAACACTGTGGGGAGAAAAAAAAGGCACAGCACAGCAGTGGAGGGGCCAAGATGGATTTATGCTGCTTTTATGCATAGGGTCTGAAGAGCTTGCTATGATCAATGGGCAAATTAATTCTCAAGTTTATCAGGACATATTGTAAGAGAATGTAAGGTCATCTGACCACCAACTGAAGCCAAAAGCACAGGAAAACGGAAAAAGTCTCCAACGGAAGATTATTGACCTCAAGCTGATTGAGATGCTTGAATGTGTCCTTCAAGAGAGTGTTTAATACAAGACATTAAAAGAATAAAGCTGAACTGAAACAGATAAATAAAAAGCAATTGCAACATGTTATTAAATCCAATGGTTTAAATACCTTTTCCACCCTGCGCTGTATAGTGTAGTCAATAAAGTCACAAAAATACAGTGGGGCCAACAAGTATTTAGTCAGCCACTGATTGTGCAAGTTCTCCTACTTAGAATAATGAGAGAGGTACACTTCAACTGTGAGAAACAAAATGAGGGAAACAAAACCCAGGAAATCACATTGTAGGATTTTTTAAGAATTTGTTTGTAAATTATGGTGGAAAATAAGTATTTGGTCACCCACAAACCAGAAAAATTCTGGCTCTTAAAGACCTGTAACAACTTCTTTAAGAACCTCTTCTGACCTCCACTCGTTACCTGTATTATTGGCACCTGTTTGAACCCGTTAGCTGTATAAAAGACACCTGTCCACAGCCTCAAACAGTCACACTCCAAACTCAACCATGCCCAAGACCAAAGAGCTGTTGAAGGACACAAGGAAGAAAATTGTAGACCTGCACAAGGCTGGGACTAGTGAATGTACAATAGGCAAGCAGCTTGGTGTAAAAACAAAATCAACTGTGGGAGCAATTGTAAGAAAATGGAAGAAGAGGATGCAATCCAGAAGAGGATTGGGAGAATATCATGTGGTCAGAAGAAACCAAAATAGAACTTTTTGGTAAAAACTCGGATAAAAATACGGAAAAAATATGGATATACTGAACATCTGCGATTTCAATGGAAATGGCTACATTTCAACAAATGGCTGAATTCAGTCCTGTCTTCTGATTAATACTGGTGGATGAGCAGTGAATGATGGATGTGTTCAGATTAATCAAGTAAACAATGAATAATCTAAAAACTGGCTAGTCATTATGAACAATCTATGAATGTTTCAATGCTAGTGGAGCTCTTATCTTCAGAGAGTTAGAAATACTGCTTTTAAGTCCAAATAATTGGCTTGTTTTTCCTGCAGTATGCCAATATGATGAACGGACATCTGTCAGAAGCTGCCTGGTAGAGTAACGGCAACACAAGGGGTTTTTACCATAGGCTGTAAAAAAAAAAATAATAATATCCGTGACATCACCCGTAGGTTTCTGAAGAGCATTTTTGAAGGGGGTGAAGCGCTGCAAAAACGGATTTACTAAATTAAACTATGGACAAAAAAAATATATCCTTTAAATAATGTTTAAATAAAATGTATTATTATTGTCATTAATACATTATTATTGTACATTTTTTGCAAACTGGATATCTATCCTGGAGGACAACCACGCTTTTTTCTACAAAGTATTTCCATACTGGCCATAATCCGCTTCACAAGAATTCGAGGGTGCTTCACTTTCAATTTCAGCTGGGTCAGTGTCACTTTTCTTTTGCGTTTTTTCAATCAATGCAGTAGTTTCCAGATTTTTTTACTCCCTTGTATTTTTATTTTTTACTCAGTAACAGATATGATTTCAAATGTAGCATAAAATAAGTAAAAGTAAAGTAAAATAAGTGTACTGTACTTAAGTAAAAGTACAGATTTTAAAACTACGTAAAGTAGATGTAAACATAAAAACTACTCAATTACGTAACGCAAATAAATTTAATTTGTTACTTTTCACCTCTGGTGGTCGGTAGATGAATTGCAGTTTAATTCACTTCCGTTTTGGTTCACTTCCAATTTTGATACAACAGCAAACA
Source organism: Pimephales promelas (assembly GCF_988280905.1). NCBI lineage: Eukaryota > Metazoa > Chordata > Actinopteri > Cypriniformes > Leuciscidae > Pimephales > Pimephales promelas. Next base: position 19,522,774 of record NC_142787.1, read on the forward strand.
CTAACACTATCCTAACCAATATAAAATGTTGGGGCCCCGCCCCAAACTCACACCATTGGTTGACTCCCTGTTGCCAGGTTGGGATTGTCAGGATTCTCAAACAAACAAAGCTTTGTTTTGAAAGCACCACAAGCATGCAGCCTATGAATGGCATATGGATTTCTCTGCATATAATGCTGGGATAGGAGGGGAAAACTGAAAACAATTGAGGAATGGCCTTCAAATTTTCATATTGTCAACTAAGCACAGAATTTACACCAACAGCTTCAGAAATCTTTATATCAGCACAGATACACACTACACGCTTCATATCTTCAATCGTTGCATTCTCGTTTTGCACGAACAAAAGAGTGGTGCAACGGCACTGAGTCTCACCCCTGCTTTTGTCAGTAATCAGAAGAGAGTTTCCTCTTGAGTGCCGACTGTCTTGTTAAAGCAGTACCTGTTGGGAACGCCTCTCCCACAAGCGCATTTTTTCTTTTTTTATTAAAGAACAGCTCAGATACAAAGAGCCAAATCAATTAAATGGTAAATCACACATCAGAGGAAGAGAAGAACCACAGAAGAAGTATGTGCAACTGGGAGTGTGAACATGCTCAGAAACACAGACACACACTAAGGGCACATCAAATAGGTCCCGACAGCCTCACATCCAGGTTAAAAACTTTCACACATAAAAGAGAGTACAAATGTGACATTAGAGTGTCAGATGTCGGCTGCCCATATACTCACTGTCAGATAATTAATAGTTTAAAAACAGAAAGCACTTTATTAAACTGCCAAGGTCTAATTTGATTGGCCGACTTGGCAAGAACTGCACACAAGTTTTTTTTTTTTTTTTTATCAGTTTGCCTAAAATTAAAACAAAGTCATGTTTACGCTTTTTAGGATGTAATACTCACTGGATTTTCCAAAGGTTTCTAAGTTAGTGAAATCAAGTCATTTAAAGATATTAACAGATTTTGGAGGGCATTTGGACATAAACACACTCCTAAATGGATGTAAAAAACCAAACCAAACTGTGGTTGGTTGTTTTAGTCCAGCTAAACATGACTTTGGATAGTGTAAAGTATACCTTTATAAAGCAGTGTAAAAAAAAAAAAAAAAAAAAAAAGCTCAGAGGAATACATTATATTTTAAAGTATATTAAGATGATCAGTTATCTTAAATTGTAATATTATTTCACAATATTACTGTTTTAACTGTATTTATGATCAAATATATGCAGCCTTGGTAAACATAGACTTCTTTTAAAACATATACATATAAAAAAGTACCAACCCCAAACTTTTCAATGTTTTTTTCAAGTTTTCTATATCTCACCATGGAGAGCAAGTTGAAAACCCTCACACCAAGCACACAACCTGCTCTTCAAAGGGAAAAGGTAGCAATGCTGAAAATAAAACCAATTGGAATCTTAAAATAAAGACAAGAAACGTATAATAAGAGAGGTGGGAACTGGCCTGGTTTATATTTCAGCCGTTGTGAGAACTGCAGTGGCTTCTGGGTATTGCTCTTTCTTAAACAGTGACAGTTTGTGGTTGACTAAAACGACACGCACAGACTGAAGAACGAATGCACTAAAAGAAAAGTGAAGGTCAACAAGGTGGTCATATTGTCACATCTGATGTTCTTCTCTTTCAAAAACAACGGAAAGATGCCACATCCTGTAAGCACGTCTATTCCAGTGTGTTCCATTTAATAATGAAAGGTCAATAATAAGAAACAGGATTAAAGTAAAAGCCATAGCAATAAAGCACTCAATCTAAGACTGATGACACAAGGGTCGCTGGAGATTTGGCAGTCCACCATGAACAATTTATGGTGCATTCGTCAAAGAAAGACGGCAGAACGACCAGCTGGCACAAAGATTTTCTGCAGGCTGGAACATTTCCTAATTAATCTGAAATACACTCAAGGTGAAAAATATGGCTTTAATGATTACATGCCACCTGTTTATTTAGCACCCAGAATAATTCTCGAAAATCTGAGACACATCTAAATTTTCCTGTCCAGTGAGCCAGGAGGTGGAAATTTTGAAGACTGCATATATATATAGTTTTCCAGATAAACAAATACAAAAGCATTAACACATGCAAATACAGACGCAGCCATACTGGTATTGCTGACAGTCTTAAAGGAGTAGTTCACTTTAAAAAAAAAAAAAAAAAAAAAAAAACTTTTGCTGATAATTTACTCACCCCCATGTCATCCAAGATGTCCATGCCTTTCTTTCTGCAGTTGAAAAGAAATTGAGGTTTTTGATGAAATTATTCCTGGATTTTTCTCCATATGACATGGGGGTGAGTAAATTATCAGCAAAAGCTTTTTTTTTTTTTTTTTTTTTAAGTGAACTACTCATTTAAGAGCTCAGTGATAAATACTAGCACACCAGGGATCTGCACATGTACAATTTGAGCCCTTCAATGAACCATACAAGAATGAAAGAGAGAAAAAGTGAGTAAAAATGTCAAACATTTGCCTTTACTCATAGTTATTCCAAAAGCTCTTCCAACTCTCTTCAGTGGAGAAGAATTTGGCAAAATGCCTGAGCTGCTCTTTAGCATACACTGGAAGTGGATGGGGACCAAAGGTGCAGAAAAAAATAACACAAAAGTATCATAAAAGTAGTCTTTTAAATATGTAAAAACATTTGAATCTAACCTTTATCCACAATAAAAAGCCTTTTGTGAAATGCAAAGGTTCCAAGAATGTAAAAAGGTTCTTTAAGGATTTATTAATGCCATTAAATAACCTTTAATTTTAGGAGTGTATAACTCCTTTTTTTGAGTCAAACTAATTGAAAAGGGGGGTGTAACTGATGAAAGGCTTTTCAGTTGTGGGTAAACTATCCCTTTAAAATGAAGTTTCTCGCTTTTGAATGACATTTGGGATTTGTGACAAATGGTCCACTGGTGAAAACAAGATCTTTGCCGAGGTAAAAATTCTTTTTACTGAGAGCTAATCCGTAGCCAATTTGCTCAATTTAGGTCAGGATAAAAGTTATAGTGGGCACTTAAATCTTTGCCATGGATTTATGTATAAACTAATTAGATCAAACCCAGGCACAGTTGCAGAGATCCTCAACAGTTTCAGATCGCCTCAGTTCCTCTGGGTCTATCGATTCCATTTCCCTTTTTACTTCTGTCTTGTGACTATGAGCAGGGGAAAAGGATGGCTCTAGTAAAATACTTGCCTTAACTGAAAAAAAAAAACAAAAAAACGTTTGACTTCTCAAAAAAGTCCCACAATAAAACAAACAAAAAAGTGTTAAGTTATTTTTCTTAAGAATTCTGCAGTATCATTTTTTTTTTGTCAAATATAATTATCAATTATGTTATTATTTACCCATTTCACATCTCCAGGGTTCTCAGAAGCAAGGAGTCGTCATACTTGGGTAAACATCTATAGTGCTGAATGGAAACTACAACATATATAATTTTAGTGTTACCATTTGGTCCAATAACAAAATAAAAATCCAAAGTGTTTATTTGACTTAAGAGCTCTTGCAAATTGTAGCCTCTTTTTCCTATTTGTAGTGGAGATGAGTGGTACCCGGTGGGGTCTTTTGCTGTTGTAGCCCATCCGCTTCAAGGTTGTGTGTGTTGTGGCTTCGCAAATGCTTTTCTGAATACCTCGGTTGTAACGAGTGGTTATTTTAGTCTAAGTTGCTCTTCTATCAGCTTGAATCAGTCGGCCCATTCTCCTCTGACCGCAAGCATCAACAAGGCATTTTCGCCCACAGGACTGCCGCATAATGGATGTTTTTCCCTTTTCACACCATTCTTTGTAAACCCTCGAAATGGTTGTGTGTGAAAATCCCAGTAACTGAGCAGATTGTGAAATACTCAGACCAGCTCGTCTGGCACCAACAACCATGCCACGCTCAAAATTGCTTAAAACGACTTTCACATTCTGACATTCAGTTTAAGGTTCAGGAGATTGTCTTGACCAGGACCACACCCCGATTGAGTTAATGAGAAATTGAACAGGCGTTCCTAATAATCAGTGAGTATATATATATATATAGATTTACAATTTAAATGCATCATCACAGTCTGTGAAAAGGGTCCATTGGCGGAGCCACGGATCCCACAGCAATCAGAACTATTTAAACTAGTTTGCCTTATAGCAACTGCCCACTTCAAAGAAAACCAGAGAGCCGTGATGAAGGTTTGTTGGTTCTAGTCAGGATATTGGTCTTTTTAACTGTAATCTGTCTGAGCTCATCAATCAATGCTAAGCTAACGCATGGCTGTGGGTGTTGAGTGGGGGATTACACTGCGGACAGACTATTTGTTTAAAGGAAAATAGCACAGAGGCGTGAGGTTGCACACAGACACTAAATTGAGCAACTACAGGATAAGCTGTCCTGATATTCATAGTGACAGACCTCATAGTGACAGACAGATCCAAGCACAAATCTGTGTCTTGTGCTAGATTGGTCGCTTTTTTTTTTTTGCCAATAAACATGCCAATGTCTGACACTGGAACAGTGGTCAGAGGACGCTTACTCCAAACTATTTCTTGATGTACAGCTATTGGCAGAACATTCAATGGCAATGAAGCATAAAAACGCACTGCACTGATTTAGCAGTTTTTCCAAACGGCTAAATTGGAGTATTTTGCTCTTGTCTGAAGGGAAAACCCAAATGGACTTTTTTTTTACTACTATACACAGAAACTGTTGCAACAGGATTACAAAAAATAATGGCTGAACATTCAATGGCTCGGTTCATTTGGGGATTACACTAGTCAGCTTCGCAGTCGTAAACAACCAAATACCATGTATGTAACTATCTATATTTTTTTCTTTTATATTTTGAGGGCACTTGATGGTACTGAACAATATTACAAATATTTTGTGTGTTCACATAGCAAGTGGGACAAAAATTGCAAAGTTCTGTACCATTCAGGTAAATATTTAAAAAAATAAAAAAAATAAACTAGAATTAAAAAAAGGCAAACAGTGCCAGAGGGTTAAATTAGCAAGAATTAAAATAAGAAATTGGAATGAAGTGAATAAATAAATAAATAATAATAATAATAAAAAACTCTATTTAGAGTTATTTCCAAATGGATTCTTTTGATGTATATGACATGCTCGCTTTGTTTTGATTGACCCTCTGGCTACAACTCTCAGAAACACAGAAAAATGACTTTCTTGTTGCACAGAAGGTGCATTTCTGTAAAAATGAAAACAGCAGCTGAGCAATGCAGACACAGGCGTTCTTCTTTGTCAAGTGTTTTTTTTCTCTTCTTTCAGTCCTCTTCTACCCATGTTCTTTCTACAATGCCTCCTAAAGACGCAAGCTGACTCACAGCTTCAGTCTTTCGTCTTATTTTAGATCTCGAACGCAGAATTTTTAAAGTTAATATCATAATTCTTTCATGAAGGCAGTGCTTGAAGGCAGCCTCCAGACTCAACATGGGTCTCAAACTCTAGTTGTCTGTTTCAAAAAAACATGTTTAGTGGACTAACGACACTTGAGATTGTATTCCTTGAGAACTGCCTTTTTTCCCTTGCATATTATCAGCCACAACATGGAATTCATAGCGAATTGTAAACAAGCAAACAAGCGAGAGACGCAACTCTCAGAGCACTAACAGAACCAAACTTTTTGACAGTTTCAAGCATGTAGGCTTGTGTCGTTGTTGTCACCTAGTCTAGAATTTTTTATATTTATTTTTTAAGCATGTGGGGAAAAAATATATATATATTACAGTAAACTAGTCACTTTAACAGAACTATAGCACAACACTAAAGGCCAAAGCAAAATGCAGAAAGAGAACATTTACTTGGCAGAATTTGAGGACAGAATATTAACAGATCTCCATTTTTAAATAACACATAAACCACTATTTTATAATACTTCTAATCATACGTGTCTAGACAACATTCTATGTCTGAATTATGTGGTTAAAGAATAGCATTTTGGATAGGGTCTACCTTTAAATGGGAAAAGAAACAACAAATGTTGCTGAATATTGAATTTCCCATTTTCGAAAAACGGTCTGTCATTTTCACTCAGCTGTACAGAAGCTAAAACATTATCAATCACTTCACTCAAGCAAATGCAAATGCAAACACAGCAGACCATTTGACAAAACTGACGCCATCAGGAAATAAACGTTTTAAATCACAGCGTGTCTGAGCCTTGAACAAAATAACGCAATGATCATGAACAAACATGAATATTGACATTCATCATAACATTATGGTGGTCAAAGCAACAACAAAAAAAAATGCATGTTGAGCTTTAGGCGCTCACAAACTAAATGCATGTTTGAATGTAGAGATCTTATTCCCTCTCACTCTCCCATGAAAATTTAATAAATGTATTTTGGTGCTTTGATTACATTCATTAATAGCAAGACATATGAGAACATGCATACAATGCTTAAAGTGGACAACCATATCCCTGTATCAGGTTTTATCGATTCAGATAAAGCCTGCCAAAGCTTTGGACAGACTGAGAACCAGCTGTTCTTTGTCCATTTTTTATGCTCTGCTAACTAATCAATTTTAGTTTCAATTATGTATTATACTTGCTTACTTTCAGATGAACCTTTTTTTTAAATTATTCATAAACTATTATTCAAAAAACAACATTAACAGGAGTTTATGTGGGAGAAAGAACAATTGAGTCTTTAAAAGTGACTTCATTGATTAGTTCAAAGGTAATAAAAGTAAAAGTAGTCATTTATTTTTGATTAATTATTATTTTAAAAGAATCTTTCTCTCTCAGAACCATGTTAATTTTCACGCATTTGAGGCGTGGTTTACGAATTCCTAGAGCCATTTATTGGGTGCTACGATTGTCTATCAAATGCGCCTGTACGTAGGTCATGGCCAATCGTTTCAATTATACCAGACGACGTATATAGAGCGACAGAAATTAGACAAGAAAGAAGACGATGGGATTTATTTGCGTTCTAAACTACTTCATCGAAAGGTAACTTCATGTCTGCAACCATGTTTGATCCATAGTTATTAAACAAGCATGCCGCACAAGCCCTCAAAAGTGAAGCCAAAACGTCTTGATCGACCCCCGGTGACCGGTCCTAGTATAGGCCATAAACCCCGCCTCCAAGTGTTATACAACGGGACGTGAGACCAACTAAACGATTACACTTCACATATCATTTTATAGTTTCTGTCATTTACTGTAGTTTCTATCACGTTACGTTGATGTAATTTCAAGTGTTTGTTTTTTAAATAAGTTTTTTTTTAGTTAGTTTGATGCTATAAAAACAGTGCTGTGACATCATTTTGACAGCTGTGATTGACAGGTTCTCTGTGCGAAGTAGTCACTGAAGCACCAAACAGACTTTTTTTTCATAATGTTGACAATGTGGTTAGTAATTGTATTTACCTTATTTTAACAAAGTACTGCAATCAGAAGACATCATTGGCGAGGAACGGAGCAGATAGAAGCCACAAAAGAAAAGTGCAGGAGCGTGTGCTTGCGATGATTTCAGTGAGAGTCAGGGCGGGGCCTTAATTTTTGCGGCTTTACTTCCTGCTCACGACAGCGCATGTCTGGTCCCAAAAACGCAAGTGCGCAGACTCGAGTCTCAAAATGTCAGTGCTCAATCGCGATACTGGCGGCTTCAGTTCTCTCCAATGGAAAAGAGCGAAGGGGCGTCGTCCATCTTTTTTTTTTTTTTACAGTCTATGGTATAAACAAACTGCTTTGGTGTGTCCCTACCCGTTCTGTGATTGGTCCCCTCGCTGAGGCGAAAATTTGGTCCATGGTATCCAGAATGCCTAGCAACGTGAATATAATCGTGCTGCGCAAAGGCAGTATGGGGAAACCAGGCTAGTCACATTTGTAATGGGGGGGGGAAAGGGGAAATAAACTGGATAGAACAATAAAAATATATAGAAAAAAAATACAAATAATTAATAATACAAAAACAGAATGAGCTTAACAATTTTTTAAAAAGAGCTAAATCCATTGCAGAAATATGGAAAAAGCTGCTGATGGAAGCAGAAAGACTCTGCTAGGCTTCACTGTGGTGTGCCACCTGGATGCACAGATGACTGACCACATTTCCTGTTTCAACTTGGCATTTTATGAGAGAGACCTGCCAAACAGCATTTAATGTGATAAAAGGTTGTAGCTAAACATCAAACAATTAGCAGGGTCTTATTTCCACTTTAAAGCTCTCCTGCCAGTCACACTAAATCTAATAAGCCCTGCGACAGCAGTACAGATCAAGGTTATTTTATTTTCTCTGTTTTCTGTGATCTTGTGGCATGACCATGTTCATTAGCTAGCAAACAAGAGATGAACTGCTACAAAACCGAGCCCTGCCAGAAGCACTCTACACTATCTCCAGAAGAAACAGAAAACTCTTATTGAACAAACAGGGCTGTAGTCACGGCCAGCTGGGATGAAACAAGATAATTGGTTCAACAACGCATAAATGTACGACCACTCATAAATGTAACGTCAGACCCAAGTCTCATTGAGTTCATTTTCCCGTATTTGAGGCGTGGTTTACGACGTAAGCCCGACTAAATCGATCCAATGGCGGTATTCGATCAGCGGCGAAGTCTGTTCCGTTTTTTCTCATGGTAAAGGGAATTTGATTAAACGCCATACATTTTTCATATGTATTCTCTCGTTATTTCACCGGACTCCAATTAAAAGGGTTTTTAACGATATCTGTGTAATTAAATGCAAGCAAAGTTGACTAATTCTTTTTAACTCTAATGAAATCATTTCAAAGTCAGCTAGACGAATCATCAAATGCAACAATTTATTACGTCAGGTAAATTTATCATCAGTTCAAAGATAATCAATACAAAATATAAAATATTCTGGAATAATGACGGAAATAGGCTACGTGAGTCTCGCAAACTCCAGCCTCACAGGCTCATCTGAGATGATACTGTATCGATACACGGGCGCCAAGTATCGATCTTTTTTTGCAATATTTAACTTTCCGTTTTTCTTTTTTCTTCATTGGTTTCTCTATTTGTCACTGCTTGAGAACATGGGTTGAAACCGAAATCGCCCCCTAAACCCCTTATTCACTAAGTTAGGCCTATTCCACAAGTTAGTCCACTAATACTGTTCACTTGAGGGAGTGAATGAAAACGAGTGAGCAAATTCGGACAGCCGTTGAGCGTAAACTGTAGGCTACACGTTAATGCAGTGCAATGTGGGACAGAGATGCGATCTGACACACATCCCATTTTCTCACAAATGTTCATTTAAGACTTTATTTAAAATCATTTTAGACAGCACTTAAGAGGACATTTGACAAAACTGACATTTTGGCATAATTTGTGTTTAATGATTTGTTCAAGCCCGAAAGAGAACTCGATACTGACGCGTGTCTTTTCTGTGTGTGTGATACAAGCAGGATTGAACGGATACTGCGCAATTGCGTTAAAAATAGTTTGTTCTGTGGGTTGTGTAGGTTGTGTGTGTGTGTGTGTGTGTGTGTGTGTGTGTGTGTGTGTGTGTGTAATACAGGCAGCATTGAACGGATACTGCGTAATTGCATTAAAAAAAGTTTGTTCTTTTAAGATAATGTTTACAGAATTAAATGTAACATGTAATTAAAGTGAGGTGAGAAGTCTTATTTTCCTCATTTTTTGTAACATCTTTGGATAATATGGGGAACATGAAGTGCAATATCACTGAATCGAATCGCAATACTTGCTTGTATCACAATATATTGAGAATCGCAATAATATTGAATCGTGGCCCAAATATCGCGATACTATCGAATCGTCACATTTTTGCCAATTCCCACCCCTACTGCCTAGCAGCGTGAATAAAATCGCGCCACGGTAGGGCAGCATGGGGAAACCCAGGCTAGCTACTTGCAGTTATTAAAAGAATATATAGACACTGTAGCACATCATTGGTTTAGTAAAAGCAAGGGAACATGACCTGATGCATGCTGAATTGACTTGATTTTTGTTGCCATAGCAATAAGTAAATCACCGAAGGCTGTATATCTGGATGGTGAGAGCTGCAAGCACAGAGAGAGATGTGTGCAGTCTCTTAATTGTGCTGTTTTCTCATCAGGTACCCCTTTTCCACCAACAAGAACCAGGTGACGGTTCAGAGCTAGTGCCGGTTCAGAGTTGGTTCAACTGACGAGCTTTCAAAGAACCGGTTTGCCTTTCCACAGGCTAGAGAGCCATCACAGAGCCAGATCTTACATCACTGTATACATCTCATGTTGCCCAGCAACGCTAGCACGGTGCACACAAACACACCAGGCTATTCAACGCCTGCGATATGTTATGGCGCCTGCGATATGTTATGGCGCCGTTTGATTCATAAACAATATTTATATTTAATATTTATATTTAAACAATATGAATGTAAGCCAGAGGAGAACTGGCCCCCGACTGAGCCTGGGTTCTCCCAAGGTTTTTTCTCCATCCAATCTGATGGAGTTTGGTTCCTTGCCACTGTCGCCTTGCTTTTGGCTTGCTTTGAGCTTGCTCAGTTGGGGTTATTTAGTGTTTAGCAATGTTGTTGATCTGTGTTGTGCTACTTTCATGTTATCACTGTGAAGCTGCTTTGATACAATCTGTATTGTGAAAAGCGCTATATAAATAAATGTGACTTGACTTGAAATGTGACTATTCGAGATGGTTCGGTACTGCGAATCATTGCTGCTCCGATGCATCTCGAACAAGCCTTCCATCAACAATGCCAGTCGTTGCCTTACTATTTATGCTCATGGCTTTGCAAACCAACATCGGTATCCAAACACGGCGAATCCAGCACGTTCGTGCAGCAACTTGCATTAAGGGAGATTACAATCGAGCTGCTATTAGCATGATTAGCTGCTATTTAAAAAATGGCAGTCACAAGTTTCTATTCGTCTTGTTGGTCACGGTAACCCCGCCCCCAGTTGCTGACGGAAGTGGTTCTTACTTCCAGACCAGCAATGATTTGGTGATACTTAAGAACCACTTTTACTGGTTAGGAGCTGGTGTTTTTGTGGTCGAAAAACAAAGAACCAATTTGAAACTAGGCTCTGGCGAAACTAGGAACCAGCACCAGCTCTGCCTTGGTGGAAAAGGAGTTTGAGAGACGTGCGGAAAGATCCAGAAATGAATTAGCCGGGTTGAACAAAACTTGTTTCTATTTTGCATAACATACTTTTTTTTCAAAATTAATTAGTCAATGGAATGTCTGAGCAACTACTAAACAAATCAGTCTCAAGGAAACATTATAATTACATTATAAAAACACGTTCATGCTGTGATGTTTCATCAACAGTGCCATGAAATATAAAAATAAAACAAAATTGGCAAAAGGTTTTTAGATGTTTTACTTTGTAAAATATCAAATGCATTTTTAATGTTTGAAATTAAAATTAATTTAATTTAATACATTTAATTAAAAAAAAATGTTATTGGAGCCTCCATATTATTGTATTGTCAGTCCAATTGAATATAACATAATATAATTTGAATAATTTTCCAAAACAAAGGCTAATTTAATACAAGCATTTTCAATTTTCATCCTAGTGCCAACAGATTGGCCGTTTCTGCCAAGAATCTTCACTTCGGAGCATCACTACTTCTTACTAAAAAGTTAAAGGAAGCAAAGATCAATCCTGCCAACTGGCTCGATCAGAGATCACAGCTGGTATTAAGCTTAAATCGCTTGAAATCATTACCACTCCTGAGTCACCGGAAACAAAAAAAGGAAAAAGAAAACTGAGGCAATGCCGAGGATGATACAACAGTCATGAACGATGACCGATTGCACAGATTTGCATTGAAGACGCAGCTAAACTCCTTGGAGGCATAAAGTCAGTTCAACAGAGTCTACTCAGCAGATAAAGGGAGAACACATCCATATCTACAGGCAGGTAAATAAGCCTGCATAAAACATAAATCAGGCATTTAGGATAATAACAATACAATAATAAACACAACACGGCTCTTGGACTTCAGGCATTTTGACAGGAACAACATCACACCCTGTCAGGTCCAAGAACAATGCAAAGTTTCCAGCAACAATCAATTTGTCTATTCACACTAAATGCTAAACTACTGCACATGGCGTGACAACCACAGCCAATCAGAAGATATTTGATGTTTAATGTTCAGTTGTGAGGAGTGGGAGTTTGGACCAATGAGATTTCACAGTAGGTGGGGCTACCCAAAAAAAAACAACAACAACAACAACAACAAAAAAGCGATCAAGACAGGATTTGTTCACACTTTAGATTTTTTGGACCAAATGTTCAAACAGCAAACAATAAAATTACAGAAAAAAAAAAAAAACTTCATTAAATTATTCATGTGATGAATAATGTCATTTCATGTGATGTTTTCTTGTTTAAACTGCACAAAAAATAAATAAATAAACTAAATAGATTGACAGATTTAGGGGGAAAAGATTCAGGGAAAAGATGTTATGGACAGCTGGTTAGGACAAAAAAAAAAAAAAAAAAATTTAGAGAGTTAGATGCGAGAGAAAGTTTTTAGCACGTCACTTTCTTGCATTGTGGCCGAGTTAGCCAGAATGTCTGTTTCTTTCCTGAGGGTGAATGACAGAAAACTGCTGTAAGCTATTCGAAGGTGCATCTAAAATCAGGCCTTGGGTAAAGTAAAGTAATAGGTTGGAAACTAAATAAGGCGTCTCGCTCAAGTAATTGGGTGTCCAAAAAGAAGGGACATTTATAATGAATTAGATGTTGGGAACGTACAAGCAGTGTTGTGTATATGTAAGCGAGAGACTCAGGTAAAAGCCCAGAGGAAGCAGTTCTGAATCCACCAGCTGCTTCTTCTGATTTCACGCTTCATTGGCCTCATTAATGTGGACCTGAACCGCATGCCTGTGGAGACAATCGGCGAGATTAGTCTTTACCACGGTCCTACTCTCTCACTTTTCCTAACGGTTCCTTCTCGTTCTCTCTCCATGGACACAACAGTACGAACTTTCTGGAGAGGAAACAGTGTTTCCGGTCTGCGGAGAAGATCAGGGGACGTTGGCCATTATAGCAAGAGTTGGAAGAAGATCATGGTTACAAACTCAAAAACACCAGCTGAGAATCCACTCTAAGCAGAGTGTCAAGTCCCAACACAGCGTCCAACTAATTATGTCCTTAAAGGAATAGGTCACCCAAAAATGTAGTTGTCAATTATGTCTCTACAAAGCTATATGGCTTTCTTTCTTCAGTAGAACATTAAAAGAGATATTTAAAAAAAAAAAAAAAGTTTATGCTGCTCAAACTGCAAATAGAGACTAGGTAGCCCTCAAGATCCCCCTCAAAAAAAAGCATCATAAAATTGGGCCATGCGGCTTATGCATTTGTAATAAGTCATTATTCGTCCCAGAATGTTTTATGGTGTTGTTATGGTGCTTTTGGAGCTGTGTCAAGCTTTAAAATATCTTCTTTTACGTTTAACAGAAGAGAGGAAGTCATATGAGTTGAGTATATGCCAATTTTGTATTTTGTGTGAAATTTACCTATTTAGTATTTTATATTATTCAATGAAATGTGTTCTGCTGTACACTGCCGTTTAAAAGTGTGGACACTGAAAGATTTTTTTTGTTGTTGTTTTTGAAAGAAGTCTCTTTATCTCACAAGGGGTTTCCATTTACATTTGATTGTAAAATTAGTAAAAACAGTAATATAAAATATTTCTACAATTTAAAATATCTATTTTCTATTTTAATATATTTTAAAATGTAATTTCATTCCTGTGATGGCAAAGTTGAATTTTCAGCATCATCACTCCAGTCTTTAGTGTCAGATGATCCTTTAGAAATCATTCTAATATGCTGATTTTGAATACATGTTATATTATACATGGAATACATTAATACTTATTTGTATTAATAATACTTATTTATTTGTAATAAAAATCTTTTAACATAAACGCATAAACGCATCCTTGCTGAATAAAAGTATTAATTTCTTTTCAAAAAAATCTCACTGAGCCTACATTTTTGAAAAGAAGATTACACAATTTAAGTGAGGAACACAAAATGAGGACATTTTGATCAGTTTAGTCAAAACTTCGACGGAAAATGACATTCAGGAGCCATCAGGGCTGACAGGAGATAAACGCATACAAACAAACGTTTTTCCTGGGACACACCAGCTTTGTCTGCACAACTAATTAGGAACTCCTCCTTCCTCAAGTCCATAAAAAACAACTGGGACAGAATTAACAACACACACATATATATATATATATATAGATTATAATTTAATCTCATTTGTTCTGTCAACACGCAAAGTTACATTTGACCCCCAGAGAACAGTGAAAAACTGGTTGTCAGGAATCTTTGTGCAGTAATGAGCATTTCTTCAAGACATGATTGATGGATCAATAAACTATGTTGCTTTTCTGTACAGGGGGACTTGACTAAAACCGTGAGGAAACCACAGCAGTGTTATTGAGCAAAAGTCCTGATGTGATGCTGACTGATGAAATAAAAACACTCAGATCTTCAACCGTGATGTCACGGTGCATGATTCTGAAGCGCAGTGCAAGAACATAGAAATTTTTGTCAGGGCAAGCATGTCAAGCAATGCAATGAAAGTGAAAACGATGAGTGGGCGGCTCTTTTCAAGCGTAAGCACTATAGGTAGCAAGAAATCCATCTTCATGGTAAAACAGCACATGACTTTTCCCATGTTAAAGACATGACTTTAACATGGACAAGACTATAATTCTAACAAATGCAAAAATACTGGCTAAAGTTTTGTCTAGGCAATATATAAAACTAGCAATTTATCAATTAAGCTTTCTTATTCACTTGTTATACTACCAGTTGAGAGGGACAATTTCAAAGGGAACACATAAATGAAACTCACTTAACAACAACAGATTCAATGTCAATATCCTAACATATAGAATACCCTTAAAGGGTTAGTTCAACCAAAAATATATATATTTTTTAAATCTGCTTAAATCTGTTCCTCATATAAAGTCTCTTAAGTCGAGTCTCTAAAGAATATTTGGACTAAACCACTCGAGTCATATGGATTTGTTTTAAAATCTCTTTATTAACTTTTTGAAGCGTCAAAGTGATAGTTGTGTAGATTGTCAATGGAGACAAATATCTCAGATTTCTTTTAGGATCTCTTCATTTGTTTTGAAGATGAATGAAAGTCTAATGGGTTTGACAATTCTTTCATTTTTAGGTGAACTAACTTTTAAATAATGTATAGTTGTTGGTACACATCAAGCTTTTCTTGCGATTTTGCCACCTGTCCTGTGTACAGATTCTTTTTATTGTAGGTAACCACATTTTTAGGTGTAGTGCAGGAATTTAGAGGCTGTCTAGGTATATGTGAAGGTAGATGGGCAATGCTGGAAAACACACACACACACACACACACAAACAAACCTCAGATGCAGCAGCGGTTTCCTCTGTATGCTTGAGTTCAGCCTCCGGCCCTCGGAGGGTCTGCAGGAAGAGGGCGGCTTTCCTCTTGCGCTCAGCCTGAAGCTGCCGCTCTTTTGACTCTTTGGAGGCTTGAGCCAGTTTCTCTCTC
Organism: Pimephales promelas; assembly: GCF_988280905.1. NCBI lineage: Eukaryota > Metazoa > Chordata > Actinopteri > Cypriniformes > Leuciscidae > Pimephales > Pimephales promelas. The sequence continues at coordinate 19,538,284 of NC_142787.1, forward strand.
GCTGCTGCTGCTAACCGGTCCTCCAGCTTCTGTTTGGCTGGAAGAGAAAAGAGAGGAGAGGTCAGACACACACATTTGTCTTGATACACACCATATGCTCTAAAAACTAAAAGCATGTGCGAGTGAGCTTGCGTGCCAGTGAGCAAGCAAACGCAAAATATTTCTAGATGAGGTGACTCAACTTACCTGCTTTTGTAAGCCTCATAAAAACTGCATAGAGTTTAAAAAGCTACAAGCTAACGATGCGTCACATTTTAATGTTCCGCATCTTACACGAAAAAAAAAATAACATTCACTCTCTGCTTAGGTGTTAAAGCCTGCTTGGCTACGGATTGTATAATAGTCGACAGCGTCTCAATTTAGCTACTTCAGGTAGGCAGTGTACTCTTGTATAATTTTTCATGGGAACAGCAATAACAAAAAAAATAACAAAACAAGTCATTATATTATACAAGAACAAGTAGAGAGCCCTGTCAGCATTCGCACTAAAAATAGGTCCCCTGCCACGAACAATCACATACAACTCCGGAACAAACACAACTGGAGAGAGAACAGAGGCATCTCCTTCATTACGTCATTCTGAGAAAATACTGTGTTGCAGCGAGAGACAGAGTTAGGAACGGAATTTGTGAGAGATGTTCCTTAATCAGTGAAGCTCAAAAGTTATTCGCACCACCATGAAACAATCTTGCAGCCTTGACGTCCTGCTATGCTTTAACCTAGTCTTCTATTAATGGACGACACTGTGCCCTCTCCTTAATGAGGGAGCTTAGAGACAAATCACAATGAAATGACAAATAGAGACTCTTAAACCATTTCAGATGTGTTCTGGAAAGAAAATTAAACAATTTTACACATTAGTTGTACAATATTACAATACAAGTCTTTAGCTGATTCAGTGAGTACCAGATCAGACCAGTTTATAAAGGAATCATTTATATCGATTTTGTTAGCTGAACCACAAATTCAATGAAAAGATCTGAAATGACGTTCACAAATTGGACACTGACACTTCTATGATGAGATCTAGGACAGATCTCACACATACACACACACACACACATACACGCATGCACACACATATACATATATATATATATATATATATATATATGTATATGTGTGTGCGTTTTTTTTTTCTATAGTATAGTTTCCCTAGTTTTATTCCTTTGTTTGTTTTCATTAAAAATATAACCTTGGTGTGTAATATATATATATATATATATATTTATACGTATATACACGTATATAAATAACACACCAAGGTTATAATCGTTAACGAGAACAAACAAAAAAAAGAAAACCTGGGGGTGAAACATTGTCGGTAACTAAAATACATTTATGCAACTACTATTGTTTGGTGAATACATTTTCTAAAATTGTATGTTTTTGTTGAGTTATTATTACACAATCCTTTTTTTCAGACCTTTTTGAATCTTGCCCCAGACAAATAAACCCATATTACAAAAAAAGACTAAATCTAACACTAAAACTAATAAAAACCTAACTAAAACTAAGCATTTTCAAAAACATAAAAAATAAACTAAACTAGAAATCCCACTTTAAAAACTAATTAAAACTAAGCTGAATTTGAAAAAAAAAACAAAAAGTCCAAATTAAATAAAAATAAAAACTAATGAAAAATGCAAAACTATAATAACCTTGTTACACACACGTTGTTGGATAAAAAAAAGATAGAAAGAAAAAGATAGCAAGATAGAATGTTAATAAAAATGAATCCCTTTTTGTGTTCCACTTGAGAAAGAAATGAATACAGACGAGTAAATAATGACTGTTTTCCTTCAGAGGTGATCTATTCCACAAGGTATCATCTAAATTGATCCCCAAAATGTACAGAATTACTATATGTGCCAAAATGGCTCATCATTTTTATGTATAGTTTTTATAACAGTAGTTCTTATAACAAAAGTTGCATTGAAGTTGCAAACAAATCATCCCACGTAGTTTATTTGTTTTTATATTACTAAATCATTCTATTTTATTTTTTCTGAGTGCTTGTGCTCATCCCTTGATAAAGGACTGCAATAACTTGCATTTTCGATGCAACCCCCAGCACTTAACACTTGTAATTTTCTTGTGGCATTTCTCAAAGCAAAGACTCAAGTAATTGTCTGCTTTTTCCTGCAAATGTCCCCTTCTCTCGCATAATTTCTCATCTACACACTTCAAAAGTCAATGAGCAATTGAGGCTTTGAATAACATTGACAAAATCCAATAAAGCTACCTTTTGAAACTCAAATTTGTAACATAAACAGGTAAGCTCTGAGGGAAACACAAGGGGTGTAAATACTTCGCCTCTCAGATTTCACAACACACAACCACAAGAAGCAGCAGAGTTGACCCAATAAAACTCTAACTCATGCTCAAACAAACTCACTCCATTCAGTAACTAAACTAAAGGTAATAGACAGACACGTGAAAACAGACTGGGTGCGTGCTGAATAGTGCATCTGTGATTATTCTTTAACAGCTCTTCAATACAGATTATGTTCCTCTGGACAGGTCGATAGCCATGCAATCTAAGCTAGTTTTGCCACTGAGCGAGGCCTTCTTTGCCGCAGGGCCATTTATTTTACTACACCAAGGTTCCTCTGGGCATCTGGTCTTATTACTGTAATTACGCCTACTTTCCAGGAGCATTACTGCATTTGGACGGAGAGTCTGCCATGTGCAGTCCGGTGTCATTGATAAGATTTAAAAAAAAATCATTTTTAATGAGGAACAAGAAAACCAATGCAAAGCCCACATGCTATAATGAAATGTGTATCTCCTGTTAAAGGAGTTCACACACAAATAATGAACATCTGTCATCATTTACTCACCTTCATGTCGTTCCAAACTCATTTAACTTGCTGTCTTCCATAAAACATAAAATACTGAACAATATACTGGCTTGACTCTTTACCAAAGTAAATTAGTGCTGGGGCTGTAGAACTCAAACTTGTTTGAATGGATATGGATGGCAAATGGCAAGATTGTCTATGAATTCGAACTTAAATTTGAGTCTCAAATTATATCATAAAACCAAATCAAATGTGTTTTTAATTCATAATGGAGATTCATTATGTATATTGAAAACAGAGGCCAGTTCATTATTCAAAAAGTGTCCTTTTGTGTTACAAGTAAGAATGGGTTTGGAATGGCATGAGAGTGATTAAAAATGATGCAGAACTTTCATTTTTAGGTGAACTATCCCTTTAAATGTACTAGGCTATATCATAAAAGCTAAAAACATTCAAGAGCTGATAAGATTTTAAAACTATAAAGTAAGGACCTATTTAACTGATTAATAGTGACAGTAAAGTCTTAGTGTTTTATACAATTTCAAATAAATGCTGTTCTTTCGAACTTTCCATTCATTGAAGAATCCTTAAAAAAGGATCATGTGACACTGAGGACTACAGAAAATAAAGCTTTGCCATCACATGAATAAATTATATATATATATATATATATATATAAATAGAAAGCAATTTTTTTTAAACTGTAATATTTCACGGTATTAGTGTTTTCACTGCATTTTGATCAAATAAATGCAGCTTGAAGAGACTTGACTGAAACACAAGGAGTATTTAAGGTCTTTTTAGCCCATAACACATTTCAATCTCTCATGCACACCTACATGTCTGATTTCTTGTGAAGTCACTGTCAGTATCTTTGATTGAGAGGTGTCCTGCTCGTTTTAACTGTGTGAAACTCTCCCTCTTAATTACGAGAGACAGTTACTGCTGCTGGTGAGCATGGTCCACATGGACAGATCTATTACATTACGGCCCTGGCCCTCGCCAAAATAATTGAATGTGCTGCCAGTCATGTTGATGTGACCGCGATCAGATAATCTCACTATGTAAAATCTCTGAGGGTCAAAAGAACAGAGCAGTCATAGAAGTGTAGCAAAATCCGGTAACTCTTGGCTGAATGCGATCATGATAAACTACTGTTTGTTTTGCAATATTTTTTATCTTGTTACAGTAAAAGATGTTTGGCTTCTAAGCTTCTGGCCATTGAGAAATTACATTTGGGCTGCAACAATTACAGTGAAGGAAATCAGCATGAGTTATTTCTGTAATTCTCCACAAACTGACTCATCTCTTCTGTTTGAACACTTTTTATGAGAGAACAGCCTTGAAAACAGCAAACGAGGGCTTATTTCAATTAGAAATTACTTATGAAACTTAACTTCTGAACTCTCCAGACAGTCATTCAAAGATAAAATATGCTAATAGTACCGGCATTTAAAAAAATGGACAATGGTCGAGAACAGAGTCCAGTGTCATTAAAAAGACAGTTAAAAAATTAACAATTAATTTAATTTTCTTCCAGAATCCTTTGACTTACTCATTTTGAGATATACTCTGGCCACTCTTTTCCATTTAACAAAAGGGAAAGAAGACTTTCAAGCTCAAAAATGGCAAAAAGAACACCACTGAAATATAATATTAATATAATATATATATATATATATATATATATATATAAAATAGTAAAATAGTATCCTCCCTTCTTTTTCTTTAGTAACTTGTTCCTTCCTGCCTGCCTTCCTTCCCTCTTCCTGTCCTTAATTTCTTCCTACCTCTTCCTTTTTCATTCTTAGTTATTTCTTTTTTTCTAATCCTTCCTGTTCTTCATTCATTCTTTCCTCCTACCTTCCTTAAATATTCCAGTTTCTTGATCCTAACGACCCCTTTCCCATCCTTAATTTATCCATCTGTTTCATTCCTCCTGTCTTACCTTGTCCTTTTATTCCTATCTTCCTTCCAACATTCCTTCCCTCTTCCGATTTTACATTCCATCTCCCTTCCCTCTTCCTGTTTTACGTTCTATCTTCCTTCCAACGTTCCTTCCCTCTTCCCGTTTATGTTTTATCTTCCTTCCAACATTCCTTACCTCTTCCCGTTTGTTTTATCTTCCTTCCAACATTCCTTCCCTCTTCCCGTTTTACATTCCATCTCCCTTCCTTCTTCCTGTTTTACGTTCTATCTTATTTCCAACATTTCTTCCCATTTCACGTTTTATCTTCCTTCCAACGTTCCTTCCCTCTTCCCGTTTATGTTTTATCTTCCTTCCAACATTCCTTACCTCTTCCCGTTTGTTTTATCTTCCTTCCAACATTCCTTCTCTCTTCCCGTTTTACATTCCATCTCCCTTCCTTTTTCCTGTTTTACGTTCTATCTTATTTCCAACATTTCTTCCCATTTTACGTTTTATCTTCCTTCCACCGTTCCTTCCCTCTTCCCGTTTATGTTTCATCTTCCTTCCAACATTCCTTACATCTTCCCGTTTTACATTCCATCTTCCTTTCAACATTCCTTCCCTCATCCTGTTTTATGTTCCATCTTCCTTCCCTGTTCCTGACCTTCCTTCATTCCCATTTCCTGACCTTCCTTCACTCTAAAAAATGCTGAGTTGTTTTAACCCATCTTTGGGTCAAATATGGACAAACTCAGCCATAGGGTTAAATGTTTAAATGATATTTTAACCCAACATTTGTGTTTGTCCATATTTGACCCAAATTTGGGTTAAACCAACTCAGCATTTTTTTAGAGTATTCACCTTTCAGAGTTCCACTGAGTTTGGATCAACATGTGTGTGTGCAAATGCTGACAGAATGTTCATTTTTGGGTGAACTAAAATTTTAAGTAAAAATCTTGATGTACCTACCTTGTTTGGCCTCTTGCTCTTCCAAGGACAGTCCCGGTTTCTTCTCCTCAGCCAATGGAGGCTGAGATGGCTCTCTGACTGCCTCAAACAATCCCATGGCCAACTCTACTCCCTCTTGCAATTCTCCCTTCAACCCATCCTCATCCGAGTCATCGTCCAGCCGCACACGATTCTTCTCCAGAGGCAAAAGGTCGTTTTCTTTCGACTTTATGGCAAAGCAGATAGGTGCAAAAGACGCTGGGCAGTGGGTGATAATAGACACGTTTTATTTAGTAAATGGCATTAACCTCATTTTTCCTCACTTAGCACAAATCTACTGCACAATTACTCTCATTACGCTCAAACACATAATCATTAAGTCCAATAGCTCATATAAATTAAGATCAATGGAGACAGAGGGGTCAGTTTTTTTAACGCTATTCGTAACAGCTGCACGAATAATCGCAATTTACATGTAATTGTTCGTTTTGAAATCATAAAGCCAGCGATTGATTTTTATGCTCAGCTTGTCACTGATGTACGGCTCTGTAATATGGATCTTATTCGATTTATTTGTGAATTTGATATATTTTCGTGAATCTCTTTACATTTATTTGTGGATCATAATCTAGTAATTTGGAATAATGCAACAATTCTCATCCCATACTGTAAACACCGCTCCACCTGAAAACACCCCGAGTTTGAGTAACTTATAATGTGCGACGATGTGGCTTTTTAAACAGTATAAGGCAGCCGTGTGTTTATTAGTCATGTTTAATCAAAGCGCTGTTTATACGCTGATTTCACGTAGCCGTCATTTTGAAACGGCTCCGGTGGGAAGAAAACCAGTAGTGTCGATTTTAATCATAGGAGAGTCGCGAATGCGATGGCGTATTGTTGTGTTTAATGTAGAAATCTGTTATTCTAAAAATGTACATACATTTCTTTCATAGTTTAAGACTTCTTTCATAGTCTTTTCATAGTTTTTCTTTAAAAAAAGAAGCAGGAACAAACTATATACATATCCTATATTGGACATTAACATCTAATAGTTTAAATCGCGGCAGCAGCTTCAGGTTGGTAGTCCAACACATTGTTGTCTATCTGTACTTCCGGGATTCTTCGCATCGGAGCCTCGCTTTCGATTTCAAAATTGCAGCTGCGTGAAATCAGCGTATTCAGCTACAGCGATGATGCCCGATAGGGAATTCCCGGAATGATGCGTATTATCGTACAAGGCATATTTGGCATGTCTGCGTGAGAGCGCCATCTGGCTTTCAAGATGGAGTAGCATTTACTGTGCTCCACTGATGAACTGCACATAATACAAATCGCACGTGGTTTCATTGCGATGAATCGTGCAGCCCTAGCCTGAGTAATTAAAAGATGGAGACATGGGACAGTGTTGTAATTTTTAACTACATGGGGGCATTCTGAAATGTCAATGTGGATGACAAGGATGTTCTGAGGTCAGGTGATGGGAGGCGATACCTTTAAGGAGCTTGCCATCGTTCTGCTGCTTGTCAGAAGAGCAGTCCGCTGTGCTGTTGTGAAGCAAGGAACCCTGTAAAGCGGGGACAATAGGAACAGAGATAGGGAAGAGACAAAGTTACTTTACTTTGCAGACACAGCTCAAGGATGAAAATCCTGAGCTCTCAGTTTTTAGACAAAAGCTTGACAGCATTTTAAAGGACTTTCTTTGTACTGAACATGTGATAATTCTGAGCCAGTAATTCCTTAAAAGTACCGTTTGACAGGTGAAGATGTGGATGTACAAGGGGAAATAGAAAGAGTTCAGGCTACAGAGAGAATCCATCTCATTCTTTAAAGAGGGTATATGCGCAATATGATGATGTTAAAGTCCTTTCTGAACTTTTTCTCTCTCTTGCCTTTGGCTTTCTTTACTTTCTGCTTTATTTCCCTTCCTTGGTTTTGGTCTTCCCTTCCTTACCCTTTTACATTCTTTGCTGCCTTGTTTCCACTTTGCAGTCTTTCCTTCCTACTTTGTCATTTTACCCTTCTTTTTACCTGCCATCCTTCTTTCCATTTTGCCTTCTTTCTTTAAGCAATCCTTGCTTCCTTCCTTTTATTTGGCCTTTCATTTGAGCCTTTCTTCTTCTTCTTGCCATTCCTTATTTCTATTTCAACCTTTCTTTCTTCCTACCACCATTCCTTTCTTTGTATCCCTCTTTCTTACTGCCATCCATCAATTTTAACCTTCATTCTTCCTGCCATTCATCCATCCATCCATCCATCCATCCATCCATCCATCCATCCAATAAGACAAAAACAATCTTTCTTCACTTCCAGTTCATGTGCAGAAACAAATACAAATATGCCTTGTTTGTAAACAACAATTATTTTTGCAACCATGATGTATGCCTCAATCATTTCCTCACATCACCTTTAAACAATGAAGAGCAGAAAGAAGAGCATTTCCCACTTGTTATATGGTTTTTCTCCTGAACTCTATTAGGATGAGATTCAGGGTTTGAGAATCACTCTCGAAGCAACGCTGATGGACGAGTATAATCTCAGCAGCGTTCTGCAGCAGAGGAAAAGCACGACAAGTTCGTTCACGGTCGTGTGCAGTGAAAGCAATGCAAGCCTGATGCTCTCATTTATCAACCATCTGCCAGCAGACTGCATGCTCAAAATGTCTAATTCCACCACAATACACATGAAAGTCTGGACTCCACACTGCAGTATGGTGAAAAACTATACACTTTAATGAGGTACAGTGTTCCCACACTAATGAGATGTTATTTCCTTATACTGACCCAAATCTTTTGTGTTTTACTTTTATTCATTTGTTTGAGTCAGCGCAAGAGTAAAAAAAAAAATATATATATATATATATATATATATATTCTACACTGCTGTATGCTAATGGGTAATGACACAAATAACAAAGAGAATCACACACGCTGTGATAATCCCATGTAATCTCACTGCCGGGTTTTACAGTGGTGTGAATAAGTTTGGACACCCATGCTAAAGTTGCCTAAAAAGAGGAATAAAAAATCATCTTTTGGATATTGATCTTAATGCCTTAATTAGAAAAATGAGGAAAACTCCAACCTTTAAGGACACAAATTTTCTTTGTGAATGAATAATGTATCATAAATAAATAATTGTTTTTTCCTTAAAATACAGGGTGCACCCCTAAAAAGTCAGGGCACCCCTATGTTAAATTCCCATAGAGTCAGGCACATTTTTATTTCATGGATCCAGGATAATATGCATCCTGATAAAGTTCCCTTGGCCTTTGGAATTAAAATAGACCCACATCATCACACACCTTCCACCACACCTAGAGATTGGCATGGGGTACTTTCCATAAGATCATCTTTCAATGCAAATCAAACCAGCTATTAGGCTAACTGAAGTAAAACCATGCCAATCTCTAGGTGTGGTGGAAGGTGTGTGATGATGTGGGGATATTTTAATTCCAAAGGCCAATGGAACTTTATCAGGATGCATATTATCCTGGATCCATGAAATAACTGGCTTTTAAAAATAAAAATCTGCCTGACTCTATGGGAATTTAACATAGGGGTGTCCTGACTTATGCACCCTGTATTTTAAGGAAAAACATTTATTTATTTATGATACATTATTCATTCACAAAGAAAATTTGTGTCCTTAAAGGTTGGAGTTTTCCTCGTTTTTCTAATTAAGGCATTAAGATCAATACCCAAAAGATGATTTTTTATTCCTCTTTTTAGGCAACTTTAGCATGGGTGTCCAAACTTATTCACACCACTGTATATGTAACAAGAAAAAAAAAATCTGTGGAAAAAAAAAAAAAAAAAAAAGAGTTTAGTTTCCCTAATGGAAGTTTTCAATATTTTACAGCTCTATTAAGAAGTGTCTGTAGATCCTACTTTAGCCCTGGGTAAGATGAAGGGTCAGGGGGACATTAAACCCAGTTAAGAATCTTTCACCCACAGATGAAAGACATGATGAAGGAATTAAAGTGGGAGATTGGATCTGTGACCAGACATTCAATAAAAAAAGTGAAGAGTAACACTGTGTGGGAAAGAGAGACACTGAGTGGGAAAGAGAGACTGTGTGGGGGGAGAGAATGTTTCAGAGTAGCCTGTACTTCAACTTAGTGCTGAGAAACAAGAACCAGTTTTAAGAACCTTATTCAGATACTTTTAAGAAAGAAAATGTATATAATAATAACAACAACAACAACAAACAATACATGCAAAATAAAGAGGGCTATACGGTTCAATATATTCAGGATTAATTACGTCGTCGTTCTTCAAGAGTCGAAAAAAGATGTGTTGCCGTTTTTGAACCGGAAACGTTAAGTGGAATTGGAAGCAAATCATTCAATTTCTTAAAATCCCCATCACTACCCCTACCTAGAGGAAACAAAAACTGCTCTGAATTACAAGCACTCTCCTGAGCAGTGTATTTTTTCTGCCTGTTTGCTCTGCTTGAAAAATGTGAACTTCAGTGTGCTGTGGTTTCCAGAGAATCCTTCGGTAGAGACCTCTTTTGTCAACTTACATCACCAAATTAATATCAAATGAACATTAATAACAAATCAAGACATGTTGTATAGACTCCCCCTCTGAGCGACATTTTCGAGATTTTCTTAAACACGTTCTCCCCTGTAGAGATGGTGCAATACTGAATGTCTTCATTGTCTTATATAAAGGCAATAATCCCATAATCCTGTTTATGGGTAAAGTCAGCAGAAGAAATGCATGCTGATGGACCATGGCATGTGGAAGTAGCTCAACAATAGCAAACCACAGATGAGCAATGTGCCAATGGAAGAGTTAGAATACTGTAATTCAGAGTAAAATGGCAGGTGCCTCTCACGAGGGATTACAAAGATAATCTGATGCTATAGGAAATATAACTCTGCCATCATCTCTAAGATAATATGATATATGCATAATTAAATTCACTCTCTGAAGTTGATCTAAAGCTTAGATTCCTCTCTTCACACAATGTACAACATCTCAGAATATTTTCTGAGTTCACATTTCCACCCCAATCCCCTGACATCACATTGAATTAATTGGTTCCAAACAGCGGTGCGGTTTCGCCATCAACACAGTTCCACCATGAATACTAGTGACAGCTGTTTAGCTCGGTTGCTATGTAACAACTTGGGAGGCGATGGAATAAAAACAGGAATATATTGTTCACTTGACTTTTTTTTTTTGACTCATGTTTTTGTCTATTTGGTACAGGACTGAAACCTACATGTTATGTTGAATAAAAAAAAAAAAATGAGCTGAAGGATGACATGCAATTTTATTGTTTAACTTACTCAAAGTTTTTGTTAAACAACAGGAAAGCTTAACCTTTTTTTACACCGTGATAAGTGAACAAACAAAACTAAACAGACTTTAAAGCATAAAGGTGAAGGTTTTTCATTAAAAAAATTCCCTTAACCTTTCAAAGAACATGAAAAGACAACACTGTAAATCAACAAGCAGCAAATATAACAAAAGATAAAAAAAACATACCAAAATGCTGCTTAACCTTCAAAAGGTCTTCGTTTCCTGTTTACACTTCTAGACTTCGGGGTCTATACGACCCCAACAATTGATTGAGTAATAGTCCAAAAAATATACATTGTTAATCATACAAATAATATATCTTTTTTTTTTCATTTTTAATTCTCATCTATTCATTAATGCTGTGTTTTTGGAGATATAAAGTACTTTTGTATCCATATACCACATATCCAATTCCTCAACTATATCATTAGTTTTAGTATTAGCATATGAAATATATTTTTTATGATACATTGCATTTATGCTCTAGTAATAAGCCTTCATTTCTGTGTAAAAATTTTCAGATTTATGTTGGATTTTTTTTTTTTTTGAAGAAAATATATTTATTATTATTATTTATTTATTTTATTTTTTTCTCACATTTCCCATTCATTTCAATGTGGGCTCATATCAACCCCTAAGACCAGAAGTGTAAATATATATATACTGTATATATATATATATATATATATATTTTTTTTTTTACATACCTTCAGAACAACCGAATCAAGCCCAGTTTTTTGTGTTTATAGATAGATAATGTATAAAAAGTCACAAAATCGTATTCCACTGAGATGAAGGGAACCTTTTTTTTATTAAGTAAAAGTCGATTGGGGTCGTATAGATGAGGGCTACCAACTTTCTTTGTAACATTAGGTATATGCCGCTATTCAAAACCTCAAGAAAACAGTGTTAATATATATTTAAGAAACAGTTATTATTTGAAGATGCCTCAATATGTGAACTGACTGCATTATATTTCAATTCATATCTTAAGCTGAGAAATTAGAACAAACATGATATAATTATGTGTTAAAACATAAAAGTTATGTGAATTTAAGCAAATGTGCCTTGGCAAAAGCAAATGGTTGTGTCTTGCCTACATGCTTATTGCATTTGTCTTGCATCCAAGATGCCAAGAATACAAGCTGCTCACCTAAGGCATTTTCTGCAGAGACGAGCATAACTTGGGTAAATTAAACCAGAATGTTTTCTAAGATGCATCTTCAAGACTTCCTAAGTGCGGTTTCTCACATCCTAACTCAGAAAGTAACTTTCATGCAAACCGATGTCAAAACTTTCATATCAAACAGACCGAGAACTCCAACGTAAAAATGTCTTACTGCAAGTACAATGTTTACAGACTTTTTTTTCCTGAGCCGTGGCAAAACTGAACAAAAGGATTCACTAAAAGTTCAGGTGGCAGAGACTGCAGAAAGTGAAAGCAAAAACAGGTTTTAGACAACAAAAGTAGTTTTTTTTTTTTATCTGAAAAGTCAAAAGTAGAACCAAAGTGCTCTCCAGACAGAGGAAGACAACAAATCAAGATACCGAGAAGAACATCAACAGAAATATCCTGCTTTAAAGAAACTGGTGACTCTTTTAGAGATGCTGCCCCTGTTCCAAATTTAGTTAAACAGTCTAAATGAGCTGCTGGAGGTCTCGTGAACAGTTTGATTACTTCAACTAATAAAGCCATCAATGGAGTGGCCCGAGGACAGCTGGATTATCTGACGAAACCACTGTCGACATGACACAGCAGGACACTACAACAACACTGGATAAAAAAAGGATACAAAACAAATTGAAATAAAAAGAGACAGCAGGGTGAGGGATGAGAGGTGCAATCCAGGTTCATTTCCCCAGAGGAAAACACAATGAAAGGAAGCAAACAAAGAAAGCAAGGCGACTGCACCTCTTCAAAGGTTAGCTGAAGTACTGCGGACCGAGCTGAGAAAAACAGGTGCAAATCAAGACCAATGGCTTCAGAGCTGCGAGCACGGAGCTAATAGGGCTTTAAAAATGTGTGTTGATATGAAAAGGATGACAATTAAAAGGATGGCTAGTAGCTGAGAGAGTGAGAGATTAGTGAGAAAATGAGAGAGAGAGAGAGGAAGAGAAAGACATCTCTCAATTTATAATAATAATTATATATTATAATTAATATATAATTATAATTATATATAATTAATTATTATTAATTATAATTATTATCTCTCAATTTGTATGTAAAAACAAGTCTACATGCATTTTCAATGGAGCTGTATGGGCCAGACTTAGGCAGAAATGTTTAGCTCATAAAACCTTTCTAGTCAAAATCTGCTAAGCGGTAATTCATGGAACAACAGTTAACAACATTATTTACAACAAGACCAGCATTTTCATGGGTTTAAATAAAAATATTTTGTTATAAGAGACAATAAAAACAACTTTGAGCATCCAAACCACTCCTTTAAAAAAATTAACTTGATTTTCAATTTTGACAAGCCAAACATGTCATTCTGTGAGTAATATGCAATTTATATATTGAAATAAACTTCCGTAAAATTAGTATAATTAACTACACAAAATGTATTTAGAAAATTTCCTGCACATTTTATAAAATCAAACAGTTCACCCCTTACGTACGTCAAGAACTTAGGCTGGTGGTCAGATGAAATATCAGAACTAAAAACATCTATATAACTCACTCCTGATGTGGCAACAATCACTTCACTGAATACATGCTGGCTAAGAAAGAAATAACTATTACTTTACGGTCAACCTGTTTTCAAATCCACATCATTTTAATATCACAAAATCGATGTCCGTCAAAAAATAATGCGCACAAAAGAAAACACAGTAGTATTTATGAGAAGCAGAGCTAAAAGAGAATGAATGGCAATCCAATTAAAAAACGTTGCCAGGTAAGTAAACATCGTTCAAAGCGTTTTGACACAAACTATGTTTTGCACAATTTATGCACAAACTACGCATACTGATTCTGACATTCCTAATTTGAATATTTTCAATAATTTTCTATTCTTGACTGATCTTTTTTTTTCATTATGTTGGCAATAGATGCTAGATTAGTGATCTTGAGTAATGTAATATATTGATGTAATATTATAAACTTGACAGGTGATTTTTTTTTAATTGAAAGTTTGATAAAGTGACTACAGTTGTATGAGGATTGGAACAAAGTTGAAAGACTGGATGTGCACAGCTAAGGTTAGCACTTTCAGTGCTCTAGAAAACTAGACTCTAAACTAGAAACAATATGCACTTTAACAGGCATCTTTAGCAATCTCTTAGCAGTGTTATTCATTATGTATAAAGAAACTACAAGAAACTATTTTTATAGCATTTGTCAACCAATCTTAATATCAATGTAAAGTACAATGAACAATAGTGTGTTTGTGAATTAACATTAACCCAGATGAATAGATGCTGTGAAAAACTATTTAAGCATTTAAAAAGCTAGTCGCTCATTGCGACCCATTTAGAATTTTTACAAACTGAGAGATGAGATGAAATAATGGAATAATCACCAAGACTTTGATTAAATACACTGGATAATTTTCTTTACAACTAAAAGAGACATAATAAACGAGGTTACTGCGTACAAAATGCTAGGAGTGGCGGAGAGACTCTAATTACAGATATAATCTATAATTGATGAAGCAGACAGTCAAAGACAAAGACTCAGCTCATAGGCTTAAAACAGAGGTTTGGGTTTTCAAATATGCCTGCTTAATCACCACAAAAAAAGTGAACAGGAAGAGCTGCTGTTTGTTCGTTTATTCTTAACACCGCCGCTAACGGCCAACCAGATGCTGTAATTACAGGCTGTGCTTTTAAAGTACGGTAGGTATGAGAGAGGATAGGGGAGTTTGGGGGTTTGGCAGAAAGCAGATACCCAGGCACCTCGGTTGGTCCTTAAGAGAACTTAATGCGAGAGCCACAGCCAGGACTGGAGGAGTGTATTGTGAGAAAGTTGTGAAGAGTGACAAATAATTAATGTGATAAGCCTGACAATGTGCATTCAACTATGCATTTTAACACATATTTGACTTAGTATGTGGACGAGAAGTGTTTACATTCATCACGATATCCAACTGACAGCAGAGGTCCCCCTGTCAGAGATGATGCAAGACCTGTTTCACATATAACGCAAGATGAACTGTAGTGTTTTCTGGGTTTATAATGTGCATATTAAAATCATTTCTTAAGGATCATGTGACACTGAAGACTTTGCAATGGCTGCATAAAATGTATCTTTGTCATCACAGGAATAAATGACATTAAAATAGAAAACAGTTATTGTAAATTGTAATAATATTTCACAAAGACTGGCATTTTTTGTTTGCTTTTTGTAAATACTACTGTACATATACAAAAACATGCCAAATAAACAATTAAATCTGACAAATATGGTATTAAAATTTAATTATTTAGCTCAACTAATTAAATATGCGATAGTGTAGCGAATCCACTTGCATCCTTAAGCAGATAGACCAGGATATGCCTTTACCAATAAGTAAATTGGCTCTTTTACATTAAAGTGATACCTTCATTGTTGTTGTTTTTTTTTTTTTTTAAAGAAAGAAAAAAGAATGAAATCCTTATATGAGTGGTCAGTCGTCTCCTCCACCTCATTCTGTCTGTAGTCTATATTCAATAGCTTGTGGATTTTATTCACTTCTTCAAGTCTTTTAAGTCACCAAAAACCAAAGGGAAGTGGTAGCCTTGGATGTACATAAAAAAAGAGAAAGGGACACAGGATCAAAAAAAGATTTAGCCATGGAAAAAGTGCCCTAGAGGGGGCTGTAAAATGGCATGCTGCTAAAAATGTGCAGACAGCCTTTAAGCGTTTCTGTCGTAGCTGAGATACTGGTGCTCAGAGGCACTTCTCAAAGTCACTGACATGAGTAGCACATACCGTATACGTCTGCCAAAGTAAAACATGAAGAGATTATTACAGCTGCCACCTTTTAACATCCAACAGGTCTTAGTAACACCCCCTAAACATCAAAATATATTCTTTTGATTCAACAAAAAAAACTCAAAAAGATTTTTATATAACGCAATGAGCATAATATATTTGGTAAATATTTTGAAATGCATACAAAAGACATGCAAGTGTCTTTCCCTTACTATGGCCCACAAAAGCCACAATATAATTACTGTCTTTCACTTTTCATGCTTTCAATGGGTTATTTCACCCCAAAATGGAAATTATGTCATTAAGGACTCACCATCATATCGTTCCAAGCCCTTAAGACCTTCATCTTTGGAAGACAGTTTAAGACATTTTACATTCAGTCCAAGAGCTTTCTGTCCCTCCATTGAAAATGTATGTACGGTATACTATCCTTGTCCAGAAAGGAAATAAAGACATCAATAAAGACGTTCACGGGTCCACAGTGACGCTGCTGATGTGTATTCGGGTTCCAAAAAAATATGTCTGGGCAAAAAAAATGCAAGTCTTCCTCGGTGTTGAACGAAGTGCACCAGATTCGCACCAGATTACATGTCAGCGTCGTCACTGAACGCAGATCGACAACAGAACCGGAAGAGAATTTTTGGACCAAAATGTATTTCCGTTGCTGTAAAACATTCTAACTAACCCACTGATGTCACATGGACTACTTTGATGATGTCTTTATTTCTTTTCTGGACAAGGACTAACTCTAAAATATCATAAACTGTGTTCCGAAGATGAAAGGAGGTCTTACAGGCTTGGAACAACATGAGGGTGAGTCATTAATGACATAATTTTCCTTTTTTGGGTGAACTAACCCTTTAAAGCAGTCTGCTGGATATAAAAGGGAATGCCGAAACCATGCCAGAGGGTAGAAAAACTAAACACTTCTAAAAACGAGAGCTTTAATTTACTAAGTCTAAGAAAAAACATGAAATATTGGTAGAGCCAAGAGCTGGGAGAAAGAGTAAACAGAGTGGAAAAATAAAAATGCTTGTATTATATATATATATAGTGTCGGTTAAACCTTAACAGGGTGATCAGGATTCCAATGCAAAGTTTAATTTGTAATAAAGGCAGTTATTCTTGTTCATGATTACATGGATATTATAAATAAATGATATAACCCAATAAATAAATCGAAAGAACATGAAATATAGATCTGCACTTCGGATTCTAACTGGAAATCTTTGGAATACTCGTATACTTCTTTCAACATACTACAATTTGGGACACACTAATTTTAAATTCAAACACTATTTAGGACAGATAGTATGCGAATTGGGGTGGGGTGCAGCGATACAAACCATGCAAAGTGGGTGTGAGGACTGGAATTGGGAACCCCTGCTCTTGAGAGCAGTGTAATGAGAAAAAAGATATGCTCTGTTGCAGAAGAAAACTCTGTGTAGTTCAAAAATCCTTCTAATGTATAAAAATAGTCACTCAGAGAAGAGGGTGGAAATGTAGTATTGTGGAGAAAAAAGAAGAACATTTTGATCAAATTTTTAATAACATGTTGCAATGTTTGCGGGGAAAAGGAAAATATCGAATTCAAGCTCAGTTACACAGAGGTCTGGAACTGCAGGGAAATGTTTCCACTTCTCATTAAAAGCAGCTAAAAGAGCGAGTCGCGACCATTTCATTCAAACATGAGAGCGTGCCAAAACCTCAGAGCTGGAACCGCTGGCGGTGCAGCATTTGTGTCTTACGGAGAAACTCAAAGGCTGCCGCACAAAAACATTATTGATGATTTATGGAGTTGAGGGACCAGCCAAACGCCTTGATTATTACACAGGGAAATATTAACAAGGATGTGAGGTCAAAGCCAGCAAAAATTAAAATCCCACTAAGGTTCCTAGAATGCCACACAATAAACTTAGTCAATTTCATTCAAATTAACTTAAGAAACTTGAGTAGTTGTATGGTTAACAGACTGAAAAATCTAATAATACACCACTGACAATTTAGTGCCATACTACACTTGTTTTAAATGGAACTGACATGTAAATCTTGTCTGAGAAAGGTCTGGAAAGATGAGGAGAAATAAAAAAGGACAATCGACCCTGAGACAATTACCATATTTTAAAAGACCTTATTAAACAAGAATGTTTCTCAAAGAGAAAACTTCAAGAACTGTGATGATGGCTAACGCAGACGGTTTTAAATAAGAGACTGGGTCGCAATTAAAAGAATAGGGCCTTTCAGAACCTGCCAGCTTTAAGGTCAAACTTCTTACCCGACCTTAATAATAATTTAAAGCACCTGAACCATCCAGGGTAATATAGTATCCGCTAAAAGTCAATTCACAGTCTCTGAGACTCTCCAGACACAATTCTGCCTTGTAAAAGCTTTATACAGCACAAGTTCCCTCATATATAAAAAGAAAAATACGAAGAGGGAAATCATGTGAAATGTGGTTACATATAGCTGACTTAGAACAGTCAGACTTTGCTGAGGTGAAGAAATCTGAACCAAATGTCATTTGCTTTGAAGAAGAACCCAGAACATCAAGTTTAAATGCTGGCTGAGACCGACAAATTTACAGGGCTGCTGAACTTTGCGAATCACGCCAAATGTCCTCTGAGGATCCGGAATTAGTGAGTAGGAAAAAAGGAATATACAATTGGATAAAATGTTGTGTTTGTAATACTAATGGTATTGATTTGATACAACTTGTATTCACCCGTAAGAGGAAAAAAAGCTTTCTGGCATTTGGTAGGACATGGGTTTTAATGAGGCAATGGGCAATTGGTTGTGGGATGGTGTCCTTGAGGTATGCATACAAAAATTTTAAAAGAATAAATTGATTTCCACATGCTTGGAGGTTCCTCTGTCCTTCCTCTGAACCTTCGGATTTCTATCCTGACCGTGCAAATAAAAATCCTCCAACTGACTTGAATTAAAGAGCAGTTAAGTGTGCATGAATGCAGATGCACTGTAAACTCATATCATCTTACAATGCTTAGATGTGGTGCAAGTTTGCTCTAATGACATGATAAAACGCAAAATTTAGGATATTAAGTATTACTCAAGCACAAAAAACAATTCAGTATGCAAATTTTCTCGACAACAGCCTCGATTTTAGAAAATTTACATAAAAATTAAAAATAAATAAAAATAAAAGCCCATAAAAATTACCGGGGCATGAAACTGTATTTTGCTGTCATTATATTACCTAAATAAATATATAAAATCAAGTGGAAGAAAAGTGTAGTTCTCCGAAGATCTCTAGCATTATTTGTTTGCTTACGTCTCTTGAGTTCATATTTAGTTGATCATATTAAGAGTGATTTAAATGGATAGTTCAGCCAAAAGACAATTGCATCATTTACTCAACCATATGTTGTCAAAAACTTTGTTTCTAAATGACAGGAGAGATTTTGAAGAATGTTTAGGTCCAAAGAACACTGAGCCACATTTACTTTGATTGCATGGGCAAAAAAAAAAAAAAAAAAAAAGACATTTTTTCATAATATTCTGTATTCCACAGAAGAAAGTGGGTCATACTGTTTTGGAATGACATGAGAGTGATTAAATGATGACAAAACTTTCATGTTTGGGTGAACTATCCATTTAGGCATCCAAATACTTCTTGGAGCCACCGTATATAACTTGATCTACCCAGTTAATTTGAGGAATGCATGGTGAATTTTATGCACCCAAAGCAAAGCCAAAGCTTGAACAGTTTTGGAAATGTTCAGCACATCCGGCAGCTGGAATGATTGCCACCCAGCTGGAAGTACAATTAAGAGTGGAAGACATTCAAAAAAATTGCATAGCTCACAATACAAAAAGTGAGGAGAAAGTGTGGAAATTAGCTAAAGCCGTAGCCTAGCTCTGTCTCTGGAGACGATATTACAGGCAGGGCAAACAAATAACAACAGATCCTGCTGTGAACACGGCATTGTTGAGTTGATTGCGACAATGGAACATTTCATCTAATTTTCCCACCAAAACACTTTTTCCTCTGTTGTCTTCAATGTTATAAGCTCAGATTGTCTTTCATTACTTATGAACTATTACTTCCTAACTCTATATTTGAAAGATGTAGGCTGTAGATGTAACATCACTTCTGAGACATTGTTGGTACACTCTTGAAAACAAAACTTCTTTTGGGCATAAATAACCTTTAGCATACATGGAAACTTTCCATTGCATAAAAGTTTCTTTATAGTGGAAAAAAAACTACTGATTATTATTCACAATATGGTTCATAATAAAGAAAAAATGGTTCTTTTAAGAACTGTTCACAAAAAGAATCTTCATATAGTGTACCAGCTATGTGCCTATGTCACAAACTTAACCGGAACACGGAGTAGGGATACAGAACTTCCGGTCAACAATATTTTCCGATAAGGATTTAGATTATCAGCCCAAATGTCTAAACTATCCGAGGTAGACTGACCACGAGCTATGAGGTTGTGAAACAAGGTTTTTGCTCCTGTTGAAGCTATACGTTTGTATGAAATAAACCTTGTTTAAAGAAAAACATGTTTTATCCGTGATCTTATGAAAAAAAACTACATTACCCACAATCCTAAGCGTAGTAGCAACGTCTGCTGATTGGTCCAACTCGCCGTTACCATAGAAACGTTAACCTTACTGGCGAATGGCTAGAGCTACCCGTGGCTGTTGTTGTGGTATACTGGATTGCTCTGCATTAGGATGTAGACAGCCATACCTCAGATATCACGTTTTCCCACTTGAGAGTTTTCATTTACCATCGGAACCACATAGTCATATGAGACTTCAGGCAGGTTGCGGAGAGATTTGATCCAGCATTATTTATCAGACTCCACCATTGTAAAAAGCTAACTGGAAGACCCGTATCCCAACTAAAAGACGTACTTCCGGTCTTCAATTTTTTCGTGACATAGGCCTATTGAAGACAATATTCCTTTTTTTTTTTGAACTGTATGTAGAACAGCCCCTATGGCTAAACATACCTGACCATAGACAAAAGGGCTGAACGATGCATTGTTTTTGCATCAATATCGCGATGTGCGCATGTCAAATATAGGGACAGTAGTATAGGTGATCCATACGGACAAGGCACCAGGTTTGAAACGCACATGATTCTCGGATTAATTGCAGGGTGTAACCATCAAGGAGAGAAATTCTATCATTTGCCTATTAAGGTCCAGTCAGTTTAACCATTCGAGTGGAAGAAAACACGGAAGAGAACTCAATTCAGAACTTGCGTGCTGTTTTCTGTGCACACACAGAGCCGATGAAACACGATCACCATCTATTTGTCCTTGAACGGACACACGCATTCAAAGCTATGTCAAAATCTCGATTACGGCTTACGTAAACGTAAACAATTGAGAAAGAAAACGGATGCGTATCATTTTATTGGATCCGTACTTTGGCTCACTTCTGTAGCTTAAATTTAATTCATACAGTGAAGACTAAGCAGTCTTATTTTACATTTGATTCGCTTTATTATTATTATTAATTTATATTGTTAAATTAATTATTAACTTCTGTACCTAAATACTGTTAAATTACCTGAAAAATATCGCAATGTTGTGGTGGATATCACCGTGCAGTCCTAATAGGCAACCAATAAAACTGGTTTGAAGACTGGTTAGAACAAGGGCTGTCAATCTAATTTTTTCTAATTTAATTCAATACATACGCCTGATTAATTAATCATATTAAATCAGGCTTTAATTGCACCAACGGTGAAAAAAAATAAATAAATAACAATTTAAGTATGGATCAGGGGGTTTGATTAATAGTGTATTTTTTAAATATGTTACTCAATAATTAATCATAAACCAACACGTCACATTTAAATCCCTAGCAATGAGAGAATTGACCAAACTAGAAGATCTAGAAAGTGTGAGGTATCAAAAAGTCCAAATTAGCAGAGATGACTATGACATGGCAGTTGAATAAGAATTTGAACATTGGCCATTTTATCTGAGCTCCCGTAGTCTCTGCTTAGCCTTGGATGAAAGCAGTGCATGCATCACACATAAAAACCACACATCAGAGCCTGATCCTCACATTTCTGACCTTAACACACACTGACAGAGACACACAGGCAAAGCTCGCAGCCGACTGTCTCATTAAGGGATGTAGGATCTTCAGTCGTGATCACACACTGTGGAAAATCAGCAGCTACAGACTCAAATCAAAGTGAGTAAACTTGTGAGCGACATATGAAAACAAATCAACACTTAATATGAATTTGTATATTCCCATCAGAATAAAACACCTTAAACTATGCAAACTACATCCCACGATGTAATTGGCCGTGTTTGTATTCCACCTAATAAACAGAGACAGCTAATATACAGTATATGCAAGTACGTCATACATTCCATCCATTTTTCTATTCCATTTTGTCGTGCTTCATCTAACTGTTTCTAAACAAATAACCTTGTTATGTATGTAGTACACCCAATGAATTCAAGGTATAGCGAATATTAATTAGATCATGCAGAAGTTGCTTGGCAACCTTCCATGAGAGTCCAGTCAAGTAACTTAATAAATATTCATGAACGACGCCTTTTCAATAAAAGGATGCCTAAATTCGCCAGATGTTTAGCACATACTTAGAGGTGCAGTAAGCATATTAAGAAACACTGTTTATCTGAAATCAACCCAAACAAACACACTCCTCCTTTCATTACTCCACCACCAAAATGCAAGAGTGGATATTCCCTTTATCATAGCTAAAGTGAAGCAATATAATCCTTTGCAAAAAATAAAACGAAGATGATGAATGACAAGGGAAGAACAAACAATGAACATGTAGTACACAAGAATATATACCAGCAAGAGTTCATTGTTTAAACCAGCAGCACACCATCTCCAGACAAATAATGACACTCAAAACTGTCCTGTTTTTATAGCTTACATTATAACAACAGCCTATTCTGGTTCTGTGAAATGGCAAAACCATTGTTACTCACATATTGAAGCAGAAACAAAGCACCCTCAGCGCCCGTTTTCAGGCTTTCCCGCTTACATTGTTGGAAAGCTATTCTAATTTGAATATGGGTCCTAAAGCTCTTGCATGATCATAACCCTTCCATTTCCAGTGATATTCCTCTGACCTCTTTTGAAATGTCTCTCAGCCATCTCTCTTTATACGTTCTTTTCTTCAAATCTCCCTCTTGCTCACTCTCTCTCCTCCTCCATCACGATTGTATACGCCCCCTACTGCTGATTGGCTACAAGTGTGTTGTGCTGCTCTGTCCAATCCATTTTCAACAGCATTTCTTAGAAATCACTAACTGCATCTTTAATGTCTTTCTTTTACCAAGGAATGTAGTCCCTTTGGACAAATATGGAACAAATATTCAGATAAACATAGTCTTTGAAAACATTGGACTCTGCTGCTTACATTCATGCATTTGGCAGACTGTTTTATTTAAAGCAACTTAACACTGCATGCAAGGTTTAGATTTCATTAGTTTCATGCTTTCCCTGGGAATCCAAACCTCAGTCATGCTCTACTGTCACAAGTGCTTCTGAACCAAACTGTGAACAAATCCCTATTACTACAACAGACTATTATTGTTTAGGAGATATAGTGGGAATTTAGATCACTTCAAAGTTAAACAGCACAAGTGCATAATGTGAACATTGGCCAGAGGTCAACGATCGCTTAAAGCATGCATGCGTTCCTTTCAAAATCATAAAGAATCCCACCTCCTTTTTGCAATAAACATAATGCCAGTCTATCACTTGCTTTCAAAATTTGTATTAGCCAGTGCCATGCGTGGGGGAATTACAGAGAGGCCGCTCTGAGCTAGGGTTGTGCCGATAGACGATAGTATCGTGTATCGACGATAGTCTGACATATCGCCGATGGCAGATGCCTTTGACGATATCAATACGATAATTGGCTCGTTTTATCATGCATTAAATTATTATTATTATGCCTATTATTATAAAGCTAGTATTGTTATTAAATTAATATTAGGAACTACAATCAATTTGCCTTGCCTAAATTTACAACGACATCACCTCATAACAATTGCAACAACACACGCTAATGAGGACTCCTCTAAGAGAATGTTTTTAAAACAAAAAAAAAACATCCCACATCAAAATTTAATTGCAAGGTTATCCATTCCAAAATTATCAAGTGTGCTCGTTTTAACAGACGCAAAATTCAATTTCCTACAGATCCAAGATGAAAACGGCATCGTTGTTCGTCAGTATTTGTTTCCGTAACACATTAACAAAACGTTTAATGACACTAACACTAAAAACAATATAATTACTAAATAGTATTAATAATAATATCACTAAAATAGTATTATAGTTACCGTTATCACCGTCGCCTCTGAGGGAACGCGGCGTTAATGCAGATGCCGAAAGCAGTCCGTTTTTACTTTCACTTTCAGAGATTGAGCGCGTTTACATGCGACGACGTTCTTAACCTGATTATGTTGAATAAACTTGACAATGCATGTGGTCATGTAAACGTTTCCTTTATCAGAGTCAAGTCATAAGTATAAGTATAAACCGATCGACTCAGCTAGACGTTTGGCCCTTGCTCTTGTTTCTCCCGGCATTTAAAACACATTAACCCGCGTACTTCGTGCTTACTGAAGTGCGCATGTGAAGTGCGCAGAGAGCGCACTGCTAGGGGGGCACATATCGCAAACTCCGACTTTTTCTGACCCAAGAAATTATTAAAACGTGTTTTCATCTCGTGCAGAAATAGGCCCTAGTCAAAATGCTGCATGTAACGGCATGAGGATAGGCTGATCCCGTAACTTTCCCGTTGACAAACAAAAGGATTAGGATCTCTTTTTTTTACCTCACTATACCAGGAAATAACCTGATCCTATTAATAAACACTCCACTTTTGCTAGCAAAATAGAAAAAAGATTCTCGTATATAAAACGAAGTAGGCTAATAAAACAAGCAAATTAATGAGTAGGCTAAATAATCAAGTTAATAATCAAATGTTAGCCCCGCCCCCTCACGATACTATCGTGTATCGCCGATCTCACAGGCTGACGATAGGACGATATGAAAATGGAGCATATCGCCCAACACTACTCTGAGCACTTACCGGCAGATGTATTCAAAAAAACCCTCTTATTCTAATTCGATTCACTGGAACGTTCTTTATATTCAATATTGCCAGCTGCAGTTAAGTCTATCTTGCCTCTCAATGCATTAAGAATGACCAGTGAGTTAATTATCAGTAATGACAGGGAAAACAACAAGTCTTGGCATAATGGATTTACAGCATCGGACACACCATTAGAGGCAAAATACACGAAAACAAATAAAAAATAAAAGAAAATATGGTCAAAAAATAATAATCAAGGACAGAATTATGAGTCCTTATTATGTCTGCCCTTCTTGACATCTTTTTTTTTTTCCAAATCACCATGACTAATTGACTGGTAAACATATCAAGATGCATTTTTCTGGTCAAAACTAGCATCATTTGCTGTTCACACAGACTGAGACCAGTAATCTAGGATTTACCTGAAAACACACAGCTGAAGTGTGTAATTTCTGCGGCAAATGGCTTTGCAAAAATAGTTTGGTAATGAACAAAAAACAAGCAGACAAAAAAAAAAATAGTTCTGGCCCCAAATCATACCACTGATTGAGTGTATAGTTTAGTTGGCTGTTGCTGCACATGAAACCGTGATATTGTTGTCAATGTTAATAATTTAACTGATTAAGCTTCATGTTTTATTGGATAAACATAATTGAAAAAAGTGGACAACTAATCATTGTTTTTAATGATAATCGACTGCATTTTTGAAAATTAAATCAAATTAAAGAGATACAAAGATAAGAAAGACTATTTTAATATTGAAATAACTGCACACTTCAGCGTTAATAAATAATAAATTATTAATACAATGTTTAACTGATTAAGATTTATTAGCTTTAAACAATTATAAACTGTAAAAAAAAAATATTAAATTAAATGTTCATACTAAAACGCTTTATGAAAATGTATTTGGAAAATCCCAATAAATTCATAAGTTTTTTTTAATTTAAATTCTAGTTAAAAATGGATAATGAACTAATGTAATGTGTAATGTAACTGTTTGTGAAGATAAACTGTCTGCAAATTTTTACAAATCAAAGCACATGACAAAAACAGTTATTGCTTCCTTAAAAAATAATTAATTGCAGAAACAAGTCATCAGCAATTCCAGTCTTACTTCCTTTTACATACGTTTGTAACAATGTAACAAATTTGCATAATGCCTGCCTATGGTCTACATTGGTCTTTTCGAATGACATCTACTGCATTATATCTGCGCCCTGAAAAACAGGGGGGGTTGCTGTAGCTAAGGCCAGGAAAAGTTTGGTTTGTGTTGTCGAGAAGACGCAATGACCAATCGCAAAAAACAGGGTCATCTGACCAATCAGAGTAAGAGTAGATTCGAGGGAAGTTGTGGTTTAGAGCGAACAAAACTCATTGAGAAATACTTATTTCTCAAAATAAGGTGATGTTGCAAAGTATATTATAAGAAAACGTGAATGTTTTTTATACATTAGAATTGGATGCATGTAAACCTATTGTAGGAGACTGCAAAACAAAATTAGGATCCTTTAAAATAGCATTATAGGGGCAATTTAATGAAAATTGACTATGAATATTCTAGAAACTCAAGTAAAAGTGAACCGATTCTGCTTGAAGAATGCTCTTCAAAAAATTATAAGCAACCTCTAATATATCTGCTCTGAACAACAACTGCTCAATCTCCATCCACAGTATACCGGTGTTAAAGTAGAGCAAGGATCAAAGTAAACTGTTTCTGTATTGACTGCATGAAAACCTCTATTGTTTACTAATTGCCCTCATATTACACCCTTTACACTGTCCTGAACTGCCTTATTGAATTACAATTAAACTAAATAGTATTATAGTATTGTATCTCACTGTTTCTACATTACTAAAGAGGACGCTAATCTGCTTACTGCACTGACTTATAATTCATCTGCATTAAGCTAGGGTTTTTCTTGAAAAATTATATTTTGGGCTTAACATGCTCTATATTACAATTGTTTTATCCTACCAGTACACAAGAAACCATCACTCACAGAAGTTACCGTCTCTAACGATTGATAAAACACTACATTACTCTCAAAATCCATGTACTGCATTTTTGCATACTGATGTTTTTTTTTATATTTCTACCGAAGTCAGTCAGCAAATGTCAAATCAAGTCTCTCTGCCTGAAAATGTGCGCAATTAACGAACAGAAATATACGGGGGTGAATAAGCAATGCAGAATCCACAGAAGTGGCCTTGGAGATGAGCCACCATCTATTAAAAACCTTGAAGGTTATGAAACATGATTATTTAAGTTGGTAAACATCAATTTCTGAAACCAAATGAGTAGTTAATGAGATTCTAAATATGTCATAATGTGCTATTAGCATCGCATATACATGCAAAACCGCTTGCTAGTATCAAAAAGACAAGGCTCTGTTCACACTGAGAGGTTGTTCACACAGGGCGAGGAGCTGTTCCTGTAATAAATGTACCTCCATCTGCTACACAAATACTTTAAAATGTACTTAGAAATTAATTTAAAAGAGATAAAAACTAGCGTGCGAGAAAAGAAAAGAGAAATTAAACTACCTCCTGCACACTCAGGCCTTCTTTCTGCATGAAGTAGTGCTTTTTAAACTCGTAATAGGAGTTGTACTGGTTCCAGGACTGCAGGAAGTCAAATCTTTAGGGTGAAGAAGACACACACAGAGAGAGTGGTTTATAGTCATTACATATTACAGTAATTTAATAGGAGCAGTGAGACCGTTGTATCTGTAGGGATGACTGTAACAAGCAGGAGCATAATTGCCTACCGTGGGTCATTCTTGGCACGCACGCTGGTCTCAAATTTCACCCCGTTTCTGGCAACATATTCGGCTAGTTTGTCAATGACAGGTTGGATGTCAGGAGGTGGAGGGATGATGGCTGCAACAGGGGTGGCAGCGGCCACCACCGCCGGGGCGACTGTGGTTTGAGGGGGCCGAGAACTGATGGGTGAAAAGGAAAATAAAGACCAATATAGGATTTTTGAAATACTTCAATCTCTACAGAAAGCAAAAACAAATATGCTTACCTGGAAGTTGGAGGGGCGGCAGGAGCAGAATGGGAGAGTGGAGCAGAAGCAGGAGCTGACACCGTGACTGGACCTGCAGCAGGGGCTGATGGGATTACAGCAACAGGATCCAACAAGGGTGTGGTTCCAGGGGGAGGAGGAGGACAAGATGCAGGAGGTGCTGACATCATGGCAGGGGGCAGTGAGGTATAATAGGCGCTGGCGTCAATCCCAGGTGGCGGTGGTGCAAGGCAATATGTACCATCAGGCAACATACAGTAGCCATAGTACATGGCTGTAACATTAGCTGTGTGAAAACCACACACACACACACACACACACACACAAACAGACAGACACACACACCACACAGCATTCTTAAATATGATGCACGTAAAATAAGTGTCCCTAAACCTTTGAATGGTAATTTCACAATTATATCTCTGCCTCATTTTCTCTGCCCCATTTGTAATGTAAAGACGGAGCTTCATTTTGGTGATATATGCCGAGCCTTGCATTAAACAGTAGTCATTAATAGTATTTGTTCTTTGGTTATATGCGGCAAGGAAAGTACACGGAGGAAACTGCTGATGCAAATGAAGCATTCAAATAATCGACGTTTAGATCACTGTCCGCATAATTTAATTTAATTTTTCAAGTAGAAGATTAAAAGCGAGCAGAAGAGAAAAATCACATTCGTTTGTTCTGCTCTACCACAAATAATGAGGATCAGACTGTCCTCATGTTGAGATGGCAAGCATGTAAAGTAACACAATTCTTGAAAAACACTTAATAAAGCCTAATTACAGTCGAGCGCTGCCCCTTTCCTTCAATCAACTATTACTGTGGCAAAAAAGAACCATTAAACAAAGCAGATTAAAGCTGCTGTCCGTAACTTTTTTTAGTTAAAAATAATCCAAAATAATTATTTAAAAAAAAAAAAAAAAAAAAAAACATTCTGCCAGTGGTCAAAATTATCTGCTTGCCATAGCTAGATTCAAAACGGTTAGCTTGTAATAATGATTTTAATTCCAGTGGTACTGGTGGGTTTCCGGGGGAAATTTGAGCATGCGAGCACCCGTAAACACAAAGAAGGAGTTTCGGCTAGCCGGCTATACTGCATGCGAGGAGATGTAAAGATGTATAGGCTTTTCTCACAGGCTCGCAGCACTTCACATAATTAAACTTATGGCATCCAGAAAGACCCAAATCAGTTATGGAGTTTCCTTTGTTTTGCCTTTCTCGTTATTATAATTCTGAACTACAGGTAACCATAAAATACATTAAATTTAACATTAGTCACGCAATGCTGATGTTGTTAACATGAACAATTTGAGAACAACGTAGGCTATAATTTGCACGGTTGCTGTAAATCGCGTTGATTAAATCTAACGACGCTTATCATGTCGAATGCTTTTCCCCCTTGGTTGATTAGAACGAAATGGATGTTACTTACTTGTTTTCCAGTGAATATTCTTATGTTGTTCAAACTTTTTAAAAGTAAGTCTGTGACTCTGTATGACAGTATCCACACAGCGCGGTGATTGACAGCAGCACTCAAAACACTGTTCTTCCACGCTGTTTCATGCCAATTTACAACCCACGTAAAGATGATAATTCCGCAAATAAATCCAATTGCAGATTTCGAACAGAGATGGCGACAAAGAGGAAAAGCTATAGACTGCAGCTTTAATTAGAACGCAATGCAAACAGAGCGACGAGTTCAAGCTCTGTTAACACAACAACCAAATCTGTGCCATTAGCCAAATACAGAAAATATCTGCTATGTGCACATTTTTTAGAGGCTTGAAGCTTTAGTTCACCAAAGAATAAAAATCTGTCATTATTTACATACCCTCATACAAGTTTAGAACAACATGAGTAGAAGTTAATTAAAAAAAAAAAATACATGTTTGAGTGAACACGTCCTTTAAGTGTGCACAGAGGTGTTTAGACTGCATAAGGGAGAACTCTGACAATGATGAAATTCTAAAAAAAATAATAAATAAAAAACATATATAAGCCATCTCCTGAGTACTCTTGAAGTCAGGGCTGTTCAGGACCTAAAAGAGACCAAGAGTCCTGCTCATTTGGATGAGTTTAGCATTCTGTCTGACTGCAGCCACACATCAAAGTGAGCTGAAAGAGAAGGGGAGAGGTGCTGGGAATCTGGACACAACTACATTTACTTCATGACTGACTGTGAATGTTCGAACGTGCATGGGAGTGTGGGGAGAAAGGAGCACAAGAGTCAAACAGAAAATAGCAGAAAGACCCAGGGAAAGAAAAAAGAAAGAGAACAAAGGAGAGAGCGAGAGATGTTTGTGGCAAGTGTATCTCCAACATTTTATTTGAGATGTGACTCAAAAAATTTAATAAGACAACTTTAAGATCAATATTACAATGCAAAATTACTTCTTTTACATGCTAGACTGTAGTAAGTGGGATGATGCAAAGTCAGCCAGTCATCATTGCTAAATATTCCCCCTGTGCAGCACACAGTACGGTAAAAAAAAATAACTATATATGAAGAGTTCAGATGCAAAAGCCTCTAAGTGCCATTTGAAATTTTCTTCTAGAATGATCATTTTTATCAAGCCTGTATATTTAAGTTCAGTAATTTCACTTAAATTGCAATGAAGATTACCTATTAATTGTCATTTAAGTGAAATTACTGAACTTAAATATACAAGCTTGATAAAAAATGATCATTCTAGGAGAAAATTTCAAATGGCACTTAGAGGCTTTTGCATCTGAACTCTTCATATATATATATATATATATATATCGTACAGCATATGTTGTCGCTGTCGGGCGAAAACCTGGTATATCCATATTTCGTCATTTTTATTACCGGTATTATAAATCCTTACTATTGGTTTCCCCTGGCCTTTAGATAACTAAACTTGTGACTAAATCTTGCATCTCCAGTGGATCCTCAAACGGTCAGTAAAACAGTTTAACATGTGTTTACGAGATCACCACAACGCATACATGTTGACAAGAGCAGATGTTGTTGGAGATTCAAATTTTGTAAATAAAGTGGTAGATTATGTTTTTGTTTTTCCGCGAACAAAGCACTCGTGTTGCTTCATAAAATTGAGTTTAAGCCACTGGAGTCACATGTATTACTTTAACGATATCTGTACTACCTTTCTGGGGCTTGCAAGTGGTGGTTGCGTAGGCTGTCAATGGAGGGATAGAAATTATCAGATTTCATCAAAAAGATCTTCATTTGTTTTCCGAAGCTGAACAAAAGATATCAGGGTGAGTAAATGATGACATAATTATTTGGGGTGGTGAAATAACCATTTAATTAGCCTGTGCGTTGCACAGTCACTTCATCTTTAAAGGGATACTCCAACTTTTTTTGGAAATAGGCTCATTTTACAACTCCCCCAGAGTTAAACAGTTGAGTTTTACCGTTTTCAAATCCATTCAGCCGATTTTCTGTTATTTAGAAGAATATCAGTTCCAAGACAGTTTCTGATCTCATTGACTTCCATAGTAGGAAAAAAAATATACTACGGTAGTCAATGAGACCAGAAACGGTCTGGTTACTGATATTCTTCTAAATATCAAAAAAATCAGCTGAACGGATTCGAAAACGTTAAAACTCAACTGTTTAACTCTGGGGGATTTATAAAATGAGCCTATTTCCAAAAAAGTGGAGTATCCCTTTAATAACATGAGGTTTTGTCAGAATGACCAAAAAAAAAAAAAAAAAAAAACTGAGTGCCCACATAGCTACAGTGAACTTCCACAAGTTGATGAAAATTTAACACAATGCATTCACTACCTCAGATGTGGCCGTTCTAATGATGGACAAAACACCCTAAGTGCTACATTCTCTGAAATTCGCTGGTCAAAATACTTTTAGCTTAATTTGAGCTTGCAAAAATGAATTTAATAATTGTATATTTTACTATAATATTTCAATAAATACACTAACATATATAAACATTTAAATTAAATTACAAAAAAAAAAATCTTGCCTTTTTCTTTAAATACTCGCTTATCTGGCTTTATGCTACTCCAAGCAATATCTGAGCTTTGTATTTTGAGCACTTGCGTTATTTTTTCCTCTTCAGGATGACTCGCTTGGTTTAGTCCTCAAGTCATTTTGGATAAAAGCGTCTGCTATATGACTAAATGTAAAAAAAATATTTGTATTGCGATTTGTGTTTGGAACTAAAAGTCACACGTTGATCGAACATCGAGATTTAAATCAAATAATCATATAGAAATAGGCCTGTTAAAATGATGATATAATCATCCGAGTACATCACAACCACATAACTGAATGGCATCACTGCGCCATTAAACCACAGCCAAATTCACACATCTCATAACTAATAGGCCCTTCCTCCATCTCAAACTTTATTTTCAATTATGGGATCTAATCGTTTATGACATCTCCCTGTGGAGATAAAGAGGTAGAGAGCTGTGGAAGATCCAGAGTCGGGCATCTGCTGCTGGATTTGACTCGCTATTTGAGAAAGATTAGGCAGAAGAATCAACACATAATCTTCAATGCCTGAGGGAACACGTCTCAAACGCAAACAAAATTATGCTTACTCTGGCAAATAAGTCTGAGTGAGTTCTCTCCAATGACTTCTTTTCTGAATCTCACAAGTCACCTCAGAGAGGCTGCTACCCCGAATAATCCTAAGACTTAAACTGAGCATGTAGTGCAATACAGAGGTTAACGGAACCGTCCTAACGGGATGAGATGGGATTTGCAAAGAATAAACCAATTCTGACACTTGATTTTAACAAGTGAATTTAGAAAAACATCAACCGTTTTCAACATTTATAATAGTAAATGTTTCTTGAGCACCAAATCAGCATATTAGAAAGTTGTCTGAAGGATCATGTGACACTGAAGACTGGAGAAATGGCTTCTGAAAATTCAGCTTTGCCATCACAGGAATACATTTACATTTGCATTACATTTTAAATATATTCATCTAGGAAACAAACAACGTTACTGTTTTTAGTGTATTTTTAACTAAATAAATAAGACAATAAGAAACATCTTTTGAAAAAAAAAAAAAAGTCTTCAGACTTACACTATTACCGTGAGTGAGTTCATTCAAAAAACATTGACAGATTCAATGAGAAAGTAATCCGTTTTAGACCAGTGAGTTCATCTGTGACTCATTTGTGAGTGGTTTAATTCATTTCAAAGAATTGACTCAGAAGAATCGTTCGACTGTATGATCACAACCCAGATAAAACTATTCCTTTGCTGTGCAGGAAATAATGTCAGAGTAGTTTAGTATGGTGTTCTATACCAATACTATAATCAACCTAATTCGGCAGATCCTCCTGACAAGTCCTATCACAGTAAAATGACCAAGAATACTACTCTGAACAGTGAACACTAAAAAGACTCATTTTACAACACATCATGACTCATTATAAAACAGCCAACGTAATCTGCTGGGATTGCAGTTTTGGCAGATGCTTAGTCCAGTAACTGAGCAGTTCAAAGGTCACACTTCCCTTCTATCAACCTACTTAATAAACTGCATTAATCATGTTAGCTGAATGGATGTGGAACAACAAGGTCTACTGAACCCTAGCGAAATGAGTGTAATTGTTCTAGCGGTGTGAAGCGGACAAAATAGCCTGCTCTTTTCGGCAGAAGAGCGATGTCTTACTGAAGTAATGGGGAGGGCAAAGCTGGCATGGCATGTGGTGTGGCGCCAGGGTGACTCACAGGCAATGAGCAGAGCATTCTGGGACAAACGAGCAGAACGGCGTGCATAACGTAATAAACCTAAAGTCTGCCTAAGCTATGGCCACTGGCCGTAAATAAGGATTCCCAAGAAGGCTTGAGGTCAGCCAGCCGTACACGTCTCTCAATCCCACTGAGAGTGCATCTCCATGAGTCTTAAGACATCCCACCACCAGGTAACCAAAGGAATCTGTTTTTATAAAATGTTTTCTCCTTTTGTCATACCACATGGTTGGAACTTGATAGCAACTAGTTTAAAACAGATCAAGCAGGGGAACTAATTCCAACTTGATTTGAGAAGAAAGGGAACAATGTTAAAACAAACTTCAAATTTAGTGCCAAACATTCCTCAAAGACGAATACACAGCAAACCTCAGATACAGGCCAAAGCCTTATATAAGCCTTAAAAATAACCCTCACATTTGCACAAAGATTATAGGATGACTGTGGTTAAGCCCACAGAACCTCTTTGTAATGCTGTTAATACTAGAAAATACACATTTGCAGTCAAAGTAGCTTTTCTTTTGAGAAACTGGCCCACTGAAGCGCCTTTGGGCACTGTAATCCTGTGCCACTTCCCTCAAGAAACCAGTGGTGCTCTTTCAGTCAAGCTAATTGAGACAAATCAGCAGTCCCAGCTTGAGTGTTTCACCAGCTGAGCTCTAAATTCTCTACTTCCAACAAAAAGCGAATTGCTCGTTCCCCACAGTACCTTAAAACCTTGAGAGTCCAAGCAAGAGAACCAGCTAACAGCGAATTGAAGATTAATCGCCATGGGACACTGGAGGACAAAAACTTTCTGTTATTTTCTTTGGTCAAAATAAATCTGCCAATGCTTGCCGTCATAATTTGTCTGTGCAGTTTTTAACGTTTTTCTAGTATGACCAGGTGAGAGGATAATGCTCTGGGTATGTAGTGGGGAAAAATCATTAATTATGTTTTTTTTTTTTTTTTTGGTCATAATTGTCCTACTAACTTTAATCAGTTCAACACTTGGAACTGCCCGGCCAAATTACGAAGAGAAGCAGCAGCTTTATTTTGCCAAATAGTATTACAATTGTAAGCATAATTATGCCTGATTCGGTGTAGCTACTGTTAAATGAATAGTTCACCCAAAAAATAATACTCTGTCTTTATTTACTCACCCTAGAGTTGTTCCAAACCTGTATGAAATTGTTTTCTCTGCTGAACAGAAAAGCAGAGATTTTTAAGAATAAGGGTAACTAAACAGTCGGTGGGCCCCATTGACTTTCATAGTATGGAAACAAAATACTATGGAAGTCAATGGGGTACATTCAACTGTTTGGCTACAACATTCTTCAAAATATCATCTTTTGTGTTCAGGAGAATAAGAAACTCATACAGGTTTGGAACAACTTGAGGGTGAGTAAATGATGACAGAACTATCCCTTTAACTAAAACTTAATTAATTGAAATAGAACTGACACATACATGCATACATACATACACACACACACACACACACACACACACACACACACACACACAAACAAAATATTAAATGAAAACTTTTACTTTAAATTTGAGTGAAGATTAGAAATGTTTTGGCAACTAACTAATGAAAAAGTTTAAGTATTAAAAAATTACTTAAAATAAATAAATTAAATCAAGATGAAATGAATAAATTGAAATATACAAAAATATTTAACTACAAATAATTAAATCAATAATAATAATAAATTACAATATAATTAAAACTAAAAATGGAAGCCTGAGAAAAAATGCTAATTGAAAATAATAATTAACACTACAATACTAAGTAGTAGTACTACAATAATACTATAAAAATAAAATACTATGAATAATACTTAAATAACACTTATTATTACAACTTACATTAACATACTTATTAAGTGAGGGGCAAAATCAAAACAAGCTGAGAACGGTGTTGCTAAATGAATTCATTGCCGTTTTATCAGTAAATCAAACTTCAACTTCACATCTGTCCTCTTGGCAAAAGCAAAAACAAACAGACATTTGTTTTAAATAGATTTAAATCAAAAAAGCAGATGCAAAAAAAAAAAAAAAAAAAAGAAAAGAAAAAGTTTTTCCCATTATAATGAGCAATTCTATCCACATTGCACAAATCTCTTTTTTGTGTCAGTGCCCTGTTGATTATTATAATAATATGTCACAGTTTTGACGTTGCTCGATTGCTGCATACCAGGTACTACACTGCAACCAAGTGCTCCAATATCAAGCAAATTCAATATTATTCCCAATTACCACTGATTACTTTTTGGTTTTCTTCTAAAGTTGCATCAGGTGCACTCATTTTGGCAGCAAGAACAGAAAATCTGTGGATCAGACTGCTTAAAAACTCACTCATTAGAAACAGATGTTATTACTGACAGACTTCTAGACTAATTTGAGTGCGTTTGTTTCCCCATTGAAATAACACGCACAATGGACATGTCTGTGATCCATTATGGTGCTCAACAGCTGCAAAATTCTGAGGATGTAGTGAGAATCAATTCAAGTGGTTGAAAGAAAAACTGGCTTTAAAGTTGTTGAATTTGAACTGACTGAAGATAAGGAGGGCAGCCTGCCTGCTTTAGTATTTAATTTAATGAACTTTGCTCGCATTGGAAGGTCAGCTTCACTGCCATGTTCACTCAAGAATGCCCTGGAAATCGATCATCCTAAAAATAATTCAAGATGTTAATGATTTGCCACAGCTGGCATTGTAGTCCACTTCCAATAAAGACTCATCTCAAGAGGAAATACGTCTTTTTAATGAGAATGAGTCATGCCAAGTACCACCGACCACATCCAAAAAAGACAAACAGAACTCTATCATGCTGCAGTTTCAGTTTGTCTCAAGCTTTATGGTGCATTGTAAGTCTAAGCACACAGTAAATGTCAAGCCCATTTATGTTCACCCTGTGTTAAAACACAAACCTGTTCTTTGAACAACCAAAATGACTAACAGTATATGAGACAGATATAGCACTCTAGTAAAATGATGACATCGGAATAGAAATATCCATAATTCTAAAGCTGAAAATACTGAATTATTTTAGACAGATATGCTTGCACTCTGTCACTGACTAGATATATTTAAAATAATGTATACATAGGCAACTTTTTACTGAAAACAAGACATTTTGGCATTATCAGAACCCACAAATATTCCCTCATTGCATTATTATACATCATGTAACATTATAGTAGTTTAATCTAGTACTGATATTAAAACTTTTTTTTCCCCCTCACACAGTAATTTTCATTTTGGGTGAATTATACTCAACACAGATCGTCACCATGCATGACACATTTCTTGCATTTTTGTATTGCGATATATATTGACACGATTGTTATACCCCTAGTTATTATTAACAATTTATTTTTGTATTCATTTACATTATGGTTAAAAAAAAGGGCTTTGGGCTTCACAATTATAGATGTTGATGTGGCATCATACTCACGGTCGGAGCTGTATTCAATCTGTGTGGTTACTGGCGGCGGCTGATGCTCTTCCTCTACTTTGGTTGCTATTGCCACAGCACCATTATTCTCCTGTTTGGCCTTTCGAACAAGCGCTGCCAACGGGTGATCTGGATCAATGACCTGCAGAGGCTATGACACATGAAACATGGTCAATGGGCTGAGCACTACTTTCCTCAGTATGTATAAATATATCCCAACCAGAAAATGTGTGTAAAGCTGTTTAAACAAAACAGAAAAGATGTATTTGTGATTTTGCACATAACCATAACTATACAATTGAGTTAAGTCAACAAATCAGGTTATAAACCTAGCCAGTATTTTGTGTTTCCCCTTGGAAGCAATGCACTGGAGCACATTGTTTTGTAGTGATTTCAGGTGGCTGTGTGGCAGATCATTTCAAAAGTCTTGCAGAGTTTGACTGCATTTAATTATTTGTCTTGTCCATGTGAGACACCGTTGCAATTGTGTATAAGGTAGCCAGTCTAACAAAGTAAGAAAATAACATACAGGGACGTCCATATTAACCAAAGATTTCAAGTCTGCACTCGTCTCTTCTCAGCACTTCCTGCCACTGGATGTCACTCCATGCTTTATAGACTTTAAACGCTGTCATCACTTCTGCTTGTTGCAGTCCTGCATGAACGGATCCTTTCCCTACCTGGCGAGACCACTTCTTTTTACACAAAGTGCTGAACAGGCACTTTACTGGAATCCCTTCTGTCCTCTAAGGAGGTGACCTTTTAAGTACTGTTCAACAGATGCAGACAGCTTCTAGTCTACACATGTCTGCACCGTACTATGACAAAACATCTTAAAAATCCAGTTTGCTTGACTTGTTCACTGAATAACAAACATGTATTTTACGAAACAACAGGAGGGTGAGTAAACAATGACAATTTTCTTTTATTTATTTTTTTCCCTGAACCATTCCTTCAACACAAGCTTATTCAGCTGAATCTGCAGTACTACTTGTCACCACTAGAGGTGCTTTTTTACAAGTGTGAGATCTTACATAAGCAGAAATGATTCCTCAAAAGGCTCATATTTCAA
The DNA here is from genome assembly GCF_988280905.1 of Pimephales promelas. Lineage (NCBI taxonomy): Eukaryota > Metazoa > Chordata > Actinopteri > Cypriniformes > Leuciscidae > Pimephales > Pimephales promelas. The sequence goes on from NC_142787.1 coordinate 19,576,540, forward strand.
GCTTCCAATAAATGAGCTCTCTGGGTAAAAGGTTCTATCCTGTGTGTACAAAATTGCCTCCATTTTTAATAATTTCAAACATACAGACTAAAAAAAATGAAAGGGAAAGGACAAAATTTTAACAATATATAAGGTAAAGCTATTAGGAAAAGCTTATATTTTATGCCTTACAAAAACTAAACATCTGGTTCCCTGTAATGATTTAAATATGTCAACCAAGTCATTTAGCTGGCTTACATAAATAAGCTTGTGGAAATTGTGAGAATGATTTGTGATAGTCTTGGACGTATAATTTAAAATGAGGTGAATATTATAAACAAACCACCATATGCTATCATTTTTCCAGCAAATCTGTTTCTAAATTTATAGCTATCCTGGAATTTCATTATAGCTGTACGATTTCTTACCAATTAAAAACCTAATAAATGTATATTTTATAACATTTGTGAATTAAATTGTATAACATTATGACAACTTCTATATAACTGTAATTACATTTAATACATAAATAATAAATAAATGTAATTATATTGCATAAATTTAGTAACAGTAAGCAATATTTAACAATGTGTGCAATTTATTATTTTTAAATGCCCTGCAAACTTAATGCGGCATATATGATTAGCAATGTACTAAAACTGTATGCATTTACTGTACGATGTACCCAATTTTTGTGTACAGACGACAACGTTGTCAAAACAATCCCTGTTCACGCGGAATCCGCAAAAAAATGCTGTATTATGCCATCAGGCAAGTAGTAAATAAACTTTGTAAATACCACTTTGTAAATATTATATTATAGTATTATTATATTATACTATTATAGACGAAACATGTAATATGCATGCGTATGGCGTCAAAGTCGCAATTTTGTAGTTAACACAGAGACAATAACGGTACCGTTTTCAAAAACTTGCAAATCAATCTCGCCTAGGGCAACCAAAGGGCTAGAGCCGGCCCTGAAGTTATCAATAAACCATAACATGTGGGTGGCATTAATCCCATATTCTGGAAGAACCAGAACACACAGGTTGACAATATTCAAAAGTTCTAGTTTCCCGGCCCCCAAATTGCCGCTTTTGTTTAAATGAAAGGCCAAAACGAATACGTTTTCAGTTTTTAGTTGAATAAGGTGTCGGTGTAGTATCGTTTTTTTGTTTGTTTGTTTTTTTTGTTGAAAACTGCCCCCAAGAATGCATGACTAGTTACCTGATAAGTTATCAGGTAACTAGTCATGTTAAGTTACACCTGATAAGCTGCTAATAAGTTATCAATAAATCATAACATGTGGGTGGCATTAATCCCATATTCTGGAAGAACCAGAACACACAGGTTGACTAAGCCACAGAAGAACATGACACAGCGAGGGATCTCAAGCATAAGACCTGAGATGAATGTTCAACAGTCACCGTTTCTTTAGCAGCAGAAAGATTAATCTTTTCGAGATCTTTTGAAGCCAAAATATTATCCTTTCCGTTTGAGCATCTCACCGAGCTCTAGACTGGCTGTGAATGATTCAGACTGACTCAGAGCTGCATTACGGCTCTGCAGCCTTGGTTAGCGGTCGACTGGTATCAGCGGGGAGTGATGATGGGAGCTGTCTCCTATCGAAAGGTCATCACGACAGATGCGTCCAACTCAGGTTGGGGTGCTCTCTTCGAGGGCAGACCGGTCTTTAGCCTGTGGTCACACCAAGAGAAGCTCCATACCATAATATAAACTGTCTGGAAATGATAGCGGTTGAGAACGCACTGAAGCGGTTCCTCCCATTCATACAGGACCACCATGTTCTAGTCCGTTCGGACAACATGTCTGTGGTGTCCTACGTGAACCGTCAAGGCGGTGTCAGATCCAGGAAGCTCTGCAATCTAACAGAACGCCTCCTCGTTTGGTCTCAGCACCTTCTGCGCTCGTTGAGAGCTGTGCATGTGCCTGGCCACCTGAACGACGGCCCAGAAAAACTGTCCAGGGACATTATTCCCCTGGGGGAATGGTCCCTGCACCCCCAAAAAGTCCAGTCACATTGGCGCATTTTCAGCAAAGCAGAAGTCGACCTCTTTGCATCAAAAGACAATGCTCACTGTTCTTTTCGACCCAACATTCTTTTCGAAGAACGAGGACACGCCAACCCAAATCTGTATGCTTTCTCTCACTGTTGCCACAGGTAATCAACGTGGCTGTCACAAACAGCTCTGTGGCCGATTCCAGTGATCCTGCCAGAAGGAGTGATGAACATGATTACGCAGTCTAGAGCTCCCTCTACTAAAAATCTTTACACGTCTAAATGGTCTGTGTTCTTCAAATGGTGCAGCGACAAAAATCTGGACCCACAAACGTGTAGGGTCTCGCAGTTGCTTAGTTTCCTCCAAGAGTTGTTGGATAAGGGGAGGTCTCCCTCCACGCTTAAAGTCGGTGTGGGCCGATCACTAGTAAAGAATGAGCTTGTCATTCGCTTCCTTAGAGGGGCCAGGAGAATGAATCCCCCACGCCCTCCTATCAGTTCCTATGTGGGATCTTTCTTTGGTCCTTGAGGTCCTGAGAGCTTATGCCTTTGAACCGTTAGATTCCGTGGATCTAAAGTACCAATCACTCAAAGCCGTTTTTCTGACTGCTCTATCATCAGTCAAACGTGTGGTAGACTTACACGCGCGGTCTGTCTTTAAAGTCATCCTCAAACCTAGACATGGCTACATCTCTAAAGTGATTGGCACTCTGTTCAGAGCGCAGGTCATTTCTCTATCTGCTCTGCCAGCATCCGATAGCAAGAGCGATGTTAATCCCCTCTGCCCGGTCAGGGCGCTGAGGGCATATATTACACACTCGATCCTTTTCAGGCGCTCGAAGCAGCTTTTCATTTAGTTTGGTGGGCGCACCAAAGGTCTCAACGCCTCGAAACAAACCCTGTCCAGATCGATAGTGGAAGCTATCGCATCTGCCTACACGTCAAAAGGTCTGCAATGCCCTTTGGGCATCAGGCCTCATTCCACTAGAGGCATGGCCTCGTCGTGGGCATGGTCTAGCAGAATTTTAATTCATGACATATGTGTGGCGGCAAGCTGGGCCTCCCCATCCACCTTTGTTAGGTTCTATAACCTGGATGTTCCTGCCCTGCAGGATAAACTTCTGTCAGTATAAGTGAGATGCATGTTCTGTCCAGATCTCATTGTGTGCAGGCTACTCTCACATGCAGGCTTGTGCACAATTCAGAATTGAATTGAGAATGACTACTAAATTCCAATTCAATTCTAGAATTTGAATTGATGTCAAAAACAGGATCTAGAATTACAATTCGAATTTGAATTAAAGGAAGCAGAATTACAATTCAATAAAAATTCTAAGAAATTCATATAGATATTTTAAGAGAAGTGTTTAACAATGTAGCTTTACGTCAGATATGATTGCATTACATATTATATAAATTATATTAGTTTGAACTACCAGCAATGTTTTCCCCCAGCAATGAATGTTAGAACAAATAATAAGTTTTATTTATTGTAATTGTAGCGCCATTTCCCAGAATTAAAAGGATATTGCTTTACATTACATTCCCAAATTAAACTTCCTAACCCTGACTGTAGGGGAGCGTGGGGCACAACGTAATGTGGGGCTAGTTGTAACACACTTGTTTTAAATACTTCCACATGCTAGCATGACAAAACTTGTATTTACTAGTTTCCATTTCAACACTATACTGAAAAAAAATTGCGCCAAAATGCAGAGATCTTTGTAAGATATCACTGAACATTTATTTAACCATAGCAAAAGTACATATCTTACCTAAGTGAATTTTTTTATCTCTAATCTGTTGTTTAATAGTTGATATAGTTCTTTAATGATTCGTTAAGACATTAGCAGGGTTTAAACCCCAGTTGTGCAGTTGGGGCATGTAGTCACACTGCGTTACAATGTGCCCCTATTAGAAATATGCTATTATATTCTATACTTTTATGAATTCAATTGAGAAAACATGAGAAACATGTAAAAAAAGACTGAGAGTCAATGTTCAGAAATGATTGATTATTATTTTGTTATTATAGCTGTGTTTCCTGTGTGTTTGTTGTCAATATCAAAAATTAGATTATTTTTAATTATTAAAAAAATGCCATTATTTTATATGAAAAAGTTAATAATTGTATTTTATTAAGAAAATATTTTGGTTTGACTTGTATATTTTTGATTAGATCAGATAGCATTTTAAGCTGTTATATATGGTGATGTTACAGTGTATCCCTCACATGTTACAATGTACCCCACCTATGGGGCATGTTGTCACATTTCACTTCCATTCTTTCAGGGGAAATCAAGAAAAAAGTATACACTGTATTAATAAAACAAAACCACATAATTGTACTAGACATGTGGGAAATTAATGTGGGAAAAAAAAATAAGCACTCTAAATAGATTTGCACAAACTGAGAAAGTCAAAAAGCGTTACGTTGTGCCCCGCTCATGTGAGATTCAACACATTCTTTCTGTTGTGTGACTGTGTGGAATTTCTTTGAATTGCCATGAATTTAATTCCACTTCCTGTCATTCCAATTCAAATTCAACTTCATGGGGGGCGGAGTCAATTCAATTCAAATTCCAATTCATGAATTGAATGGAGGCCAATTCTGAAATTCTGAATTTTGCACAAGCCTACTCACGTGGCTTAGCTCTCCTGGTTGACCAGCACTCCATGCTTATACGGACGCTTATACAGACGCTCTGTATTCCCTATGAGTGATTATGAACTTGTGCCGGCCTGCATTGCTGCCGCTTTATTCCCTGTTTATATGGGATCTCCGGAATTCCCTGGGACTCATGAAGTGGATGTTTGGCATGCATGGTGTTGACAAAGGGTTCCCGTAGCGTAAGCTAACTTATGCAATACGAGAGAACACATCGGTTACCTACGTAACGTAACCTCGGTTCTCTCTAGAAGAGGGAACGAGTATTAAGTAACCCGCCGTGCTCGCGCCACAAGCGACTTTCACTTCAGTCGATGAAAACCAGGTAGACAGTCTCAGAGCCCTGCTTTTATATTCTAAGCCACGCCCATTCTGGAGGGCTAAGATGCGATGAAGTTGCGAGCGCCCTTCATTGGACGTGACGACATTCCGGGCTCAGGGCAGCCTGCTCCAGGTCTGCTAGCTGCTGCAATGCATTGACAATGAATACAAAAATTAAAGATAAATGTTTGGCTTCAATATCTCAAAAAGATTAATCTTTCCCGTAGCATAAGCTAACTTACACAATACTCGTTCCCTTTTCTACAGAAAACCGAGGTTATGCTAGGTAGGTTTTATCATTTCTGAAAAGTCTGGCAGTATTTGACAGTAATACCCATGCCATGAGTGAGCACCTATAAATAAATTAAACACGTATTGCAAAAGTTAAAGTTCATGATTGAAAAGCCAACTTATACCATCAAGCCAAGAGCTGAAGACTTCTATTAGGAAACCAAAATCAGACAACATTAGTTTATTTTACAAGCTTTTATCTCCAATGTCTATCTGTGCCATCTCAGATTAAACATACAGAATATTAAATGAAGAACTCAAAGCTATAACCATCTGATGATATCCTTATTTGAACAAATATGTAAGAAGGGAACACTTTGATGTCAGATCCTTTCATATCAGGCCCAGTTCTGCCAAAAAAATACAGCTTTAGAGCAATCTGACACTAATTTTGAAATGGATGGCTTTCAACACTTAGCAATTAAATTAGAAAATAATGGTAACCACCCATTTAACTGGGTTAACTGATTGCAAATAAATGTGTTTAAAGCACAGTGTGCATAGCAAAAGGCTAAATTGGATGTCAATCCTGTTTTAGTTATGAAGACCCATTTTACGGTGTTTGATACAAGGTGCAAGGTACATAATAAGTCTGAAAATGTCAAAAACATGTATTAATATTTCTAAGCAGCATGGGGTATGTTTGAAGTCATACCTTGATTATTTCCTCCAGACGAGAACACTTCTTGGATGCAAACAAACTCGGGTGCAGGTAGTTTCCATCCCCATCATCATCATCATCAGAATCATCTGACTTTGATTCTGTTTTACAAAAAAGGACCAATTGTTTGGATTGTTAACTTCAGAACTTGGGTTCTAACTTTAGAAATGTCACATTTGTTCAGATCTGTTCGTTTATTTTAAAAACAATTGACTCTTGTTAATTTTTTGAATACATACATAATGAGAGAAATGCACCCAGAGGAAGTCCAAATCAAACAGAATTCGCAACCCATTTAATTTGTATAATGGTGATATATACCATTCAAAAGTTTGGGCTTGTTTAGGTTTTTTGGTTTGTTTATAATGATGCACACCAGTGAATTGTGGGGGGAAAAAACTGTAACACATGAAAAACTTACCCTGTTGCTGGTCCTGCTTGACCTCAGAGGCCGGTGTGTATCTCCCCTCCTTCATAGCTCGTAAAATATGTTTGTAGTAAGGGTTCAGGTAGTGGTCGAACCGCAGGAAATCAAACTGGGAGTTCCCAGACTGCTTTGCCTTCAGCACAATTTCAAATTGGGCCCCCTGCTTGCATACGAAGTTGGCGGTGCGCTCAATAATAGCATGCGTCTTGATGGTCGCAGGCTGAAATAAATGGCAAAGAAATGGGGTAAACAAGACTGAAATTATGAAAAAGCTTATAAGAGAATATATGCAATTAGAAAAAAAAAATGTTTTATATAAATAAAGATTAATTAGAAAATTTGTATAGTAAAACTGGTAAAGAACAATGATTTTATAGATACTGCAGTTCTACACACAAACAATTGATGCGTCATGAATCTAACCAGGGACGTCATTAATTCATTTCCAGCTACACACACAGATTTAAAATAGTCACAAATCTTTCAAGCTGCAGACAACATCATATTCATGTGCTGAACTGATTTATGGCAATGCCATATTTTAAATGACAAATGGTTCCAATAGTGTCACAGTTGTGAAAATGACACGCATCCCTCATTAGAGGGAAGTATGAATATTGCATGAGAACTTTTCAAAGGGCTGTACTTTGGTTCCAATGTCCAGGTAAATAGAGAATATATTGCTTTCAAAGCTCCAGAGACAATGAGAGTCAAATAATGACTTGCTAATTTGAAGATAAACAACCCAACGTTTGTCTTCAAAATCGGATTCTTTTGTAGCTTCAAGCTAGGTGCTGTACAATAAGCAAGGTAATCAGAGCAGCTGAAGATTAATAATTCACAAGGCTCCGTCAAAGAACCTCACAGACTTGAAACTAATTGGGAATTTCAAGTGTAAGAAACTGAAGGCTTCCACTTATATTCCAAACTCGAGACGAATATCACTCCCACCAACAAAGAAAGAGAAAGGTTAGGGTTGTTGTTTTGTTTTCACGACAAGTGGCTCACTGGATGGATAAGTATTCATGTTGTTTCCAGTAGGCCTTGGTGGGAAAGTGCTGACAAATCCTTGGTTTAAGAGGATAAAGGAGGGGCACAGACACTCCTGAGCTTTTAGAGAAGAATAATTTTGTTGGATCAACTTTCTTTCAGCTACAAGGACTGTAAAAAAAAACATCAGTGATTGTTTGTGGCTCTGAAACGAGGGATCCTGCAGTGATAAAAGCCCATATTGACGTTAGCATCCCACTATGTCCACTGGTTATACAAAGAAATATCTTTATAGCTTAAATCAAATCTTCTGAATAGAAAAGAACAGAGAATAAATTCTTATTTGTTAGATAGTCATAAATTGCCTCTTGCCAAGTCCAAAGCTACACATTTTCGGTTTAAGTTAACAGACATCCAACAACAGAAAACCAAATCAAGTACATATTTAAATCAAAGTAGGTAATGGTGATTATAAGTAGGAAAGCACAATATATTGGCCCATGTTGATTGTCTGCAAATATTAGAGACTTTTATTTTACTTAATTTATCTGCATCGTCATTATTTATTAATTATATAAAATAATGTAATAAGTAATTTTAGTATTTAATATACTTTATTAGATATTTCCCCAATTTGAAATTTGAAAAAAAAAAAAAATACAATTTACTAACAATATGCAATATTTATAAAATCTATATATGAATATCCATTTCATGCATATTGTGATGCTAAAATTCACTTACAACATTTAACAATAATTGATTTTAGTTTTTGGTGTTGTATTGTTGAATTTTAATTTAGACATAATAGTACAGAAAAGCCATAGGCCATTTATCTATAAAAGGCCATAACAAGAAAATAAATACTATCTTATTGCAAAATAGGTATGATTCATAATTTGTTTACCAGCTCTACATCTGGAGGGATGAGGAGGCCAGGGGGCGCCACAAACGGCTCCTCACTCTCTTCCTCCGCTTGCTCTTGATCTGAGAGAAGGACAAAGGTGAGGGGAAAACAGAATGAATAGACAAAATCAGATCGGCAAGGCAGAAGAAGCATAAAATAATCAGAGGTGCAAGGGGGGTAAATCAGATGTAAATATGAAGCCTCTATAAGTAAGGGCACTTTAAAAGAACTGGAGGCTCTTTAAGTTTCATTTTGAGTTACTCCAACTTTCTGAGAGATAACAAGCCCCGTCATCTCTGTTTACTGCTGCTGCCTTCGTGCACTCTTCAACCCTTGGCCTCCATGAATTGGCCAGGACAGATTAAGACCAAATAAAAATTTGATGCTGAAGTCTCGAGCTGGAAATACATTGCTGGTGCAATAATGTGCAAGAACCAAAGATATTGTGGGAGATGAATCGAGATGTTACAAGTGGTACATTAACTAATCAAACAGCCCTTCTAAACCTATCCAACAAATAGTCAGTTGTCATGTGGGCTTAACTTTTTTACGTTGATGATAACAAAAGACAACAGCAATTTCAGCATCTCACATAGTCTCACAAAGCTAGATCTTTGAGTAAACGGCATAAGGTCAGGTCAACAGTGCAGATTATTTTGGCCAAGAGCCATGCGCACAATGAGAACAACATGTTCTCACAATCTCTTTTGTTTTTTATGTTTAGATCATACCATAATTATATACACTGCCATTAAAATAAGGCGTTGCTTTGAACAGAAAACCCTGGAGAACTACGTAGATGAAAATGTATAATCAAAAATAACAAGCACTGGAAATATCATAGATATAAATAAAAAAAAAAAAAAAATGCTGCTCTGCTCGTGGATATCAGGTTCTTGCATCTAAATTCCTTACACAAAAATTCTAAATATCTTTCTAAGATGCCATTAAACTGGCAAATCAACAAAATGACTTCACCTTCACAGGGAATTGGTCTATAAACCCGCACCTTGATGCTCAAAACTTAAGTTAAGAACTCCTCTAGTAATATTCAACTACAATTACAAATAAGTTTTTTTTTTGTTTTCTTTTTTACTTTAGAATTTCTAGGCACTGGTACCTTGTAAACATGATTTTATTTCCAAGTGAACTGATAAAAAAAAATCGTGTTTGGCCCTAATTTTTGGAAGTTGTGTAAAGGCAACCAATCAGATCACAGCCTGCGACATTGAAAAAGTACTTTCCGGCCTGTGGGGCGTGATGTCTGAGGCTGATAATCGAGAACAATCTTACTCTGATGAGGGAGGAAAAATGCTGTCTGGCTTCCAGTTCAGCTCCTACTAAAATGATGACTTCATCAGTCACAGTGAGAAAAATAAATCAATGACACTAGTTGACTGTGTGTATGTGTGTGTGGATAAGGACTGTGTGCCAATAGACCAAGTGTTTTGTTCTCTACAGAGTACTGTTACAAGCAAGTGTGAATGAGAATTACAAAAGCATCGAGGGTGATTACTTTTTGTTTTAGAATCTCATTTGTCACCGAATTTCCGCTCAAGACGAGCTTTGAGGACTCAAAACTAATTCTAGACTTCAGTGTTTATAAAGCAATAAGCCGTAGAGTGTGATGTTTTTTGCTAAAACTCTTTAGTGCTGAACCGCTGGACCTTGCTCGTCATTAACAGTCTCTACATATCCACTGCTTGCCACATTCATTCTCTTTAAAAAACATTGAGCTTTTCAGTGCCTTGAGGCACAAAAACTTATTTGACCTAAGGGAAATGGCCTCATTTCATCCAGGAGAATTTTGAAGTTCGTAGGCTAATGTCTGAGAAGAACAGAAACTTGTCAGAGAAACCGAATCTCATTAGGAAGACTCAAGCGGCAGTTCAAAGTAAGTATGTGGTTTTTGAAGTTGTGTGGTTTCTAGACTTGTACGGTTCCCACCTGCTTCTCTGTTGGCCTCCTCTTCCTCAGTGGGCTGGGAAGGGTCGTAGTAGTCCGCACTGTAACGGAAGGCCACTGCGCTGTAGGTGCCTTCATCGGCCAAAGCTTCGCTCAGCCTTTTATACTCCTCCTCTGCAAACAGAACAAAAGATTCTCATGAACAAAACTTAATTTCTGCAAATTAAATGTAATGTTCTACACAATTTTACTGCTGATTCACATTGCCTTAAAATTTGAAAATTCTAATGTTGGGGCTTAAACACTGATCCAACTAATCATTATTTGACTAGCCAACCTCTTTCTAAACTATTTTTCTATCTTTAGATGTCCTCTCTATTTTTAGTTTACATACACTGTTCAAAGATTGGGCAAGATATTGTTAATGCTTTTGAAAGAAGTCTTTTATGATAACAATGGTAAGAAACCAACAGTTTTCTATAAAAATAATATGTTATTTATTACATGTGATGGCAATGCTGAATTTTCAATTGTTCAAACATTCAGTGTCACATCATTTTTCAGAAATCATTCTAATATGCGTCTTTGTTGCTCAAGATATATTTCTTATCAAGGTTGAAAACCGTTGTAGTACTTGTTATTTTTGTGAAAACCATGATATTTTTTTTTTTGTCAGGATTTTTGGATGAATAGAAAATTCAAAAGAGTTCATTTCAACAGTTTATTTGACATTGATTTATTTATTTATTTAACAGATATCTTTTGTAACATTATACAATGTCTTTACAACAACTTTACAACAACTTTTTGGCAATTTCATGCATCCTGGCTAAATAAAAGTATTAATTTCTGAGTCTAAAATTTTCAGTAGTGTTAACTTAAAATAAAAGCACTTAAATAATTTCTCTTTAAGAAAATTAGCAATAAACGTTCACTTACTTGCATTATGAGTTCTTTAATTTTTCTGCACCATTCTATTAAACGTATAATGTGCCGTTTACACTACACTCGTGACTTTTACAACTAAAAACGGAATAATTTTATACGACAACAGCGTTTTGGGGGCCTAAAAACACATTTAAAACCTGGTTTAAAAGGTCAAGTTTTTAAAACAGTACGGTTATTGTCTTTTGTAAACGTATTGTGAAAACGAAGACGTCACTTGGGTGCGTGTTAAATGTTCAGTCTATAGGCACGTGGCATTTCTTTACAAAGTGACATCGCCAACTACTGCCCTGGCATGCATAATACAACGTTTTTAGATGTTTTAGCTGATCCATGTGAACAGGAATCTCATTAAAAAAAGTTCTCGTCTGCACGAGAAAAATGCAAAGGAAAACTTTTCCATTTTTAGTACATCGTTTGTCATATAAATGTACCCTCAGACTGATCTTTTTTACATGTAGAATAGATCAGGGGTAAAAAACTGTTTCTGAAGGGAACTGCCCTGCAGAGTTTAGCTTCAACCTAAATGAAACACACCTGATCCAGCTCAACAAGTCATTCAGGCTTATTTGAAAACTACAGATATTTGTGGTGGAGCAGGGTTGAAACTAAACATCACTAAACAACTAAACTAAACTAAACATTTGATGGTATTTTGATACTGGTATGATAAGAGCTTTTGAAGAACTTATAAAATGTGTAAAGGAGTCAAAACAATGGCAGGAATTCATCTGTCAAACACTGGTCTGCTGCAATAGACACGGTTCTGATGCATCATCATGACTATGACGAGAAAAAAAAACACTGTCCTTTTAGAGTCGCATCTAACGAGCATGTGCCATTTTTGGTTCGTTTCATGTCTGGGTTGCGTTCCCTCAACACACAAAGAAGCTGTCCAACTTTATACTCCAAATGCAGCACAGAAACTGTATCGATTCTCATGCATAGTTGAAAGAAAACAAAGTGTGTGCTGATGACAGTGCAGTGGCAAAGCAACTCTAAAACAACTAAAACATACACTCACCTAAATACAGTTTACCTAAAACTGACCTTCATATATAAGAAACATATATTCATACCAATCTGCACATCCAAACAGCCACACGATCTCACTACAGAATCACAAATACTAAAACTGCAATTGAGCAAAAGGACACTCCAACATGAAACAATCAAAATGCTTTATTAGAGTTTACAGGGTGTTAATGTAGTCAGATTGATAAAAGTTTAATGAGGTTAGGTCACATCCAAAGGGCAAACACCATCAGCAAAATACATCATAATGCACTCCCACTTACTGCACACCTCTGTTTAAATATGGTTAAACTGTCTATTGCGCTAAGGAAAATTACTTTTGAACCTTGTGATGCATATGCCAAATTATTGTAATGTGCTATAATATTAGCTTGCCCTTGTTTCGTCAGCCTAGCCCGTAAGACTAACTAGTTAGTTACGAAACAACATTCTGAAAATGTTAAACATTCCAACATAAGTGATTGAAAAAACAGATTGTTCCGGCTTTAAAATGTGATTTGGAAAAGCACTTGTAAAATACAGTAGCTTTATATATACACATAGATAGAGTTTAATGACATTTTTTGGATGATATTTCAGTACATCCAAAGCAATATATAGCTGATTGCTTATAAACATATCTGATGATTTAAGCAGTCTTGGGTTAATTCAGGTCAGGTGTTACTAGGGTTGCACAGTATACCCTTACTGAAAAAAATCTGGTACAATATCATGACTATGCTCATTTTGGTGCTTGATATACTGCTGTTCCAAAGTTAATCGCTATGTGACAGTGTTATCCACACACTGATGAGAAACTGGCAAATGTGACAGAAACAAAATGGATCAAACAAATAAATCTCACTCTTCATGATAGTTGTGATGACGAAGATATAAAATTTGAGAATATCATGAACATCAATATGTTAATTCCTCCATGTTTATCAGTGCAAATGCTCTGTAAAGAGCAAAGTATGCAGCGTTGAGCATCGTAGCCAATCACAGATATACCTGTTGTTAAGCATGTGAACATTAGTTTGAACAATCAGATGTGTTTATTTATTTAGCCATACAGCTAAAAAACATTGTATGTATAGAGGAAACTTATGGAGTTTAGGAGCGCTGAGATTCAGTGATGGCCTCTTTGTTTGCTTTTTGTATACAATATGCATGGACCATGCAGCTACCTGCCCATTGCAAAGTTTCTGAAATAACAGCCTTATTTAAATGCGGGATTGAATCTGAAACTGTTGACACACTAGCTGCATTTCCATTACAGATTTGCGCAAAACTTTTGTGACATTTTCTAAATGACAAACTACAAAATGACACCGTTTCCATTAACTCTTGTTATGCGACTGAAACTTATTTTATCATCTCGTGATAAGTCATTCCAATAATTATGTTCCAACCATTAATTGGTATGGGTTTAGATACATCACACCAGAGACTATTTAAAGGACTTTGATCACACCCATCGTACCAAAGCCAAAATTATGGTAGGTAGATAGAGCCAACCCTAGGCGTTACATTAATGCACTTCATTGAACAGTTTGTTGGGTGTAGTCAAGTAACAAACTTGATTTTGAACAACATTCTACTTGAACATGAGCATTCCAGAACAAGCTTTAACAAACACAAAACAAAACAAGGAACCAGTCTGGTGACCTAATATAACCCAACAAGAACACTGACATTCTGCAACTTATTTTATTTATTCTAAAAAACAAATCATGTCAGTTTAACACTCTTCATATAAAAAATCCTAACCAAGTACCTTTCACTATTCATGAAACGTAATACAGTCAAAAAGATATTAGAGGAATGCACTTGAAGTCTGACTGCACAAGTCGATAACCATGAAAAGCATGATTTACTGAAGAGCGCGGTTTGTCCACTTAGACGAAACAAGCTAGATTCATTATTTCCAACTGAAAAGGTCATCAAAAAAAGTGCCGATATAAAATGGTCTCTTCATGCTTTTCTACTTTTATATAGGCAATACATCCCCATAAAAAAAGCCTCACAGGGAAAACAAGAAAACATAAAATATGTTGTGGTTTCAGAGGTAACAGAAAAAGTATATAGTTTATGAGTTAATAAAATAGCACAAAATGCATTCAAATGGGTAAAGTGGGGTCCAAAGTGATTTGTTTTTTGTTTTGTTTTTTTGCCACCATGTTATGAGCATTTGAGTATATTTTAATAACACTAACATGCAAAAGTTTGAGGTCAAAATGTTTTTAAAAGAAGCTTATGCTCACCAAGGCTGCATTTATCTGATCAAAAATACAGTTAAAAACAGCTATATTGTGTAATAATCAATTTATTGTCATCAATAAATGTTATCTATTTTAATATATTTTAAAATGTAATTTATTCCTGTGATGGCAAAGCTGAATTTTCAGCTTCATTACTCCAGTCTTCAGTGTCACATGATCCTTCAGAAATCATACTAATACATGTGCTGCTTAATAATTTTAATTTTAATTTTAATAATTTTTTTGAGTGATACTATTAAGGATTTCAGGATTCTTTGATGAATACAAAGTTCAAAAGTACAGCATTCATTTGAAACAACCCTAACCCTAACTTTTGAACAGGTGTCTCCATTACCATTCAAAGTTTGCGGTCCTTTCAAATGGTTTACACAAAAATATTAAGCAGCATAGCTGTTTTTTTTTATTGTATTTTTAACATCGATAACGCTAGTCCACAGCTTGTTGCGTTTCCCTCTTTTCCCCCCTCACTTTTAAATCACCTATAAATGCCTGTGTGTGGTCATGCGCATTTTACTTTAGTTTCCAAATTGCTTGAATGGAGGACTCATTATTCTTCTTAATGAAAAATGAAATGTGCTTATATTATACATAGAAATTTTATTGACAAAATGAATAAGCACAGCATACACCACACTAATAAATGAAATCTGACTCCTGCTGCTGATCTGTGCTCAGGCTCACGCTGAATTGAGCAGACGCGGTTAGTTTTAATTGTAGTGCCTGTTCTCTAACTGAATGAAATTATTTGCATTGCTATAAAAAAATGTGAACGACAGTGGGGACAGTGGCGCGATAGGAGTCGCGAAGTGATGTAATAGATGTGAGGTAGAACACCACCTATCTGCAGCAAGCCTATTACATAATAGTTTTTTGCCTTTTGTTTCATAATAAATTAAATGTTTATAACCATTTTTCTTATTCTTAAAGTGTGGCATAAACAGGACAGGTACTATAGTATCAGCGCAATATACATTGGTTAAAATCAAAAAAAAAAAAAACTTGAATATTTTGATTATTCTGATTGGCAGCCAATCAGATGTTTTAATCGTTATTATTGAATTCAGCACATCAAAAAAATTAATAAATAGCACATTTTTTCTAGATGACTAGATGACTTAAAAAATAGATGACTTAAATAGATGGGCTAGATGAAAATAGATGGGCTAGATGACTTAAGAAATAGCAGTAAAACAGTGTAATCAAGAAAATGTTTCTTGAGCAGCAAATCAGCATATTATAATGATTTCTGAAGGACCATGTGAGACTGAAGATGGGAGTAATGGCTACTGAAAATTCAGCTTTGCCATCACAGGAATAAATTACATTTGAAAATATATTCAAATAGAAAACTGTTATTTTAAATTGTAATTTCACTATATTCACTAAATTGTAATATTAGATTTTTTTTAAAAATACAGCCTTGGAAAAAACAAAGAAAAATAAATAAAAGGTAGAGTAAATAAAAAGTATTTCTGAATCTCTTATAAGTATAGTATTTGCTTAATGAAACATGTTTTCTTGAAATAATGATTAAAACAAATATTAATAAAATGTAATTTAACAAAACAAAATAAACTATTTATAAATCAAAACTTTAAAAATACTGTTGACAAAAATTATTTTTGAAGAAAACTGAAAATGATTATGAAAATCTTTTTGAAAAATGCTTTAAGAAAAAAAAAATATTTCAATAAACAATGCCTCAATGCATCCAGTTGCCACTGAGTCAGAGTAAAACTGACTAACACATACAAAGAAATAAAACTAAAGCATAAAGCTGTGTACAAAAAAATCAACACTGCACTCAAGCTGAGTGACCTGACTTCACAGGTTTGAATTATACATAAAAATTGACTGAGATCATAGATCGTTGTGCATTTACCTTGTCTGGCCTCCTCTTCCAGCAGATCGGTGTGCATTGCCAGGTACCTCTCCTCATCACACAGAGCCTCTATCCTGGCCTCCTCCTCAGACAGCTGGTAGTCGTGATTCCACGAGCCTGCGTCATAGTCCGAAAGATCATGTAAATGACCACGGCCATCGTACCTGCAATATGAATCATATGGTTAAAGGTGAGAGGAAATTAACATTGGATTACATACAACAAATACTCACCACACTGGAGAACCCTAAAAGTAAAGCCTTTTGTTGTATATTCACATATGGTTTTCTTTCAAAATTCTACTTTGCTTACAAGGATTGCATGAGAAGATGCCTGGGCAACAAAAGGCAGATGGCCTATATGATGCACCCCAGAGGGCATACGGCTCAACAGGTGAGTACACTTGCATGATAAACTTATCAAATCCATCTAATTCTTCACTAAAACCATAAAAAGACGCAACAGGCGAATAAATAAATCTAAAACGCAAACAACAACTCTCATCTTACCTTGCATGGTTCAACAAACCATTCCAACTTGTACCCTTGTCAGACAACTGAGACTTATTGAGACAACTGCCATCATCATTCCTACATTTACTGCAAAAGAAGTACATCCACACAAGCCCGAGCACATAAATACCTATCCGTAAGAACCCATATGGAGGAAATTTTCCTGCGCTCGCTCCTGTATTCCACTTCTCAGTTCCAGTTTCTTCGGCAAAAGAGAGAAGTGGGCGATGAGGTGGCAATCGGGGCCTGGAGGGACCCCTTAGCCTTAATTGCTGAGGAAATAAGTTCTGCATTACGTGATAGAGAGACACACACATACACATTGGAAACAAGAAACAAATCCATGCAGATTAAGGTGGCTCAATGCAACCCGATGCGTTTCAACACACTCCTGGCTCATTACCAATTTTCCTGTTTTTTTGTTTTTTTTTTAAACGTCTGCAGCTGAACTGGAAAAAGTGTTGAGGAGAGAGAAAACAGATAAACAACACAATATTTGACTGACTACTTAAAAGTACTTCCTGCAAAAAAAAAACAATGTTAGACTTTGGACCTATGCACGAAGACAGAATTCATATAATGGGATTCCATTGATAGATCACATCATATGTGAGAACCACCTTAATGCACGGACTAATTTACAGTAGCAGGCTTATCTAACGTGAATTTTCTGTGATTTGCATTTAATCTTATATAACAAATGTGACCACAGCAAATTCACTAAGTGTTAAGAAGCAGAGGCCTCACATGACCAGTACCAAAGGTTCATAGTATGCTTCTAATTGAATTATTCTAACCACCAAATAAATAAATATATAGCCATAGTCAATGTGACTTTTATATTTTAAATTATATAATTGAGGGCGCCATGTGAGCAAGGACTCTGCCTTGGATTTCAAATTTCCCCTAGCCCTGAAGACAAAAAAAAAACATCATAAACCACCCTAAGCTGGTTTGCTGGTCTCTCAGATGGTTTTAAAGGTGTCTGTGCACTTTTTAGCTGGCAGGCTGGGAGACAAGCTGAGAACCATCTTGGCCATGCTGGAAGACCAGCTTAAACCAGCTAAGACCAGCAAACCATCTTAGGCCGGTTTAAAGTTCTTGTTGAAGCCATCTGACAGTTATGTCATTGCATTGAGCTTAAAAAAGAATCACAATCCAAGCAAGTTATCTTAGATCTGTCATTGTCAAGTTCCTTTTATTCACGTTTGGCCATGTAAACATCACACAATGCCATCAGCTCCTCCTGTGCTGCAAAACAACAATACATCCAAGGTCCCTTTGGAAGACATTAAGTTGGTTAAGTAATGATTCCCATTAGGTTTGTTTAACCGACCTATCGATCATGATGTTCTTGTCCCCCATCCATGGGATGAGGTGTTTGCCCTGCTCGTGGTAGCTGGCCCTCTCATCGTCCCGGAACAGCTTACAGGCGTAGCCGAACACCAGCAGCTCCGCATACTTGCTACTGTCGCTCTGCTCCTTAGCCGCTTTATTATGATCCTTCTTGCTTCCCCCGCGCCTGTACATTCCAGATAATATCCACTAGACACGCAAAATGAGCGATAGACTTTTAGAGATGTATTACCATTTCTTTAAAGGTGAGAGAAGTGGGATAATATGTGCTAGCTAGCAATTGCTCCAACACATATCAACACACTGCTGAAACAAATATGGCGTGTTGAAGAACATTGCGTTTCAGAGTTGCAGATTCGTTACATTGTGTTTCGTTAAACCTAATGCAGTTCTGTCGTTTTAGTTTGCAAAGACATTTGTATGTGATATGTGGGTAGTTTATAATATTTTAACATTTTTAGTATGCTTTAAAATAGGAAAGATGGATATTATTCTCAGTCAAGACGAAAATGTCAACGTTAAAGTGAAATTGAAGCCGAAACCTTTGCCAGTCCTTTTGGAAAACCACCATTGGACCAATAGACGGGCTTACAACACTCAGAAACACATGAAAAACTACCTAGGATAAAACACAAACCACTAAATGTATACGAGGGCTGACAAAGAAGTGAACATAGCAGGGAGCAAATACAAGGCAAACTTGACAGACAGGTGCAGATAATAGGAACAAACAAGGACATATTCAGAAATGAAGGAAACCTTAATAAACAGATTAGGAATAGCTACATGAATTTAGGGAAACAAAACAGAATATCAAAAATAAGAGTCCATAATGGTGATACTTTACATGTTTTTGTAGACGGTTGGCTGATTTTATTCAGGCCAAGTTAATAGTCATGTTCCAATTCCAATGAGAGGTGCAGTCATGCTGCTAAAGGGATGATTTCCACAAATCACAATGGAGAAATCAAATAATTGGAAACCTTTAATAAAAATATAACCTCCACATTTGTGTTTTTAAACCTTCCAAATGCAACATTTGCATTGTTACGATTGCTTGACTTATGTCAGATTTATCAAATATCTGTGAAAATTGAAACTGCCACAAGCCGTTAGTAGCTCAACTTGTTTTACAGCAGTTAAACGTTCCTTTAACATCATGATTTTTGTAAATAATGGTATCTACATTTCAATAAAAATGACATTAACACGTTTAAATGCCTTAATAAAGAAAATAATAAAATAAAACGAAAAAAATGTATGCTAGTAAGATTGATGACACATTTATTATCTCAGAGCATCAGCTAATATATTTCACCATTTTTTTTGTTAGTAAACTTCAGACATCTCTGACAATTAACACCTCACAAATGGTTGTCCATGAGCGAACGCTACGTAATGATTCATAAAAGTATGAGTCCAAATGCATAATTTGCATTGTTACCATTGCTTGATTGCTTATATTTGAGATGTCAGATTTGTCAGTGACAACTGAAACTGCACAAGCCATCAGAAGCTCAACTTGTTTTGTAGCAGTTAAACGTTCCTTAAACAGTTCAAACTTCAAAGTGGAAACAGTTCCGTGAGCAGCATATTTGTGCTTAATCGTGTCGGTTAATCAGACGATTCCTCTCAGATTATATTTGGCACAAAGCACAAACTCTCGCAAGAGATCACGTTCACATACAGGGGTTCTCAACCTCTCCTGCAGGGACCCCCTCGTTTTAACCCTGAAATGGCACACCTGATTCACATCGCTTCACTCTGAGATCCGCACCATTTATTCTCATTCTAGTATTCTCATAGTAGTCTATGTTGGCTCACATGTGGGGTCAGTCACTGCAGCACAATGTGTGATTGGGTAAATCTCTTTTCCATCTAGAACACTCCTTTTTTCTTTCCTTTTTTAACTTTTAACTCTGTATTTGGTAGCCAGTGTTACCCCAATATGCACATTTGATTTGTCTTTAAGATTCAGATTGAGGAAATGTCATGCAGCTTTTTATTATGAACAGAGATAATCAACGTTTTTTCTGGTGCTCCTCACTTTCAGTTTAGCCAGTAAAATGTGAACACACGTGATTTTTTTAGACCATCTAGTAACTTGTTTGTCTGGTTCTGCATTATGTAAATACAGATGCTGCTTTCTCTTTTAAAAAACATTTAGCCGCATAATAATTTATCATGTATCACTATACAGCACAATCACCATTTATAGACCAGTCAGAAAATATCTGTGAAAACAAATGCAAAGAAAAGTGGTGGGTATGACCGCAATGTTTTGTTTAACAGAATGTTCCGTAAACGGAATGCAAAAGAAAAGCTTCATTATTATTAATGTTTCAGATATTGCAAATAATAATGATGATTTCATGACAAAAACTCTATAATTGCTGGTCGTTTTAATAGAGAATGCAGGGAAGATACATTTTGCCACTGAAGAACACAGGACACATTCTGAAACATTAAAACAGTTCAAACATTCGAAGAGTCCAATTTTCAGCCATTATATGTCATATTTTTTTATTAGATATCCATGACACGCAGACTGATATTTAAATTCATATTTAGATATAATTGAGCAAACCAGTGACGATTGAAAAGTTAATATTTATAGACATTTTTAGAAGGACATACCTGTTGAGAGAGTGTTAGATGGTTGAACTCCATAAAATCAATAATGAGGTGGATTTGAAATTATTTTTTGACAGAACTGTTTACAGATAATAATAATAATAATAATAATAATAATAATAAAGGAAATAAAAGAAGGTGCACAAAGAACCAGTGGTTCAGTTACTATAAAGGATGATATGGTTCTAAATAAAACTTACAAATTCATCTTTTTTAGAGTGTATTTTATCAAGTTGAATTAAAAAATGTTTTATATAAAAAGTATATGGCCTAAGTGTTGTGTAGCTGCTGAATATAAAAATATATAAAAATATATTTTAATAAGGTAGTCTAGGTTTATTTATATTAAGTTCTATATCTTTATATTGAAAATATCTGTTTAAACATCTATATTTTGGAAATATCTGTTAAACAAAACCATACTGGTAGCTAGTCCACCTGGTTTTGTGATTTAAAAGAAAGTCACACCCACCTTTTGATATATATATAGAGCTGCAATACGACCAAACAGAAACTGGCGAGCAAGACACAGGACTTGAAGTCTTGAGATCCTACCGGTAAACTAAATATTTGACAAAACCGGCGCTTAATTACTTTTTTAATAAATTTAAAAATTATTTTTCAAATAAACATGCACATTTTTTCTCCACAGCCATGCTTTCACTGGTACTATTCTCAGGTATGGAACATTCTTAGAAAAAGAATCAGACCTTTTTACATACTTATGTCATAAATCTGCTTATTTGATTAGTGATCTAAAAATACTGCAGAAGCTTACGTTTTCCTTATTTCATGTGATAATCGTCTTTGTTTAAATATTTAGATTTTGCTTTCCAGGTATTTGGACTCCACCATGCTATGTGGGCTGAAGTTATATTCAGTGAAAAAAAAAAAAAAAAAAAAAAAAAAAACCTTCTAACAAATTATTAAAAATGTTGCTTGAAGTGTTTATTTATTTATTTTGTAGGATGAGCCGCAGTCAATTCAATTTTTTTAATTTTAAGTTTTTACCTAACTTTCTAAATTAAGTCGTCTGAACAAACCATTTTAAGCTGAATATTGTTGTTCAAGGTCTTGGCATACATTGATGCTTGAAAAACTATGTAAACAATTACAGTGTGATCATTGCTTTTTCATTGATACATTTTCTATTGAAAAACAAAGTTAAATCTGGACATATAAAAAATCCATGAAAAAAAAAAAACATATAGGCTTTAGTTACAGTATGTTACAGTCATGAACATGATTGGTCATTTGCTAGTTGGTGAAAGGAGGCAGTAGAAGGTAAAAATTGTTTGAACTGTTCTCGCTGATAATCTTGCAAACACCCATATAGAGATATTGAATATTTTTTCGCCAAGAAAATTATCAAGATAGCCTACCATTCGAGCGTGCCGTAGCATGCAGTGGAAAAGCGCCATTAGTTGTACATGCATCAATCATCTTCATTAAATACAGACAGACATTTAAAAGGACAGGAGGATTTATTATTATTATTATTATTATTATTATTCAAGGTGAGTGAAATTATCTGTAATTTTCAGGGTTTTACTATGAGTTGTTTTTTGCACTGTTTTCTGTTTCCTTTGTTCATTTTCCACATTTTCCTGGTTACTCATTGTTTGATTATTGTTCGTACATGATGTTTATTTAGATCATTGGTTTGTTCAATGTATTTAAACTCTGTGTTTCCTTCTGTTCATTCTCAGTTCTTCTCACATTTACATTGGTCATTCTGTTCATGTTCTTAGTTCTTGAGTTCATTGTAAATAAACATATTAACTGCTTGTGATTAGTTCCATGCACTAAATTTTATTTTACCCAACTATGACAGTAATGCAATTTTCGTTATTCCTCAGGCTGAGGAATGTGGATTGACTGGAACTTTGCTCATTAAAATATGTTTGTGTTAATGCAAACTTGAAGTATGTGGGATTTATATTATTCAGTTTATATCTATTTACAGTTTGTATTGTATTTTCATCCAACACACCTTACTTCTGGGTGAGCGAGGCATATATTTTTTTTTTAAATGTGTATAAAGTTAATTTGATCAACTTTGGCAGTGCATTAGCACACAAATGCCATGAAAGATAACACATATGAACTAAAAGACATATTAAATAGAAATAAATGTGTATTTCATGTTATGGCTGGCATGCTGTCATGTATTATAATTAAATTAAATAAGATAAGGCAAATGTGTGATATGAGATTTATAGACAAAACACAAAAGATAAAGACAAAAAAAAAAAAAAGGTTTGGCCTCATCTTGATGCTTTGATAAGATGCTTTCAGAATTTTGTATCTGTCTATTCACTGTATTGGGCCTTTCACGTGTTTTTTTTTTTTTTTTTTTTTGTTTTTTTAATGTACAGGGCATTTTGAGAGTCAGTGGCGTAACTAAGCGTATGTCTGTATATCAAGTACAGAACATTTTGGACACCTATCAGTATATTGTTTACTTTATTAGATAAATAAATTATGAATGTAGAAATTGACTTTCTGCACTCACCCATTACGAATCTGACATTGTCTAAACAGGGAGATAGCCTAACTTTAATAGGATAATGTGATTTCAACTTCTCTTGTGTGTTTTCAACAGGTTTCTTTGCCCTCATGCAGTGTGTCCCTCAGTATGTCTTTGTGAATGAATCCAAGACTTGGGCAGAAGCTCAGAGATACTGTAGAGATAAATACACTGATCTGGCCTCCATTGAGAATGAACAACAGACGATCCAGTTATTGGATACAGTGAATGATGATTCCATTGATTTGGCCTGGATTGGACTCTATGATGATCTGAACAGTTGGAAATGGACTCTAGAGGACAATGATTTCTTCAAGGAAGGAGGGGAAGACTTCAGGAACTGGTATGACCAAGGACCAAACTATTATGGAGGACAAAGTGTGTGTGTGTATATGCAGATGGGGATATGGCAAGCAACAAGCTGCTCCAATGCATTGTATCCAACTGCCTGCTATGATGGTAAGCAGTCAATAGAATGTCTAAGACAGTAAACAAAAGTTTAAACCAAACCAACCTCTCTCTGCACTTAATATGATATTAATATCTTTCAGGAAGAAAAAACGCCAGTGATACTTATGTTTTTATTTACCAATCCAAAACCTGGACTGAGGCTCAGAGTTACTGCAGAGAACATCACACAGACCTCGTCAGTATCAGGAATGAGCCTGAAAAACAGAATATTCAGTATTTATTTCAGAATTTTTATAATAACCAAATTTGGATTGGACTGTACAGAACCAGATCTTGGTCAGATCAGAGCAATTCTTCATTCAGTAACTGGACGGCAGGACAGCCAGATACTCCAGGATCCTGCACTGTAGTCTCAATCAGTGACTCTGGGAAATGGTCAGATGAAAACTGCAATTATGTATTTCCTTTCATTTGCTACACTGGTGAGTAGATCTTAAAGGGTCGAATTCTCCTAAAAAATGAATTATCTGTCATCATTTACTCCCCCTCATGTCATTCTATCTGGACCGTATGCATTTCTTTATTCTGCTCAAGACAAAAGAAAATATTTTTAGTGCCCAATTACTTAAAAAAAGAAAAAAGAAAGAAAAAAAGATACACTCTAAAAAATGCTGGGTTGGTTTTACCCAACTTTGGGTCAAATATGGACTAACCCAGCCGTTGGGTTACATTTTTAAATTGCATTTTTAATCCAACGTTTGGGTTTGTCCATATTTGACCCAAAATTGAGTTAAAACAACCCAGCATTTTTTTTAGAGTGTTTAGAGCACTTTATTTTACATTCCTGCATGTACATACTACCAACTTATAACCACTACTACTGTATAACTGGGTAGGTATGAACCTACCCCAACCCATTAACTTAACCCAGTACTTTCTTATGTAAGTATAAGTGTACCATCTTCTTTCATCTTCCACATGAGAATGAATGTGATGGGTAAATCATGACAGATTTTTTTTTTAGTTTTTAGTTGTTGTTTTTTTTTAGGTGAACTATCCCTTCCCTCCAGAAAAACACAATTATGCGGTTTAGTGCATAACGTTATTATGCCAAAGTCTGCTTTTTTTTTTCAAATACACCACACTTTCACCTGCATAAATTGCCGAATTACGTGCAAAATATGGGGGGCTTGTATGTTTTCATAATCCTCATTTCCAGCATTTCCAACAATCCAGCATTTTCGTTGCAAAAATGTAACATATCGTAGAAAAATGTTGTGTTTTACAGAATTTGTTGCATATTCCTTTTGTAAAGCTATAGAACTTGTTTGACTCATCAATGTTTTGTAAGTTCGATGTGTTTATTAAAGGTGCTTTATGTAGTTTTTAGCGGCCTCTAGCGGTGATGTTTCAGATTGCAACAACAGCGCTCGTGCACTCGTGCGTGCTCGCGAGCACTCGATCACTACCGGGCACACTGAGACTTCCAACAAACCGGAGAAAGCATCACACAACATGCCGGAAACTAATGTAAACTCCCACTGCAACGTTATAGGCTACTTTTATCAGCTTGACGTTGAACTAATGCTCCATGCTCGTACCATGATAACATTCCATTGACTGCGGAGATTTCATATAGAAATAGGAATACTGGCCTTCAGAGGTAATAGCAAAACCCGACAAGTGGATCATTGTAATGTGTGTTTACAATCCCTTCACACACAGGCAATAAAAAAGGATTCATTTTAGAAGAAAAGTTACATATAACACCTTTAACGTCTGAAATAAAACAAGATTAGATATTCCCAGCACTTTCTGTGATGTAGTAACGTTATGCTTGCTTATATTGCTTATGAGAAGTAATAAGAAATAACTATTTACATTAAGGTAGTAGCCTGGTGAAAACAGGGTGTTAGGGGAATACTAGAAATTCTAAAATTAAAGTTAATTTTTCAATAAATTTTTTCACTCAAATTTTAATGCTGATCATATAATTTATAACCATAAAAGCTGTATTGAATGGGAAAAAAATAGCATATTGAATTTATCTCAAATATTACATTTTAAAAAACTTTATTTTAGAAACATTTGTTTACTGTATTTACAGCTTTAGCATCATCCCGGGAGTATTACTTTGTGAATGAGTCTAAGACCTGGACTGAAGCTCAGAGACACTGCAGAGAGAACTACACTGATCTGGCCACTATTGATAACATGGAGGAAATGAACAGTCTGATAAACACAGTTAATGGGATTTACAATGGCTCAGCCTGGATTGGACAGTATGATGATGTGAACAGCTGGAGATGGTCATTGGAAAACAATGATTTTTATCCGGAAGGAGAGAGAGATTTCAGGAACTGGTATCATGAACCAGACAACTTTGGGGGAAAAGAGCTGTGTGTTTACATGAATTATAATGGGAAATGGTATGATATGTCATGTGACACCACTCTGCCATTCGTTTGCTATGATGGTAAGGACTTTTTCTTTTCTTGTCTGTGAGTATTTCTGTGCGTCTATTATCTGTCGTATTTCAAATCACAGGTAGAGTGAATGCCACAGAGAGTTACGTTGGAATCTATGACTGGAAAATCTGGTCAGAGGCTCGTAGATACTGCAGAGAATATTACACAGATCTCGCCAATGTGAGAAATCAGACTGAGAACCAGAGGATCCTTGAGACAGCAGGTGGAGGAGTCTGGATTGGCCTGTACAGAAACAGGGTTTGGTCAAACAATCAGATTACCAGTTATCAAAACTGGAGGCCACAAATTTCTGGGTCACAGGCGCAACCAGATAATGGAAATTATCAAGCATATGAAAATGGATATCAGCACTGCACTGCAGTCTCATTCCAGTATTCAGGCCGATGGACAGATGAGGTCTGTGATTCCAGCAGGCCTTTCTTCTGCTATAGCAGTAAGTTCACTCACTTTGATGGATACCTTTATTTGGCAGGAATGAGAAAGACTTTAAGCACCAATGTCTCCAACATGAAAGATCAACATTTTTAAATTAGCCTAAAGGCACTGGGCCTATAAATATGTGGATTCAAATTATATTGTGAAACTTATTGTTGAAATCTCTTAAAACCCTTAACATTTTATTAATAATAATAATTATAATAATAATAATTAAAAATGTATACAACAAAACATCACCAAATACAACAAATAGAGAAAAAGTTGGGGGTCCAAGCAGAGATTTGAAGTAGCAGAGAAGTTGCTCATACAAAATTACCTAACCTAACTTTATTCATGTTTTTTTTTTTTAATAATCTATTTTGAAATCTATTTGGTATGCATCTCGGCAGAAAAAATAATTAGTTTAGCTGTAAGTTTAGCTGTAATATTTAATTCAGCTCTGTAAAAAAAAGAAAAAAAGAAAACACTATATTCTCACAAAAATTGTGGCAACATATTACATATTCAATATGTTCAAATTCAATACATATCAAATATTATTCATTAAATTTAAAAAGAATTGAATCAGAATTAATCAAATTAATTCCTTAAAATTTAACAATTTAAAACAAGTAAATGCAAATATAGCACACAAAAACACAAAACAAAAAAAATCTGACTAACAAACAAACATCAAAGATGAATCGAGAACTCTTTTTTTATTATGGCAACCATTGAAGACACCTGATGATAACAAGCAAATTCACTGAAGGAAAGAGAAACACAAGAACTACAACTAACTCCCAGTCA
Organism: Pimephales promelas; assembly: GCF_988280905.1. Classification (NCBI taxonomy): domain Eukaryota; kingdom Metazoa; phylum Chordata; class Actinopteri; order Cypriniformes; family Leuciscidae; genus Pimephales; species Pimephales promelas. The sequence continues at coordinate 19,603,994 of NC_142787.1, forward strand.
CCGCCTTTGATGAAATCAATTGAAAAGACTTTAAATCTCTCTTATTATAAACCAGACGACTTTATTTTTGTAATTCATCAACTGTTCTCTTTGAGAATTGGCTTTTTACCCGTCTTTATTTAGATGTTAATATTTTATTGAAAATATTTGTGTTTGCTTTAGTTTGAACAATGACTTTTTAAGTTTATCGCTTGTTCTAATCGCGATATAGAATAGTGTCTGTAATTTGATAAATACATTTTTTATTTATTTAAAGAAATTAAATTTAAAAATAGTTTTGGATAGATTATAAAGTTTTCACTATAAATTAAACATCAAATAAGCTTTTGTTAGATAGTTTCTGCTCATATGTTAAATATATAGTATGTTTTGTCAAAAACGAACTAATCAATTGTTTGTGCAATGCAAGCTATGTCAAAATGATGAATCCTTAACTTTGAAATATGTATGATAAAATGTATTGGCCCACTTTAAAAAATAATACTTTATAAAGACTCTTTTCTTTTCAAGATGTTTCCAACTCTAACTTTGAATCAATTCTATAGAATGGCCCGTATGACCTATTTGAACAGGATTTGTTTCCAGGTATGACTAAAAAATGTGCTTTTGACTTTCATTTACGTACACATATGTAGTATATATGTATCATTATTATGCGGGTCTTTGTCTTCTCAGGTGATAACCACCTAATTGTTCATGAGGGGGGTGGGCTGTTCACGCCCCCACGCATATTTCCTTTCCAAACAAAAAAAAAAATGAATTGTGTTTTTCACAATTTAAAACAATCTATTTTTTTATGTGAATGATTAGGCAGGATGATTTTCAGATAATTCTGAAGCAAAAACTCTAGGCGACAACATTCATTAGTCATAAGTCTTGTGGACACATATTTACTATATGTGTTTTGTGGCCTTATTTCAGAAACTTTCATTTTTAGTTTTTTTCAATAACCATGCATAAACAATATTCTCTCAAAAATAAAAACATGTACATACATGTTTCTTATATATGGTAGCCCTGTTTGTGATAAAAAGAGTGTAATTTCACCTGTGCCATTAATATGTTATAAGCAACTGAAAAAAAGCACAAATGTCAGGGCATGTCAAAACATCTCAAGGACCCCAAAAAAACACCTTTGACCCCAGAGGGTTAAGCTACATCGTTGTTTGGGAAATGCATCCCTAGCAATAAGTGAACCTGGAAATGAGTTTGTGGAGTTGTTTAATTCTCCTCTACTGAGATCTTGAGATATTTAATGTCTTCCTTCATATTCACTTGATTTCATCTAAGGCTGTGATTGGAAGTCAGTTGTAGTTCTTGTGTTTTTATTTCATTCAGTGTGCTTCTTAAAGCGGTTTACCGTGCTACTTTTTAAACTAATGAATTCATTAGTAAAATTTCTAAAAAAAAATTTTATCAAAAGCTGCTGTATTGTTATCTTTTGACAAGCAGTAAGTGAGACTTACATGTACATTGCATTTCTTTTTTTTTTCCTGTGCTGTAAAACAATTCACAGAGACCTGTACACAATCTTCATGCACTCACCAGTATCATTTTGTGAATGAGTCTAAGACCTGGACTGAAGCTCAGAGACACTGCAGAGAGAAATACATTGATCTGGCCACCATTGATAACATGGAGGAAATGAACAGGCTCATAAAAACAGTGCGTAGAACTTACTATGGTTCAGCTTGGATTGGTCTCTATGATGATCTGAACAGCTGGAAATGGTCTATGGACAATGCAACATTATTGGGAGGATTTAAAAGCTGGTATGTCCAGCAACCAGTGAACTCAGGTGGACAGAGTCTGTGTGTGTACATGTCATATTATTGGGGAAGATGGGGTGAAAACTTTTGCTCCTCTAGACTTCCCTTTGTTTGCTATGATGGTGAGAACTGCTGATTGACTTTATAACAAGTAATTAGAACAAAATATTGATGATTCCATGATCACATCACATATTTCAAATGTTTCCCCACAGGAAGAGTGAATGCTAGTGAAAATTACGTGTTTGTTTACGAGTCCAAAACCTGGACTGAAGCTCAGAGTTACTGCAGAGAACATCACACAGACCTTGTCAGTATCAGGAATGAGTCTGAAAACCACAGGGTTCGGTCATTACTTTCAAATTATTACCAAATTTGGATTGGATTGTACAGAACCAGATCTTGGTCAGATCAGAGCAACTCTTCATTCAGTAACTGGGCGATATGGCAGCCAGATAATGCTGGAAACCGTGAATACTGCACTGCAGTGTCATTTAGTGACTCTGGGAGCTGGACAGATGAAAACTGCAATATTGCATTACCTTTCATTTGCTACAGTGGTGAGGAGCTAATAATAATGACAACCTTTAATTTTTTGAACAATGTAACAAATTAGAATAAGTATAATAATTAGAATATCAAAAAATAAAGGGACACATGATTTCTAAATGTGTGACTATTTTTTTGGTTTTGTATTGTTACAATTTCCTACCTTTCCAGCATTAGCATCATCCCGGGAGTATTACTTTGTGAATGAGTCTAAGACCTGGACTGAAGCTCAGAGACACTGCAGAGAGAATTACACTGATCTGGCCACCATTGATAACATGGAGGAAATGAACAGTCTGATAAACACAATTAATGGGATTTACAATGGCTCAGCCTGGATTGGACTGTATGATGATGTGAACAGCTGGAGATGGTCATTAGAAAACAATGATTTTTATCAGGAAGGAGAGAGAGATTTCAGAAACTTCTATCATGAACCAGACAACAGTGGTGGGAATGAACTGTGTGTTTACATGAATGATGGAAACTGGTATGATACATCATGTGAAAATTTGTACATATTTGTTTGCTATGATGGTAAGACATTCCAATTGATTTGCTCCAATTCATTTCTTTTTATACAAATACATACATACATAGGCTATACCTATTTAGTTTCAGCCCATTCTCACCCCAAGGCGTCACCTACCTGACGCCTTGGGAAGCATTTTGCCCATCCTTCAATATCTGATGTTTTTAGGCGCCCTTTAGCGTCAGTTAGGTGACGCCCTAGGATCGCGTGTAAACGTACCCCCACCCCAGACCTAAACCTACCCTCGTCATCTAACTGACGCTTTTCTTTTAGCGTCAGTTAGATGACGCCGTAGGATCGTGTCATGTAACTGACGCTAAAGGGCGCCTAAAGCGTCTAACATTGAAGCATGGTCAAAAGGTGACGCCTTGGGGTGAGAATGCGTTGTTAGTTTTCTTCCTTAATCAGTAGCCTAAGGTCAGTCGCAACAAATAGTACTGTCAGTATTGTGGTAAGATCTCTAGAACCGCGTCAGCTTAGTAAGCTTGGATCAAAACAACACAGTCTCATCCCAAGAAGTCATATAACTGACGTCTTGGGACGTCTTTTGACCATACGTCAATATCCGCCTTTTTAGGATACCCTTAAACATCGGTTATATAACGATCCTGAGATGTCATACAACTGATGCTTTACCTTTAATATCAGTCAGGTGACGGGGTAGGTTTAGGTCTGGGGTAGAGTTAGGATCCGATAACGTCATCTAACCGACGTTTAAAGGTGTAAGGCGGATATTGATGTATGGTCAAAAGACGTCCCAAGACGTCAGTTACAGTATATGACGTCTTGGGATGAGACTGCGCTGATCAAAACCCATGTATACTAATATTACAATTCTAAATGTAAATGGATTGTAGATTTAACTGTATGCATTTAAAATATGGTTGACTAATTAACTGACTTGATTTTAAATGTATATTTTTATCCTAGGTCGAGAAAACGCCTCTCAGAATTATGTTTTGATATACATGTGGAAGACCTGGACTGGAGCTCAGAGCTACTGCAGAGAGAAATACACAGACCTGGCCAGTGTGAGAAATGAGACAGAGCGTCAACAGATACTGAATTTTACACGCTCTTATTATGGTAATGGATATGATGTGTGGATTGGTCTGCACAGAAACAGACTGTGGTCAGATCAGAGCAGCTCTTCCTTCACATATTGGCTGCCAAATACTCCAAATGAGGTTGCACAACCAGATAATGGTGCAAATATCCCAGGACTGCAGGGAGTTCAACACTGCACAACTCTGTCTCTAAAATACTCTGGTCAGTGGACGGATGAAAGCTGCTTTGCCAATTTGCCTTTCTTCTGTTACAGTGGTGAGCAAATAACTTCTATTAAGAAATAAAAGAATCAGGCTATAACACCCCAAAACAAGAAAATCTGGATGCAAATGTGGATTCTGTAAAATACAAACTATAGAAAGATTGTATCAAACTTGTAACATGCTAACTTTTTGCTAACGCAAGCTTTCTATTTATTTTTCGGTGACCCTGATGACCATCATTTCAACACCGTTTCAGATGAGTATGGTATGTTTTTGTAGATATGTGATCCAGTTGTTTCTTTAATTATCAATAAACTTAAAACATAATTAAATTGTTACCATTTTTGGTTACACTATTTCAATAGTCCGCTTTAGGGATTCTACTAACTATTAAGTAACTTTTTAAGATGTCAACTAACTCTCATAAGAGGATTAGGAGAATGTCAGTAGACTGTTAGAGATTAGGGTTTGGTGTTAGGGTTCAGGTTAGGAGCAAAAGTTGACTTGTAGTTGCCAAATTACTTATAGTCAGTAGAATGCATGTTGGAGGACCAACAAAATAAAGTGTTAGCAAATATTAAGCAGACTGTTAGTTGACATGTAGTTGCAAAGTTACCTACAGTAGAATGTCTAAAGTGGACTATCGAAATGAAGTACCCAGTTGCTGTTTTTTTATTCGCTTTGGTTCTATTTTCACAAATAAGGTGTACATTTACAAAAATCCAAACTGATCACACTTGTAACACAGCTAGTCTTTCTTTCAATACCTGATATCATGCTTTCATAACAGTTATACACATTTCAGTCCAAAAAAAAAATAATAATAATTTTTTTTGATTTTTCTGTTAAAATGGTGTCGTGTTAGCGGCCCCTAAGTTAATAACTAATGATCATTGCACCGGAAGTGAATCAATCAAACCTAACTTTAACTGGAAATTAACTTTATTCTAGAGCTGCCATAAAGCCAAAACAATCTGTTACTTTCATTTCATTTCATTGTAAAGCCGCTTTGGAACAATCTACATTGTTAAAGGAGCTATATAAATGATTACTTGACTTGACATTACATAACTTATGTAATTGAATCCATAATGTTTGTAATAGTATCCATTTAGTGTGTTATCAAAAGCAATGATGAAGTTATGAAACTGCCATGAGCTTTTGTGCTGAAACAGTTTGCTGGCAATACACTAAATGTTTTCACTATACGCCATGTGACTGTATACTGTTTTTGACATTACAGATAAAGAGTTACAGTAATGTGGCAGTCGTAATCTGTTTACAGTATCACATGGCATACATACTGTAATATACTATATTGTATGCCATCGATCTCCCTTCTTCTGATGCATCTTTGATCAATCTGATGCTTCACAGTCATTGCCTGTTTAATCTCCTTAATACTCTATGTATGTATATACAGTATAATACAAATCTCTCTAGTTATAGCCTCTGTCAAAATACTTTCTGTATTTTGACATTTTCAACAAACATCACTTAGTATGATTTATAAGCTTTTCCTCATGGGGACCTACTGTACATGTCCCCACAAGGACAAAGATTTGGAATATCGCCATCTTTGTAGAGACATTTTGTCCCCATAATGTAGAGTTTACCAGGACACACAGACCACACACACACATTTTAAAAATAGTGGTTATAATCTAAGAAAAATCACTTGTAATGTAAAAAGAATTCATTACATTAAGTTATCTGTATCAGAAATTGGAAAAAGTAGAAACTATATCTTTAGAATCTGTATCTATAGATGTGCCAAATGGTTTATTGATTAACCATTAAGATCAGTTTGATTAAATAATAGACAAATATATTAAACTGAAGAAGAAGAGATGCAAATCAAATTTCTGATAGTAATGGCATTATGAAAGGCAGCTGAATGAAACATTTAGAACAAACAGTTATTTTGTTTTGTGAAAAGGATACTAGTGATTTTGAGAATTGTAGTAATACAATTGAAAACATGCTAAAATGTTTGAAAAAGTGCACTTTGATGATCTGATATTATCACTAAGAGTTTTAAAAATGTACACCTGACCTTACTTGTTAAAATCACCTTACTGTACCAAAGCGAATAAAACAACAAAAAACCCTGTAAACTGGAGCACATAAATGTATGAATTATGACACCTGACTTGTTTTTTATTATTATTATTGATCAGTGATGGGAATGCGAGTAGAAGTTACAAGTCTAGAAAATTTGTCAAAGTCTCAGATTGAAGAGCTGGTGATTATACAGGTAAGTAACTGTCAAACCATTAATTTCCCTCCATGAATGAAAATAGATTTTTACATAAGCATATTATAACATATATATTTATTGACTACACATAGCCTTTAGTGCAATAAATACTTAAAAAATAAATAAATAATGTTATTAAGACTGAATAACATATCAGCACATGGTAGGTTTGTCATAAAGCTAATTTATTTTCAGTTACAAGAGGAGCTGATCAGACTTGGACTTCCCAACAACGTGACCATGCATTTGAGAGACTATCGTATGATCAATCCTTGAAGATGGAGGACAGTCCTTTGCAGTTTCCAATAAATGCAGTTGTGGTCTCAATACTTAATCTAGCATGAAATTATACTATAATCTATTAAGACTTTTACAAATGAATGATCCAGATTTTGTTTTTCCAAAATGTTATGTCATTGGAATATGTTGTTTAATGGACCTATTAAATCAGTGAAGGGGGTTATATAAAATACTAACAATATACTATGTAGCTTGATTTTCAGTCAGAGATCGAAAATTATAACACAGTACAGTACAATATACTCATTATACTATTGTTGACATGAATGTGAGATTTTAATCTGAATACGATTTATGGAAGATGATGATTTTGAAAACATGATTAAATGAAAACATGATTAAAATAGTGATCCTGGCAACTTCTTTTCAGTCAATCAATCAACATTTACTTTTTGTTAAGCACATTTAAAAACAACACAAGTTGGTCAAACTGCTGTACATGAAAAAAACTCAACAAACGTTACTCCACACAAAAGTCGTCACCTCCGTTTATATAGCGCTTTTAACAATACAGCAGCTCTAGAATAAAGTTATTGTCTAAATAACTAAAGTACGTTTTGATTGATTCATTTCTGTCGCAACGATCATTAGTTATTAGCTTAGGGGGCACTAACACGACACAATTATAACAGAAAACCCTTCATGCGATCTAGCCGCTCATTTGCACAAAACAGTGCCTGGTAGCTCTAGAACGCAAACCATGAAATAGGATCCAAGGTGCAAGCCTTAACATTTTTTAATACAGAATTTTTTATTGCTTCCACATATAAACCGGAATTATCCCCACAATGTTTTATTTGTACAGAGGTAAGAGAAAAAAGGGAAGGAGGCCTTCACAGGGGAGAGACTAGTTGATAAGTCATGTCCAGGCTCAGATCCTTCGTCAGATCCTGATATGGCCTGGATCCGGCAGACTGCGGTAAACCTCGGGATAAACAGAGAGACTAATATTAGCATAGATGCCATCCTTCTTATGATGCAATAAGTGTATCAAGATTTATGGGAAGTGTTCCCGGTTCCGGCTGACCTAATCCATGCATCCTAACATTGAATTATAGAAGTCAAATATGTGTTATGTGTATGCTTGGTCAAAGAGATGTGTTTTTAGTCTAGATTTGAACTGACAGAGTGTGTCTGCTTCCCGACCTTGGGAAGACTCTTCCAAAATTTTGATGCTAAATAGGAAAAGAATCTACCGTCAACAGTCGATTTTGATATTCTTGGTATTATCAACTGGCCTGAATTTTGAGATTGCAATAGACGCGATGGACTATAATGCGTTAAGAGCTCGCACAAGTACTGGGGAGCTAAACCATTTAGTGCTTTGTAATTAATCAGCAGTATTTTAAAATGTATACAATGTTTAATAGGGAGCCAATGCAGTGTTGAAAGAACCAGGCTAATATGGTCATACTTCTTTGTTCTGGTAAGAACTCGAGCTGCTGCATTTTGAAAAAGGTTTCAGAAAATGCTGGGTCTCATGGCCTCAACATCATCAGTACTCCAGTTGGGTCTGCTGAACAGAAGAAACCTCTACACATAATCTGTCTGGAAATGATGGCAGTCGACAACGCACTGAGGCGTTTTTGTCCCCAGATAAAAAAATCACCATGTCTTGGTCCGCTCGGACAACATGTCAGTTGTGGGCTATATAAATCGCCAGGGTGGTCTCAGGTCCCGAAACCTTTACAGACTGACGGAACGCCTCCTGGTCTGGGCTCAGCACAATCTGTGCTCATTGAGAGCACCGCGTGTGCCTGGTCACCTGAATTTGGGACCAGGCAGACTGTCCAGAAACAATGTTCCAGTAGGAGAATGGTCTCTGCACCCACAGATGTTCCTACTGCTGTGGGAGACATTCTGCATAGTGGAGGTAGACGTGTTTGCATCCCAAGAAAACGCCCACTGTCCGAAGTTTTTCTCCAAGAGTAGGAATGGACTGTCCCAAATCAGTTAATATAACCATATTTTGTCTGGTACGCACAGTGCAGACAGCTTTACTGAGTACCAGTATCCTTTACAATCAGTCGAGCTTAACTTCCTGTCAATGAAGACAGCGCTTCTGGTTGCATTGGCCTCAATCAAGAGGGTAGGGGACCTGCACGCATTCTCCATTGACGAAGCATGCCTGGAGTTTGGGCCGGCCTACTCTAACGTTATCCTGAGACCCCGGCCTGGATATGTGCCCAAGGTTCCTACCACTCCCTTCCGGGACCAGGTGGAGAACCTGCAAGCGCTGCCCCTGGAGGAGGCAGACCCAGCCTTGGCACTCCTCTGTCCAGTACGTGCTCTCCGCGCCTATGTAGACAGAACTCGGTGTTTCAGGACCTCAGACCAGCTCTTTGTTATGGTGGGAAGCTGAAGGGAAAGGCTCTCTCCAAGCAAAGGCTGTCTCACTGGATAATGGACTCCATTGTTTTGGCATACCAGCAGCAAGGTCGACCATGCCCCCTTGGTGTGACTGCCCGCTCCACCCTGAGTGTCCTTTTGGGCTCTAGCGCATGGCGCCTTGCTAATAGATATCTGCAGAGCTGCAGGCTAGGCGACACCCAACACATTCGCCAGATTCTACAATCTCCGAGTCGAGCCTGTGTCCTCTCGTGTACTCGCTTCAACCAGCTAGTAGTGGACCCGCTCAGGTGTCTTCATTTGCTCCCGGACTGGATACGTGCGATATTCTCTTCAGGTGAGCCTCATAAGCCCATCACTCCTGAGAACAGGAAGGGGGCCAGAGCAAATTACAGTGCCTGACATCGTACTTGTGAGTTCACACACCTCTTTGATATTAATTTTGGTGATCTCCGCGGGGTGGTGGAATGGTCGAACATCATTAGTGCTGACATGAATAATGATCTTAGAGAATTTGCAATTAGCGTTAGCCAGCACTTTTAAATTTGCTGTGATGTCAGGCGCTGTGGCTCCCGGCAAACATGTGACTATGGTGGCTGGTGTCTCTATTTTTTTCACGTTCTGTGTGATCGAATCACTAATTACCAGGGCACATTCAACAGTATTCTCAGTGGGTGTTTCACTGAGTGGGGCAAATTGATTTATTATGGGAATCGGAACAGAAGAGTGGTTCTTTGATCCACGACTAGAGCGGCGATCCCTAACCGTCACCCATCTGCCCTGCTGCACGGGCTCTACTTCAGTCGGAACCGAATCATGTAAAGAGTTCACTATGTTCACTATGTTATAAATGATTTAAAGAAAACATTTGAATGTAATGTTTAAAGAATGTTTTAAGGATGTTTTCTCATTTCAAATAATGTTCCTATAAGGTTAGATGTAAAATAAGACTCTGCATTTCCTACCTGAAGACAAAGGCAGGGGCGCAGCCGACCCCCTGGGAGGTATAGGAAGGGACCATCCTGGTGGTGGTGGGGAAGATGGAGAGGAAGGAACCATCTTGGAGGTGGTGGGGAGGATGGAGGTAAATGAATGCGTCAGCATCTGCGAACTCAAACATGTGTGAGTAGCAGTCTTTTATACCGCAAGTATTAGACACTATTGGATAGATGAGAAGGTAATCAGTGACACAACAATTGAGTCTCCCTGGCAGAACTTAACGCTAAAGCTTCTATTTCCTCATTATTAAATGCGCAAACATAAAACACACACACCAAGAAAATAAGAAAATAATGACAAACTTTTTATTTTATTAGTGTTGCCTAAAAGCCTAACTCTTTTGCATGGTTCATGGCTATTTTCAGACTGTTTTTTCACAACCAGGACTTCAACAAACAGGCAAAAGATGGAAATATAGCACCGTTCATAATGTATGAAATATAACACTGTTCATAATGTATGAAATATAACACTGTTCATAATGTATGTCAAATAAGCTAAAAACAACAACAACAACAACAGTTTTTTATCTTAAGATAATTATTATAATTAAAAACACAGAAAATTATTAAATGTAAAACAAAAACTTTCAATAAATATACTGATACAGTTTTAAACTGGATAAACATTATGTAAAGTCTGTCCAGCCATCATTAATGTCTCATTTAATCTACACCAAAGTCTGAACACGCATCAGCCTCAAGCTCTTCCATACTGTGACAATCAAATCATTTGAACTGAGATGGAATGACATCAGTAATCTGGGCCATGAGTGAGATCAGACGGGGTAGTGTGATAAATGTGAACGTCAACAGATAGTAATTACAGTATTATGGTAATAAAGTGTGGATTGGTCTGCACATACAGACTGTGGTCAGAGCAGCTCTTTGGTCATATTGTCTGCCAAATACTCAAGGTGATGTTGCACAAACAGATAATGGTTTAACTCTCCCAGGACAGCAGGGAGCTCAACACTGCAGTGTCTTTAAAAAAATAAGCTGTTGAAGAAAATCACGTTTCATCTCCAGAAAGAATTTATAAGGTGAGGTCTTCCCGACAACCTTACAATGCATTTCATAAAACCAGTCCATTAAGCGGGATGGACAGCATTTCTGGATCAAGGGTTTGGTTTTTGTTACACATTGTTTTAGGGTTTTTTTTGCACTGAACTTTTAAGTATTGTTGACAAAGTGTCAAGTGAATGTTGCATGTTGTCCATTCTACTGTTTGATGAATAGGCTTACTGTGAATTCAGGCATAGGCTCTTTTTTAACACGTTCTTCGCCTTGATCAAAACATGAGTTGCAGGAATAAATTATTTAGTCTTGAGTTGTTAGGTATTTAGACATTTGCTTTATGGTTTAAAAATGACAATGAGAAATGCTTTAACACTGTGTGCTGCTGTATCAAATATTAAAATATATTTCCATAGCGTAGTTGCAGTGCATCACAGATTGTGTTGATATATTATGCCCTCATACCAACCAAGACATTTGCAATCACAAGTTCAGAAAGATTGAGCAACTATTGTTTAATCACTAGTTTCATATAACAACATGCGGAAGGTTCTCATGGAGTACATTTATAATGGCACCTATGTGACTCAACAAGTTTCTTTGTCGCATGAGTTCATACTTGTGATCCGCCCATATTTAATACACCCTATAAATATTACGACAGTCAGGTAATCTAAAACAGAAGCATCAGGAGCAAGAGAAAAGAAGAGGCTTCAAATAAAAAGGTAAACTGTCGTCCCAACATTTAAAACATTAAAGTAATAAATAAAGAAGATATAACAAATGATTTGATTGATTGTTTGATTTATTACAGGATTTTGATTGTTTGATTTATTACAGGATTTACATGTGCTTAATATGTTTCCACAGCTATGTTTCCGTTGCTTCTGTTATCAGGTAAGACTTTTTATGATCAAAATCAAAAAATCAAAAAATGACATTTTTTAGGAGCATGATTTCGCATTTGTCCGGTGACTGATAATGCAGTAATGTTTTTTTTTTTTTTTTTTTTTTTTAACATTTTTAGAATACAGTTAGAGTACACTGTCAGAGAATACAGTCAGGATGCTGAATAGAGTTCACTGAACCATTTGGTCCTTGTTTTCTCATTTGAAAAATAAACTTGTCTTCATGTATCACCTTCACCTTTAGTATCCCTCAGTATGTCTTTGTGAATGAATCCAGGACTTGGGCAGAAGCTCAGAGATACTGTAGAGATAAATACACTGATCTGGCCTCCATTGAGAATGAACAACAGGCGATCCAGTTATTGGATACAGTGAATGATGGTTCCATTGATTTGGCCTGGATTGGACTCTATGATGATCTGAACAGTTGGAAATGGACTCTAGAGGACAATGATTTCTTCAAGGAAGGAGGGAAAGATTTCAGGAACTGGTATGACCAAGGACCAAACTATTATGGAGGACAAAGTGTGTGTGTGTATATGCAGATGGGGATATGGCAAGCAACAAGCTGCTCCAATGCATTGTATCCAACTGTCTGCTATGATGGTAAGCAGTCAACAGAATGTCTAAGACAGTAAACAAAAGTTTAAAAGAACCAAGCCAACCTCTCTCTGAACTTAATATGATATTAATATATTTCAGGAAGAAAAAACGCCAGTGATACTTATATTTTTATTTACCAATCCAAAACCTGGACTGATGCTCAGAGTTACTGCAGAGAACATCACACAGACCTCGCCAGTATCAGGAATGAAACTGAAAATCAGAAGATCCAGTATTTATTTCGGAATTATTATAATTATAATATTTGGATTGGACTATACAAAACCAGATCTTGGTCAGATCAGAGCAACTCTTCATTCAGTAACTGGACGACTGGACAGCCAGATACTCCAGGATCCTGCACTGTAGTCTCATTCAGTGACTCTGGGAAATGGTCAGATGAAAACTGCAATTATGTATTTCCTTTCTTTTGCTACACTGGTGAGTAGAAATCTGTCTTAATGGTCAGGCTGTCAAAAACAAAAATAAAAAAATAAAAAAATGAATGCTATAAATCTGACACTTTGTCAACAGTGTCATCTTTGACATCTTCACGCCAGTATCACTTTGTGAATGAGTCTAAGACCTGGACTGAAGCTCAGAGACACTGCAGAGAGAATTACATTGATCTGGCCACCATTGATAACATGGAGGAAATGAACAGTCTGATAAACACAGTTAATGGGACTTACAATGGCTCAGCCTGGATTGGACAGTATGATGATGTGAACCGCTGGAGATGGTCATTAGAAAACAATGATTTTTATCAGGAAGGAGAGAGAAATTTCAGGAACTGGTATCATGAACCAGACAACAGTGGGGGGAAAGAGCTGTGTGTTTATATCCAAAATAATGGGAAATGGTATGATATAGCATGTGACACCATTCTGCCATTCGTTTGCTTTGATGGTAAGGGCATTTCTTTCTTTTTTTTTTTCTGTGAGTATTTCTGTGCATCTATGAAATGTGTTGTATATTTCAAATCACAGGTAGAGTGAATGCCGAAGAGAGTTACGTTCTAATCTATGACTGGAAAATCTGGTCAGAGGCTCGTAGATACTGCAGAGATCATTACACAGATCTTGCCAATGTGAGAAATCAGACTGAGAACCAGAGGATCCTTGAGACAGCAGGTGGAAATCGAGTCTGGATCGGCCTGTACAGAAACAGGGTTTGGTCAAACGGTCAGATTACCGAATATGAAGACTGGAGACCAACAATTCCAAATTCTCCACAGCAACCAGATAATGGTCAATATGGTTATTACTATATCTCTCAGCAATGTACTGCAGTATCATTCAGCCATTTAGGCCGATGGACTGATGAGAACTGCAGATCCAGCATTCCATTCATCTGCTTCAACAGTGAGTTTATTTTTTCTCTTTTTTTCTTTTTTTTTACACAGACCAACATATTTATAGACATTACAAAACGTGTTCAAAAAGTACTCAAAAATAATGTACATTAAAAAATAAAATATTAAATTACATTTTATATAGATTTTGAAACAACTTACCACATTATTATTTTAATTTGCACCATGCAAAAGCTGTTTTTTCCAGTTAATATAAAATGTACACATATATTTTTGGGGGTTCAAGCGCGTAGCACTGAAACCCCATTGTAATTGTTCATTTTCTCATGATGCAGCATTCCCTATCTAAAATTGATCGGGCAGACCGAACCGTAAGATTTAGCAGATGGATTTGCTTGTCACCCTAGGAAAATTTGACCTATAGTTTTGCGAAATACTCCTAGGTTTTTGGCCTGATTGGAACCAAACCACTGAAGAAATATTCTCTGGAGAGTGACTATCAATAATCATCAAAAAATAAATTTGAAATTTTAATTCATGGTCGCTAATGGGAACCAAATGTTCGATGTGACTGGGGCCAATTTTACTAAAACGGCTATAACTTGTGAACAGAAAGATATTTTTGCTAAAGTCGGGACACATGATTATGAGCTCAATCTGAGGTCACATGAAACAAAACCATGATAGTCAATGAGAACATTGGCGTATCTCAAAAAACTCAGTCCAAAAACTAAAAAAAAAAGAAAAAAGAAATCAGCACAATGCCCTGGAGGACCCTGCAAAGTTTCATGCCACCTTTTTTCACGAAAGTGAACTTCTTAGACTCCTGAATCCTTGTCGAGTCCAGCGATACCAAACATGCCAGGTTTCGCCTTATGGTTTGTGTAACGTGTCATTTAGCACGTAAAAAAAAAACAAAAAAAACTTGCGATTAACTTCTAAACTTTTCAGTCAGATCGAGACAAAACCACCATGGGAAATTTGAAGACATAGGTCAATAGCCAACAATAACATCAAAATTACGTCAAAACAAAAGTAAAAATTATTATTGGAAATGACAAAACAATTTAATCAATGTCGCCCATGGATCATTTTTATGTTCTCATATATACAAGTGTCTAAACTCCAAAACGATTAGATATTTACAACAAATTTGATACGCATATGTATGGGCACACTTTGAGGACATCTAATAGAAGTGGTGGAGATCAGGCAAGACATGGTGCTATAACTGTCAAAAAAAACCAAAAAAAACATTTTCCTTGTATTGGCTGTGAATGGTCTTTTCCATCTGTGATCTAAATTTGTTTGTTTATTTGGATCCCCATTAGCCACTACAAGTCTCCTTGCGTCCTGGGGTCACAATAAGTAAAAAAAAAAAATACAAAAATACATTTTATCAACAACAATAAAAAGTCAATGAAACATACTAACCCAACATTCATTCCAAATATTAAAATTGCAAAATTAAAATTCCGTTGTTTTGCAGTGGTTTTCGAAACAGAAAATAAAAATTATCGCTTTTATGCATGTTTGGTGTTAAAATTATGACGAGTACTATAAAAGCACAGGACATTGGGAACTCTAGACAGATCACATCACACCACTTCAGCCTACTATCTAATATTACTCCAAGAAGTCTTATTTCCTCCACCTGTTCAATAGGCACACTCTTTACAGACAAATTTAACTTTTGATAAAATCAACTTTTGATGCAATTTGATGCAAACACAATGCTTTTGGTTTTTATCAAGTTTAGAACCAACGTATTATTCCATACCTACTTTATGACCAATTGTATTTCCTCAACCAATGCAGTAGACAACTGCTTAATTCATATTGCAGGTAAATATAATGTTTTATCATCTGCATACATGACTGTCCATGCACACTTTGAAACAAGAGGAAGATCATTGGTCTTAAACAACTTCGTTGAGGCACACCACATTGCAAATCTTTCAAACCTGAATAACTTCCATTATATATATAAAAAAAAAAACACATTGTCCCATTACACAGTTAACTTTTAAAACCGATGTACAGTATGAAAGGTAAATGTGTAACATTTTAGTTTATCCAGCAATAATTCATTTATCAAAAGCTGAGCTAAAATCTAACAATACTGCTCCTACAAAGTTATTGTCATCAATCAGTGCTCTCTCAATATAAATGCTGAAAATTAGAGAGCAAATTATTCTCCTTAAAGAATAATTGAATTTGTTCACAAACTTTCATTTTCAATCCTTGGCTAAGAACTGGTAACAAACTTATTGGTTGACTATGACCATTAGAACCCAGTGCTGCATTTTTATGTAGATGAATGACCTTTGCATCTTTCCAAGCTGAAAGAAAAAGAAAAATCCCTTTTTTTCAACACTGATATTAAAGGCACACTATGCAAGAATTGTACCTTAATATAACAGCTTCAAAATCATTTCGGTGGTAAACAAACTCATAGTAGGGTGAATCCTGGTGGTAAAGCTTTTGGGGGACTCCGCTGAAAAAAACAGCAATGCAAGTTTGATAGGAGCGCCCCCAACAAATCTCGTGAGAATCACTACATGCTTTACGGCAGGGGTGCCCAATCCTGCTCCTGGCGATCGACTGTCCTGCACAGTTCATCTCCAACCCTAATCAAACACAGCTGAATGTGATCCTAAAGACCTTAATTGGCTACTTCAGGTGTGTTTGATTAGGGTTTGAGATGAACTGTGCAGGACAGTCGATCGCCAGGAGCAGGATTGGGCACCCCTGCTTTACGGCAACAATGTCACACACATCAACAACAACATATGAAGCATTAAGACACTTGCGCCCATTTCAGACGTTCATACTTGACAAGGGAAAAAAGGAAAGAAAACGCGGTCAGAAGAGACTAGTAAAAGGAAAAGAGAATCCGTGTGAGGAACCGGACAAGAGTCCCACTCAGGTTTTTCCGATAGGGCTTTTCACTCGTTGGCGCGAACTAAAAAGCAGCACTGGATGCAACAGTGATGCTGACCGATCTTGTTGATGGACTAGAAAGTAAATGTATGTATATATTTATTTTGTGATTTCATCGGAATGAATAGAGAGAACGCAATGGCTAGAAAAGCGCGTCCGAGTGGAGACTGCGCGCACGCCGCCACATAGGATGACCAGACGTCCCGAAAACTTCGGGATAGTCCCGAAATCTAAGCTGTTGTCCTGAATTTTCCCGAAAATTATACTAAAGCAAAATCTTGAGCAGTGTTGGGTGTAACTAATTACTAAGTAATTAGTTACTGTAATTTAATTACTTTTCCCTTGAAAATGTAAAGTAAGGGTGTAATACAGTTCTTAGTAGAGGTATAGGAAGAAGGAGACAGGGTCGGCGATACTGGGACTTGTACAGACTTTATTTACTCAGAATCAAACAAAACAAAAGGTGCGCACAAAGCGCGTTCACCGTAGTCTCGCTACAGCACAGCACAACTTCAATCAAACTCTTTCCACTCGATCGCTGCACAAGTCCCAGTCCTTTCTCTCTCCCCGTTCTTCTCTCACTGTGCTGGCTTTAACCGTCTCTCCACACCAATCACTGGAATCAGACACAGGTGTTATCACTTGTCCTTGATCCACTTACTCACCGCACAGCCCCTTGACTCATCTCTCCGTGCAGACAGCGTGCCAACCACGCCCCCCTCACCACATACCCCCACCGCCCGACTCAGGCCGGGGAACCGTCCGGCCTGCAGCCCCCCCCCCTCCCCCTCCTGGAGAGGAAGTCGGCCACAGCCATCTGCGCCCCCGGCCTGTGGACCACCTGAAACTTAAAAGGTTGTAACGCCAGATACCAACGGGTGATCCGCGCGTTGGTATCTTTCATGCGGTGGAGCCACTGCAAGGGAGCGTGGTCCGAACACAGGGTGAACTCCCGTCCCAGGAGGTAGTAGCGGAGGGTGAGGACAGCCCAGCGGATGGCCAAACACTCCTTCTCAATGGTGCTGTACATCGTCTCTCTCTTAGAGAGCTTCCGACTGATGTACAGCACCGGCCGTTCCTCCCCCTCCACCTCCTGGGCCAGGACCGCGCCCAAGCCCCTGTCCGACGCATCTGTCTGCAGGATAAAAGGGAGAGAAAAGTCAGGAGCATGTAAAAGCGGTCCCCCGCACAGAGCAGCCTTTATCTGGGTAAAAGCCTGCTGGCACTGCTCCGTCCACTGGACCGTATCTGGAGCGCCCTTTTTAGTCAGATCAGTCAGCGGGCTAGCGAGGTCCGAATAATTAGGCACAAATCGTCTATAGTATCCCGCTAGCCCCAGGAACTGTCTAACCTCCTTTTTGGTCTTAGGACTCGGACAGGTTGCAACCGCTGCTGTCTTATCAATTTGGGGACGCACCTGCCCGTGACCCAAGTGGAAGCCCAGATACCTTACTTCTACCCGCCCAATTGCACACTTCTTCGGGTTCGCCGTGAGCCCGGCCCTTCTCAGCGTTTTTAGGACAGCACGCAAATACTGCATATGCCGCTGCCAATCATTGCTATAGATGATAATGTCATCCAGATACGCCGCGGCATACGCAGCATGCGGCCGGAGGATTCTGTCCATCAAACGCTGAAAAGTCGCCGGTGCCCCGAACAACCCGAACGGAAGCGTGACGAATTGGTGTAACCCGAACGGCGTGGTAAAAGCTGTCTTTTCTTTGGACATTGGAGATAAGGGGATCTGCCAATACCCCTTTGTTAAGTCCAGCGTCGAATAAAAGCGAGCAGAGCCAAGCCGATCAAGCAATTCGTCAATCCTCGGCATTGGATAAGCATCGAATTTGGACACCGCGTTCACCTTTCTATAGTCCACACAGAATCGAACCGAGCCGTCAGGTTTTGGAACTAAAACTATCGGGCTGGCCCAGTCACTGTTGGACTCTTCTATTACCCCCATGTCCAGCATGGTTTCTAATTCGGCCTGAACCGTTTTCTTCTTGTGTTCAGGTAATCGATACGGACGGCAACGCACAACGACCCCCGGATCTGTCTCAACGTGGTGCTGAATGAGATTCGTTCGACCAGGCAGGGGCGAGAACACGTCAGAAAACTCCGCTTGTACCCTTTTAATATCAGTGAGCTGTGAGGGCGAGAGATGGTCACCAGATGGAGCCAGAGAGAAGGACTGAGGTTTAACCCTCGCCTCTGGCCCGAGGTCCTCCTCCCCACTCACCACCGTCGCCAGCATCACTGCCTCCGCCTCAACCCACTTTTTTAGTAGGTTGAGGTGGTACATCTGACGTCCCCCGCCCCTGTCTGTTCGAATTACCTCATAGTTGAGATCCCCGACTCGCCGTGTGACCTCAAAGGGCCCTTGCCACTTTGCAAGTAATTTCGAGCTGGACGTGGGGAGTAATACAAGCACTTTATCTCCCGGTGAAAATTGTCGGAGTCTAGCCCCCCTATTGTACTGCTGTTTCTGTCTGTCCTGAGCCTGTAACAAATTCTCCAATGATAGCCGCCCCAGGGTGTGGAGTTTTGTTCTCAGGTCCAGGACATACTGAATTTCGTTCTTACTAGCAGACGGTCCGTCCTCCCAAGTCTCCCTCAGCACGTCTAACACCCCACGAGGCTGACGACCGAAGAGAAGCTCGAAGGGGGAAAACCCCGTGGAGGCTTGGGGGACCTCGCGTACAGCAAACAATAGGGGTTCCAGCCACTTGTCCCAATTTTTGGCGTCTTCGTGAACGAACTTACGAATCATGGTTTTTAACGTGCGATTAAAACGTTCGACCAGACCATCCGTTTGTGGGTGATAGACGCTGGTACGAATCGATTTAATGCCCAGTAATTCATACAGTTCGCGAACCGTCCGTGACATAAACGCCGTGCCTTGATCGGTGAGGATCTCCTTAGGGATCCCCACCCGGGAGATTAATGAGAACAGCGCGCTTGCCACACTCTTAGCCGAGATGTTGCGGAGCGGAACTGCCTCCGGATATCGTGTTGCGTAATCCACCAAGACTAACGCAAAACGATGCCCTCGTGCTGACCGTTCTAATGGCCCGACGAGGTCCATACCAATTCGTTCGAAGGGGACCTGCATCAGTGGAAGGGGGCACAAGGGTGCTTTTGGATTGGCCGGTGGATTCACCAACTGGCATTCACGACAAGACGCGCACCACCTGCGCACATTCTCGTGAATGCCCGGCCAGAAGAATCGGGCCATGAGACGGTTTAGTGTCGCCCGTTGCCCTAAATGTCCGGCCATCGGATTACAATGAGCCGCCTGGAAAAGCATTTCCCGGCGGCTCCTTGGCACTAACAACTGGGTTGTATCTTCCTTTGTCTGGGCGTCTTGGGTCACCCGATACAACCGATCTTTAATCACGCAAAAATAGGGGTACGAGAGCGGTTGGTCCGGGTGGAGTAGCTGTCCGTCGATGGAACGGACCGAACCAAACGCATGTTTGAGCGTTTCATCCTGGGACTGCTCCAGGGGAAAATCATCGCGCTCAGAGAGGAGATTTCTCTCTAAAGCTCTCTCTTCCCCTGCAGCAGCACCCAGAGGTCCCGGTACAGCATCCCCCACCTGCACCACCGCTGTCTTCCCCCGCTGCTTCGTTTCCCAAGAGGCATCCGCACATAAAATCCCCAATAGTTTCGCAAAACCTGGCCAATCAGTTCCCAGAATCAGCGGATGCTGGAGGCGCGGGTTAACTGCCACCTCCACACTATGTTTTTGTCCCCGAAATAGAACCGCGACGGACATTAAGGGATAACTCTCCACCACCCCGTGCACACACCGCACCCTAACCACGCGGCTTTTATCCAATGCCCCGGATCGAATCAGGCTTTGATGAATAGAGGTCTGGTTACAACCCGAATCCACCAAAGCCTGATAAGTACCCCCCTTTATACTCACGGGTATCTGGTACAGGCCAGCTTGATCGGGGGCGGCCGTTGGCGCGTCGGGGATCCGGACCAGGGTCCCCACCTCCATCACTGGACACCGGTCAATAAAGTGGTCCGGGTCCCCACAGCGCCAACAAGCCGGCCCAGGCTTTACCGCTGCCCCAGCGGAGGGAAGGGGGCCAAGGGATTGACGTGGGGAGAGGGCTGTCCCCGGAACCAGGGTGGATGTGTCCCCCGCGGTCGGCCCCCGCGGACCCGTTCTCCCCGCGGCACCGCTATCCGTCGGCCAGCCAGCCTTCCACCGCGGCGCTGGGCGGGGCACCAGGCCCCCTCGAGACCTGGGAGCGGGGAGAGGCTTAGAAGAGAGAGAGAGAGAGAGAGAGGGAGAGAGAGAGACCGATGGGAGGGATTCGCCGACCCCCGAGCACGCCACCATGTGATCCTCCGCCAGTTGGATGGCCTGGTCCAGCGACGTCGGGCGGTGGCACTGGACCCATTGGGCAGTTCTCTTTGGAAGCTTCCCCACGAACTGCTCCAGCACCACTTGATTGATTATCTTCTCGACGTCGCTACCCTCGGCCATCAGCCATTTGCGGCAGGAGTCCCGGAGCTGTTGCGCCAACACGAAGGGCCGGCCGGCCTCTTCTAAGGTCAGGGACCTAAAGCGTTGTCGGTGCTGTTCGGTGGTCCGGCCGACCCGCTGAATGATGGCGCGCTTTAGGTCGTCGTAGACCAGGAGATTCGAGACTGGCAGTTGGTGGGCGGCGATCTGGGACTCACCGGACAACAGCGGGATGAGACGCAACGGCCAGTCTTCTTTGGGCCACTCCCGGGCCTCGGCCGACCTCTCGAAAAGGTCCAGGAACGCCTCCGGGTCGTCCTGTGGACCCATCTTCCCGAGGGTCAATGGTGTGGCCGAGGCTGATGCTGGTGGGGGAGTGGCCGGAATCTCCCGGCCGAGGCAGCTCCGGAACAACTCGCGGTCCTCCTGCTGGCCTTGGAGCAGCGCCTGGAAGCGCTGATCCTGTTCTTCCTTCATGCTCAGCAGGGCTTGATGTTGGTCGCGCTGAAGAGCCGCGAGTGACTGAATGATGTCCGCAAATGGCGATCCTGACGGGCTCTGCATGGCGGCGGCAGACTCCTTCTTCCCGGGTTTCGGCACCAGTGTAATACAGTTCTTAGTAGAGGTATAGGAAGAAGGAGACAGGGTCGGCGATACTGGGACTTGTACAGACTTTATTTACTCAGAATCAAACAAAACAAAAGGTGCGCACAAAGCGCGTTCACCGTAGTCTCGCTACAGCACAGCACAACTTCAATCAAACTCTTTCCACTCGATCGCTGCACAAGTCCCAGTCCTTTCTCTCTCCCCGTTCTTCTCTCACTGTGCTGGCTTTAACCGTCTCTCCACACCAATCACTGGAATCAGACACAGGTGTTATCACTTGTCCTTGATCCACTTACTCACCGCACAGCCCCTTGACTCATCTCTCCGTGCAGACAGCGTGCCAACCACGCCCCCCTCACCACAAAGGGATTACTCTTCATTTATCTGTAATTTAATTACAGTTACTTCTGATGTAATTGAGGTAAATACTGTGTATAGATCAATCCGATCTCACAGTGATTCGTATGCATTTTCAACGCATTCTCACCCCAAGGCGTCACCTTTGACCATGCTTCAATATTTGACGTTTTAGGCGCCCTTTAGCGTCACTTACATGACTCGATCCTACAGCGTCATCTAACTGACGCTAAAGGAAAGCGTCTGTTAGACCCCGTTTACACCTGGTATTAAAATGCGATCTGTATCCAGATAAGTTATCCGGATAATAAAAAACGCATGTTAATGCAAGGTGTAAACGCGTTGTGATCGGATCGTGATCGGATCTGCCTGACCACATCTGGAGGTAGTCTGGCTCGCATTGTGTCCGGATCTTTACTAGGTGTAAACGCAATCTGGTTGTTGAAACCACATATGTATATTTTACTCCTCCCAAAAATGCTAAAAAATAAACGAGTGAGAGCGTGTTATATAGGCTATATGTCATGTTATAGCCTAGTCAGATGCGACACGCGACACGCATCACCGCAGATGAGCAGCTGAGCGTCTATTCAACGTGCAAACATCGCAAATAAAAGTGAAAGTAAGTCACAGACGCAGTTAACACATCTTCAAGTAAAGAAACAAAATTATCTTACCAGGCCTGTTGCCACTCTCTCTTATTGATGTCTCTGATTTGGAAATTAGCTGATGATCAATAAAATGCCGCTCAGATCTGTTGCTTTTGGTGGCGTGCAATCCAATAAATCTGCATATAACGCAGGAGGTGAAGATCGGATTTATATCCGTTTTGCAAAAACACATTTATGTGGCCAGGTGTAAACGGAATCAGTACTTATTATCCGGATAACTTATCTGGATACAGATCGCATTTTAATACCAGGTGTAAACGGGGTCTTAGAGGACACGGTTAGGTTTAGGTGTGGGGTGGGGGTAGGGTACACGCGATCCTAGGGCGTCATCTAACTGACGCTAAAGGGCGCCTAAAGCGTCAGATATTGAAGCATGTCCAAATGCTTCCCAAGGCGTCAGTTAAGTGACGCCTTGGGAGTGAGAATGGCCTGGCATTTTATGAGGTGTCTAAATCGTACGCCCGCACTCGTACAAATTTGTATGAATTATTGTAAAATATGTAAGAAAAAAGTGTGAAATGTCATGAGATCAGACACAAAAAAATAGTGGGTTTAACATCAAAATGTATTGTCTGTATTGTCAAAATGTAATTATTATAAAAGTATGTTTTTTATAATGTAACCTTCTCCACCTTGGTCAGTTTAAGGATAATTCATCCAATTTTATAGTATTTATTTGAAAGAATTAAAACAGCTGTATATCCTTGTATTATTCAGCTGATATGGGATTTTGAAAGTAATTAGTATTTAAAAGTAATTAAATACTTTTTAGAGAGAGTAGTACAGTAATCTAATTACACTGTTGAAGAGGTAATTAGTAACTAGTAATTAATTACTTTTTTAGAGTAACTTACCCAACACTGATCTTGAGTAGTTATTGTCTGATAAAATATTAAAAGCTGTGCGTGGAGGTTGAGTCGGCCCTCGCCGGCGGCTTATTGGCTGCAGCATATTTTCTGTTTCTTTTTCTTTTTTTCTTTTTTTTTAAAAGATGTAGGCACAAAAAGATGTAGGCACGAATTTGGATATACATTAATAAGCAAATTTTCATTCATTCGTTTCGTTGACATGACTGGTGTAACCACAATACGCCGTTTTTTAGTGGAAAACTAAAGACTAATGACAGACTGTTGATCTTTGAAAAACAAATGTTTGGTTCAGGTTTGAAATTCATTATCTTTTATTATAGGCTATGTAGTCTAATATCAGGCCCACCCATAAACACCCACTAGATCTCTTAAGATTTGTACCTTAAAGGGTTAGTTCACCCAAAAATGAAAATTCTGTCAGTATTTACTCACCCTCATGTTGTTCCAACCCCGTAAGACCTTCGTTCATCTTCGGAACACAAATTAAGATATTTAAGATATTAAGATCGCTCCTGCATACTAGTCCATAGGCTTCTTGAGGGACTGGCTCTTGCTGTCTCCGAAAAGTCATTAAAGACATCGTTAAAATAGTCCAAGTGACTACAGGGGCTCAATCTTAAGTTTATCAAACGACGAGAACACTTTTGTGCGCAAAAAAACAACAAAAATAACGACTTTATTTCAACTATTCTTTATTTCTCCCTCTGCGCGAGTCAGATTACTAGTTTAATAGCGTAAGCTTCTGTTATTGTACGTCACACGCATCACACACACATGACCAGCGTCGGCCAATAGTGAGCCTACGTGTGACGTAGCTTTACGCAATCACACTACGTTAACTGACTTACAGGCTCATGGAGAAGGTGTCATGTAATAACGAGAACAGGAAGCAATTGCAGTTACTCCAGATTTAATAGTGATACTCAAGACAATGACACGGGTGTGAACAGATAACGCAGGGACTTCGATGGTCAAGGTGCGGTGAATCCTCGTGAAGTGAAGAGTGAAGACGAGACGAAACAATCCAACACCGAGACGACAAATCCACAGGACACGGAGATCAGGAGATCAGGAAACCAGGAATGCAAACACAACACCGACACCGACACCCGGACATCAAACAACGATCTGGCAAGGAAATGAGAATGAGGTGAGTATTTAAGCAGTGTGGGTATGAGCTGCAGCTGGTGATGATTAATGATGATCAGCTGGAGCGGATCAAGGAATGACAACATTCACGCCCACAGTACATGTGCTTTCATACCACAACACAAGCACGAGACAAGAAGGAAACATTGGATCTGTATACCGTGACAGAAGGAAGTGAATAGTTGAAATAAAGTCGCTATTTTTGTTGTTTTTTTGCGCACAAAAGTGTTCTCGTCATTTGATAAACTTAAGATTGAGCCCCTGTAGTCACTTGGACTATTTTAACGATGTCTTTAATGACTTTTCGGGGACAGCAAGAGCCAGTCCCTCAAGAAGCCTATGGACTGTATGCAGGAGCGATCTTAATATCTTAAATATCTTAATTTGTGTTCCGAAGATGAACGAAGGTCTTACGGGGTTGGAACAACATGAGGGTGAGTAAATACTGACAGAATTTTCATTTTTGGGTGAACTAACCCTTTAATATAACAGCTTCAATGAACTTCCTTAAAAACATCAATCCAACATACATTATTTACGTCTGCACAAAATGATTCTTGCCAGGTTCTTGAAGAACAGGACCTTAACCCGCTTGAACCCCGATAAATACTGCTTGCAGCTTTAATTTAAATTGCATTTGAAAAACTTTCAGAATAAAACCATTTTAATTGTTTCGTGATATTGGTGATTGCAAAGAGTAATCAAATGTATTTCTATGTTTATTTTAAACTAGGAACCTGCACACAATCTTCATGCACCCATCAGTATCACTTTGTAAATGATTCAAAGACCTGGACTGAAGCTCAGAGACACTGCAGAGAGAATTACACTGATCTGGCCACCATTGATAACATGGAGGAAATGAACAGGCTCATTAAAACAGTACGTCAGACTTACTATGGCGAAGCTTGGATTGGTCTCTATGATGATCTGAACAGCTGGAAATGGTCTCTTGATAATGCAGCTTTAGAAGGAGGATTTAAAAGCTGGTATGTCCAGCAACCAGTGAACTCAGGTGGACAGAGTCTGTGTGTGTTCATGTCAATTTATTGGAGAATATGGCGTGAAATATCTTGTTACAATACACTTCCATTTGTTTGCTATGATGGTAAGAACTCCAGATGACTTTTTAAAGTTTTTAGAAAAATCTATTTATGATACCATGGTATAATATAACATATACATATTTTTCCCGCAGGAAGAGTGAATGCTAGTACAAGTTATGTGTATGTTTACCAGTTCAAAAACTGGACTGAAGCTCAGAGTTACTGCAGAGAACATCACACAGACCTTGTCAGTATCAGGAATGAGACTGAAAACCTCAAACTTCAGTCTTTATTTCAGTATTATTATTCTGCTTTTTGGATTGGATTGCACAGAACCAGTTCTTGGTCAGATCAGAGCAACTCTTCATTCAGTAACTGGAGAACAGGACAGCCAGATAATGCTGGAAACCGTGAATACTGCACTGCAGTGTCATTTAGTGACTCTGGGAGCTGGACAGATGAAAACTGCAATAATGTATTACCTTTCATTTGCTACAGTGGTGAGTATTATGTGCACCCCTGTTAAGAAATGCACAAGGTTGACTTAAGTGTTCACTACTCTCTGACAGACAGACTTTATTTATTTAGAAATGTTATTCAACATTTCCAGATTTATTTTTTCATCATATTAATGTTTTAATTAATTAATTTAATTAATTATGTGTAACACTAGTTACAATCACTATAGTAATTGCACTAGTAAAATTAGTTTACTAAATTATTTAGCATGAACTAAAAAAAGAAAAAAAAAATCAAATGCATTTGCCTATCTTAGTTAATGTTAATTTTAACATTTATTTAAAAACATTGTAATTAAAAATATATATTTTTTTAATTAACCTGAGCTAGCATTAATGTATTGATCTTTAAACATTAGTTACATATAGTTTTATATGTGACTAATGTTAAAATGTTAGTTAATGCAAACATGACATAACTAATGACACAAAGTGTTACCAAAATATGTAAAATGTATATTTTGATCCTCTTATTTGGTCTACATACAGTTTACAAAAGTTCATTAATTCCAAATCCAAAATGTCCTTACAAATAATCTGTTTCATGCACTTTTTTCCCCACCTTGCCAGCTTTAGCATCATCCCGGGAGTATCACTTTGTGAATGAGTCTAAGACCTGGACTGAAGCTCAGAGACACTGCAGAGAGAATTACACTGATCTGGCCACCATTGATAACACAGAGGAAATGAACAGTCTGATAAACACAGTTAATGGGAGTTACAATGGATCAGCCTGGATTGGACAGTATGATGATGTGAACAGCTGGAGATGGTCATTGGAAAACAATGATTTCTATCAGGAAGGAGAGAGAGATTTCAGGAACTGGTATCATGAACCCACCAATGCTGGGAATGAACAGTGTATTTACATGGATCCTGATGGAAACTGGTTTGATTCATCATGTGAAAATATTTACACATTTGTTTGCTACAATGGTAAGACATTACAAGTAAAACAAAAAGTGTATCTTCTTTTGCTTTGAGATATGTCAAAAAAAGGGTCCTGAACGATCCTGACATGTTCAATATTTTTCTTCCATATTTAAACCCTAAATTCTTGGGAGAAAAAAAAAGAAATATTGTTTTTCATTCTTTGATTAGGCTAATTAGTAATGTTTTTTGTTTTCAAAATATATTTTATTATATAGCTGTAAATTTGACAAATAACAAGTAAATTGACTGATTTACACTAAATTGTTTTATTTTAGGTAGAGAAAACGCCTCTCAGAAGTATATCTGGGTAAATGAGGGATGGACTTGGACTGGAGCTCAGAGCTACTGCAGAGAGAGATACACAGACCTGGCCAGTGTGAGAAATGAGACAGAGCGTCAACAGATACTGAATGTTACACGCTATTATTCTGGTTCTGTGTGGATTGGTCTGCACAGAAAAAGAGTGTGGTCAGATCAGAGCAGCTCTTCCTTCACATATTGGCTGCCATATACTCCAGGTGAGGGTGCACAACCAGATAATGGTGCAAATGTCCCAGGACTGAGGGGAGCTCAACACTGCACAGCTGCATCTCTAAAATACTTTGGTCTGTGGACGGATGAAAGCTGCTCTGCCAGTTTGCCTTTCTTCTGTTACAGTGGTGAGCAAATGTACCTTCTGTAATGCAATAAAATAATAAGCATCAGGGGAAAAAAACAAGCAAATGTATTACAATAAATTGTTGATGTTAATATGCCATTGTTATTTGTGTAATTCACAAACTTTGATGCTAATGCTAGTTTTGTCTTCTATTTGCTTTCTGGTGAACATGATGATCATCACATTGACCCATCAATTCAGATGTATATGGTATGTTTGTGGAGAAATGTGTTGTTTTCAGTCTAAAATGAGTGTTTTTCAATATACATCAACATTACCAGATTTTATTGTTTGTATTCATTACCAACTGACCAGTGTTCTTTTTTTTTTTTTTTTTTACTGATCAGTGATGGGACTGAGAGTTGAACTTACAAGTGTGGAAAATTTGTCAGAGACTCAGATTGAAGAGTTTGTGATTATACAGGTGAGAAACAGTTCAAAACTTTTTATGCTTTTAGTTTTTATTGCACAAAAACAAACAAAAAACATGCAAAATGAATAAATTACTTTCGAACAACTTCACAACAGCATAATAATAATCAAGCGTAGCGTCAGTTCTGGCAGGTCTGGCAGTCTGATTACCCTTTGAATCAGACTAAATTCTCTAATTATGTTGTACATTAAAATCTTGAATTAACGATATCTGCAATACATTCACGTTGGTTCTGTTCTGTTAAAGGGAGGTTATTGCTGCTGTACATGCGCAGGTAGTTCTTGCCCAGAACAGAAACATACCGCCAATCCAAACTGTATGCTAATTGTAAAATTATATTTGACGATAGTGGTCCTGACAGAAATAATAATAATAATAATAATTATTATTATTATTATTTACAGATCTTTGTAATATATTTAGCTCAAAAATATCTCACAGAAGAAAAAAAATCCTATGTTTCAGCTCCAGGAAGAATTTATCAGACGAGGACTTCCCAGCAACTTCACAATGCATTTGAGAAACTATCTGAAAATCAAACCATGAGAGATCCATGAACAGAATTTGTGCACACACAAACATGGTTTTAGGGTTTGTGTTTCTGCATTTTGCATAATCTTTGTCCTATTGACAATATAAATTTTGAATGTCACATGATTTTTTTTTTCTTTTTTAACAAATATAAGATGAAGGGGGTTTTGATTAAAACAAAACTAAGTTGCTTGTACTCATATCAGAACTTTTCTATAACCGAACTAATCAAACTATTTGTGTCATTATGTGTTGCACTGGCAATGATTTGTTAATTTGCCCCGAGACACTGCCTTCAGCATCCGTGTGGCCCTATATGGAACAATCAATTTGGGGAATAGATGGTTGGATGATTTGTTCATCTGTCTGATAAAATTTATAGTAATGTATTAGTCATCAACCAAACATTATAATAATATGATAATGATATTTTTCGGTCCGCGGCTGGCTGTTCCAGTTATGCCGTCCCACTGCAAAGTCACATTTCTTTTTTGATGGTCAAGGCCCATGCAAACGCTCCACTCATGTACCTTTCTAATTCAAAAGCAAAGTCCACTCAAACAACGTGCCAACATGAAATTTCTATGTAGAAATATGCTTGTCTCTGTTTGCAAGTGCCCTATAGGTGTGGTATAGCCGTCCTGTACCCTTTTGTTCAATGATCCACCCCTTACTATGCTCAGCTCACATGCCCTGATAATACCCATAGCTTTAGCTTTATATATTACTCTGCATTGTTTTAATAATTGGTCAAAAAAAATCTGTTAAATCTGATTATGTTGTATAAAATTTTAATTATATATTGATATTTAATATGAATGAAGCTTATTTTCTGTCCAATTTTATTGTGGTACTTTCATTAAAAGTGTGGTCACTTTATTTTATTGGATTTATTTTTTCCTGAATTTCCTAAAGTCTAATATTAATACAAATACAAAAAAGTACATTTTTTAAAAGCATTTTCGGTTTGGGGTTGGCCAAGCATTTTCATTTCTGTGCATGAGTGCATCCCTAATAAATGTGTTTCTATTGTAGTTTATGCACGTTTTCTCATGAAATAAAAAAAAAATCTATTCGACTCAGTTGAGCGCAATTTTTTTAATGTGCATTCAACATAATTAATTAATTAAATATATGATTGCACTGTGAAAGAGTTATTGAATTATTTCCTCAACCAATTTATTAATAAACATGAAATCGTTCAATAGGATCTGTTGCATGCATTTCAGGACTCCCATGTGCATTTGTTAATCTGTGGATCTGGAGATTACAGGACTGTTTTCACATACTGTATCCTTTTCAAAAATGTTGGTTTTGAGTATCTAGAGCTGAAATTGGTGCATCCTTAAACTGTTTACTTGTTTAGATTTGCAATGATGGAGTCATATTGTATGCTGTTTATTTAAGTATTGTCTGCTATTTATTTGAATATTCAAGAAGGCCAATTTTGTGCAACCACAGATGCAGAAGTTCGGAATACATGTAAATCACATTGTTTGACGAAGGCAACTGCACGGATAAAATAGAAATCCTTTTCATTACTGTATAAGATATAACCAGTTTGGACCGGAACGGAACATCCACTAAGCCTCTTTAACCATTGTTACTGCAGACTCACAATGTTCTCATAGAGTACATTTGATGGGGCAGCTTTGTGATACAAGTTTCATCATATCATGAGTGTTCAAAGAAATGATCCACCCCTTCTTTGCAAACCATTATACATTTTAAGACAGTGACATAATCTGGCCAGAAAACAGGCAGAAAAAAAGTATAAATCAAACCAAAAAAGGTAAGCCTTGCAAAAATAATTAATTGTATTATTATGTCAAATAATATTAAAGAATATTTATTCTTATTATTATTGTATTTTTAAATATATCCACCTACTAGATACAAACAACACAGGAGGAATGATATAAAAAAGTAGTTTGTGTAATATGTATATTGTACAATGATGATTCCATTGATTTGGCCTGGGTTGGACTCTATGATTATCTGAACAGTTGGAAATGGACTCTAGAGGACAATGAGTTCTTCAAGGAAGGAAGGAAAGACTTCAGGAATTGGTATGACCAAGGACCAAACTATTATGGAGGACAAAGTGTGCGTGTATACATCATACTGCTCCAATACACAATCCTTTTGTCTGTTATGATGGTGAGCAGTTGATTTTTATATAGGACAATGAAAATAAGTTAATTATTATTTGAAATAACCAGCCTCTTACTAATAATGCTCTAATGCTGCATTTCCCAGGAAGACAGATGCCAGTGCAAGTTATTTTGGGGTTTTCATATCAAAAACCTGGACTGAGGCTCAGAGTAAGAGTTACTGCAGATAACATCACACAGACCTCATCAGTATCAGGAATGAGACTGAAAACCAGAAGATCCAGTATTTCTTAAGTAATTTTTATCATTATTGCTCCTTTTGCATTTGACTGTATACAGAACCTGTATATGTGTCCAACAAAACGAAAAAAAAGATACCTGGGAACGCATTGCCATGAAAATGGGCAGCGCCGTCTTTGATTTAGCACAATTCGCTGTATCGCTACCAAGTAGTTTGACCAAATTCCCCACCACAGTCATTCTCTTTAAATAGACGAATAAGCCTTTACTTTCGAATGGTTTGCCAGCTGATGTACCTTTGGATAATATAATTAAAAAGCTAACAGCAATTAGTGTTTTGACAATTTTATTATTTGCATGAAAAAATTTTCATGCAAATTGAATTAGCTTAATTGAACACTGGGTGTATTAAATTTAAAATAATATTCGTATAGACTAAGATGTAAAGAAACTTTTTGCAGTGGTGCCCACTAGTGGAATGAACTGCCAACAATGACTATGTTTACATGCAGCCAATTTTCAGGTTATGGTCAGGTTAAGGTCACTATTCGGGTTTCTGAAACATTACGAATAACCCGTTTACATGCGTGAGCAGAGAGAGTTTCTCCTGTATACATGGAATTGCAATATCCCGATGTAAACGGCGATGCGTGGTTAGCGTCTAGACGTACGGACAACCTTAAGACGCAATATGTAAACGTAGTCAGTGATAAGGCTAAGAATGCTCCAGACCAACTTTCCGAACGCATGACTTACAAAAGGTATACTTAACTAAGAACGTTTCGGGAAACACATATTAACGATAAGGTAAAGCTTAAGTTGTAACATAAGAACGATGTAGCGTTAAGAAGGTTTCAGGAATCTCAGCTCAGAACTTTATTGCATGTCTGCAAAATGTAGTAACTCACCCAAAGCATTTAATTCATGCTTCAAAACCTTGTGTCTGTAAACTTGACAAAGCCACCAATATAAAAAGTATTTTTGGCATCGCGTGAGCTGTACTGGTCAAAATGTTTAGATATTTTTTCACCATGGAAATATTTGTTAAATACAAATTTCATGTGCTGTCTCATTTTTTACACTATACAAGACAGCCCATTCTCACCCTCAAGGCGTCACCTAACTGACACCTTGGGACGCATTTGGACATGCTTCAATATCTGACGCTTTAGGCGCCCTTTAGCGTCAGTTAGATGACGCCCTAGGATCGCGTGTACCCTACCCCGACCCCACACCTAAACCTAACCGTGTCCTCTAACTGACGCTTTCCTTTAGCTCTTCAGCACACCCGCAAGACAATCTGTCTACGTTGTTTTAGCTGGAATATATATCCAACCCAATCATTATTTATATTGGGAAAACAGAACACACACAGAGAAACACATGGGGGGAAAATATTTTGGCTATCTTTGATACAGAGACATTTGTTCAAACTTGAACCAGACAGACTAATACACTTTTGAAAACTTTCGTGATCACCAACTGAGATGATTGTACAGGGAAGATGCAGATATTAATAAAAGAACAAAAAATAAACACTACAACCATTTTGATTTCCCCCTTTCCTCCTTCTTTATCCACCGATCTGCCCTTATTTATGTGCTATCGATCAAATTGTAAAGTGTCAAATCCAATGCACTTTATCATGCCTGCCTGCTTGTTTTCCAGGCGTCATTTTGAGCAATGGATGCAAAGTGCTGCCTGTAGTTTATTTCCGCTGATTTATTTGACATGCACCTGATGATTGATTGTGATTGACTTATTGTGGATGGGTGAGACTTTTAAAAAGTCTGAGACTTGCTCTCGCACAGATTACATTTCACATCTGTTGCCATCAGTACGGTATAATGAAGTACATGATGAGATGAAATTCAGAAGAGAAACATGTGACAAGCGCCAGTTGGTGACATTATTTAGACTGACAAAGAGTATTTGCACAACAGATTGGGCGACCCAAAGCAATGTCAAAACTTGACTGTGTCAGATGCGAAATTAAAAAATGACAGACTCCAATTGAGAGAATATGGCAGAGGCTTCGTAAAGGAATCATAGAGCCTCTGTGACAGGATCTTAAAAAATCAATATCACCACACAAAGACCAAGAGAAGCGTTGCATTATTAAACCTCTAATCACATGCTAAAGCAGCCCTTTGTGCTGGTGAGATTCATAATGTGCTGCCAGATTCAGTTTTGGGCCAATATCTTTCACAAATCTCAAAGGGCAAATCACATAATAATGTGCTATTTATAGGAACTGAAATCATTTACACTATATTGAACCAAATATGCATGCATACACACAAAAAAGGCTGTTGATATAACAAGTTGGAGCTTTAATAATGTGCTTAATTCAAATACAACAACATTGACAATATACTGACCTTTTCTCAGACATGCATTGGGTTGATTGCATGTGTAAAAAGACACACCGAGACTCACATGAAACCAAATGAGATTTGCAATACTCTTCTTAAACAAAATGTTTGCAATACATTTCAATACATTCAATACATTTTTTAATAAGGTAGCCTATACTATCATTTTGGAACTACACTGAAAATAAATTGTGTAGAGACAATTTCCACTCAGAAATCGCTAATTTATTTATTAAACATGAAATTTTGAAGTAGGTGTAACAATAAAATATGCTACTTATTTGGATGTCTGTAAACCTTAAAAAGTGTCTATACAAGGTCAGTTCACCCATAAATGAAAATTGTGTCAATAATGTCATTAACTCGTAAGACATTTGTTCATCTTCAGAACACAAATAAAGACATTTTTTAGATGACATCCATGAGCTAATTTTAATTTTACATATCTTTCTTATTTGACATGCAATAACTCAGGAAGGAAATAAGAGAGCAGGACATTTCTTCTTTGGTGAAGTCCCCCTACATGTGAGCTCTTGACCAATTTGTATGTATTTTACGAGGAGGCTAATTCGAATTCTAGATTTGTCTAAACCCCAGTGACAGGTAGGTTTAGGGTCAGGGTCAGGGGTAGGTCATTACGAATTCAAGCGAATGGGGCAAATCGTAAAATATGTGCGTTTAGCAAAACTTTTACAAATTCGTAAGAGACAGGTCGTAAATTACGAGATCGGGTTGGAATATCTCGTTATGGACGCAATATATTATGTTGACTCATTTTAATCGTGATAATCTGCTGTCAATAATGATGTTCCATTATCGGAGCATGTTTCATGAAGGTATGAGCGAAAACGTGACATAAATGGAGAATCTGCATTTTACTTATGCATATGGGACTTGTGGGTCTTTATGTACAAAAACTCGTTTAAGTTTAGTCAAAGTCTAACAATGCTTGTTGTATTCTACTCTGTGAGACCTTTCAAATGACATGTGACACAGTACAAAAAAGTATTTAAAAAATATGATTTTTGATTATTTATGGGCATATAACTCATAATGTATACTTCTTGGGAGTTAATCAAAGTCGCTACATTCATTGTAAAATTCAGGCTCCAAGCTTTCAAATTACACCTATTTTGTGTCGCTCTATATAGGCACTTAAAGGGTTAAAGATAATTTTCACTATTTCTTTGGACCCACTGACTCATCTCAAATTAAAAGTCTTACATGAAGGCCACTGTCTGGCTGTATTACTTCTGCTTTGTGGTCTCTGAGTACTTCGTTCCCTTTCTCAGACCCCCGCTGATTAAATTTGACTTTGAAATAAGAACTAATGGAAACAAATGGGAGAGCAGGCAGCACTGTGAATAATGATATTCATTTCCATAGGTTTTGCTATGGCTGAATGCTAAAGAGAGCCAGCAGTATGACTTTTATGTTATTAAAGTTACTAGTTAGATGAAGATGTACCAAATGGCCCTCATTACTGCACAGATCTTAGCCTTCATCTACTTTACTTATATAGTGGTCGATCAACTTAACACAACAGATCAAGATCGCGCCACGAGGAAGAGCATTCAGGGGGGTTGGTGTGATCTCTCTCTACCTTACTCAATATATCGGATCAAATACTACAAATTTCTTAAATATTTCTGTAGTGTGGGATTAATAAAAATAATAAGTGCTTCCCTTTTATTTTGTCGTGTTCAATGGTTGAACAAAATAAACACATGCACCCCACATGTTGGGTTTCCATGTTTTACGTGGACTTTTTTATGGACATAATTATTTTTATACAGTACAAACTGTATATTCTATGCCCTAACCTTAATCCTCCATACTTTCAGCATTCATCATAAAAACAAACAAACAAACAACTATCTTCATATCCTGAAAGCAATCAATAATAGAAGTGGTATACCTGTAAATGAAGAGTTCAGATGCAAAAGCCTCTAAGTGCCATTTGAAATTTTCTTCTAAAATGATCATTTTTATCAAGCTTGTATATTTAAGTTCAGTAATTTCACTTAAATGGCAATGAAGATTACCTATTAATTGTCATTTAAGTGAAATTACTGAACTTAAATATACAAGCTTGATAAAAATGGTCATTTTAGAACAAAATTTCAAATGGCATTTAGAGGCTTTTGCATCTGAACTCGTCAAATATTAAAACATGTATATAAATATATATTCATTTGGAAGTCTCATTCAACACTGTTTCTCATAATGCTTTGCTGAATTCATGTATTTTGAAGGAGATGTGGCTTTGGAGAGCACTCTGAAGGGAGGGTCGGATCTTACGCTTGTATTATGTGATCTTTTCATTTCCTTTTTGCTCTTTTCTAGTACTTAGGCTTTATATCATCTCTGTGTTAATGTAACTCTCTTCCTCCCCACCTTCTGAACAATTGTATGCTCAGAATGTGTCTATCTCCTGTCTCGCACCATGTGCACTGTTACCATGAATCCATCTCCACATACTGACCACATATCCACCATTGGACCAGATTGGGCCATATATCATTTTGTGATTGCACAATGTCTATACTTTTCATAAGAAATAATCTATTCACATAGTGAGGTCCAAGTGTATGGAAGTAAAATAGTTATTGGTTATAATGCCAAATGTTTTTGCAACTAAAAAAACCTGTTGAATTGCACTACTTGGAAAAAAATCAATAAATATAGACATAAAAGACATAAAAGCTGTGTTTAATTCAATTTCCTTGTTACTTTCCCTATGTAGGCTACGTGTTATCAGTTTGCCTCAATACCTCATCATCAAGGATTCCCCTTCCATCGGGACAAAACGCTTAACATAGATTAATGGACTATAGACCACTAGTTAAAATACACCTATTTTAAACTTACATCAGACCCAACTGCACTGCTTTTTTATTGCACAGCTCACATTCAAATAAAGTGAAAGCACACTTTTAGACTAATTTGTCCATAAGTCATTTATTATCAATGACCACTGGTATAGAAAATCTAATTTTGGTCTGTTATAAAGGTTGGTATGCTTTACAAGACTTTTTATATTTATTTTGGTTTTTCTTTTGCTTGCAGGGATGGTATATGCATGGACAGAATATGTAATGAAGATTCATTCTCTTTTCTTTTGTATATAAAATGTTTAAGATACAATTATTTACGAATTCCATAATAATACAGTATATACTAAATAATATGTTTGTTATACACACCAAACAACAGTCTAAATAAAGCATATAACACAGTCTCATCCCAAAAAGTCATATAACTGACGTTTTGGGACGTATTTTGACCATACGTCAATATCCGCCTTTTTAGGGCCCCCTTAAACGTCGGTAGATGGTGATCCCGGGCCGTCATACAACTGACGCTTTACCTTTAACGTCAGTTAGGTGACGGGTTAGGTTTAGGGTTAGGTTTAGGTATGGGGTAGAGTTAGGATCCCATAACCTCATCTACCGACGTTTAAGGGGGCCCTAAAAAGGCGAATATTGACGTATGGTCAAAAGACGTCCCAAAACGTCAGTTATATGACGTCTTGGGATGAGACCGGGTTGAAGCATACAACAAATACAAACAGTCCAAATGCATTTGAAACATTTGAAAGTCTCGGCAAAGCCATCGAATACAGAGTGAAAGGAATTGAATTGGGATTCAAAGATTTTGGATTATTCACAGCAAAGCAATTCCATTCAATAAAACATTTTATTTCTCTCATAAACTATTCAAAATGAGAGCTGGCACAACACTTCAAACTTTGTGTTCCCTAAACATTCTGGTGCTTTAACTTAAAGGTTAACTTAAAGGTAGTTGGAAACATTTGGGATATTGTAAGTAATCAACTAAACAAAAATATAACCTTGGCCTAGTGGTTTTTGGCTATTTTACTGCAAAAATCATGCATGTTGTACCTTTAAAGGGGTCATGAACTGGCTTTTTAAATTTTATTATATTGTGGTCGGAGGTCGACTTATGACGTTTGCTTGGTTTTTGCATTTAAAAACATCAAAATTATTAAGTAATAGGCTATTTTCTACCCTAGTTTTGAGCATAGCTGAAAAACGCTCGCTTTTTATGGGCGTCTCGCACTGAAGACTTGGAAGTAAACACCCACTGCTGTGAGTGGATAACAGTTTTGCATATTATAATGAGTTTAGACTCACCCATCGATGCACTTGGGGAAATTGTTTTGAAAAAGTCCAATGTTGTAAAATGGCAACCGGAATGATTCTCCCATACATGTTCGACCCAGAGTGCGTGTGTTGCACCATTCCTGTCAGATCCATTATAGACGGCAAAACACCGTTCTTTAATCTTAATCGGTCTGCAAATTCCCCGCCCCACACCCCATTCCTCGCCTTTGCTGCTTTGTACCCCCATCCAGTCTAACAGGTGGGTCTGTGACCAGCGGCGAATTGGCTGCAGGACCGGATGGCATGTCTCCTGAGTCTCATGTCCTGAGTATAGAATCGTGCATCCCTCATGGAGTATCCCTTTAATAAAAATAAAAAGCCAAGGAAAGCAGTTGACATACGACTCCTGTAAAGAAAAGAAAAGGAAAGAAAAGAAAAGAAAAGAAAAGAAAAGAAAAGAAAAGAAAAGAAAAGAAAAGAAAAGAAAAGAAAAGAAAAAGTTACTGGTCATTTTCTGCCAGGCCATTTTCTGTTAAGTTTACATACATTTCCCAAAACACAACACAATGTAATACATAATTCAAAATAAGGGTAAACCACCTGTGGAAACATCAATACAGAAAATTCCTGCATATTTACACAGTACATTTTGGCCTGTTATAAAGACTTTTCTTCGAGTGTAGATATGAAATGTGGGATTTCAGTTATAACCATCATTGATTATGTGTAATAGAAAAAGATAAGAAAGAAAGAAAAAAGAACATCCGATTGAAGCAAAGACAATTTTACCCCTTTCATAACATATATTTTGCTGCTTCTGGACAGAACCTTATCAAAACAGGTTCTGCAGAGTCGATTAAGTTGATTGTCCAAATCACATTACTCTCTGGAGGCTGAGCTTGATGAGTTTTTTTTTCTTCTTCTTTCAATTGAGCAAGGAACAAAATCTCTTTAATACATAAGTGAAGAGTTTGCATGCATTATAACTAATAACTGATTTACATCATGCACAAGTATGGTGATTTCAGCTTGGTGATTAGTGCCTTATAATACACAAGGTGATCGGTCTCTCTATCTCTCTCCATTTGTCTTGTATTCTACCCTTGCTGTGATGCCTCAATGTGTTTAACATTACACTCTAAAAAATGCTGGGTTGTTTTAACCCAACTTTGGGTCAAATATGGACTAACCCAGCTGTTGGGTTAAATTTTTACATTACATTTTTAACCCAACATTTCGGGTTTGTCCATATTTGACCCAAAATTGGGTTAAAACAACCCAGCATTTTTTAGAGTGTAGGCTCACATTTTTTTTCTGGTGTTATTTGAAAGACGTTTGGCTTCATCGCTGCACAACAGGGTGGAATTAAATTAGCATTTTCATTTGTAGCATTTTCATGCATAAACAAACTACAGTGAGTTGTCGTTCTTAAATTTATGAGATGCATTATGACTCTATGGACCCCATAACATTCATAGCCTAATGCTGACTACCCAGAATGATTAGCTCTTTTTTCTTATAGGTTGGCTCTGCACTTAAAAGCAATACCCAAGTTACTCAGTAAACAGATTTCACCCCACATTCATCTCCTCTAAAGCAAAACTCACACAAAGCAATCTGACCTTTTAAAAAGGAAGCCACATGTGGACTACCATAATGAGGACTTTGCATGGACTTTTATTGTTTTTATATTGAGCTTATCTTAGCCATAACGTTAACCTTTTGGCATTTTTAGATTTTCATTGGGACATTATTTAGTATTGTTTTAAAGTCATTATCAATTGAATGATCTACACAACGGTCTCAGCAAAACAGTCAAAATCTGAGACAATCACACATCTACAGTAATTAGTAATTGAGCTTCATCCACACACAGAATAGATTCGGCATATTTAAGCCACTGCAACAACATCTCTCATTACGCGAGGAACAGATTCTGACAGCTTGATTGTTTGCCATCAGAGTGTTTCTTTTCAAAATGAGGTTCTAATATTTACAAAATGGATACCAGCCAGTTGGTGCCGATAACCTAGTGAGCAGCTGACATACAATGTACTTACGCTGACCAGAGTTCAAGTCCCTGCTTATGAACTTTTCCTGATTTTGCCCCTGTCTTCCTGTCCACTTTTGTCCACTTCCTGTCTACATAATGTCCTGTCATGATAAAAGGCAAAAACACCAAAAAAAAAAAAAATTCTTTAAACTGATGCTTGTTAACCTTCATCCACACACAGAATAGATTCTGCATCCTTTAACCCACTACATCAACATCTCTTATAATGCGGGTGGGGAACGGATTCTGACGGCTGGATTGTTTGCTGTCGGATTCTGTTTCCCCCATGTTTCTCACACAACAAGGTTCTAATATTTATCAAACTGATAATGGTTAAGCTTTAAGTCAAGCTTTAAGTCCTTTCAGTCAAGAACATCAGACGTCGGCGATGTCGACTGAAATGTGATCACGCCAGGGAGCATGTCGTCTTCGAGTATTATTGAACGAGCCAATAGAATTGCCATGCACAACTTACATCACATACTCCGCCCCAGTGGCATGGGTATAAATATG
The DNA here is from genome assembly GCF_988280905.1 of Pimephales promelas. Lineage (NCBI taxonomy): Eukaryota > Metazoa > Chordata > Actinopteri > Cypriniformes > Leuciscidae > Pimephales > Pimephales promelas. Next base: position 19,644,481 of record NC_142787.1, read on the forward strand.
GAAGTGGATGCACGCATTAGTTGCCTTTCGCGTTCGGAGCCGATCGATTGATGTCTGTTGTTTACAACGAGCGAGTGTGTGGGTGTTCTTCTGGAATACTCTCAGAGAATTAATTCCTGCACAATAATAGAGATGCATTCATTTTGGGTCTTCTCCCGTCCCGCAGGAAAAAAACACGTATTTGTATTGCTATTAAATAAAGAGATTAATGGGGTTGTTCGTTTCGACGCACTGATCAGGAAGATGAACAGTAGCCTGGCTAGGCTACTGGGGACATCTAAAACGCATAGGCTACCACACGTTTTTTTTTTTTTGCCGCCCATTACCGCCTACAGCAAAGTTCAAACTCCCGCGAGGTTTACGTTGGGTCCCACGGAACCTGGCGGGACTCAATCCCAATGCAGCCTTCTACTTCACTATTTCAGTTCTCTGGTCAGTGTTGCCACGGTCATTCCCCTGTGTCACTGTCCTCTCCATCTATCCCAGTCTCTGATTGGGCGATTTGACGGTCTATACCCATAAGTCGCTGATGTCTTTGACATCATCCATCAGTAAGCTGACTGCCCACTCTTCATCTTGATGGTGTCTGTCTCTGCTGCTCGTTTTTGACATTTAGACATTTTATGTCCCTGTGAAATATGGTCAGTCAATCAGTATTATTCTGATGGAAAAAAGAAAATATGAGAGATTCACATCACCATGTGGAAAGAAGTGTAAATGGGTGGAGAAGCATAGTTTACTGTAAAGCTAGCTTACGTCTTAGTTTGTGCTTATCTTGACGAAAGCCGAGTACAAATCAGCATGAAGTTTTACCAAATACTCTTGTGTATTGGAAATCATGATAATATTGAACTAAAATAAGTGTACTTTGAGAAAGTGACTCAAAACCGTCAGTCTTTCAAATAATGCATGTTTTTATAATGGAATTTTGCATTACAGATAATGGATCTCATTCACGATGCAGAAACAGGTCAAAACTAGCATTGAGTGAATCAGTGCATTCGCTTTTCATCATATATTTTGAATCACCTCGTCTATCAAGTATTCTGGGAATATGAAAACTGCCCAACTTCATGGTTTTATTTTTGCATAATTCAATAGAATCTGAATACCAAAAAAGCCCATATCATCAGCACAGGCCAAAAAGACAAAGCAGCTCTGCAACATTGCATGGCTCTCAAATAGAATAAGGCTTTTATATTATGTGGCTCAAGTGAGCTGCGGTTCACAACAGTTCAGGATTTCATACTAAAATATTCCCCCTTTCTGTCATCCAATCACACACTGAGTTCCACACATCTGGTTTTTGGCCTCAACAGAATCACTTTATGTACTATTTCATATACTGTAGGAGAAAAACTGTCTGAGCCTTCAAGAATATTGGCGGTTCTCCGGGTTCCAGCAACAGCCTCATAGATGGACCTGAGGTGTGGGATTCATTTCTTATAGGCCATTGATTTCTTCTACAGTACGACACCAAAGCAACAGTTTGAAACAGACAAGGCCATGTTTAGAATACTAATAGAACCATATGATTAGGACTGATCCAGACTGAGCTAGATTAGTTTGCAGTCTTTAATAAAGAAACCGCAACAGGCCTCAACAGGTCATGGTATCATACTTAAGAGGGTAAGTGCCCATAACTTGTCACATAACTTTACACAGTAAAAAGTGAATATGTTCAGTTGTTGCTTTAACCCCTTACACTGCACACATCTGAGGTGTTGCCGTAATGTGCCGAAGACATTGTGTAAATAAGGAGATCTGATTCTATATATTCTAATATATTCTATAAACCCTATGCATTAATTTTGTTGTTGTAAACCTAATTCAATTCTGTTTTAACTTGAGTTACATTGGCCCTATATACCATTTCCAATAAAGTACAGGATGCATTCGACACATGCATTATGCACCAAACCTATAGAGGGCAGTATGTCTTTGGTTGCTTCTCAGTATCCCTCCTCGTCTCCTCGCTCCTCCGTCCTCCCTCCTATGACCAGGAAACCGATCGAGCTCAGCCATTTTGAAGGACATCTCAATTCTCTAATTGCACCGTGAGGAGTGAGGAGACTTCCAGAGGAGGCATGAGCGAGGATACACAGGTGCATCCAATGCGGAAATTTATCAATTCTCCTCCCCTTCACATCGGTCACAATCATTTTAATTTATCCTGTACCTTTGCAGGTTATATAAACCACACATCTCACATATTTCAACAGTATAGCCAATCTGTATTGTACGGAAGCCCTGAACCGCAACCTAAAAAAAAAAAAGTCAGTAAAAAAATAAATAAATAAATAAAAAATCTGTAAAAAAAAAAAAAAATCTGTAAAAAAAATAAATAAAAATCTAGCATTTCGAGATTAAAGTCGAAATGTTTCGAGATTAAAGTCGGAATGTTTCGAGATTAAAGTCGAAATGTTTCGAGATTAAAGTCGAAATGTTTCGAGATTAAAGTCGAAACATTGTGCAGTCATAACAGTGCGCGTCCACTGGCTCAGAGCGCGCGCGTGAAGTCGAACTGCCATGGAGAAACACAAAATAGTAGCTTTTTACTTTTATCTGAATTACTTATCTTACTTTATTGTTATAAAATATAATGCGCCGGAATAGACTTTAGCCTATAGGAAAACCAACACGGAAAACACTTTTCAGACTGGATGGAGAAATCCAGCTTTATGAATGAATGAATGAATGAATGAATGAATGAATGAATGAATGAATGAATAGGGCATTTATATAGCGCTTTCATATATGCCTACACTCAAAGTGCTTTCCAATCATATCAGAGAATCTCTCCTCAACCATAAGTGGTTATTAAATCTTAGGAAATAACAGGATCCGTTCAAATGATTGGATACAGAATGATGCACTTAAAATGTATCCAGAGCGTATTTACGTTGAAGAGGGAGACCGAACAGTTACTGTTGTGTTCTCGACCCAGATAGTGTTGACTAGACAAGCACGAAAACACCTCAGAAACACTGCCACTAGCACGTGTGACGTGTGTAGAATTTTGTTGAAAGCCCAGATAAAAGTAAAAAGCTACTATTTTGTGTTTATCCATGGCAGTTCGACTTCACACACACACACACACACACGCGCGCGCTCTGAGCCAGTGGACGCGCACTGTTATGAATGCACAATGTTTCGACTTTAATCTCGAAACATTTCGACTTTAATCTCGAAACATTTCGACTTTAATCTCGAAACATTCCGACTTTAATCTCGAAACATTTCGACTTTAATCTCGAAACATTTCGACTTTAATCTCGAAACATTTCGACTTTAATCTCGAAACATTCCGACTTTAATCTCGAAACATTTCGACTTTAATCTCGAAACATTTCGACTTTAATCTCGAAACATTCCGACTTTAATCTCGAAACATTTCGACTTTAATCTCGAAACATTTCGACTTTAATCTCGAAACATTTCGACTTTAATCTCGAAATGCTAGATTTTTTTTTTTTTTTTTTTTTACAGATTTTTTTTTTTTACAGATTTTTTTTTTTTTTTTACTGATTTTTTTTTTTTTTAGGTTGCGGTTCAGGGCTTCCGTAAGATCCTTTTAGCGCTGCTGAGGACACTGTGGAGTGACGCTCGAGTGATCAAGTATTATAAAAAAGCTTTTATTCGATTCCTCCGTCCTCATTTCCTTTCCTCGCGTCTCAGCTCCACCAAGGATGCAAGGAAAGGAAACAATGATGCACAAATAAGAAATGAGAAGCACCCGAAGTGTTTTGCTACCTCTTGCTTATCAGCAAATTTTGCTTCAGTGAGAAATTGTGATTTGAGGTTATTATACATCATATATTGCATCAAAATGAAAATCACAATTGTAAAACTTTTTTTTTTCTTGCCTCTAACTTTCAGTTTAATTGGTTAAAATTAGTTAAGGGTAATACAATTGTGTCATTGTGTCACTACTTAATTTAACTGTGTTCAACTTTAAAAGTGAAATTTACTTCATTTATTTGTGTTTATATAATTTATACAGTATATAATGATAATAATTTATAATATGAATATTTTTTTTGACAAACTGGGCAGTGGATCTGTAATTGCCAGTATGCTTTGCAAGGGATTTGCAGTACGCTTTTTGCCACCTTGCTCCTTTTATACCCACGCGGTGGGGCGAAATTGTGCCATGCAAATTTCGCAGACCCATGGCATTTCCTTGCCATTGGCTTGTTTTATTTCTTTCCAAGATGATAGGCTTCTGCAAAACCCTATTCGTCGTCATTTGACGTAACTCAAACTAGTGACAACGAAAGGGAACAGGGAACGTTTTTACTCAACATTATGAGAATGTCACAAGGAAGTTCCATTTCCAACTCTATGAACATTATAAGAACGTTCCAGAAACATTATTTCAGGAGAGCTTATTACTACCATTGACTACCGTGAAAGTACCACTACCGGTACCATGGTACCACTACCGTGAAAGTTATGGGAACGTTCCCTGTTAGCTGGGATATAAGGACATTTTTCAATGACCTGTTTCTAAGCCTTACAAAGACAGTCTCTGTGATAACATTCCAGCTTGAGAAATAGTTTTACATGACTATACATGTCTGGCCTTGATTAATCTTGTGACACATATATTGTGGACCACCAACGCATCAGGTCATAATAGAGCGTAAAACAGTGTAATTGTTGTTATTCAGTGTTCACATTGATTTCAGGGACGTGTGTCCTCGAGTGACTAACCGGTAATGACGTTAAATGCTGATGAATCCACACATTGTGACATTTTGTCTGCTGCAGACTCCTGACTTATACATCAACACAGTCAATTTGTACTTTGTTAGGGTCAAAAAATCTCACGACCTCAGGAAGGAAAAACGTTGAGTGAGGAAAGATAACTTTTTAAGTCCCTTCCCTTTGCAATCACTTTGCTGCTAAATGCTGACATTGTGCGCATGAAGAACAACAGGCAATTATTTATCCTAATTTAATGGGATTTCACTGCAGCAGGTTTTCAATTTGGGCCTGAGCTGCTGTAGGTAAAATTTTAATCTTGCCTTGAAATTGTCTGAGGTAAACATAACGAGATGGCTATAATAATAGTGGTAGAAGAACAATGATGAGATGACATGTAACAACCACTACATGCTGCCTATTGTAAGAATGACAAAAAGAAACTGAAAAAGCAGCCAGTTTCACCCTTACCTATAAGTTATATACTGTAACCAGCAGGATATTCATTAAAACTTTTGTCTTAAGTGAGAAAAAGGAACTGACTGTGAGCGCCCTGCTTTCATTTCACACATAGTAACCGAGAGGGCAATTATTTGTAAAGTGACAGTTAGAAATAGACCCAGGATTTATAGAATTTATGCAAATAAGAAATTATTTTCTGATCATACCAAGAAACAGTATTTTATAAATCGTCCTTTGGTGAGAAATGAGAACATCATTAAAGTTACATAAGAAACTAGTTGTCACACTTTGTACTCCAGTGAATATCCCTCAGGGTGGGTTTATTTTTGCAGTTAGTAGATAGATACATACCTCAAAGTCACGGCAACAAATAAAAATATGCCCCAAAAATTGTGACAACGTGTCCCAATGATGGGTCATGTGATGTCATCACATTATATGGGCTGAGTTTCCACAAAACAAATTTAAAATTATGATTAATTGGAAAAGTGACAAATTGTTTATACATAGTACATTTTGTCTAAAAGGGCAAGGATTTGTTTTTGTGAGATGTAAGAAAGGCAGTGTAAAGAGAACATTAAAAAAAAAACATATTAAATGAAGTTTTTCAAGTTGCTTAGGGAACAGTTGAATAATAGATGAGCAAACATTAATGTGAGGATGCTTTCCCAGCTGTATCCAATATTCGTTATTGGATCAGTGTAAAATATAGCTATGCATTATAATAGTTAAAAATTTACATATAATAAAGTACATATATTATTTCAAGCATCTTTCCAATTCGTAATGAGTTCTATTAAAACAAAATTTGCCCTTATTTCATTAAGCCATGTGGAGATCCCTCTAAAATCACTTAGGACTAATGCACATTACTGAGTCTTGTCTAGTACAGCAGAGTCTCTCAGTTCACATTTTATTATTGAGGGAGTTTATTGAGGCCTTTCAGATGCACAGTGACTTAGCACTTAGAATAGGCAATTTTCTGTCTATTATAAAGCATTATTGATAAAATGACAGTGCTCTGGTGCCTCCTTAGAACATGTGGGGCTGGGAGAGACACTGTCAGTAAAAGAACATTAGTCTTTATTTTTGCTACATCTCTGCCCTTCTGTCACTGGGCTGAATACAAATCAATACAGAAAGAAGTGTCCTGTCACAGCTTGTGGTTAAATTTAGTTGACAGCAATGGTGTGAGATGATGCGCTGAGATGATGCGGTGTTAACTGAAGTAGACTGTCAATGTTTAGTTGAAGCCCAATGAGCTGGAGAATTCAACAGAAGAGAAAATTGAAGAAGGGCAAAATGTAACTACTTGCCTGCTATTTAGACACTGGAATAAGTAAATCATTATTATTTGTCCTGTCAGTCAATTGTCTTCGGTCTCATCCCAAGACGTCATATAACTGACGTTTTGGGACGTCTTTTGACCATACGTCAATATTCGCCTTTTTAGGGCCCCCTTAAACGTCGGTAGATGAGGTTATGGGATCCTAACTCTACCCCAGACCTAAACTTAACCCTAAACCTAACCCGTCACCTAACTGACGTTAAAGGTAAAGCGTCAGTTCTATGACGGCCCGGGACCGCCATCTACCGACGTTTAAGGGGGCCCTAAAAATGCGGATATTGACGTATGGTCAAAAAACGTCCCAAGACGTCAGTTATATGACTTTTTGGGATGAGACTGTGTTAAGCCAGCAGTGTTCCTCCATTTACTGTCAACCAGATAGTAGGGAAAAATTCTGAAGTTAAAAAAGGGTTAGTTCACCCAAAAACGAAAATTCTGTCAGTATTTATTCACCCTCATGTTGTTCCAGTTCCAACCCCGTAAGACTTTCGTTCATCTTCGGAACACAAATTAAGATATGTTGAGCTGGATCACTCCTGCATACTAGTCCATAGGCTTCTTGAGGGATAGAAACTTGCCGGCCTCGAAAAAGTTATTAAAGACATCGTTAAAATAGTCCAAGTGACGACAGTGGCTCAATCTACCTTTCCCCCACTATTCTTATACCTGTAAGGCACTTTATTTCCACTTTTTAAATATTTTTGTTAATTTTTCTTTACATTTTATTCAAATTCCAATGGCAATTCTACTGTTTGGTATCTCAATTCAAAATCCGTTCCCTGAATTCTGAATGGCACACAGGTGAGGATGGGAAAGGACATCTTTCACCCTAGGGGAGTCTCTGTGATTCAGGGGACCAAAAAATAAAAGCAATTGCTTATCAGTTACTGAAGTGAACGAGGCTAGAGTCAAAGAAGGCTATTAACAAATGGATCTGATATAAATGCAATTTTCTGTTCATTTCAGCAGGAATCTTGATATATATATATATAAAAAAAAACCTGAATCAGTTGGCAAATAACAAACTGTTCATTTCTAATCTTTTTTGCAGAAAGTTTGAAAAGATCTTTTCCCCTTTGTGCCTTTCGTTCTCTTTGAACACCGTGAGTGAAAGTGGTCCCCAAATCTTTTTTCATTGATGGGGCTCTTTTTTTTAACTTTCCTAGGGAATCAGTTAGTCATTAATAAAACATGAGACAAGATAAGATTATAAGCAGCAAATTACAATTTGCCAAAATGACTAAAACCTGATTAAACATTAAAACAAAGTACTTTATATAAGCATTATTTATGACGGTATTATCATATGTCCTGAACAAAGATTCAATATCAAGGGTCAATCCGGTCATTTCATGCAAATTGAAAGTTTTGGGGTCTTTTTGTACGGATTCTTTTTGAGTACAGCGTTTCGGTTTTCATTAACATTCATTGTGCTAATAGGCATTTGTCCAGCTTTGTAATTATTTTTTAACCATAACTCCTACAACTTTCATTCTCAGGACGAACATGGACATTTGCATTATGCGAGATGTGATTGTGAATATTTATAACTTAAGATAAAGACTAGTCGCTGAAGTCTTAAATACTGATGGAGGAATCCAAAATGAATCTACAATGCAAAAAATTGTTTGAACATACATTCAGTATAGCTAACAGCAAAAGCTACATCCTACTGTAAACAAATATTTTCACGATTTACATCAAATGCGTTTTATTACAAATCTGAATGATGCAGTTCCTGCAAAAGTTTGGCAAAAAAATGTATCAGATTAAAAATCTCATTAGGGTGCACCAAAGCAGCGAGAAGGAAAAGATTCTAATGATGTTATTTTGAGAACTGCACTGTAGTGCCAGATAAAAACAGAGTTGCAATTTGCACCAAAGTACAGGGACTATAATAATTGAACCCACAGTTCCTAATCGAAACATTTACTTACACAACAGCATTGCTTCGCAAATGGTGACGCTGGAAAAAAAATATATAATTTTTTTCATCAATTGCTGTCAAATTAAATAAATATAAATTTTCAGTTGATTAAAATCATATTCTATTAGACAAAATACACTGCAGTTTAAACAAGCCAAGATAACTTATTTAGCATCTTCGTACACTGTAAACCCAGATTTTGTTTCTAAATAAACTCATGAGTGATCATTCCTTATTCTTTTATTGTTTAGTAAAAACCTGCTATCATTACTAAACAACTTAGTTTGTTCTATTTAGCTGAAAGATTCATTGCACGAATCAGGTTTAGCAGAGATTAGGAGCGGGACGAGCCCAGGCCTCGGCAGCAGACGGTATTGAGAATTAACAGAGGTTTAGATGTTGATGAACTACTTTTAATGAAACTGCTTGAGATCCAATTAACGCTATTTGTAATATAAATTACAGACATGTTATCTGAGGACTATTTCAAATTGTTCTCAGTTGTTTTGCTTTATCACCAGACTCAATATTTGGCTCGTTCTTACATAGTAGAGCACGTTCGCACATGTGCACTCTTCAAAAATGTTACTTTAAATCTTTTGACAATCTAAAAGACGTAAATTCCATTTGTATGTATTCTAAATAAATGGCACCGGTTGTACTGAATGTCAGCTAGCTTATTTTGCTCAAGATAAGGGTTTATTACCTCCAAATGTCATGCAATATAGAAACGATGCCTCTAACCACAGGTCGAGAGCTGTCGTTCAAACCACACAACTTTGCGATGTTGGGGTGCGTTTCCCGAAAGCATTGTTAGCCAACTATGGTCGCAAGTTCCGTCGTTATCTGCATAGTTTAACGAGTCTATGTTTCCCGAAACAATTGTTCCAACGAACATTCGCAAACAGCATCGCACAGTTGTGTGTTTAGGACTATTACTAATTGTTCTCAGTTGTTTTGCTTTATTACCAGACTCAATATTTGGCTCGTTCTTACATAGTAGAGCACGTTCGCACATGCACACTCTTCAAACACGTTACTTCAAATCTTTTGAAAAACTAAAAGACGTAAATTACATTTGTATGTATGCTCAATAAAAGGCACCGGTTTTACTGAATGTCAGCTTGCTTATTTTGCTCAAGATAAGGATTTATTACTTGTCAGCTTGTCAATGTCAATGTCAGCTTGATTATTTTGCTCAAGATAAGGATTTATTACTTCCAAATGTCATGCAATATAGAAACGATGCTTCTAACCACAGGTCGAGAGCTGTCGTTCAATCCACACAACTTTGCGACGCTGTTTGCGAATGTTCGCTGGAACGATGGTTTTGGGAAACACCGACTGGTTGAACTGTTGATAACGATGGAACTTGCGACTATAGTTGGCTAATGATGTTTTTTTTTGGGAAACGCACCCCAGGGGTGAGTTTCCCGTACAACGGCATAGTTCGCTCCTTCACTACCATAGTACGATGCATTGTAGGAGAAATCAACTACTGTAGCTAGTCACGACTGTTTCCCGAAACCCATTGTCGCAAAGTATCGTTCAACCACGTTGGTTTCGCACGTGTGGTGGAGTAATAACTACTTTTAATGAAACTGTTTGAGATCCAATTAACACTGGAATTTTTTATATAAATTACAAACATGTAATCTGTGGACTATTTCTAATTGTTATCAGTTATTTTGCTTTATTACCAGACTCAATATTTGGCTCGTTCTTACATAGTAGAGCACATTCGCACATGCGCACTCTTCAAACACGTTACTTTAAATCTTTTGACAAACTAAAAAACGTAAATTCCATTTGTATTTATTCTAAATAAATGGCACCGGTTGTACTGAATGTCAGCTTGCTTATTTTGCTCAAGATGGATTTATTACCTCCAAATATCATGCAATATAGAAACGATGCCTCTAACCACAGGTCGAGAGCTGTCGTTCAAACCACACAACTTTGCGATGCTGTTTGCGAATGTTCGTTGGAACGATGCTTTCGGGAAACACCGACTCGTTAAACTATGCTAATAACGACGGAACTTGCGACCATAGTTGGCTAACGATGCTTTCGGGAAACGCACCTTTACTTTAGAATACATACAAATGTGATTTACATCTTTTAGTTTTTCAAAAGATTTGAAGTAACGTGTTTGAAGAGTGCGCATGTGCGAACGTGCTCTACTATGTAAGAATGAGCCAAATATTGAGTCTGGTAATAAAGCAAAATAACTGAGAACAATTAGACATAGTCATCAGATGACATGTCTGTAATTTATATTAACAAATATAGCGTTAATTGGATCTCAAACAGTTTCATTAAGAGTAGTTATTACTCCACCACGTTAAAAACCAACGTGGTTGAACGATATTTTTGCGACAGTGGGTTTTGGGAAACAGTCGTGACTAGCTTTGATTTTTCCAACGATGCATTGTACTATGGTAGTGAAGCAGTGAACTACGTTGTTGTACGGGAAACGCACCCCAGATTGGCCTATTTCACTTTACGCCCAAACCACACTATGAATAATGAATGATTTCAGACCAACCCCTTTTAAACTTGCTTCGGGCGCAAGAGTCATTTATCCCGCCGGTAAAATAGCAACAGCGCCCAGGATCTGCTCACAAAGTTACTTGCGCTTCATGCTTGATACTTGTGTTTCAGATTGTTAAAATAGGGCCCTATATCTTGAAATTCTGACTTTTTTTCTTAGTTGTGTGAGATATAAACTCAGAATTGCAGGTTTAAAAGGTTAAAAGTTTGAATTCAATTACAAGATATAACTTCCCATTCTGAGTAAAAAAAAAAAATTAAGATTTAAAAAGTCGAAATTACCTTTTTATGTTTTATTCCGAGGAAACAAGCTTTATATATAAATGTACCATCACAACAATTTAAAACTGTAATTACTTTCTTCTGAAGCTTAAAAGTGAATTCAGTATGATAACTGGCTGTCGGAACCAAAGTGAACATTAAAATTAAACTTAAAGTAAATTAAACTTAAAAACAACAACTACACATTTTGTATTTCACAAAAGACAGAAAACTGTAAGCTAATAGAACACTTTGAAATTAGCTTAATATGACACCAGTGTATGATTTGGTGCAGAATGTCTCACTGAGGCACACATTGATCCTTGAAGAAAGGGTTGACATTCAAATAAACAAAGAGAGCAAAAGGGGAAGAGATACTGTAAAAAAAGTGCAGAATATATTTGTGAAATATATTGGGCCTTCTGCTAACACACTGCGATACCTTGATCTGTGTGTGGTGTGTTTGTGATAATGAGCTTCGGTGAAGAGAGTGCTTCTCAAAGGGCCTTGTCATCCACACACACTAGGGTCTGTGTTTGGCTCATGCAATCCTTACAATTTAATCATGAGCTGATGCTACCACTATGATCTTTGCTAATGAGAACACTGATTATTCAAACAAAATTCAGCCCAAAATAAAAAATAAAAATAAATACTGCAGACGGAGCCTTAATGACTACTAATACAAGCTGTTAATTTAGTCTCCAACCCTTGCCCAGATCTACGAGACAGATGGAGAATTGCAGGGGTCAGAGTACTCTGTGTTTGTTAAACCTCTCAGCTTGTAAAAAAAAAAAAAAAAAATCAAAGTGAACTTGAGCTGCACTGAGTCACGGTGGGAAAACCCTGCGTGATTGCGGATGTTTATCCAATGGCAAGACGGGACGTCATAGACCAGGAAACTATAAAGCACCCCTGAAATCAGACCGCGACAGCTTCTGTGCCTTCAGCAAGCACTCTCTGTACAGTATATCTGGCATTGTCTTATTTTTTGTTGTCTGTCAAGCTCAATATATAATCTTTATCATATCATATTATTGCAAGCAAGCAAGATTTCAAACATTGTGTTGTTCCCTGCCCTCATTACATCACAGGTGGGGACTAAAAAAAGTATTTTAGATGAACGATTTTTACCATGTAGATCACAACCTCCTTGTCGGGAACTCCCGATTTTTCCCGATCTTCACACTGAGGTGTCAAAATCATGGAATAAACCGGCATTTTTCAGAGTACATAACCCACAGATGAGTAACTATAGAAACGTTAAAGATAATACACACTATGGTTTCGTGACAATGCCTCGTGCGGAAGAGACGCTTGCGAGCTATCTCTTCCCCGAGTCAGCGTCATCTCTGAAAGCCCCGATGTTAACCACCAAGCCAAATTACATCTCTGTTGGTGGGTAAAGCGTATACGACAGCAGGTCAAGTGCTTACACACTATGTCGATTCTCCAAGTGTACCAGGCTGACCTGCTCAGATCATCCTATGGGCCCAGGGGAAATTGCTGTCAATCAGGGCAGTATATATTCTGGGGCATCAGAATGTGGGAGCCAATATCCTGTCAAGATTGTGGCTGAGGCTAGGGGAATGGAGACTTCACCCTGAGGTGGTGGAGCTTCTTTTGGGAGAAGTTTGGTCAAGCTCAAGTCGACCTTTTCGCATCATCAGATTCAATCCATTGTCCCATGTGGTTTTCCCTTATGCACCCAGCTCCTCTTGGTCTAGATGTAATAGTGCAGGTGTGGCCAAGGCTGCACCTGTACACATCCCCCCCAATATATGCTTCCAGGGGTTCTGGAGAGGGTTCACAGGGAAGGGGCACGTCTGCTATAGTGGCCCCTTACTGGCCGACCCGAGTTTGGTTCTCGGACTTAGTGTCCCTCCTAGAAAGCTCTCCCATGGAGATTCCTGTCAGGATGGACCTAGTGTCCCAACCAGGGGGCACAATATTTCACCCTCATCTGGAGTTTTGGAAATTGTTGGCCTGGCCTCTAAGGGGGGCTGGCTCATAGAATCCGGTCTCTCGACTAAGGTTGTTGAGACCATTCGCCAATCAAGAGCTCCTTCCACGAGAAAACGATATGCATTGAAATGGAAATTATTCTCTACCTGGTGTGGTGAGCATTTCCTAGATCCTGTTAACTGTTGTTACAGTTCTTGATTTCCTGCAAGACTGTTTCTCTACTGGATTATCTCCTTCTACCTTAAGGAGGTAGAAGGAGATAATGGCTGGCTATAGCGGCCTACCACACGCCTCTGTGGTGCACTTCTCTTGGGAGAGATCCTCTGATTATTCGTTTTCTCCACGGTACATTGAGGTTAAGACCTGCACTGCAGTCTAGAGCACCGGCTTGGTATTTGGCCATTGTACTTGATGGTCTGGCTTTGGCTCCCATCGAGCCCATCGAAGAGGTTTCAGAAAAGTCCTCACTTTAAAAACTTTATTTCTTCTCGCTATTTCATCTATTATGAAAATTGGAGATTTGCAAGCTCTGTCAGTTGCTCCTTCATGCCTGTAATTTGCACCTAGTATGGTGAAGGCATTTGTTTACCTTAGACCGGATTACATTCTTAAGGTCCCAGCTAAGGTTGGGGGCATAAAAGTGTTGCACACCTTTTATCCTCCAAATTTTAATACCCCAGGTCAGGAAGAACTTTGTCCGTTATGTCCAGTTTTGGATGCCTATGTTCACAGAGCTGCCCTGTGGCATAAATCTTTGGGTCACTCAAGAAAGGTTGCCCTTCATCTAAACATGTAATGAGGAAATGGATATTTGAGGCTATCTCATTGACTTATGAAGCGGCCGGACAACCTTCACCTATGGTCGTGCGGGCTCATTCTATGAGGAGTAAGGCTGCCTCTATGGATTTAATTTTGGGTTTTTCCCTTCATGACGTTTGTAATACGGCAGGCTGGTCCTCACCTCATACATTTGTCATGTTTTATGACCTAGTCCTCTCCACTCCTGGGTAGAAAGCTATAAGCTTCCTTGCTCCCTTCATGGGCAACTACTTAAATTGAACCTCATAAGTGACTGATTTGGAACGCTCTTCATGGGCAGCAAACTTGATTATCATATTATGCACTCAGAATGTGATACTAGAAACATAATACAGGGGAAGAGGCATAAATATATGGTAACATGCATTAAATTGAGGTAAAACAGTCTATCATTCTAGTTTTAAAACTAATTTTATCACTGCTTTTCTATAATTAACATTTTAGATTTGTTTTCTCATCACATAATGGAGACATTATTCAAAATTTCTTCTTTTGTTGCCTGCCTTTTGAAACAGTCAAAAGGTGAAACAATACAGATGAAAACATCAAAGATATGCCAAATATCACAAGAAAGTACATGCATTGTCTGTGACATGATCTATTCAGGCATTTCTATGCACAGACAGAATCAAAGGAGACCATGGAGCATTGTAATGCAATATTTCACTGATGTCATTATGCCTATAAAAGGGTATTCTTTTGAAAGGTGTATTTTACATATTTTGCTGTGAGTTTAAATACAGTCTTAAATCACTATTAAAGGCTGTGGTCCATGATATGACAGTATGTCTTGTTTCAGTATATACAGTGTTTTATCTAAAAATAATATAATAGTATAAAAGTCATTATAGTTGTATAGTTTGGGTGTTAAAAAAATCTAACAACTGCCTTTGTGACTCAATTAAGTTACATTAAAATGTCATTTAAATTGACATAGGTAATGACTGCTATTGTATCAAATATGTGTAAGGCAAATTTCAAAGGTTTGGGTTTAAAAAAAAATCGAAATAACCAAAAACATCCATGCATTAATATTTACTGCATTAGTTTTAGGGTTTGGGAAAGGAAAGGAAAGGAAAGGAAAGGAAAGGAAAGGAAAGGAAAGGAAAGGAAAGGAAAGGAAAGAAAACAATTAATTAAATTAAGCTTAAATCTAATGATTTATAAGGTTTACCATATGTTGCATTAGTATACTAAGAGCTTCATTAAATGCAATATGCCCAGATTTATTCATGTGTACATCCACATTTTAAACATGAATATTTCCCAGGCTGCAGCAGCAATTAATTATTAGCACATAAGCAAAGATATTTCAGTGTGTCTTTATTTTCTGCCAACTGTTGTTTACCATGGAAATGTCAGTCTTATCATATCTGCTTAAGTCCCAGGTGTAAATATGTAAGCTTCACACCTGGGTTGAAAATCAAAATAGCGTTAGTAAATCAGCCAGAATGATAATTAATCTTTTCGCCTTGGCATACTCAACCATAAGACATCCAAACTGCATCAGAACAAGGACCAGTATTGCCATACTCAAGGAGATTTTCCAGAACATTATAGTTATTATTGGACATGGAGATAATGGTGGAATGATCTAAAGCATGCAGGCAAACAAATTATGAGTGCTCAGGAAACAGCAGGATTTTAACTGGTGCTAATGTTGATGAATTATGAATTATGAATGCTGTGTGCCTTCAAATGGGCCAGCTGTAAGAGCGAAGAACAGATGGCTTATGACAAACTAAATGCATGAGTTTGGACCATTAGTGTGAAGAACTTAGACAAATGTGCAGCTTGAGAAACCCCCCAACCTTTCAAATGTTATTTGGAAACCCATGAGCTTGACATATTAGTGTAAGGAATCATTTTTAATAAACATAGTCTGCCAAAGTTTGGATCAATCGAATAACGGGAATCTCAACTGTTGGGTCGTTACCAACAAAGGGGCCTATTCTGATAAAAAAAAAAAAAAAAGAATCACTTCAAATTAAAAACGGTCAAATAAAACATAAATATACAAAACCAGTCAAATGCTTGTAATAGTTTATTTCACAGTATAATAAATTACATTAATATTATTAAATATTATTGACATTATTCATCTTTTTCTCAGAAACATTTTTTTGAGCACCAAAATCAGCATTTTATGAATTATTTAAATTATTCTATACTTTTGGCCCATAGTGTCTAGCTTTTAAAAAGAAGGAAATAATGTTTATACTATTATAATATTTATATCACGTTGGATAAAAGTTGCTTTGTGTAATTAACAGACCATGAAAGGTAACACAGACACAAAAAGAAAATATGGTCCATACCATGCAGCTGGTTGTGCATTGAGCTAATGCTTGATGAAAGCAAGAAATCATTCTAATTGAAGAACATTTGTGTTTACTATTGATCCCATGTTGATTTCCAATGTGAATTGGTTTAGAACCCCTGCATTCTGCTACTGCTTAAATTGTATTAAATTGTATGGGAAGCACAGAGCATGTCTGAAGTGGCTTTTAACTTCATCATCTTCCTGCTATAGTTGATTTGCATAAATATACATAGATTTAATTTAAATTTTCTAGTCCACATTTGAAGAAAGACATTTCATTAAAATCAGGTGAAACTCCTCTCTTTCTATTCACCTGCCCGGCCAAAAAAAAAAAAAAAAAAAGTCTGGATTTAAATAGGCAAATGCTTAAGAGTCTGTGATTGGATCATTATTGGAGTGATTATGTACCTATCATGTTATATGTTTGGCAACAGTTCTATTCAGTTCTATATTTAAGGAGACGCTTTGGTCCAAAGCGACTTACAAATGAGGAGAACAATGTTGGAACTAAAGCTATTGCTGCAGTATACTGTGAAAAGTAAATGCAAATATGCAAATTATCTTTATAATACCAACCCAGATGCATACAGTGTACCTTTTATTACTATTCTGAGTGTGAATAATAAACAAATCAGTTATAGGGGACTTCTCCTTGACTCTTTATAACATTCATGCTGTTCGTAAAATGAGTTAGTGGACTAACGTGCTGTGGGTATAAACTTCTTATGAGATGATTTAATTCTGTGCAGTATTGACCTGACTGTTTGTTGAGGGTTTTTATTGAGGTAGACGTGATGCTTTGATCAAATTTTCTTCTATTCACACACTCCATTATGAAATGCAGGACTTTTTTAGTAGTTTCCTGATGGAAACATACTTGTAAACTAATAGTCTCTTTATTGTACTTTATGCTTAAGTGCGGAACAAAAATTTAAATGATTGTTTACATCATTCAAGAACTTATCCCTATTAGTCAAACAGGTAGTTTTGATAAAGATTTTCTTTCTTTCTTTCTTTCTTTTTTTTTTTTACAGAAGATGCCACTTATAACAGTACAAAGTATTTGCTTGTTGTGATCTGCATATTGATGCTCATTTTTTAAAAAACCTGTGCCAATATCACCATTTGGGCCTTTTACAATCTCTTGCTTCAATTTCTGGGGTCTCATAGCTATGAAAGTAAGTGGTGAAGTCAGTTGTGAGGCACTGTAAGTTCCCTTCTCTCTTGCCTGATTAACCTAATTGTTGCAGGTGAGTTCATTATAAGTTCCATAAGATAGACAAAGTCACTGTAAATTGTGCAAAATAGTGTCTGATTTTATAAACATACGTGTAATGGGGCAGAAAGCAGCCGATTTAGATTGAGCTTCCCACAAATATTCAGTCCTAAGGAATTTAGGCGGTTTAAATATTTTACTTTGTCTAGTGAATTAAAATATCATTTGGGTTTTATATAAAAGCATTCCAACAAGATTTAACCTTTTTACAAGGTTACAATGTTTATGACCTCTGGTAATGAACTGGTGTATTTGTCAAGATTAGGCTTACTATCAGGGTTAGGTGCTGTGTTATTCATCTATCATTTCCGTATGATTTTAGGGGTAACTAACTACAGGGGTAGTGTTAGGTTTAAGGATATGGATTGGGTTAGGGTTAGGATTATTTTTTTTTTTAGACAGGAATTTTTTCACTGACAAAAATAAATAAATAAATAAATATGTCATTACCCTGACTAAGGTTTATGAAGCTTCCTTCTCTACACACTTAATTCGCTCCTCATCAGTCAGACTGATTTGTCCCTGAGGCCTGGTAGAATTGGGCGAATAAGTCACCGGAGCAGCCTGTAATGCATTCTATTAATTACTAAGATTCATGGGTGAAATGAATGGGGAAAACAAGAAAATGGGGGATTGCTAGTCTTTTTTCAATTAGATTGTTTCTCTACTCTGGAAAATTGAGTGCTTGATTTACACAAATGAAAGGCAAAAACAAATTATTCGATTTTTCCCCCTCCTTTCACCGAGCTGCATAATTTTTGCATAATACGGGTTCCATTACAAGTAATAGAAGGCATTTGTAATGGAATCTCATTTCAGAAACAAAACAAAAGGTAAAGTTGGTAATCAAATCAACAAATACTATTTGTTTTACAAACAAAAAATAATCAGATTTTCCATCTCCTTCATGGAAAATGTCACTTTACACATTATTCTGACTTGTGGGTCAACATTCAGAGGCTCCTATGAAACAATTACACTGTTCCCACACACAAACCTAAACAGAATAATTTGGAAATTACATGGGGCCTTTTTTCTGTGAAGCTGACCAAAGCTAAAGACCATATTTTTTGTAAAGAATCAAGACCAAACTAAACCTATAGGTTCCATATGGTTGAACAAAATTTAAGGTCCACTGAGGCGTCAAAGTGATTTCAGAAAGGAAAATCCTCTTTGACCTGGACAAGTTTGAAGTTAAGGGCAAATCATTCTGAACTTTTTTTTTTTTTTTTTTTTTTTTTTTTGTTCAATGGCTTTTCCCAATGGTGGAATCTTCTCTTATGCTTTAAACCAAATATTAAAAACATCCATGTCCTACATTAATAGGCAATTACCACTGTAGGTCAACCCCATTTATCAGGTTTATGGTAATGGTATTCGATGGTATATCCGCCAGCTTCATAATTCAAAAGTACAGTAAAAGTTTAGACTCTGAAGCACACATTAAATCAGATCATTGAATGTAAGGCAAGGTGCAAGATTGTTTCCATGACACAGTCTTGGTAGAAACAGTCTAAATTCACATTGTTGTTGGTTCAAAAAAAAAAAAAAGCGTCAAAAGCCTCAATATACCTATTTGTAGAAATGACCAACAACTTTGATAAGTGACAGGTTCTAGCTTTTTGTCCTTGGTTTTCTCTGCCCTATAGTGTAGGTCTGATACTGTATCATTTTCAGTCATAAAAACAAAATCAAAGTCTCAAAGATAAACCTGTCATTGATTGTTCTGCCACCTGCAATTCTGATAGAGAAAAGATGTTATATGTTAAGTTACTAGTACCAAACTTAATTTTAAAAAACTTTAATATAATTACACAATCTTAGCTGACAGCTTTTTCTTCACACTAGACAGAAACTCAATTTAGAGAGACAGATGGGATATTAGCCAACAGTAAACAGAGGCTAGGAGGATGTTTCATAAAAACGTAATAAACGTGTGTCATAACCAAAGATAAACAGGTCGCATACTGCATAGCTGATGAAGCAAATATGAACATCACCCATACAGGCGGATAGCAATTCAAAGCGAAATTCATGATTTATAATAGACTAGACTGGTGACATGACAATAGTACAACAAAGGCAAGAGACACTGAAACAGAAACTAAAAATAGTTGCATAAACAAATGCATTTAGAACACAAGTTTCCTTCCTAGAATAAACAGCCAAATATAGTCACAGTTCCGATAACAGTGACATCATTTCCCATGTATTGTTCTCATTCATTTTCTCTATGGGTATTTAAAACTTTATTCTTCAATAAAATTCTACGCAATGCAAGAAACAACAATTATACATACACTTTCAAAGTTAGGAATAATTGGATATTTTAAACGTTTTCGAAATAAGCCTCTTTTGCAGTTGCACACCAAGGCTTCATTTGGTAAAAATAAATAAATAAATAAGTAAAAACAGTATAGTTAAAGAGTGAAAGATTGTGCCTTCTCATTGGTGGTGACACACCTCTGGAATAACCTCCCTCACATATCCAACCCGGTCTCATCCCAAGACGTCATACAACTGACGTTTTGGGACGTCTTTTGACCATACGTCAATATTCGCCTTTTTAGGGCCCCCTTAAACGTCGGTAGATGAGGTTATGGGATCCTAAGGGCCAATCCCAATTCTACCCCTTACCCCTTCACTTTCCCCTAGCCCTACCCCTTCGCCTTCCCCTTGACCCTTGAAACAGAGTGGCAATGCGTAGGGGTGAAAATATTCCCCTAAGAAATGGGACACCACTACGCCTCCGTTAAACGTCATTATAAGTCGTCGCTAGCGCCTACGTCACAGGAGATGTGCCGATGTTTATCACTACTTCCAAGATCCCGTCGACAGCTGCAGTTATCTCAGTCGCGTGGGTTACAGCTATTTTCTTGCATTTATCTTGTGAAGTTCGCAGGAAACAACGGAGACGACGAAAATATGTTGCGGGACTATCGTTAGCAAACTACAGTAATTTTAGCGATTTTTTTTACAAACGTTTCTGTGAAGAAACTGACCGTAAATATGAACACAATATTGAATGTAACATAAAGCAAATCATTATTTGTCGTTACAATACTTATTAAAGCCACAAATACTTTAATTTATGGGTCTCCTTTGTCGCTTGGGCAGCCAGCCTGGGTTAGCAGTGACACTTCTCATACCCCTTCGTTTGAAGTGTGCTCCCGAAAAATCTTCGTTTGAAGGGCTATCTGGCCCTTCACCCTAGCCCTCCCCCTCCAACCAAAAGAGAATTGGGACAACCCTACCCCTTCACGTGGACGCGCAAAACGGAGGGGAAGGGGAAAGTGAAGGGGTAAGGGGTAGAATTGGGATTGGCCCTTACTCTACCCCAGACCTAAACCTAACCCTAAACTCAACCCGTCACCTAACTGACGTTAAAGGTAAAGCGTCAGTTGTATGACGGCCCGGGATCGCCATCTACCGACGTTTAAGGGGGCCCTAAAAAGGCGGATATTGACGTATGGTCCAAATGACGTCCCAAGACGTCAGTTATATATGACGTCTTGGGATGAGACTGTGTTAACATATCAGATTCTGTGACTCGTTTGAATGTTTGGTCCCACTTTATATTAAGTGGCTTTAAGTACGTACTTACATTTAAAAATAAGTACAATGTACTTATTGTGCTCATGTTGTATTGTAAATCACTTTTGGTGCTATTGAGGTGGGATACGGGTAAGGTTAGGGACAGGTGTGGTGGTATGGGTAGGTTTAAGGGTAGGTTTAAGTGTAAGGGATGGGTCAGCTGTGTAATTACAGATGTAATTACATAAATTAATTACGGCTGTAACTACATGCTGGTATTTTTTAAATATAAGTACAATGTAAAAACATGTACATACACAATAAGTCTATTGTATCAAATTATTAATTTCAATGTAAGTACATGGTACTTAAAGCCACTTAATATAAAGTGGGACCGAATGTTTTAAATCTATGTTGAAATCGCATCTACACTGTAAAACCCAACAGTGACTACTTTACTTAATGTCTTAACTGTAAAAATCTAGTTATCTGTACTATTCACATACTTTGGTTTGTTTACTCAGAAAACCCAAGCTAAGATTAATTGATTGGTTTGAGTGCGGCTTTTGAGGCTGGGAAATTCTTAATTGATTTTTCAATCATTTTCTCCAATTGTGCAGATATTTTTCTCTGTTTGCATTCACACATTTCCCAAAGTCATCTTGTTGATGTCATCAATGTTGAATTGTCGGAGAACATCACATAAGCTGACTTCATAAATTGATGTTGATTTTCATAAAATGTTTTAGTCACCATTATGGAGATTAGTGTTCCCTTTAGTTGGACTTTGTGAAACTTTTAACTGGGTTTATATAATCTCTATATTTGTGACAATCTTGCAATTGATCATGCTTAAGTTGTACAGAATTCAATATTCAGCATGCAAAACACAACAATGGTAAAAGTTATATATTAT
Source organism: Pimephales promelas (assembly GCF_988280905.1). Classification (NCBI taxonomy): domain Eukaryota; kingdom Metazoa; phylum Chordata; class Actinopteri; order Cypriniformes; family Leuciscidae; genus Pimephales; species Pimephales promelas. Next base: position 19,666,572 of record NC_142787.1, read on the forward strand.
TTAAAGTAAATTATCTATTAAGTACTCACTACAGTTATTTTTTAGCTACTAGAACTCTTGTGTACGTGAACTATACTAACTAAGCATTTGTCAGCCCACATACTATTCCTATTTCACTTTACTTGTTTTTTTAAGGCAATTGGTTTGCATGCTTTTTTTTAACTAAGTCTATCTAATTCGATTTTATAGTGTACTCTGTTGCATAGCACTTAAGTATTATGTATATTAAGTATATTAAGTAGTCATTAAGTATATCCCTCCTATATTTTGAACACAGCATATAGAAAGAAAAGTTCAAGGTTTCTTGGAAAAGAACCGGTAGAGATATTCATGTTTCATGATTTTGCTCACGTTTTTGTGGAGCTGGATCACACAAGCTATTTCTGATTCTCAATAATCCTCAGCTCTAATCTTTCTTGAAAACGAGATGCATTTAGGTCTGTAAGAAGGAGCACGGTCCTGATAAGACATTCAAATTCAAATAAGCTTCATGAGCAGGTTGAGACGGTGGGTTTTATACATGCTGTTGATTCAAATCACATACTGAGTGGCGTGCCCTCATATCTGTTGGGATGTATTTAGCTGGGCTCAGACTAGGTGTTTTAGGTAGATTTTTTTGGCCCGATTTACCCCTCCCGACATTCTGAGAAAAAAATTCCGTCCAGGATATTGGTTAGTTCCGATGTTCATCCCAGATTATCTGGTAATGGGAGGCGTTTACAGATGAAATCTTAAACCTCCTGCTTGGGCCACCCTGACAATTTCAAACATTAGTCAACTATTGATATTTAGGAATTTAAATCAGGATGATTATGACCATGATTACGTCATTACTTCCACAATAGCCAATGAGAGACAAGTCTATAAGGAGACAGAAGTGACAGAACTTTTGCAATGGCGTCCGCGTAACAACAAGGAGCTGTACGGGTCCGGTGGACAACGGAGATGGAGGAACGGCAGGTCGAAATTTGGTATCAGCATTGAAGGATGTTTTATTAACAAAGTTCAGGAGGAGCACATTTAGATAATTAACACGAGTGGAGAGCACTCAGCAATCAATGATAAGAGGTGTATATAGATTCAGGGTCACCGTGACAAGTAAGACATAGTCCTGGATCAACATTCCTACCCCTAAACCTAACCCTACCCATATTTTTTCCCTAAAATCAGAGTAATGAAAGGTTAATAACACTTATGTTTAAGTACTTCACTCTGGTTCAATGCCTAAACTTCACATAAACTGTAAACTTGTCCCTCAAATCTGATTGGTTGATTGCAACAAATAAACCTTTGTAGAAAGTCTCCTCATATAATGTCACAGTATCCATTTTGTTTACATCTGTTTCCTTGTGAGATCACACGAGGCAACCCGATCTCACGGCAATTCGTACAAATTTTACGAGGTGGCTGATTCGTACAAATTCATACGACTGTACAAATTCATACGATTTTTCAATCGAATTTGTATAAATTCATACGATTCATACAAATTCATGCGATTTTTGCTAATCCGTACATATTAGTTACCAAATTCATATGAATTTGTACGAATGACCTACCTCTGACCCCACCCCCATCACGTGGGTTTAGGCAAATCGTTCGAATTCATACGAGTGAGGTCATACGAATTAGTACGAATTAGCCACCTTTTAATCACTCGTAGGAATGGGCACTATGCACGGCGGTATTTCCGGTGAAGGATTAAGGATGCTCGAAAACTTCCACCGATCGTAGAGTCCAATGCAATACCGAGAATTTATATTGAATTTTATACTCCATGGTTATACTAAAGAAACGTTAGTCACAAAAACAGATAAAACAGACACCCCTCGTTGTGTTTATGCTTCTTTTTAAAATTATATTACTGTAAATAAACATAACTATATATAAAATTAGATCTAAACGTATGTACGTTTTGTTTCAAAGACGGGAGGACAGTAAATTTTGAAGACTCTGCCATTATCCCGTTTTCCTCGCTTTTCCTTCGCTTAAATCTCCACAACCGGAAATGGACGAGCATCCTTGCATCAAATGCCGAACCTATGCGTACATATAGCCCATTCGTACGAATTGGTCGAGTGATATAGTTGTGTGAGGTGTTAAATCTGGCATGATAAGCTTAAGATCTTGTAATCGGGACATGATTTTCAAATCTTTTAGTGTGTGCAGAGTTGAGATTTTAAAGAGGAAAATCTGTAAAGATTCTTCTTTTGTGCGTGATGCAACCAGATTTCATAATCGGTTTAGATTTTGAGCCTGGCTTCTCAAATCAATCGAGGTCATTTAAAACATGAAGCATTTTTCAAATTAATACAAAATCCAAAAGGCCCCAAAGATGAGACTAACACCAATGGACAAAATTAAAAAGATGTAAATTGAACTGATGTAAACATTCCTCTAGGCATCACATCTCCTCTGTGCATAAGAACATTGAAGAAACAGCTTTCTGAGAATTTATGTAGCGGTGGCAGTTTCAGTAATCATGCAGTATTTTTTTTTCCAACAAGCACAAAGTTTTATTGAAAGGCAATGTTTGAATCTCCTTTAAAGGTGCATATCCCTGGGAAGTACATAATAATAAATAGACAATTTCATTTTAGATGAAGAGTTCTGATCAAACATAAATGGCTCTCTATTATCAAAAGAGCCAACCACTGACAGAGAACAGTGCTGTGGGGAAAAGAGTCTTAGAAATGATTTTTCTATTCTCTATAAACCATAATGTAGACTAAATTAGACACAAAATGATTTTTTTGATATCTTCTTCAATGCATCTGGATAGATACCAATTTTCAGTCCCTCTCTCTCTCTCTCTCTCTCTCTCTCTCTCTCTGGAGACCAATCGCAGAGAATAATCTGAAGAAGAAATATCATAAATCAAAGAAAGGATAAGAAAAAAAAGATGAAGTAATGAGATACAGTCCTACTGTGTCTCAAGCTTGGGAGATAAGGTAAGGATGTCGCATTATATTTATGTCTGAATGTTGATATTAGCAAGAGGATCTTTAGATGGGTGTTCAAACAGCGTAGGAAAGAAAATGCAACAATAAAAAATTTAAAACACCATGAAATGGCTTGACAAGTGCAGTTTTGTTTCTTGTGATATATGTGTTTGTGTGTATTTCTTACTGAAACGGGGAAATACAGATCTAAAGTACGACCATAACCCCATTTAAAATACATGAAAAATCCAGTTGTTTTCACCCCATATATAAGGGATTACTCTTAACCAATTAACAGTTTTTTACCATCACATTTTATACAGTTATAATTACAAACATGAGGTGGGGTGCATTCTTTTCTAGAAAGCATTTGATTGGACAGAAATATGAGTAGTGCAAGATGAGTCATCAGTATTTCTATTTTTGTTAAAATGTGGGTAACACTTTCTTCTTATTATTTTTTTGTCCCTTTTGAACATTCTTTTGACTATATAAGTAACTTTGCTAAGTCAACTAACCTTCAGATTATTAGTAGCTTATTGTCTGCTTAATATCTGTTAACTCTTAATTGTTTTGCTTTCCTACAGATATTCTACTGACTAAGTAACTTTGCAACTACTTATTCTAACCCTACAAGTCTAATAATACTTTACTAACATTCTAATGAGAGTTGGTAAACATGTAGGTGCAACATTACTTGTAGTCAACTGAATGTGTTAAAGGGACCATCAAAATAAAGTGATACCAAAATGTGTATATCTGCTAAAAGTGAATTTTGTTGACATTTAGGAGTACACTAGCCACTAGGGTTTGGGAAAAGGGTGCTAAGGGGTCAAATTACTGGAAAATAAATATTATAATCATATTTCGGGGTTTTATAATCCTGTTGTAGTTTATATAGGTTTACAGAGAAACATGAAATGCATTAATAAAAACAACACTTACAGTTACACTTCCCTAAATCAAATTTGAATTTGATTACAAACAGCACACAACCACAGTAAGTTGATCTAAGGTTTATTTAAGTAAATATTATTGGGTGAGAACAGACGAGAGCAAGCGATTAGGTCAGACAAAGTCATGCGTTCAGTAAGTCTGAGTGAGTGCTGGATGCTAGAGAGCACAGCATGACATTCAATCTGTTCTGTCTCCGGCTCCAGGGGAGTAACTGCCTCAGCAAATAAATGTCTGAACATTGCTAGCGTGCCACGACTTTTCAGCCACATCGGGTCCACCAAAGACTTCTCATTCTCCAAACCAGCATGAGAAATAGCACTTCATTTCCATCCTGAGCTGTCTAAAAATACTTCTGTCCAGTGAAAATGAATTAAGAGATTTTGTCAACTGCTTTCTGCAGGAAGTGAGCTGTGCTGGTATTTTCAAAGAGGTGCACCAATCCTGCTGCTTCATGTTAATGGTGTTGCACGTCATACTTTTAACAGACATGATGCTTCTGAGGTAAAAAAAAAAGTTAATTGCCAGTTTTCATAAAATGTGCAGTGAAGTTATAAGGTACATTGGTGAAATTGTCCAGTCCGGTAGATGTAAATGTAACAATGTGACGCATGTTAAAATAAACAAATAATTGTTCACATCCACATTTTTGTTTCAGAGTCCCCATGTGTGATGTGGAAATGCAGCATGGTAGAAAGACCTGGAATAAAACACCAGCAGAAATTTCTTTTGCTGAGTTAAGTATCTATTTAAACATAATTCCTTCTGTTTCATGTTCTTCTATTGAAAAGATAAATTACAACACTGTGTGGAAATGTCATTAAATATTATCCTACAGGTGAAATATGTTCCCTTTCGTAGTCACTTCGAGTTACGTCAGAAGTGACGGAGATTGGGGGTTTCGCATAGAAAGCCAATCCTCTTCGAGTATTTAAACACGAGCCAATGGCATGCAATGCCTTGGGGCTGCGGAAATTTGCATAGCGTACTCCGCCCTACTCCGTGAGTATAAAAGGAGGAAGTGAACGCAACCGCAGTATGTTTTCGCTTCGGAGCCAAGAGAACCTCTTCACTCCTGAAAGCACTGTTCAAGACTCTTCGAGACGAGCGTCCTCTTCAGTGTTGGTGTGACGGCGGTACCCAGCGAGATTCTGCATCGCCTGCGATCTGAGCAGTGGTCTGCCAGACTTTGCGCTTCTCCCTGGTCGCTTCAGCGCTGAAAGAGTGAATTTCCTCCTCTCATTGAAAGAGCTGCACGCGCACGTCTTTTTAAAGACGGTTCGCCCGTGCTCTTCTGGGTGTGATTGATTTCTGTCGTCATCTGATGGTCACGATCGCTGCTTTGTATGCCTGGGCATTTCAGCATGCAGCAGCAGCGTTCGTGGATGACTCATTTTCCTTCTGTGGGAACATGACCATCTCTACACTGAGGTCGAGACTCAATGATCTCACTTGAGTGAGAGTCCCGGTCCCCCCCGCTCGATCGGTTTCCTCCATAGGGGGCCCGTCGACCCGGGGACCTGGTGATTTACGGTGATGGTGTGGGATAAGCCCCGACGATTCCTCGGGCCACACCTCCCGCCTCAGTGCGAGAGCCAGCGAGCGTTAGTTCGATTCAGTCGGTTGCTTCTTCGGTGGCACCGGCTGCTTCGGGCAGCGCTCCAGATGATGATGCGATGTCGATCACAGCATCACTAGGCGGGCTTGACTCCTCGGGAAGTGAGGATGCGGCCGCGTTGCCTCCCTCGGGAGCGTCAGCGCCGCCGTGTCTGATCCCGCGATGATGGCCGTGCTATCTCGGGCGTCCGTGAGCATCGGGTGGGGGTGGAACTCCGCCCCTCCCCGATCTCTCGCGGCTGAATAATTGGTTTTTGGGTAACGCTGCCGCCTTACGGCCACGGCCAACCCCAATTTCCTTTTTTCCCCGAGTTGCATGCGGAACTGACACGCACTAAAAAATAAATAAATAAAAAAAAAAAAAAAAAAAAGCGTGCTTAGTTCCCCGCCCTTCCTCCCCTCGGCGATGCGGCTGTCTGTGGGTACGCTGGGGCTCCCCCGGTCAACCGGCGGTTGCTCTCAGATGCCCCTCCAAAGCCTATGGGTTCTCGTCGTCTATGGCGGCGCGATTCTGTAGAGCGGCGGGACAGGCAGCCTCCGCCCTGCATATGATGAGCACCTACAAAGCTAGCTGCTCAGGAATGTGCACGAGGAGGTGACGGACCAAGCGAGCTGCGAGCCTGTCGCCTACCTTGTCCTTAAACGGGTCACGGAGGCGGTCGCTCGCTCCCTTGGTCAGGTGATGCCCACCGCTGTGGTCCAGGAGCATCATAATGTTCGGCGGTGCGGTCCAGGACTTTGCCCAGCACTTCTCGACCGCCTAGGAGCAGACGAAGGCGGTTTCTCTGCCCCGACGGCCAGCTGCTGCCTCCAACCAGCCGTCGGCTCGGACGCCTCCGCCAGCTCGCCGCCGAGGACGCCCCCCTGCGGCTCCCTTCCCTCCCACGCGGCCCCAGCAGCAGCCTTCAGCCGGTTCGCGTCGCGGAGGAGGCCACAGGTAAGCGTCCCAAGAAAAGAGCCCCCCCTCAGGCCGCGTGCCCCGCTAGATGCCAGGCGAAGCGATGTTCCTGAGGCGGGCCGCTCAGTGATAGTGTCATGGTTTTTCTCAGGAGGCGGTGGCAGGGCCCCTCCTTCCCCGGTGGAGGGCCGGTGGAGAATCTTTTGTTCTAGCTAGCTCCCTGAGCTGGTTGAGGAAAAGCTGACACTGTCATTGAGCACACAGACTGGAATGAGCGCGCACGACGTCCAGTGCGTCGCCCCGTTCATTCCTCTCTGTCTCGGAGGGCGCGGAAGGGTGCGTGTGTCGTCCCCGGGCTACGCCAATCCCTTCCCCCTCTGTCGCCAGACCCCCGGCAGAACAGACCCCCGTGGAACGCTCTGCCTTCCCTGGTCTCTTCTGTCGGGGAGCGGGTTTCGACGGTGCATCCGGACGGGGTAACTCCTGCACGCATGCCGGTCGACCCGCCTCGCTGCCCCTCCGGGGGGACGTCTGTGGTTCGCATGACCCCGTTGGCTCACTTCCTGGAAGCCTAGCTAGCGCTTCCCGGGTATCCCACTGGGTCATCAGAACGATCAGATTCGGCTACGCGATTCAGTTCGCACGGTCTCTTCCCCGCTTCAGGGGAGTTCGCTCCGCGATGTTTGGTGGCAATGCCCCAGTCTTGAGAGCGGAGATTGCGACCCTGCTGGCGAAGGGTGCAATCGAGACGGTCCCTCCAGCCGAGGTGAGGTCCGGGCTTACAGCCCCTACTTCATTGTCCCCAAAAAAGACCGGTGGGTTACGACCGATCCTGGACCTGCGCATTTTGAACCGTTCTCTCCATCGACTACCGTTCAAAATGCTCACGGCCAAACGCATTTTCGAATGTGTTCGGTATCAGGATTGGTTTGCAGCGATCGACCTGAAGGACGCGTACTTCCATGTCTCCATTCTCCCTCGACACAGACCGTTTCTTCGGTTTGCCTTCGAGGGCCAGGCATACCAGTACGCCGTTCTCCCAGTCGGGTTAGCTCTGTCCCCTCGCGTCTTCACGAAGATCGTCGAGGCAGCCCTTGTTCCCCTTCGCGAACACGGGGTTCGCACCCTGAACTATCTCGACGACTGGCTGATACTAGCACACTCTCGAGCTCGGGTTTTGCGAACACAGAGACCTGGTGCTACGGCACCAAGCCCGTCTGGGCCTTCGGGTCAACCGGGAAAAGAGCAAACTTTGCCCCGTGCAGAGGATCTCTTTTCTCGGCATGGAGATAGACTCGGTCGCCATGTCCGCGCAGCTCACGACGAGCGCGCGCACTCACTGCTGGCTTGTCTTCGACAGTTCGAGGGCAAGAGTGCGGTTCCACTGAAACTATTTCAGAGGCTCCTGGGGCATATGGCATCCGCGGTACGCCGCTCGGTTTGCTTCATATGAGACCGCTTCAGCTGTGGCTTCGCGATCGAGTCCCGAGGTGGGCATGGCATCGCGGCTCGCTCCGAGTTCCAGTGACTCCGACGCGCCGCCGAACCCTCTTCCCGTGGTCGAACCTCAGCTTTTTACGGACTGGGTCCCTATTCAGCGAGTTTCCAGGCATCTCGTTGTCTCCACGGATGCGTCTACCACGGGTTGGGGTGCCATGTGCAATGGGCATGCAGCCGCCGGTTCCTGGACAGGAGCCCAGCGCCTCATGCACATCAATTGCCTCGAGCTGTTGGCAGCACGGCTCGCCCGGCACCGCTTCCGAGCGTGCTCAAGGGCCAGCATGTGCTTGTCCGCTCAGACAACACTACGGCAGTAGCGTACATCTACCACCAGGGGGGGTCTACGCTCGCGCCGGTTGTCGCAGCTCGCCCGCCACCTCTTGATATGGAGTCAGAAGCACCTGAGGTCCCTTCGTGCAGCTACATTCCTGGAGACCGGAACCGGGCAGCCGTCGAGCTGTCCCGGGCCCGTTCCATCTCCGGCGAATGGCGACTCCATCCCCAGTCGGTCCAGCTGATTTGGGACCAGTTCGGGGAGGCACAGATAGACCGGTTCGCCTCTCGGGACTCGTCTCACTGCGCCCAGTTTTTTCCCTGACCCGCGGCTCTCTCGGCTCGGATGCGCTGGCGCACAGCTGGCCACGGGGCCCACGCAAGTGTGCGTTCCCCCAGTGAGCCTCCTTGCACGGGTGTTGTGCAAGATCAAGGAGGACGAGGAGCAGGTCTTGCTGGTAGCCCCCTACTGGCCCACCAAGACGTGGTTCTCCGAACTCATGCTCCTCGCGACAGCACCTCCTTGGCCTATTCCTCTGAGACCGTACTCTCTCAGAGACGGGGCACTCTGTGGCACCCTTGTCCCGATCTTGGAGGCTGCACGTGTGGCTCCAGGACGGGACGAGGCAGGTTTGAGTTCGCTGCCACCTGCGGTGGCGGCAACCTTCACTTCCGCAAGAGCGTCGTCCACGAGACACCTTTATGCGTTGAAGTGGAACCTCTTCGTCAATTGGTGTTCTTCTCGCTGAGAAGACCCCCGGAGATGTTCGATCGGAGTCGTGCTTCCTTCCTGCAAGAGGGGTTGGAGCGTAGGCTGTCGCCCTCCACCCTTTGGATTTATGTCGCGGCCATTGCCGCGTCTCATGATGCAGTGAAAGGTAAGTCTATGGGAAGCATGACCTGGTCATCAGGTTCCTGAGGGGAGCGAGGGGGCTAAATCCGCCTCCCTCCCCTCCTGCCCTCTGGGGACCTCTCAGTAGACCTGGGTGCTCTGCAGAGGCCTCCCCTGGAGCCTTTGCAGTCGGTAGAGTTTTTGCCCTGTCCTATGTGACAGCACTCCTGATTGCATTGGTCTCCATCAGGAGAGTAAGGGACCTGCTCGCACTCTCTGTTGACGAAGTGTGCCTGGAGTTCGGGCCGGCTTACTCTCACGTATTCCTGAGACCCCGGCCTGGATATATGCCCATGGTTCCTACCACTCCCCTAAGGGGACCTGGTGGTGAACCTGCAAGCGCTGCCCCTGGAGGAGGCAGACCCAGCCTTGGCACTGCTCTGTCCGGTACGTGCTCTCCGCACCTATGTCGACAGAACGCAGTGTTCAGGACCTCAGACCAGCTCTTTGTCTGTCATGGGGGGAGCCAGAAGGGAAGGGCTCTCTCAAAGCAACGGCTGTCCCACTGGTTAGTGGATGCCATTGCTTTGTCTTACCAGCAGCAAGGCCTTCCGTGCCCCCTTGGTGTGACGGCCCATTCCACTCGGAGTGTGGCCTCCTCTTGGGCTTTAGCGCACGGCGCCTCGCTAACAGACATCTGCAGAGCTGCAGGCTGGGCGACACCCAACACCTTCGCCAGATTCTATAATCTGCGAATTGAGCCGGTATCCTCTCACATACTCGTTTCGGCCAGTTCTGGATCCGCTCTGGTGTCTTCGCTTGCTCGCCACTCCACTCCCCGGACTGGATAAGTGCGATATTTCCTCAGTTCTTCCATTGAAGCCTTGAGTCCTCCAGCACCGACGATGCGGGCACCACTGCTGTGGCTCTGGATGCTGGCTAGGTGCCTCCATGCGTACGGTTCCCCCTTGGTAACCGTCTCATGTGTATTATCCACTGTAAGCCTCTCTGAGCATGTGTCTTCCCTTGGCAAGCCATCTGCCACCCCTGGAGCTGAAATTAGTAGCCACCTGCGGTTGGTGCTCCAGTGATTCCATATGTGTTCCTATGTGGCCATATGTGTATTCGTAAGTCCTCCCTTCGGTAGGCAGCTGGTAGCATGTCCCCTTCGGGATATGTTTCCCAGTGTACCTTGGTAATCCTGTGTCTAAGTCGGATCCCCTAAGGAAAACAGGTAAGGCTCGGGGGTTCAGACTTTCGCAGGGCACTGGAAGACAGCCTGAAGTTGGCGTGATGGCACAGACCCCCAATCTCCGTCACTTCTGACGTAACTCGAAGTGACTACGAAAGGGAACGTCTCGGTTACGTATGTAACCCTCGTTCCCTGAGTAGGGAACGGAGACGTTACGTCTCCCTGCCACTTCTGCTGTATCGCTGGGTAGATGCCGAGTTCAGTCTTGGCTCCTCAGCGAAGACATACTGCGGTTGCGTTCACTTCCTCCTTTTATACTCACGGAGTAGGGCGGAGTACGCTATGCAAATTTCCGCAGCCCCAAGGCATTGCATGCCATTGGCTCGTGTTTAAATACTCGAAGAGGATTGGCTTTCTATGCGAAACCCCCAATCTCCGTCACTTCTGACGTAACGTCTCCGTTCCCTACTCAGGGAACGAGGGTTACATACGTAACCGAGACGTTCTCTGGCATTAAAAACTTTTTACCAAACTGTTGATTACATGACCACTTCTAAGGCATCGTCATCACATTCTTGGTCATTTCTTCACTCAGTGCTGCTTGTGGTTAACTGCCAGGTAAACAGATGGTGCACCGGACAAACATGAGTGTCACATGGTAAATCCTTTGTGCATGTTTGCCAAGATTAAATGTTTCTGAGAGAATCTTCACAACAAGAGCTTTTAAGCTTTACATAATAATTAAAGAGGTAAAGAAGCTCAATTTAAAATGTTTTAAAGGGAAACAATGAAATTATACTGTGAGAAATGTGTTGCGCCATTGTAGATTTAAAAATAAAATTAATTAATTACTATTAAAGAGCACCTATCATGGATTTTTGAAAATGACTGTTCATGTAGTGTGGAATAGTATAGCTCTAAGGGAATGAAAACATCCTGCAAAGATTTATATCTGAAAGTGCACCGTATATAAAGTTATTGTCTTTCAAGAGTGAGCGTCGACTCTGAGTCTATGAAATAAATTGTTTTTGAAACGAGTCATTAACTGTTACATCGTGACGTAGACAGGTCATTGGCCGCTCCCAACAACTGCGCGCGCAGACTTGAAGTGACATCTCGAACACATTCAAATACTTCAGCTGAATCGCATCATGTCTAGAAGACGCTGTGTTCTACATTGCAAACACAGTTCAGCCACTTGTTTCCATTGTCCAGGGACGAGCATGTGAAGAATCAGTGGTCAGAGTTCATATTTGCAACCCACAACAGTATAGCCCGAACCTTGTGTTCTCATCATTTTAATGACGAATCATTCGCAAGCCGGTTGTTCCTGAAGGAGGGCTCAGTATCCAGTGTATATGGATCAGGTTCGTACTCCTCCGAATCACAATCTGTAAGTATTATTAATAATGTTTGCTGTTATGTTTTCTGTAGCATGCACAATATAGTTATATTGTGTTGTGTGTGTTGTGTACACTCCGTGCAGCTTCCAAGCGGGGTAAAGTTAGTTTTGTTTTTGATATTCACCAGACATTCATTTATGTTTCATTCATTCACAATTACCTCCTAAACGACTTAGCCAAATATGACTTCGCTCTATATAATAAGCACTGCCCCTCAAAAGCCCCCGCAATGTGAGTTTCGCCGGGAAAGCTCGCTCTTGACCGAGACGCGAGTAAGGGACCGTGTGGAAAGTGCACTTTTTCTGACACGTTTGTTCAAACACTCTATACAATTTTCAACACTTGACAAGCTATAATCCTGGTTATGGGCGTTCCGTTGCCGACAGTCTCTGCCAACGGTTTACCAATAACAACTGACTGGGTCATTTGACCAATCACCGCAGATTCGCGTCACTCAAAGGAGGTGTTTGGGAAAATGAATCGTCGAACGAATCATTTGGGAGTCGTTGAGCAAATCAGTTAAAAATAAATGCATATTATGAGACAAATAAAGTGTTTTTTATCCTTGCATGCACGTTAAACTGTTTTTGGGAACTCCTAAAACAAAAATAGGAACATTTCAAATGCTATTATAGCGGCTCTTTAAAGTCAATTGATAACAATAGAGTTTTCATGACTTATACATACCCAGATAGCAAACTGACATTGAATCAACGTGGAAACATGACATCGAAACAACGTTGATTGTTTTGCTCATCGAATTAACGTTGAACCAACGTCAGACGCGTCATTCTTTCAAAACGAACGGAAAATCAACTTGAAATCAACGCGTTGTTTCAACGTTATGAAAGCAAACCAATTTTCGATTTTCATTAAGCTTTGAAGAATGCCGCGTCTGACGTTGGTAATTCGATGAGCAAAATCAACGTTGTTTCAATGTCATGAGAGACGTCGTTTCCACGTTGATTCAATGTCAGTTTGCTGTCTGGGTATAGACTAACATTATACAAAAAACTATCCTTTTTATCTGTAAATAGACTAAGACCATGTTTACACAAAGCCGGGTATTATTATGTTTGCAATAACATCGTGCACACACCCGCATAAATACGCCGTCGAGCATCACAAACCTATGGGCGGCAGTGTAGGGAGAATGAGAAAGCCTTGCAAGCCAATCAGAATCCTCAGAATCGACAAGAGAGAACCTAAAACGCTGTTTCTCCCAGTTCACACTACAACACATAACCGGCATTTTAAGAAATCGCCACATTGGCTGGAGTTTTTAGAAATGATCGTTTTCTGCGATAAAATGGGTTTTTTGTGTAAACGAGAGGCTAAACCATGGAAATGCGTTTTCCTTTAGTGTAAACGGGGCCTAATATAACTATATAAAATATAATATTACTAATATAACTAATATAACTATAATAGTTAACTATAATAGCCTAATATAACTATATAATATAACTAATAAAAACCTCATGCACCCAAATAAATACTGTATCAAAGTAACAATTCAAGTTCATTTTGAATTGGATATAACTGTCACTGGGGTGTGCATGCAGGCATATAGTTTCAAATGTAGTTCGATAACAAGTAATCCAAGAGTAGGCAGAAAGGCATTAGCACGACTAAATGTATACAGCAGTGATCAAACTCAATTCCTGGAGGGCCACAGCTCTGCACAGTTTTGCTCCAACCCTAATCAAACACACCTGAACCAGATCCATTGAGTTAATCAAGGTCTTCAGGATTACTAGAAACTTCTTTACAGGTGTGAGTTGAAGCTGGTTGGAGCTAAACTGTGCAGAGCTGTGGCCCTCCAGGAATTAAGTTTGAGATCTCTCAGTGACCAAACACTGAATGATGGTGAAGGGGAAACGCAATGTAAACAAGGTAATGACAATACAAAGCTCATACACATGAACTCATAACGACGGTAACCGAGGAGACAGATTAGGCGGGAATCTGCTCAAAGACACACGTGTGACTAACAAATACAAAAAGAATATCCATGAAAACTGAAACTTAACTGAATCAAACCACTATACCAAGTTAGTTCAATGCCATTTTGAGAATTATTTCAACTGAATCATTAAAAAGAATTCATAAAAGTTCATATTTGTGAATTCATCATCACAGCATGCACTGTTTGTTGTTACAAAGGAAAGTCAACTTTCAGTGGTGAATAGATTTTAAGTTATCGTTGAACATTTTTATTTTTTGCTGCATTTGTCACCATTTTACGTAATTGCAGCCTGGAGCTAAGTTAACTCATGTCACCGTTGACAGTACCTGTGTTCAAGAACACCAGTTGCTCATTTTGTTGCACACAAACTAACTTTGAGTTGATAATCAATACAAAGTTGACAATTAATACAAAGGTTAGTTGCTATCATATCTTTGGTGCTCTTTATCCAATGCCTGTGGAGATGAATGAATCATTGAAACTGTCAGACCCAATTGGAGAAGATACCCGTGCCGATGGTATCTTCGAGTCGATGGAGGAGTGTTATTATCAAAGTTAAAATGACATGAAAGGCATTGAAGAAAAATTAAGCATGATAGGAACCAAAGAATTTAAGATGAAAGTATGTAATACCAGTCCTTGCTGAGAAGTAATAGCAGTCTCAATGACTTCAGATGGTTGCTCCTCTGAATTGCAAGTGAAATGTATCTTCTTTTTTTCCCCTTTTTTTTTACTGAAAACCTAGCTTACTAGCCATTAGTGGCCATCCTGATGTCTGTCAAATGGTTTGAATGGATTCCATTTCTTTCCTCAAAAAGAATATATCATGAGCCGTTGTATCATGAGCCTGTCTTACAGTTGTTTTGCAAGTGATACCTTTGCAGGAAGATCTCAAAAGTTTGATTAGGTTTATTCAGCAGTGCATAGAAGCAATCCCGTCAGAATGACATTAGACGTGGAGAATAAAGGAATTGCGCACCCCATGTCTCAGCGAAGCGAGCACTTCATTATCTTCCTGACTTCCTTCATTTTGTTTCAGTGGCCTTGCATTTCCTTTTATCAACAGAATTTCTCATTGTGCTAACACTCCAACTGAAACACAATTAATAATGCATGAAATACACAAATTAACAAAAACATTAATTTTTTTGTCTTTCAAAAAAAATGTATTGAAGTTTTCTCTCAAGTTGGTAAAAGGGGGTCTAAAGACAGTCATGTGCAATGTACACTTCCTGGAGCAATGAACAAAGAACATGTATGGATTTATTTAACAGCTTTTTTTTTTCTTTTCTTTTCTTCTCATTTTCACCATCACATCCTACAATTGAATGCTGTGGATTCAAATTCAATCAAACCCTCTGATGGAAATCTGCGTCTATTTCTTAGTGAAATTATAGTTAATATTCTTCGCCCCTGCAGTTGACCCTGACTCAACATTCTCTGTAGGAAAACACAATTTTATAAAAGGCAAGAGAGGTCTGGCATGTAATTGGCATATAAATGCAATAGTTTCAGATAAAAGGCAAAGCAATTCAAGAATGTAATTCAAAAGAAAAGAATAAAGCATATAAGAGATGAAATAAACAGCACATAAAAGGCCTCTGTTAGAAAAAGAAACATTGTATATTTGAGTTAAAAATGATTTAATGGATATAGCGTGAAGATTTTATCTAAATATATATATATATAAATAATATACAAGCATATAATACAGACACTATGTTTTACATTACAGCGAAGAAGTCAAAGAAATTAATCCTTTTATTCAGCAAGGATGCATTAAATTGATCAAAAGTGACAGTGAAAGACAGTTTATAATTTTATCAAAGGTTTTTATATTGCAAATAAATGTTGTTCTTTTGAATTTTCTACTCTTCTAAGAAAATCTGCAAAGAAAATGCATCACAGTTTCAACAAAACATATTAGAATCAACATATTATAATAATTTCTTAAGGATCATGTGACACTGAAGACTGGAAAAAAATGGCTGCTGAAAATCCATCACAGGAATAAATTACATTTTAAAATATATTGAAATAGAAAGCAGTTATTTTAAAATGTAATATATATATAGCCATTTTGGTGCCCTAAGTATAATTTCTTTATAATTCTAATGATTTAATAATTTTAGTGATTTTACTTAATGAAAGTTGCACTAATACATATAATAGAATATATATATATATATATATATATATATATATATATATATATATATATATTCCAATATTGCCTTTTATGCCTATGCCTAACAATGCCCTTCAGCCGTAATTCACAATACAGCACAGCCTCTCGTACCTTATTGCTTACATATATCACAATTCCAACTGAGCTTCACAGACTGATCACAATATTTTGTTCATTACATGGATAAGAGTATCTTTGACATTTCAGTACACAGTAACACAAGAGACATTATAGCAACTTGAGATTGAGCAGATGATGAGTCATTCTCTTCCTTTCTCTCTTCCTTTACCATGAAAAATATTTCATTGTATTTCACATTTATCCACATGACACCTACTATTCACTTTAATTATTATTTGTCTGTTCTATACTAAGAGTGATTTCATTATGCCTGAATTTCACCATATTAGATATACAACTTAGAGGTCTCATTTTAGAGCCACATTCACAGTTGATATAAACTGACTCCAACTGTGTTAGGTCCAAAATTTTCAGATTTAAACAACAAAACATATTAAAAATTTAAAAAGAATATTCCGTTTCTGCTTCTAGTAAAACAAAAAGACCAGAAAACTAATCAATAGCCAAATAAATAGATAAAAAGATAATAAGAAATTAATTTATGAATATAATGAATAGAATAGGGCATTTTAATTTAACTTGTGTCCTTTCACTAAGTCCATTCTAGTGGTATAATGCTGACATATGAATCTCTTTGACACAATCTTTAAAAGTAGAGTTATGTTTGATAAATTAAAGTGCATGTCTGGACATGACCTTTCTTGTGTAGCTGTATTTTGTTTTCTGTTTTCTCGTGACTGCAATTAAACAACCAAACGTCTACAAGTGCAACACTCCAATTCAGATGCAACCTTTTAACAACCTGGTCCGCTTCAAGTTTAATTGAGTTTAAAAGGTCATGTTGAATGACTTTTTGTAAACTGGGACATATTGTAAATCATTATATGTCAAGTGAATCCACCTTAGACTTTCCACAAGAAATGTACTAAGTATGACGCAAATCAAATAATCACACAAGTTTAGAATCATATTATCTGCTGTAAACTCATTTAGCAAGGCCAAGCAAGCAAGCTCCAAAATTAAGTTGTTCAAATTTTGATTTTGCACTATTTCTACAGGAAACATGTGAATATCTCCTTCAAGCAAAGCTCTTCAGGGCACATTGGCGGAAATAACATATAATTGTGTTTCCTTTCGCCTGCATTCGTTGCCCAGTAATTGGACTGAACTATGAAAGAGGTAGATGAGTGGCAATTCATGAGTGGAAACAGAGGGCCAAATGGGTGTATTCTCAACAGGCACTCATGCAGGTAGCCATCTGTGTTGAAATGGGAGGGCAAGTCTGGGCCAGTGCACTAGGGAGTAAAGAAAACCGGTACAAAAATGAGTTCAGGTGCTGCAGCTGGTCCTGATAACAAAGCTTATAGTAAAACGGGGAGCCATTACAGTTCCATTGGGACTGTGGTACCAGAACAGTTTGTCAGCTCTTAGTGTCAAAATGGTGTTTTAGACTACTTCCACATTCCTGAAATGATCTAGTCAAAAGATCGAAGCCTACTCACTGCCCATGGGATCCCACTATGAGTGACCTCTTGTTCCCATCCCACCCATACTTCGTATATATATATATATATATATATATATATATATATAAGATGCTCGCCAGAACTCCTGGATGTGTCTTGAGGTCAGAGAGGAAGCAATTAGTGGTGGAAAGGAAAGAGAATGCATTAAACCAACCCCCCAGAGAGAAGACCAGTAAAGGGTAGTTCGCGGTGTGAGCTAAATCGATAGTCATATCAAATGCCCAGACACCACAGCGCCTGTATTCCTTCAGGCTAGACTCACAACCACATTTCTGATGCTACCATATGGCACAGTGATTGAATGAATAATGCTATCTGGGCTATAATATATTCCAATGGAAGATGTTAGAAGCTTCTGTTGTGTGGAGACAAGTCAGATTATTATTTAATAAAGGCAAAAATAAAATAAAAATAAATAAATACTGACCCTTAGACTCACAATATTTATTCAGCCATACAAAAAAAACAACAAACAAAACAAAAAAAACCAATACGAGGTCACTGCAGGGTGGTGGGGTGAACGTTACAGCTACAGCAGGTTTCAAAGCACTTGAGGGGTTTAGGAGCTTTACATCTGAATTCATTTTTTGCAGATGTGAAGAAAAAGGCAAAAGTGGATTGGGAGAAATTGGAAAAGAATGCAGTCAAGCATGCTGTTGACTCTAAATAAATCCAGCCAAGAAAAGATCATTTGACACAACAGTTATAGCATAGTCTATATATATATATATATATATATATATATATATATATATATATATATATATATATATATATATACTGTATATATATATATATATATATATATTTTTTTTTTTTTTTTTTTTTTTTCCACGATAGTGTATCAATATTTCAACCTCGAGTATCGGTACTTAAAAAAAATCATGTTTTAAACAGATTTTTGTTTTAAAATGACGTTAACATTTCATCAAATCCAAGTGTGTCAAATGACCTCCTCAGTCCCTGTAGATCACTAACTCGCTGTCTACGTTGTCCGTCGTACATTCACACGGCCAGTGTCTCAAAAGGTATTTGATTCTCTGCAAAGCAAATAGCTTTGCTAATAAATTGGAATGGAAGTTATTATTTTTCTGCTGAGTTATCAATATAATGTGAGACACACAACAGAATACCTCAGACACACAGCAAGTTGTATTTTCACCTCTATTATTTTGTACATTTAAAAAAAAAAAATCTGCAATATATCGCAATATTGTATCATATAGCAATATATTGTGATACATCGTATTGTGACACATGTATCATGTCCCCCTTGCCAATATATAGCCCCTAATACACACACACACACACACACACACACACTTACACACATATATAGTGTTTGTATAATTAAATACATGTTTGAAACAACATGTAAATAACAGATTTTTGGATGAACAATCCCTTCAAGACATTAATAACAGAAGTTTAGAAATTGCTTATCTATAAGTGGAATTGCATGTTAATTATTTGTAATAATGACAAAAAGGCGCATTAAGGTATTTTCCCAATAAATAAAGCAATAAAGTGTAGAGTATCAGGACTCTGTCAGTTGGGACTCATTCAGGTCCACAGTTGAAAAGATTTTAACCTTTGAATTTCACACTAGTAATTCACCAGCGAGCGCCAAGGAGTCTGTTCCTAATGGCATTCATTGACACTTTCTGAGTTAAAACAAAAGCCTTCCCCCTTTCTGGCAAGAACTGACCGTTTTGTACACCACACACACACACACACACACACACACACACACACACACACAGTGAGAGAGAGGTGCAAGCTTCAAACAAAATCGCTATCTCCTCAGAAAGGAATGCCAGGCGGCTGAAAGAAAGCTCCTTCCACGACACATACACAAACCTTTAATTAATTTCCTCATATAAAGACATTTACTAAGAGATATTTGATATGTTTGCGTGATTGTCCAGGTCATATTGGGGTTCCTATGATGTTATCATAGTATTAAATGAACTACAAATGCTTGCAATTATGCTTTGCAGTCCACTTGTCACATGTCTTGGGTCTGACCAATCCACATATATATACAGTATATATATATATATATATATATACATGTGACCATACTTTAAAATGTATGATTACATGTATAATCTTTCTTCGAAGGAAGAATTACCACTTCTAACTCGGTCATCAAAAATAAAGACAAGACAAAAGAGTTGTAAACTCCCCCCAAAGGGGACAGTTTCCCATTGGCTCACACACCTCCAGAGGGTGTGACATCTTCATGCCTTTAAATCACTGATCACCAAGATCAGGCTCTTTTACCTCTTCCTTATCATCATGTAACTTTTCGTGATCTCCTCCCGGGGATCTTTTCTTTTTTTGTTAAATTTTGTTTTTCCTTTTTCGTATTCTACTATTGCTCATTTCTACAGACGAGTAAATTAACTTAGCCTGAATGTTTCTTGGTAAATTACGTCAAAGACCTTTAAACCTTCTTTGAAAGTCCGTCCTCTGGATCAACCTCAAAACACGTGATGCTCCAACGGGACACACAGGACACGAGACCGCTCAACACGCTCAGCCTTATTCAGCAACATAAGAGAACCATATGCATTTATCGAGCTTTCAGAGCATTACGGCAAGGAACAGGCAAGACTCAGGAACAGAACAACCTATATCGACGTAACAACAACAAGAACTCACAAAGACTGAGCTAGACACAGGGCTTAAATACACAGGTAAACAAGATAAAAAGGGGGCATGGCTAATAAGAAACACCTGGGAACAATTGACAAGACACATGGCAAACAGGGAATCACATGAAAGACAAGAACAAGACCCAAAACCCAAACTGTGTCAATATGTAATCTGCCTTTATTAAATTCATTATAGCCTATTCATTCATTTGTTCTGTCTCTTGCTCATATACAAGTCCCTTTAATGTTGCAATCAAAGCTCATGGCTTTACAAATTTAGTGATACTTAAAAAGTTATTGTTATAGAACAGGGAAGTCAATCCTCGAGGCCAGAGGAATATCTTCTCTTGAAAATCCATCAAGAATAATAATTTAAGGGGGTTGATGAAGGTTGAATGATCAGAGTTGCTGGACAACAGATGGTTTTATCATGAATTAGTCCCTTTAAAGATCATCCTGACAATCTATCTAGTTTAGACAATTGAAATATTAATGTTTAATTATAATTCTTATGATTGATTGTTGATATTACAAATGATCTATTTTCATTGTGCTCGGCTGTCCAATCACAGGCTGTCAGTAACTTTTCCCTTTACGGGTAATTTTATAAATTTTAGGTGATTCCCGAATCATGTTTCATAATTAGTTATTAAAATTATGTAGAAATATCCCCATGTTTACCTACAAAAGACACAAATAATTTCATCACATAACTATATGTTTTATGAACAATTCCCTTTGTTTAATAGGTTAATCACTCTGACTTATATTCTAACCTCACTGTGGAGGTTATCTTGACTATTTCACCCTAAGATATACCTGTCCGACATTAGTGAAGTAAATGGCAGTCGAGTATGTCAGTGATTAATTGAGCTAAAATGAGAAGCATTTTTCCCTCTCAGAAACAGTAGGAGGTGGAGAGAAGAGTGCAGCAAAATGGACTTCAGCCATTACTCATTGAGAGTTGAAAGGGGACAGCGGTTAAAGAATTACAGGCTTACCACACACCTATACCTCCTCATGGGGTTTTGTCAAAACATTTGGGGGAAAATTATGCCACTAATTTTGGCATGGGCGATGGTTTCATTCAGTGTATTGGTTTTGTGCTTACCGACATTCAATATGGCTGCCTGGTGAGAACAGGTATGTCAAGCCAGGTGACAAAGCTCTCCCTCAAAAGTGACACCAGCTGAGAAATATGGTTTATTAATGTGCTCATTTCCAGAAGCACTGGGCATAAAAACAAAACTCTTTGTTCCTAGAAAGAAGAGAAAAGCACAGCTGCCCATCCTTATGTATTCCCAGTTTGTGGGCTATACTGTTTAATCGCTTTGTGGATACAGTGCATTTGTATGGAAAATTATGCAAAGCTGCTCACCGTGCTTAACCAGGGCGAGTCTGAAGATCCTGAGATCCCAAGGGGAGTTAGGGAGGTCTATTTATAAAATGTAAAGCAATCTTTAATTATTTTTCTGGGTTGAGATGGAGTGAAGAAGTGGAAGATAATTGAATGCAATGGAAGTCATCTTGGATAAGTGTCTGTGTGACCGTTAATGAGACCGGACTCTTCAGAATGAGAGTAGGATATCAACTGATAAACACCATTCATGCACTGATGAAAACCCTTATCTCAGGATATGACAACAAACTTAGTACACATTACATTTAATCAGACTCCAGTGATACAAAAGACAGTATTTAGAAACAAACTTATTATTATGGGATTACCAGAGAATTGTATCAGATAATATTCACATTACTTCTAACGTGTTCAGATAATGGACTCATCACTACAAGAAAATGTACTTGACTTCCAGATCTTTCAAATAGTGTGTGCATTGATATGTACAGACAAATGCAGATAGATAACCATAAAAATTAGTTCATTTGAAAACCTATTTTAGAGTATAGATGTTTACCGTTACCTAATTTGTTCAAAGAAAACATGGATCTGCAATGCTGTAAACAGAAATCCAGCTCAGATCCTGATAATTATATATTAGGATCCTGCTGCTAAGCTCTAATTGTGCACTTTGCCCCATGCAGACCAACGCAAGCCCATTTGGATTTAAATTAAATGATGCAGCTCATTCCTTAGTCTTTATAGAGCCACGTATGTCGTGATCCTAAGGCCTTTCTGGCCCACCCTCCAATTTATCCCATTTTAATTGGCAGTAAGAGAAGATGAAACATGCTTTTATGTTCACCCTGACCAATTGTCCTCTTCATCCCCTGGGCTTTATTGAGTACATATGGGAATATTTAGCCTGCAGAAGACACAAAATTTGACACAGCAGAGAAAACAAATACAGACATTCACTTGTTAAAATAAGAATAAAGATTTTTATGTGCCTAAGAAATGAATAGAAAAAAATGAGAGGTGATATTGTTTTAGACATTAGGATCTCATTGACACGAGCAACTATTTCCACTATTTCCTACATGAGAAGACTTGTGTCAATGGCACATACAGTATTAAATAAGCAAAAGGCACATTCCTGGCTTTCTGACTCTTGGAGTTTGACATGTTTGTTTAAAATAATGTGCCTCCTTGAAGTAAGGAGACATTAGCTTATTACAGAACTCTCTTTGCAGATGCTAACATGCCTTTTGTTGAATGTTTTTGTGTGTGTGTGTGAGAGAGAGAGAGAGAGAGAGAGAGAGAGAGAGAGAGAGAGAGAGAGAGAAAGAGAGAGAGAGAGAGCAATGGGATGAAGTGTCTTGAGCAGCACAATTATGTTCTTTACCTCCTCTAATTATCCTGATAAATCAGCCAAGTGGCTCCGGATTCAACCATGCAGGGGTGGCGGACATAAATATTCACATTTTCACAACTGTACCATCCAGAAGAGATTGCAGTTGATTGCATTTCTTGTTTACACTTCAGAAGCATTGTAAATAGAACTAACAAATACAAAGAAGCTTGTTTTTTTACACACATGCAAATATTATATAACGAAAAATGTCAGTCCAAAATGGATATTAATATTACTATTTTAAAATAATTTCCTTTATTTCTTACTTTATTTACTTACTTTTATATTGTCACATTGTGAGAAATAAAGCCACATATATAAAGTCTCAATTGCGAAACACTGAAATATAGTCACAATTAAGAGAAATACATTTGCAATTGTGAGATATACAGTCACAATCACAAGAAATGGTCACACGAGGTAAAAACTGGTTCCCATATGTTTCCATTTTTATATAGCTTTAAATAAAAAAAAATAAATAAAAAATATATAAAAACAAATACTGGCAAACCTCTTTTCAGCAGCAATAACAATAACTAAAACTGTTGTGTTGGATAATAAAAAAAAAATATAAATCATTCTATAATGTTCTAATTTGATGATTTGGTACTCAAGAAACCTATCCCTGTTGTCCCCTATTCACCCTATCCCTGTTGTTCCCTATTCTGGCCATAGTGTAGTTTACGTCTGAGAAAAGTCTATCTTTCTTATGTGCCTTGCTGTGGCGTATCCCAATTCTGTGTATACTGTACTTTTTTTGCCTATAATTCTTTGTCCCAATTATTATAACTGACTGTCATTGTCATCCAACATCTAAAAAAAAAAATCTATTTTTTTTTTTTTCTGAAAGCATTTTTAACATTGCAAAGTCTTCACAGACCTTCACGGTTGATGAATATTGATCATTTTACACCATGTACACCAAAAGCTGGTATTTCTCTTTAAACATGACAATACATCACGCTACAACCTCACTGTACATAACTCAGCTTAGCCAAAACTTTTCAGATCTTTCCCCATAAATCCAGGAAGAGCTTTTATGATTAATTGATGCAGAGCTGTTTAATAAATCCCTGCATCTCCCAAGATGTTGCAGAAAGCACAGAGCCATAAAATACGCACAGTCACACAACAGTCATATTGCTTGAGCGTGCATAATTTTGATCAATCCTGCAATTCCCCATTCGCACAACCCTTTATATTTATATAAATGTGAATGCCCCTACACCTCCCATTACCCAATTGAGGGGTTTTCGTAGGGTGTGTTCACACTTGGAAGGTTTGGCTTGATTAAAATGAAATCTGTGAGTTATCTTAGTGTGGTTCATTTGAATAAATATGAGCACTGTCATCCGATCCCTGGTGTGCACCAAAAAAAAAAAAAAATTACAGTGTGAACAGAGAATAAGGACTTTCTTTTTTGGTCAAGAGAACTGAACTACAAGTGTGAACACACCCTTAATTAAAAAAAAAAAAAAAATCAATATCAATCTAACGCTGCCTTCACACTGGCAGTTGAAATCAGCTCCGTAATACGCAATACGTTCCCAACGGACGTCGTACTACACAGTGAAAAGCGTCGGACGCGGGTAGAACAAAAATGGCGGAGAGATTAAAGTTTGATTCTGTCAGTTCTGTATGATCTCTCTGATTAGGGTTATGCTGCGTGAGGAAAGTTAAATGTCAGGTCGGCTAAAAAAATGTGATATAGTGGTCAATAGTTCAATGTCTACCTTCAATTTAATTGTATTAACTGCCCTTATAAACGTTAGAAAGTCATGAAAATAAAAAATGACATCACAAATTATCGTTATAAAATCAATATTTATTTTATTAAAAGTTAATAATTCAGGTTTGTTTATCAGTACCATAGCAACGCTCAACTTCCGCTGGAATTGTCGGATAGGAACCGTCCGTAGCTTTTCGCAAGAGTTAAAATTTTTGAACGCATCCGGATGACCAACGGACACGATTTTCTTCGCACCACACTCGGTCGGACCCGTTTCGGACCCATTCGCATGCGGTCTGCGAATCTCCATAGGAAATGAATGACTTCCGGTCGTTTCGCAGCCGCATCAGAGCTGATTTCAACTGCCAGTGTGAAGGCGGCGTAACCTTGTAAATCAGTCCAACCATATATATGGACCAATATGTGACCGGTAACTCAATTCATGCCTGGAGGGATCCTGAGGGCACAACCTGAGACAACCAGCTGATAAGTCAAGTATACATGGCAGATTTGCTGCATGCATTAGGCCATATCTAAGTTTCAAGCTGCTCTAAATCCAAACTTTCCATGTCTAGAGTCTTAAAAAAACGTGTGCTCAAAAAATGACTACAATATTATGATTTTCATAGCCTGTCGTAGATAAAGTGTCAATTGGTGGAGAAAAAAAATCTAATTTGTCTGCAAATGTACAATCACAGATTAACTCACCATTTCTTCTGTGTAAATTACATGTCAGCATCTTTGCAGAATGGAATATAAAATAAAATGTAAAAATTGTATGCACTGAACAGAGCTCAGGGTATCGAGAAATTTCACAGTCCCAGGCACATATCATGTAATAGTGGACCAGATAAAAGCAGAAATTATTTAAGCATGAAATTAATTGTAGAGCTTGATAAAAGACTTTTGTGTGACAAGGATAAATGGTTTTGATATATTTAATAATGGCACCCGCTCTCATAATACTCCATAACACACTAAGAGCTCTTCTATGGCTTATTGCTTCCTCGATCTTGAGATGGGCTCAGATCTACTCTAGTAACACACCATCTTAGAATGTAGACAAAGGAAAACTCATAACAGAGACACTTTTAATGTAATATCCCCTTATATTGCTGTGACTTCACAAATAAAACTGCAAACTGTATTGGCACTTTTCGAAGTAAAGCTACACATTTTCCATTTCAGTTTTCAATCAATCAATCAATCAATCAATCAATCAATCAATCAATCAATCAATAAAGCAATCAATGATTGAAAACAAGTATCTAACATAATTCTGCTTCTCAGGCGTTTAGGGTATTTTTACTTTAAAACAAGACTAAAAATACTAATTAAATATTAGTTTCTTTCAGTTGAACTACTTGTTTGTAGTCTTTTTTGATTGTACTTTTAGCATAATTCAGAATTACTTGTATCAGCAATTTCAAATGTTCATATATTTTTCTAATGGCTAAATTGCATTTTAGCTCAATTCAGAGTATAGGTCACTATTTTTCAAGCAGTTTACATTAATAATGGCCTTTCTCACCAATTCAAACTAAACTGAAAGTCAGAGCAATTTCATGCTGACAATCCAGAGTATTGACCATGGCATTAAAACGTTCAGCCTGCTTAACTATTAGATCATTAGGAAATTAGATCATTTCATGTTTAACACATTGTTCTACGATATGAAAGAGAAAAAAAGGGACCTGAGCAAATCACAAATATTTGTTTGGGTCTTCTATTCATTTACAAGCATTCAGAAAATTAAAAATATTTTTTTTTACCTAATTTTCTTTTTGTTTCCAACCTGGCATTAAAGTCTTATTATGATCATGAGAGAATCTTAAAGGGAAGTGAATTGAAATTTAAAGGAGCTTCACATTTAGTTTTAATGCACTTGAGGCGCTAGGGGCCAAGCCAGATTTATTCTCATCCAATCACACAGAGTTTTTGATCCATGACCAGCCAACATCAGTGCCATTTTCATCCTCAGCGATCCATCTTAAGACTCACCTGCTGTCTGCCTTTCAGATTGCCAATGGTGTCATATGTTGCAGTCCTGTCCAAAAAATAGAGTGAAACCAAAAGTAGCAATGACTGCAAAACCAGGCCATAAGTCCTGTTCATTTTCAAAAGGTCTTCAGTTGAGTGGTCCAATGGCTTTAAAATGAATAATTATTCACCACTTTAAAGGTCACCAACTCTTGCCCCTGTTAACATTTATATAACTATCTTTATCCTGTCATTCTTACTGTATAAAGTTTTAATAAAGGTGACTCAACGTTCAGGTCATTTCTATGATTTCCTGTCTGTTAATGTCTGTGCAGTGCGGAAGGAGAAATGTCACAGTTAACACTGGTAAAATTGAGAACAGCAGCTTTTTCATATTGCTTTTTACTTCACACAGATCATATTCCAATATTTATGAAACGAACACGGAAATAGCAGTAGAACTTGAGTGATATGTTAAAGTTTTAAATTATGCTAAGTAGTTGGAGAAGTTATATGCGAATTTCAATGATATTATTTTTGAATCATACACTGTACATTTTTTTAATTTGCAGGTTCATTTACTGAAATAATGTTAATATACATACCTACGGAAGAGGATTAGGGCCAAGCAATAGTAAAAAAAAATGAAACCATCTCAAAATTAAAGTAAATATAATGCAAGATTAAATTTCGAGAAAAAAATCGAAATACAAACTTGAGAATATACTCATTAAATATCGAAAATAAAGTCGTGTTTCGAGAAAAAACTCGTTAAATTTCAAGAAAAAAAGTCAAAATACAACCTGGAGAAAAAACTCATTAAATTTTGATAATAAAGTCATTGTGGTTTGAGAATAAAGTTGAAATGAAATGTAGAGAATAACGCATTCGATCAGTGTTCATTGCATGATAGAGGACATGGCCGAGTTGGATCACTAGTCAAGCTATATTTTAGTCTTTCAGAAACAAAGAAATACTATCAACTTTAGCAGTAATGTATTGCATTAAACCAACACATTCTCATCCCAAGACGTCATCTAAATGATGCTTTTGACCATACGTCAACATCCAATGTTTTAGGGCACCCTTTAACCTCAGTTAGATGACACGGGTCGGTTTAGGTCTGGGGTAGGGTTAGAGTTAGATAGCGTCTTCTAACTGACGTTAAAGGGTGCCCTAAAAGAACGGGCTGATTAAAATTGTCACTGAATTTGCCCGTGCAGAACTTTACTGATAAAAGACGATTGAGCCGTCACTGCTGCATGAACAACGAACAGCGCTGGCCCAAATGCCCTCTGGCATATGGCATGGAGACAGTTTCTCAAAACACGACTTTATTTTCGAAAATTTAAAGAGGTTTTTTTTCTTGAAACACAACTTTATTCTCGGAATGTAATGAGTTTATTCTCAAAATTGTATTTCGACTTTTTTCTTGAAATTTAATGAGTTTTTTTCTCGTAACACAACGACTTTATTCTCGATATTTAATGAGCTAATTCTCAAGACTGTATTTAGACCTTTTTTCGAAATTTAACGAGTTTTTTCTCGAAACACAACGACTTTATTCTCGATATTTAATGAGTTTATTCTCAAGATTGTATTTAAACCTTTTTTCGAATTTAACACGTTTTTTCTTGAAACACAATGACTTTATTCTTGATATTTAATGAGTTTATTCTCAAGATTTTATTTCGACTTTTTTTCTCAAAATTTAACGAGTTTTTTTCTTAAAACACAACGACTTTATTGTCGATATTTAATGAGTTTACTCTCAAGATTGTATTTCCACTTTTTTCTAAATTTAACTATTTTTTTTCTCGTAACACAACGACTTTATTCTCGATATTTAATGAGCTTATTCTCAAGATTGTATTTCAACTTTTTTTCGAAATGTAACAAGTTTTTTCTCGAAACACAATGACTTTATTCTCGATGTTTAATGAGCTTATTCTCAAGATTGTATTTCGACTTTTTTCTCAAAATTTAACCAGTTTTTTTCTTAAAACACAAAGACTTTATTCTCGATATTTAATGAGTTTATTCTCAAGATTGTATTTCCACTTTTTTTCTCAAAATTCAACGAGTTTTTTCTTAAAACACAACAACTTTATACTCGATATTTAATGAGTTTATTCTCAAGATTGTATTTCCACTTTTTGCTCGAAATTTAACGAGTTTAATCTTGCATTATAATGATTTTAGTGTCGAGATAGTTTTATTTATTTTATTATAGCTTGGACCTAATTCTTTTCCGTACAAACCTATTAAGTAAAAGGTAAATTGTAATTTCTGAACCCGTTGTGGCACCAAACGGAAATGCATTAATGAAATTATAAAAATTAAAAAAAAAATAATAATAATAAAAAAAAACTGCCATTATTATTGTAATTTCATGAACAGGAGAATATAAGAACATGTAGAATGTAACTATAGTTACATCAGATCCTGAAGACATTCTGACCTCTAGGTCATTGCCAGTGTGAGAATGGCACAATTAATCTTGCCCAGCCCATTTCAGACATGCTTTCAGACAACAGACCCATTAATCACCCCAACCAGTCCCAAGCTAATGCTGAAGCCTGCAATTATTCAGCATGGAGAGTCCACATTTTATCAAGGAAGAAGGAAAGAAACATAGAGTGATTTATCAACTTTGGGCACATGGTGTGTGCATCCACATATGATACCCATCGAGTAGAGTAAGATAAGTCAACTGGCAATGGTTTTGCATCTTAAAGAACGATGGGGTGACCCTAAAAGCAAGACAAAATCATTAAATGGAATGATGATAAAATCAAAATCAAATGTGTACTTACAGCAAAGATGCAACAGAAGACAGATGGAACCAAATGAAAAACAAAGAGTGACTGAACTTTGTTTTGATCATAAAAGGAAGAATCTTCTGGCATGACGTAAAGAAGATTGTGTCTCATCTGTCTTTCATACTGTATGTTGGCTGAGTTTGATGCCCCATCAATGAATGGACCCCAATTAATCTCCAAGACTCATTATCTTGTGACAGATGCTATGGACCATTTACTAAATTCAAAAGTGTAAGACTTTAATCGCGATTAGATTCCTGAGCAAGAAAGTTTCTTGCAGCTTAAACATTGCAGTTTATTGCTCTGGCCACATCTGCAATCGAACCAGGTGACCATTCCACTGCTCAAAGTTCAGTTCTGATGCTCACGTGCCCATTGTAAGGGCTTTCGCCTGTGGACATTAAATATTTATTTAAATATATGAATACGAAGTTATCTGAAACAATGTGGTTGACATTTTGTGGTGCTGTATGGCAAAATTGACCTAACTAGGCTTGAGATAACACAGTCTCATCCCAAAAAGTCATATAACTGACGTTTTGGGACGTATTTTGACCATACGTCAATATCCGCCTTTTTAGGGCCCCCTTAAACGTCGGTAGATGGCGATCCCGGGCCGTCATACAACTGACGCTTTACCTTTAACGTCAGTTAGGTGACGGGTTAGGTTTAGGGTTAGGTTTAGGTATGGGGTAGAGTTAGGATCCCATAACCTCATCTACCGACGTTTAAGGGGGCCCTAAAAAGGCGAATATTGACGTATGGTCAAAAGACGTCCCAAAACGTCAGTTATATGACGTCTTGGGATGAGACCGGGTTGCTTGAGACAGCAATAATGGCTTGAGTCCAGGCCAGGGCACAACTACAGATTGTGTTTGGTCGGCAAATGAAATTTAAAAACTGAGATTTAAAAACTGTTATAATTATTACAGAGAAATTGCACATATACGTTTAACATTCTGATTGTTTAACATATGTTCATCTGTGATATTTCT
Organism: Pimephales promelas; assembly: GCF_988280905.1. NCBI lineage: Eukaryota > Metazoa > Chordata > Actinopteri > Cypriniformes > Leuciscidae > Pimephales > Pimephales promelas. The sequence continues at coordinate 19,696,889 of NC_142787.1, forward strand.
CACTTATATCAAACCTCACACAGTTTCAACACAAATTCTCTAGGGCTCTAGTTTACTTCTCTGGTAATAATTACTAAGGCTTCTTGAAATCATTTTTCATTAACTATGAATCTTAATGAGTCCCTCAGGGTAAAAGCACTCAACACTATAACAAAATTTCTCTTTCTAAGACATTGTTTTATCTATGATATTTTATAATCTAAAATATTACTTACAGAGCCACAGGGGAAGCATTATTTCAATGGGGGAAGAAGACAAAAAGTCTAGAACATTTTTTACAAATGCTACAAATAAAAGTGTTGCCTGGGTTCTTCTGTTCTATAAAAGAGAAGTCCATTTGTCATATTCACACACAGACGGTATGTGTAATTTCTCAGAGACAGTCACTGGAAATCTCATAGCGTGTACAAAGTATCCATCTTCCTATAGCTGTTGTGTATTTTATGACAGATTTTAAAGCACATACATTTTTCATCAGCACATAAGGTAGATTGCAAAACCTGCCATGAAGTGTCTTCTAAAGCAGGCCCGGAGGGGAATATCTGGACTGTGAAGAAAGACTGAGGGAGAATATGAAATATGATGAATACTTAGGCCATTGAGGCGTGCAAATGATAAGACTGTTCCGTAAACGTAGGGTTCAGCATCAATATACTTCGGGAACATGGAAATCTGGTCTACTATGCTAGAATATTTACACCAGAACTTCTCCACAATGTCTATAAGCCTGACATCTTTCCAGAATCCATGGAAATGAATGACAAACCCTGTCGACCAGAGACACACTTCAACATAGCTCAGATTTCAGCCAAAAAGTCTTCTTGCGGCTCTCCCCTCAGAGGAAATCACACATCTTGAGTCATTAGCCAAGGTTCCTTTAGGGCACAGGCAAAACGTTCCTATTACATCACCCGGACAAAATAAAATCCCATCTCACTGCCGAAAGATTAGATACGGATGCCTTCAGAACACAGCAACATCGTTTTAAAATTTACGTAGATGTAATACATCACAGAGCCAATGGGAGAGGAAATCATGCAAAAAACTAGATCAAACGTGTCTGAGATGATTTAACTAGATTGCACAGGACACACTCTCTCTCACTCACACACACATTCACTATAACCACAAAGTGTAAAATTCAGAGAGATATGGATGCAATGATGTGATAAATGTAGTCAATCTGCCTTTTTTCCACACAAGTTTTCCAACTGACTCAAATGTCAGCACCCAAGGATGTGGAAATTACTGACAGCCCATCCAGATCCCGGGTTCAGATAAGCTTAAAAAAGGAAAGAAAGAAAGAAAGAAAGAAAGAAAGAAAGAAAGAAAGAAAGAAAGAAAGAAAGAAAGAAAGAAAGAAAGAAAGAAAGAAAGAAAGAAAGAAAGAAAGAAAGGAAGGAAGAAAGGAAGGAAAGAAAGAAAGAAAGAAAGAAAGGAAGAAAGGAAGGAAGGAAGGAAGGAAGGAAGGAAGGAAGAAAGGAAGGAAGGAAGGAAGGAAGGAAGGAAGGAAAGAAGAAAGAAAGAAAGAAAGAAAGAAAGAAAGAAAGAAAGAAAGAAAGGAAGAAAGGAAGAAAGGAAGGAAAGAAAGAAAGAAAGAAAGAAAGAAAGGAAGAAAGGAAGGAAGGAAGGAAGGAAGGAAGGAAGGAAGGAAGGAAGGAAGGAAGGAAGGAAGGAAGGAAAGAAGAAAGAAAGAAAGAAAGAAAGAAAGAAAGAAAGAAAGAAAGAAAGAAAGAAAGAAAGGAAGGAAGGAAGAAAGGAAGAAAGGAAGAAAGGAAGAAAGAAAGAAAGACAGACTGACTGTCCCTCTATGGAAACTCCAAAGCAAATCCAGATATAAAATTGACTAGAATTAATGAATGCATTTTATTTAAAAGAACACCGAGAGTGGAGTTCACTTATGCCTTAAATAAGTGTTGAATATACTCTTTACATTTAAAGTGAATATTTTTTTTTTATGTTACAATACATTCCAGCACTTAAATCTTTCGTTCTTTTTAGGCCATGGTTTTTAGCTCATTTATGCCATAGTGCACTCTACAGTTCTCTTACGAGAGGTTCTCTTGTACTTAAGCGTTGCTGTCTCAACAAGCAAGCGTTGTTGTCTCTTCTCTACATGCACTTTAAGTAATGCACACAGACAAGAGATTAATCCTTTGTGACTCATCAGGACTGCATCTGATGTTTCTTTTTTAAGCTCACTTGCGCCCTGTTGCATTTGACACACAACTTACATTGCTTTCAAGCTTAAGGATCAAAACACAGGTCTGTTTGCAGTTTAAAATGGTATTAAATGTAAACCCCTTCAGCCTTAACCCATGAGCAGTACATTTAACATTCAGAGTAAAGAGTGAAAACTAATCGGTCATGGTTTAGATGGTTATATACATGATGGTATTTTCTATAATAACACTATAAAACATTTTATACATATGTATGTATATATATATATATATATATATATATATATATATATATATATATATATATATATATTATATATACACTCTAAAAAATGCTGGGTTGTTTTAACCCAATTTTGGGTCAAATATGGACAAACCCGAAATGTTGGGTTAAAAATGTAATGTAAAAATTTAACCCAATGGCTGGGTTAGTCCATATTTGACCCATAGTTGGGTTAAAACAACCCAGCATTTTTTAGAGTGTATATATATGTACACACACACACATTTTTATTCTTTCATCTGTGACAACCACTATGTTTAATAGTACTTGTTTGCACTTGAAAACAATCATTTGCATTAGGCTATTATAATCTAAAATTGCCTGAATATTTCATCACAGCTTCAGAGAGAGTGTGTAATCACAACAACATACATTCTCCAACCGATAATCATTTTGTTTCAGACTTTTACAGATATGCACAGGCCTACTTCAAAACATCATCACATTTGTTATATAATACAAGGAACAATCACATTAATTTCTGATGAGAGGCAGAGCGATTGAAATTAGAATGAACTTTTCTCTGTCTGCGCTCACATCACATTTAAATAATGTCAGACTTTTAACTGCTCTAACTCATTCTGATTGATTGCATGATTAGATATATAAAAAAAAACTATTATTTTGGTACACACAATCTCATTTAGAGCCTCTACCACTGAAAAGATTTGTCCATGAAAATCTATAATACACACTTAAGGCCCATACACACTGGGACAAATATCGGCACGCATTTTTCGACAGCTTTTTTCGCCTTGTTTTTTGTGTTTACACCCAAACGATTTTCTCTACCGATGAGCTGAGTGAACATGCCAATTCATTCCCTGACAACAGATGGTGCTTAATGTAAAACAGAAATAGTCCTATTTTGTGGTCACTGTCAGGTTTGTTAGTTCATGTTCCGAGACCAACGAGACCAGCAGCTCTACATTCATCTTGCCTAGCATCTTCCTCGTCTTATTTCTTCCCGGCCGTGTAGACCATAGACATCATATAGAGCTAGATGCCTTAGTCCGCTGGGCGCAATGCGGCCGCCATCTTAAACCGGTCATACTCCTATTGTGTTGCATAGTAGCAGTAGATGCCAAAGCACTGTGCAATATATTCCTGTTTAAATCGGTGGACTATCACTTGGGAATTACTTTTCTAAGATTTAAGATTTAACATTACTGTACTATTGGTTGTATTTTGTGTATCATAGCTACATGTATGACGTTTGCAGCAAAAAAAAAAAAAAAAAAAAAAAACCATGTGAAAATCAGTTCGGCACTCAGTGAGATATGATTAATTAAATGCGCTGACAGCTCTTTGCACCTGCCAAATAGATTACACTGAGCGGAGCTGGTGGTAACCGGTTTAAGATGCCAATAGGCAGTAACGGTCGATAAGGCGTCTATCTCTATATAGTCGCTGCATCCCAATTCGCATACTATCTGTCATAAACAGTATTAGAAAATAGAATTAGTACGTCCAAAATCGTATATGTTGAAATGAGTGTTCCAAAGAGACCTGGATGGTCTATATATCTGGTCAAAATCCGTAACACAGTCTCATCCCAAATCGTCATATAACTGACGTTTTGGGACGTATTTTGACCATACGTCAATATCCGCCTTTTTAGGGCCCCCTTAAACGTCGGTAGATGGCGATCCCGGGCCGTCATACAACTGACGCTTTACCTTTAACGTCAGTTAGGTGACGGGTTAGGTTTAGGGTTAAGTTTAGGTCTGGGGTAGAGTTAGGATCCCATAACCTCATCTACCGACGTTTAAGGGGGCCCTAAAAAGGCGAATATTGACGTATGGTCAAAAGACGTCCCAAAACGTCAGTTATATGACGATTTGGGATGAGACCGGGTTGAAATCCGAAGTGCACATCGATGCACACTCTAACGGCTGATATTGCCCACAACCCATCGCGTGTTGGACGAGGATTCAGTTAGAACTACAATCACGAGTAAAAAGTGTTAAAAAAAAAAAACTACAGACATGGAGGACGTGCGAGTTGGCGGTTGAGTACTTGTGTAGAGAGATAGAAGGGTTTGAGTGAATAATCAGTAACCTGGCGAAAATGTATTTATTCAATATTCGATGAAGTTCACTGACAATCTTAATTACATTTCACAATTTTTTAAACCAGCTACATCCACATTATATTGCATCTGAGAGTCTCCGCATGAAAGACCCACGACTAGCAGATGAACGTGCGACAACATTTCTCTCCGAAATGGTAAGAAACTCATTTCTTATATAGTAATGAATATATAAGAAATTAAAAAAATCTATAAGAAAGAATTTTTTGCTTTTTTTTCTTATATTCGAATAGTTTTTGACGCAGCGCTTCAAACAGAAGAAAAAGGAACCTCAAAAACGCTTTTACGTGTGATGTTTTTCGCATCGGTGTGCATGCTCACATTGGCGCCCTTTGTTTAGTCAAGAGGCATTGAATGTTAGCGAATATCGCGCATGAAATTTGTCCCGATGTGAACAGGCCTTTAGGAGGGAATTCAAACAAACGTACACTCTAAAAATTGCTGGGTTGTTTTAACCCAAATTTGGGTCAAATATGGAATTTTTTAATTACATTTTAACCCAACGTTTGGGTTTGTCCATATTTGACCCAAAGTTTGGTTAAAACAACCCAGCATTTTTAGAGTGTACATGAGCTTATAGCTTTACAACTTTCCACAGAGATTTTTATAGACAATGCGATTTACTTTTAAAAAAAACATCATTGTCCCATCATAATGATTGACAGTCATTTTTATCTAAAATAACTCATGTTTCAGTAAAGAATAGAACAGAACAGCCTGTGGCCTCAAGAAACCACTTTGGTTGGATTTACTTTTAACAGAAGGGCCAGATATTTATTTTTCTTTAGGAAAGAGTTAGCATCTGACATATATTTTTTTCTTGGAAATAGCCAATACTGCAAGCTCAACTTGGTATCTATGGTAATACCATAAATACAGACCTTGAAATGTCAACCTAGAGTCAATAATTTCATGTGCTGCATATATGGGGAATAACTGTCTAAGCATTGATCATAACTCTTCTGTAAACCACAGAGGACCTGTCAGTAGGTGATTCAGTTGATGATCATGCACAAAGTTGTCAGTCCTGAAAAACACCTCTCAAAACCTGGTAAACGTAGTGCCTATGTGGTCAGCTGTCTACATAAATAGCACATCTCACACAAACATAACTACAACTTAGTTCATTCTTTCTTTGACATGCCAGGCATTCTTAGCTTTTTTATTTTAGTAAGCACAGAAAATATAGAGCACACACAAATATTATTAAAATAAACATTTTCAGTGTAGACTATCTATCTATCTATCTATCTATCTATCTATCTATCTATCTATCTATCTATCTATCTATCTATCTATCTATCTATCTATCTATCTATCTATCTATCTATCTATCTATCTATCTATCTATCTATCTATCTATCTATCTATCTATCTATCTATCTATCTATCTATCTATCTATCTATCTATCTATCTATCTATCTATCTATCTATCGCCAGTCGGGGACGACAAAAGACTCATTCAATATTGAGTCATTCATTCACTCAACGATTTATGCAGGAACAGAAAAAAGTTTTGACCCGTCAAATAAACTAAGTGGCCTACCTGACACTATTTTGTCTAAATACCAATTCACACTGCACCAACAGGCCTTAAAATACATGTTTGTGTGTGAAGACAGATGAAGGCTGATTCACAATACAAACAAGGTTCAATCCACAAACAGCCAGGCGATAGAACATAACAGCGTGTGTGACACGCAGACACACAATAAGCAACAACAATTGACAGCACAGAAGAGTATAAATAAGCAGTTAATAAGGACACAAAACAGCATTAGCTGACAAGACTTAACTAATTAGGAACCATAGTGACTTAAGGGTACGGTTAAAATGGAGATTTATTCCTTTGAGTTTTCCGGGTACATAGGACACCAATGTCAAACCCATCTCCATTCACACAGATCCGTGAAAACGACTAAAAACGCTGTATTCTGCTGCCAGGCCATTAGATGATGCTGAAACACTATAGATTGAACACGTAATACGCATCTGCATGAATTCATCATTTTTAGAGATTTGTGTTTTTGTTGTTTACAAAGAGACCATTTTCAAAAATGCATTTTGAAACTTTTTTGCGCTTTTTCAGGCACCCAAAACGCTGTTGTTGTGTAAATGAGTGACCAAAATGCATAAAAAGTTTTAAGTTTTTAGTTGAAAACGGTGTCATGTAAACAGCAGACAAGAAAGAAACTGCGCTAAACTGATGCCTCGTTTACACGAAGGGGAAACGCAGATATTTCCCTGCGGATTGGCTTATTGTTTTTATCACAGAAAACGATTATTTCTAAAAACTCCGGCCAAAGTGGAGATTTCTGAAAATGCCGGTTATGTGTTGTCGTGTGAACTGGGAGAAACAGCGTTTTAGGTTCTCTCTTGTCGATTCTGAGGATTCTGATTGGCTTGCATGGCTTTATCCTTCTCCCTATGCCGCCCATAGGTTTGGCATAGTTATGATGGCGCTCGACGGCGTATTTATGCGGGTGTGTAAACGATGTTATTTTTGAAAACGGAGAGGGGGAAAATATTCGTTTTGCTAAATACCCGGCTTTGTGTAAATGTGGCCTGAGGCTACGTTTATTAATCCGGATACATTTGAAAATGGCATTTTCATTTAAAAACGCTCTCTGCGTTTTCAGGCGTTTTCCGACATTTCAGTGTGGATGAGAACTTTTTGGAAAATACCTGAAAACGCCAAATACACCTTTCTGTGCATGCACAAAACCTCACAAAATCTCACTGAGATTAAACAGACGGACAAATAAATAATAAAGTTATCGCAAAATTCTTCTGGCTGGATAATTTTATTTAGCCAAATATCTCACCATTCACTGATACGTCCAGGTCGCATTCAGTCAAGACAGCAAATGTGAGTATTTTCTTTCATCTTTGCAGAACTGTGATGTCATATAAAGAGTGTGCAAAATAACATTTTAGCAATAATGCGAAAGTGAATAGGACCTAACAGGCACAATACCGGTATAAACATGAATAATTGGTACATGCGTCACATGACTAAACTTACATTTACTTACATAGTTTTTAAATACCTCCATTTTGACAGTCGATACAACAATGTATCAACTTTTGGAGAGTGTTTTTAAAAAGGTTTGTTTTCATTAATAAAAATGGCGTCTCAGTGTGAACAAATGGGCCACAGAAGGCCAAAACTGAGAAAAAAAAAGTGCGTTTTCAAACGAAAACGTATTAGTGTGGGCAAGGCCTGGCAGTTTCCAAACAATCTGCCTTTTATAAAGCACTATATAAATAAAGGTGACTTGACTTAACAATATTGTGATATTGCTTAATTAGATGAACGGTTAATACTTTTTATCTGGAGGTGATTCTGATGCCTCGACAATGAATCATGAAGATATGATCTGAACCCATCCAAATAAGTATGATTATAAACAATAAAATAATAATTAAATAACCAAAAAATAAATAAACAGACATACAGACATCACTAAGACATGAATTATGAGAATGAATTTGACATGACGTTTTTTTATATATATATATATTTAGTGAGGACATGATTTTGCCTAAAGTTATGGACAAAATGAAATATTAAAATGGAGAATTTCTAATGTGACTAAAAACACCATCTGTAGTGAGCTCACTAGGTTTTGAGACACCGTATCCAACATCTACATTTAACATCCTTTGAAACTGACACCTTTAACAGGCTTTTGATGGTTGGCAATTTGAGCAGAAATGTGTGTCACGAGAATGAATGCGGTCTGAAATTTCACCAGCAAATTGTATAACAGTATCACCTCATAATGGTTTATTTGCCACTAACATAGAAAAACCTGTTTTATCTCGAGGATAAGCACAGCCACCTTCATGTTTCACCTTGCGTTCCTGCTGCTTTTTCTTTTTCCATCCCAAGTCACATCAGTCCACCGCATGCTAATTGAATTTCTGATTAAATCTTTACATTCCATGACTCCTGACCCCTGAGTCGACAGGGAAAATCGAATGTGCTCATAAGCATCCTAATGTTCAGGTTCTCCTCATTATTATGTGCAATAGGTGAAGCATAGGCTGCATTCACATGAGCTATTATAGTAATTACTGACATACAGTGTAAACTGGTACAGTGTCATGATGCTATGCACTAAATCTGTGCTCAAACTGTGATGTGCCACTTATAATGCTGTGAAATGTACCTGTTCGCTCAAACGAACGGTATCATGCTGGAGGAAATGTGAGCAATCGCATCCACATCCAACAATTTTCCTGTGATGTATGACAGAATGGAAGAGTCAAGCTGTTGTTCCAATCTGTTCCACCTCTTTATACTAATACTGAATATAAATCTACTGGGTTTTTTTTAAAACTAGTTTGTTCTAACAGGACAAGGCAGGAGAAGTTAGGCTGTGCCCATATACATCACTCTCCGTCTAAGTTCAAGAACTTTCTTTGAGTATGCAAATGCGAAAGCAACAAACTTTCCCCATAATCTTTAATGAAACTTTAGAGAGAAAGGAATAGGGAGGGGGAGAAAGAAGTAAGGTGAAATGAGGAGAATCCGATGGCGAGAGACAGATCCTATCTGATACAATTGATGGTGTAAACACCAAACAAAATGCAGATTATTTTCAGTTCAGACGTTCATATTTGCATTGTTTCATCAATGGTGAACTCACTCTTTCCTTTTATTCTCAAGGATAAAATTAACTACTGTTTAAAGGCAAATGGCATAAAGCCTCTTGAAGCGAATACATCATTTCCTCTATGGTAAGTTTTCAATGAAACAAACCCTGCACAGAAAATTTCTCAAAAGCATAGCACAGGTTAGTGTGTAAAATAGTCATATATAGGCACTTTACATAACAATATATTTCACATTACATTCAGGCGTTTGGTGAGGCAAGGTATATTTTATTAATTCTCAAGACTATGTTTATTTGATCCAAATACTGGAAAAACAGTAATATTGTGAAAAAATTTAAAATTTTAACATTTAATGTAACTTATTCATATGATGGCAAAGCTGAATTTTCAGCTGCAATTGTGTCACATGATAATAATTTTTTGAAATAATTTTAATATGATTATTTACTCAAGAAACATTTCTTATATTATTCAATGTTGAAAACAGTTGTGCTGTTTAATATTTTTAACAATGTCTTCACTGTTTGATCAATTGAATGCATCCTTGAGAGAGCGTTTAAAGTATAATGAAGCCTCAGGGTTAAGTTTAACAGTAAATCTAAAACCTAGAATTAATATAATGACTTACAAATGATCCTGTTTAGTGCTGCATTTCGAGTCACTTTTCTATGGTGACATGAAATCATTTTTAACTCGGTACACCGCTGGGTTTCTCCATCGGAGACCCAATTTATGTGTCAGTTCAGGTGGAAATTGCTCCTTAAGGAAACCACTGCACATTTTCACCCATTACAGTGTGTATGCTGCTTTTGAGGCCCAAAATGAAAAAATCCTCTCATATTAAGCATAATTATAAACACGGGGAACATGCTAAAGCGACTGTGAATCATTATACAGCTCTGAGCTCAATAAACATGGAGATCCATCATGAATATGTAACAATTTCCTGGTTGCTCTGCAACAATAGCCATCGGCAATTACAAACATCCTCATCTTTAAACGCATAACCTGTTTTGGAGGTTTCGCCAGTCCCTCTCTCTTTCATCTCTGTTACCCAGCAGAATCGAGGAGATCTGAAAGTCACTCTCATTTATGCAAAGCTTGGTGATAGGATAATATCAGTTTGAGACAACTCTAGTGAACAGTACTGCAAGTCCTTGAACCAAGAAGTCCAGTTACGTTGTCTGTGAATAGTTTCTGGTTTTCTGATGATTAGTCTTGCAATACTTCAAGACTGTCAGACTGCACCTTGGTTTGGGGAAGAAAAGATCAAATCCTCTCCAGAGGGCTCATGGGATAGTAAAGTGTCCATCGTATACACACTTCATAATCTTGCCGGAAGAAGTACTTTAGGTGATCCTACTACAGCTTTAGTCTATCAGTTCATTTGTTTTTGTTTTTATCAAATATGTTTTTATTATTTTTATTTCTGTTCAGCCTGTTCTCATCCCAAGGCGTCATCTAACTGACGCTTTTGACCATGCATGGCACCCTTTAGTGTCAATATGAGACGCGCCTCCTTGTGGTATAACCCTAACCCTACCCCAGACCTAAACCTACCCGCGTCATCTAACTGAGGCTAAAGGTTGTCATGTGCATCGGATTTAGACGGATGGTAAAAAGCGTCAGTTAGATGATATCCTAGGATGAGCGTCATCTAACTGACGCTAAAGGTTGCCATGTGCGTCAGATTTAGACGCATAGTCAAAAGTGTCAGTTAGATCATGCCTCAAGATGAGAATGCATTGTTCTAGTGCTAGTACTTTAACTTAAACTAAAATTAGAAATGTTGACTTGGCAACAAACTGAAAAACAATTTACTGAAAGTAAATAATGGTTTACTGCATTTTTTTATTTTATAAGACAACATCAATGGCTGTAGTTTTAGTTAACAATCATGGACACACATGTATATAAAAACACTGGCCAATACAACTTATTTCCTATATTTTAATCTTGATACAATACCTTTTGTTGTTGGATATTTTTGGATTTAAGTTGAAACATCAACTTAACAAATGTTCATATATTTCTATCTTTTCTCATCCAAACAGATTTAAAATACAACTTCACAATAGAAAATTGCTTCTTGCAAGTGTTAAGATGTCCATTGAATTATTTTTTTAAAAAAAACTACTATCCAGTAGTTCTGACCTCATTTTTAGACACTCAACAAACTTAATACGGTATTGTGGTCCATAAAATAACAAATTGTACATCTAGGCTTTGGGCAACTGAAAAAGCAACATAGCAACACTGCATTGTCTAAAATTAAAAAAAAAAAATCTAAAATCTAAATCTGCTTGAGATAAATCGTTCTATGCATTGAAAAACTTAAATAAGGCACCCTTCAATATTCTGTTATTAGTAATGGGGATCATGGGAGTGGGCATGTTTTTTTTTATTTTTTTTTTTATTTTTTTTCACACTGTCCATATTGAAAATTCATCTCATTCTCTTGGAGAAATACCTGTAAGGGAACGAGATACAAATAAACAGCTAAGAGGTTTTATTTAAGCTGAATAAATTAAACATATTTTTGTTTCGTGCAGAAATTACAACCTGAGTGAATTGATAGCCACATAATGATGATGAGGGTATTTTGATGACTGTTATTAATATGCATACTGAACTATTTGGATTGATCATAATTGCTGCAATCAGGGTGAAGGCCAGAGGGTTTTTGCAAGGGGAACGCACACCCACAGACGTGACAGTCTCCATAGCAGTCGCTCTCTTCGGTGTACAAACACTGGACCTGAGAGAAAGCACCTGCACGCTGAGAAACTGAGTACAGACAACCACTTCAATGCAGTATGCATAGATCAATTCATTTATTCATTTACCACCTCATGCGACCTTCAGTCTGTGATGCTGGCTTTCTATAATCACATTAGCAGGACACACAAGGGGTGAATGCAGTCATGTTGTATTACACAAACGACTCAATGAAGGCTTATGAATTTCACACTGACATCCGATTAAGACTCATTTGCAACACGACTGTGGTGCCTTAATAACTGAACCTGGGGCAGAATTGTAGTGAGACCAATAGTGAACGCCATTAACACAAATGGTAAATTAATTGACATCCACAAAGTGCAATGAGAACATTAAAACAATGGTCTATCCATCACTAAGCCATAGACCAGCAGTGCCTCATTGGTTTCAACCCTAGCTGTCTTTCCCTGTGCTAAGCTAGACTCATGATTCCAGCTACCAGGGGTGTGCAGCAAACATGGTTTATTGTGTGAATGAGCACTAGACAGCAAGAAACAAAGATTCTTGCTGATGTGTGTAGCAGGGCAAAGCCATTACAGGTAAACAACACAGAATAATTGGATTTAGGCCTATATCTCACAATACAAATGTTGTCTCTTGCAATATGAATTTATATCTACTTCATATCTGACAATATGACCTTATTTGTCACAACCACAGAACTATGCATCTCAAAGCTTAACTTTATATCTAACATATGAATTTCTATCTTACAATTGTGATTTTATATCTCACAACATGACCTTGTACTGTAGCTCCCGTTTGATTTAATATCTCAAGTTATGGTCTTATTTTTCAAATGTGAGTGTATATCTCACAACTGCAATGTCTTATCTGACAACATGACCTTATAGCTCACAACAACATCTTCATATCTCACAATATCACCTTATACTGTTGTTCTCGCAGCATGCAAATTATTTGCATTATTTGGATGTGCGCATACTACTTTTAAATATAATTTTATTTCTCTCAGTGTAAGCCTATACTCATCTTTCAATCGTGACTTTATAACTCACAAGGTTTATTATCTATTTCTCACATTTGCTACTTCATATCTGACAATATGACTTTATCTCACGATTTGTAATTATAAACACTTTATACCTCAAAATAACATTGAAAGCTATAAAATCATATATTGTGAGCAATAAAGTTGCAATTGTGAGCTGGTCAGGTCAAATAGTGATGTACTACATCTCACAACAGCAACTTTATAGCTCCTATTCAGTATGATTTCATATCTCACAATATTATTTTATTATCTCTCAATTGCGACTTTATATCTCACAAAATGACTTTCAGTGTGCCAGAACTCTTACATGACGTGCCTGTCGAATGTTTTGGGTAAATCCACTATATGAAAATAAATTTCCTGACTGACGGGTGTTTATATTTACTATATTTTGTATAAGTGCTTCCAGGCCTCATTGGAAATAGCTGAAGAACAAGTACTTAAATCTATGATCTTCTCTCCTAGAAGTAGACACCATTTAGTTGATTCTTTATGACAGCTTTTTAGAAAATTTCAGCCCATTCACTGAGATTCAGTAGCTGTCAAACCTTATTCCTCTAGCAGTTTTTGGAAACAAACAGTTTAAGCATTTAGTTATAGAAAAGGTCAGTTCCGTCACTTCTTAAACTTTTCCAAGGAAATGAAGTAAAAACACGTCTACTGTTATCTGTTTTAAAGAGTTAAAAGCACCAGACACTCCACCAGGCACATTAGAGTTATTTCATGCTATCTTCTATTCTAATACATTTCCGTCTAAAAATTGTGTGGCTCATTAGCTCAAGAGATTTGGGACGAACTTTAAAGTTCTAGATGCTTTATAAGATGGACTTAATGGCATTCAGTGAGCTATATAGCGCTAATGAGAAAGTTACCCAGTTCTTCAGAATTATCGTTTGAGCTAATTCGTTTACAACATTCGGGGAACAACTGTAGACTGAGCCTCAATTAATACGTTTTATGTGATAAGCATGGACTAATTGAGATAATAATCATATTAAACTGATTCATCACTTGAAACTAATTTTCCCAAATGTAATTGCAAAACATTCATATTCAGCTTGAGCAATTAAATTGGCCAAGCTTACAAAATAAAGCACACATTACATCGTATGCTCTTCTCTAACTCTGTTTTATCGTCATAATAAAAGCCTTAAACTTAATTACATAACTTGAAATAATACAAAAGCAGCATATTTGAGTCATGGTTGAATGTGCCTTCCTTTCAAGTTTGATCAAGGTGACAGCCTTGTCGTAATAAAAGAAGAACGTTTGTCTCTGTCAGTAAATACAAAGCCTATAGACTGCTATATTTTCTGTTCTGTCTCTTTGGGGCAAAGACAGACAATGATTCAGAAATTTCGTGTGAATGTGTCTCGAGCCAACATTGAGCTTTTATCAAACCTCTTTCGCAGCTATGCAGCAGTTGCATGAATTAAAGAGATGAAATGCTGGTATTTTCTGCACTGCATACCCAATTCCTATTGAAGTCTTGCTCACAAACACACAGTTGGACTCCTGACTGTATCGTCTGCATGTGAATAATCTCTGCGAGCAATGGAATAGGCTGCTTTGTACTCAGGCAAAAAGTGAGATCCTTCCCACATCCATTTTTCAGGTTTATCAGAACTGGCGTTCACAAGAGCTTGCCATTTCACATTCGCAAGATGGAATGCATGTAAAATGTCCTATTATCCATCAGATTCAGTTGTTTTTGCATGTATAATTTTCCTCTCAGGGTTTCTTTAAAGCAGGATAAACATCCGGAATTTGATAAATTATTAATTGATAAAAAAATAAAGATACAACTTCAAAAATAAATATAAATTCCTCTTGTAAACAAAAATAAAAGTAATAAAATAAGGAGGATTTAGAAATTGTATTTTAAAGGGGTAGTTTAATGCCCCTTTTTACAATATGTAAAATAAGTCTCTGTTGTCCCCAGAATGTGTATGTGAAATTTTAGCTCAAAATTTTAATTCAGCATTTTAAAGTTTTCCCTTTTTGAGGGTCAGGAAAACGTGTCGTTTTGTGTGTGTCCCTTTAAATGCAAATGAGCTGCTGGTCCTAGCATAGAGGGTGGAGCTTCAAGAGTTTATGTGAGTGTTTGTGTGTTAGCAGTTCTGATTACTGTTCGGCCTTTATGTTTAAACTAGAGCCGGACAATGAAGGAGAATTTATGTTGCTGATGTGGAGTTATTAGTGACATTCTGTCAGGATAATCTATAAAATCGCTACGTGGGAACTGTTGTAAGAAGCCTAAAGAGTGGCATGCTATTGCATTTGTGTTACATATTGTATTGCATGTGAAAAGACGAGCAACAGTTTGAGCAGTTTCACAATAGGTGCTCGACTATAACAACTCTTCCTCTTCTCAAAATGGACTGCGTGTTCTTGCACTTTTCAGCAGGTCAGGCTGCCCAACTAAACACCATCTTAGCCAGGGAAAGTCCTACAACATCTGAGTAACTGATTTTTAGATGAATGACAATGTTAACGGGTAGCTTTCTCCAGGCAATGTAGACCTCCCTGGATCTAATTCAATCACTCAAGATACTGTTCTGAAGCTCTGAAAGTCTGATGAATAAATGTGGAGAAACAATGAACAATGTTTCAATGATGACCATGATTATTACTTTCAATTCAACAAGCTTTGCAATGAAAAAAAAAATTAAAGCTCTGCATAGGCTCATTCCTCCATAATGAATGTTATCTACCACAAACATTCTTCATCTCTAGTTAAGCTCAGACGGTAAAAGTGTCTTGATGGATAGCAAATGTTCCTGCTAACAACTCAATGGGCTGTTTGGACACCATTGGGTTCCTCTCAAATAACACCAGTGTGACATATAATCCGCCTGAAGGAACGTACATGAAGCTGAAAATCTTCACTGCGTAGTTCAACCATATGGTCTGGCAAAGAATCTGAAAAGCTGCAGCCCTACGGGTGTTCATTCATAGTCTCACTTCCAACATGATCCTACTATCTCTTTTAAAAAGTGTTTCTGTCCTAGCTTGACATACCACAAAGAATGTAGGTTACAGAGCTTTATTTGAAAGCTGTCATAAAAATTATTTCAAGATACTGTTTTTCCCATTTCTTTTTTTATCAATTATTTTGCTGTTTAACAAATGTTATTTGGCATTACTGGATACACAAGGCTACAGTTATTCTTAAAACATTCTTGCATCACAACTGTATTTGTCTTGTCTCCTGGCTAATAATTTTGTAAGGTACTGACCCCAGCTTTTCTTATAGAAACATTCTTTTGAATTTACAAGCCATCATTTCATTTTTTTTATGTGCTACATTATTCCATTTATTCAGTTCTTCTCAATTTAATTATACTATTTTTCATGCAAAAAAACATAACCATGTCAAACTTAACCATGTCATTTCTCCTGAAAAAAAATAAAATGAATATAAATAAAAAGAAAAAATAACAGTGAAACAAATTTGAAAAACAGAACAACATACCATTAAGTGCCAGAGTTCATTTAATCTTGTTTGCGTTAAAAATAGCCTTTGGATAGGCTCTTTGAGCCAGGGGAAATACTGGATTTCAATAATTTATAGGACGTCTAAAAGTAGAGCCTGGGGAAAGGACCTTTTGTGTTATTTGATGGTGTAAATAATTGTGTGAGGGAAGAATGACAGGTTAAACAGAGACGTGATGTTGACAAGTACGCGCGTTATGTAGGCAACACTGCATGCACTCTAAAAAATGCTGGGTTGTTTTAACCCAATTTTGGGTCAAATATGGACAAACCCGAAATGTTGGGTTAAAAATGTAATGTAAAAATTTAACACAACGGCTGGGTTAGTCTATATTTTACCCATAGTTGGGTTAAAACAACCCAGCATTTTTTAGAGTGTGGGAAAACCTGAGAGGGGTTTAGATAAAATATTTTATAGGACTAGGCAATAGATGTAATGCAATAGGGAAAATACAATATTTAAGACAAATGAATGTCTTTAGTTTAAATGTACAGTAGACCTCTATAATGTTGTGTAGTTTTCACACAAAGGTTAAAAAGAAATCAACAATGCAGTCACAAACACTCTCTAAACTGCCATCTTGGTGTGCTCAAATCTATCCATCCTAAATAAATTTTTAAGCTGTTACTGGTCCAAAACAGAACTTTGGGCAAGAATCCAGTTTGGGGACTTGAAGAAGCTGTGTTTATATGAAAGTGATGGCAATGCCTTGTATTGACTATAAATCAAGGCATTCTTCACAGGTTCATCTGAGCTACACAAATAAAATCTATATTTCAATCACAATTGATATCTGTTTTCAAATAAAGGGTCCAAACGCCACCATGTTGGTTTGGCAAAGCATTATAAAAAAATACACTGCACGGGGTCCAGTAATAATTTATTGAGCTCAACTATTTTTATTTTGTGAAAAGGAGGAAAATTTTGCATTACTCAAAATAACACTCACTGTGCGCAAATAAAATAAAAATAAATTCAATTTACAATAAATAATATGGAGTTAACGTCAACCAAAGCTAAAATTAAGAAGTCACATCTCAATGTTTCATGGTCTTTCTCAAATTTGTTTAAACACTAAAAATATGTTATGAAAGGTACACAGTAAAAAAATGGGGTGTTGATATTTCAGAGTAAAGTTATTTTATCCCAGGTAGAGTATTTTCAAAATTTTGGTGGCAGTGACAATTTCAACGTTAACTCGGTCGCTATAGCAACAAAATATTTAATACAGTTAATGTGTGGCATATCTTGAGATTCCACAAGAGGTGCAATTGTGGTTAAAAAGTATATCATTTTTATTTTGAAAACGGCCGATCCGTTCGCTAGATAGGAACCTTGTTTTCTACACAGTCTAAACAAGTCTTATTTTAAATCCTATAGAGTTCAGATAACATTTGTTCCCACTCGAAATCAGTGTAAAATGTACTCTTTGGTCATTGTCAAGTTTTTAGAGTTAATTCTACACAATATTGTGTAAAAAAAAAAAATGAAATTCGTAAAAAGTGTTAAACACTCAATAGTAAATTAAAAATGTTCAAAATGTTAAAACAATCAATAATTGTCATCAATATGTACATCAAAAATTAACGCCTTAGCAATCCAAAGCATCATGTGACAGATACATAAATTATGGTACAATATTATAGGGCAGGGTCTTACGCCATCTTTCTATCCTTCTAGCTCTTTGACACAAAAAAGTATGTTTGTGAGTTACACATATTAAATAGTTCTTAAGATGAACAATCAGAAAATGTTTTAGTCACATCACATTCCATTCCTCACAATTTAGGAAAGGAAAAGCTGTTTTTATACCCTCGAGGACAAACGTGTCTTGTGTGATATGCTTACAATCAGAAAGACTGAGGTAAACCGTATAATTTGGTTTATTTCGCAGAGGATTGCAATTTGTAGGCCCATCAATGTACTGTTGTGAAGTTCAGAAAGCTCCCACTGAGATCCCTGTCTGAAGCTTCTTTTTTCTTCTTTTTTCTTTTTTTTTTTCAGGGGGACTTGCAACTTAACCTCACATGGCAGCTATGATTACATTCTTCAAAGTCTCTCTTGCTAAATGGACTAATTTAAAAGACAGGATGGTTTTAATTAACAATTTGTATCAATACTGTAGCTACAGCCAAAGTTAACACTTGCCAAATAGGAGTACAAGTTGGCAAGGTACATTGTTTATATTGTACATTTACTTTGAATACATTTCCATTTTCTATATTCCCATTTTTATTTCTTTCTCTAACAGTGGAGCATAAAAATAATTGAATTGCACTGCAATAAAATATCTTGACATGGCTAAATAAAACCAGCCAGCCATTAGGTGGTTTAATCTGAATTGTGCCTTCAAGTTTTGTTGACAGGTACAAAAACAGCTGAATGAGCCCATTGTCATATAGTGGGAAAAGGTGTAAATACCCCCTGTGGGGAAAATACTTTTTTTTATTGTTTTTTTATATGTGGTGTTTTTAATATGCTTTGAGACGAAGCATGAGCAAATTCATCAGTCAACACCATTGCTGAGTATTTTTTCCTTAAAACTGCAGTGAAAAATATTGCCCCTAATTCCTACCGTCATAACCCAACTGTGAACACATACATAGGCAAGGCATTCTTACCCCAAGGCGTCAACCTTTTGACAATGCTTCAATATTCAACGCTCTAGGCGCCCTTTAGCGTCTGTAGCGTCATCTGACTAAAGGAAAAGCGTCAGTTAGATAACGCGGGTAGGTTTAGGTCTGGGTTACACGCGATCCTAGGCCGTCATCGGACTGACGCTAAAGTATGCCTAAAGCGTCAGATATTGAAGCATGGTCAAAATGCTTCCCGGCGTCAGTTAGGTGACGCCTTGTGATGAGAATGGGCTGACATAGGGCAGGACTTTTCCACAGAGAGAAAAACCATCACCTTTAAGAAGAGACAGGAAAAATCAGGTACATAGCAATATAGCGGGTGAAGTATAAATATTATAAATATCACAATGTTTTGATAATGCCTTATTGACTTTCTATGATGTTCAAGACGTTTCTAAGGATGCTGATTTTTAGAAGGCAGCTGTCTGACTCTGAGATGGCGAATGGAAACATGGTTTGTCTCACATTAGCAAAACATTATTAGCTCTTTGATAACGCAGTCAAGCCAAAAGCTAATTGTTACATGCATGGTCTGTCTCCCATGGTTCATCATGTTTAGTCCTGTGTGTGACCCGGTTTTCCCCGGTCTGTCTAATTAGTCATTTCCTTCACCTGTGTCCTGTTAATTATCTAATTAAGTTCCTTGTTTAATTAAACCAATATTCCCTCTTGATAGCGTTTACTGCATTTGACCGATTGGCTCAGGATCTGAGCTGGTGTGATTCAGTGGATGCAGGAACTAATTTGCATAGATCTGCGCATTGAAGATTCACAATCTCATCATTTTAATGTTGTTTTAGTTTTTTTTATTGTTTTTATTAATAATTATAATCATTAGTATTATGCATGTGATTTACACTTTTCATATACAATTTTTATACTTTTCATATATATTCATAATCATTTATAATCTACATTTTTATGAATCAAACTTTTCTGAATTCTGTATGTGGAAGACTTTTAGAGTTTGGGAGACTTTGGGGGGAAGTTGAGTGTATTATGTTTCTTTCCGTGGAGCAGAATATACATTTCAATGATTGATTAAGAGCAGATGTTTCTGGAACAGCTATATGTACTGTGTAAGTTCTTTGTTTGAGAGAGAGAGGAAAATACAGAGAGGCAACAAGGACGCTGGTCCACTCTCTCTCCCTTATGTCTTATATAAATTGGTAAAATAAATAACATATATTGGCAGAATGACTGGTGTCTTTTCATTAAATTAAATAACAAGGGGAAACGAAGATTTTAAATCTACATTTTTGGCGTCACACGAAAAGGATCGCATACCCAGGCATTCGTCTCAATCATTACAGGTAAGACTTTTTTTCCTTTCTAAAAAGTTTTAAGTCTGCCTGATGATTAGAGACAGTGACTGAAATGCTGAAAAGAACTGTGTTATTTTAAGTACCAGTTGTTTTGCCAATGAATATGGGACATAAGGAAAAATTTGTATAAAATTAATCAAATTAAATAATCAAACTGAATTAGGCTTATTTAAGGTTCTCTGAAAAGTAAACCTCAGACAATATTTGAAATGCTGGGATAGAGATGGATCTTTTTTAGAAAAAAGACCATCTAGTCAGAAATTTGGAATTAGCTGTAAAACGGTTAAGCTAGTAAAATGTGCTTGGTTATAACTGCGACGTGGTTGGATAGTGGCGGGACTGTTTAAAGAAGGCAGAGTAATCCCTAAAACATCCAGCACACCGAAGATTCGTTCTCAGTAGGAGACGAGGGAAGTTAACACAAGCGGTACTTGATTGACCAAAGCGGTTAAATGTGGCGGGACTGTTTTAAAAATGATGGCAGAGTAATCCCTAAAACATTGTAACACGCTAGAGTTATACAAGTATAAAAGGCGCCCTTGTAACTAGCTAGGATCGTGGGCATTCTGAACCTGACCGTAAAGCTGTTCAAATATTTGAGGAGACTGATCCGAGTTAACTTTAAGGGAAAAAAAAAAAAATACCAAAGAAATTAATCTGAGATAAAATCCAAAATATTTGGAAAGAGAAAAAAAAAGAAACCATTTTGAGTTTTAAAAAGAAAACTAAAATACTGAAAAGCATTAGAGTTAACTTTTCTTTAAATTTTTCTTTTGTTCTGTGAGTGAGGGTCAGAGAAAGAGAGTGAAGCAGCCCCTCCCTTCAGAATTGCCCTGTACCTTCACACACACACATCCAGTTGGAGAGGGGAGAAAATACAGAGAAGCTGGTCCATTATACTCTCTCTCCCTTATGTCTTATATAAATTGGTAAAATAAATAACATATATTGGCAGAATGACTGGTGTCTTTTCATTAAATTAAATAACAAGGGGAAACGAAGATTTTAAATCTACAGCATAATAAATGAAGCAAGGATATATAGATTTACATCCAAGCTATTTAAAGGCATAAATAGTTTAAATACATTTTTTTTACATAATATGAGAAGAGTTTCAAGGGAATAATTGAATGCAGGGGGTAAAGAAATAATGTGAACTTGTCGACACAGTCAAGTTCCTGTTACCAAGGTCATCACTACTCAGTAATTCAGGAAAAAAAAGTGTTCCAACCCCCCAAAAAACCTAAACATAATCAAAATACGCAATACAAAATCTTGGATGATAATAAATATTTATGGCTTATTTAATAAATATTAATGGTGATTATAAATATTTATGGTTACATTTTCTGAATTTAACAGACATTTGCAGGTGTTTTCCCTGAACCTCTCAAACTGTGTTTATGAAATACATTTAAATAGATAGTATGCTTCTTTTTCTAATTTGCCGCATGGGATTTACAGTTTATATAAATGACTAATTAAATGGAAAAACAAATCACAACAACCAGTTAATAATTTCACTAATTACATCAGTGGGAATGACATGGCGTTCGTTTGCATGGTTCCCGACCTGTCCTAATGTGAGCAGATAGGACTCTCTCTATTGAGTCAACAGGGATTCTTACTCCAAATCAGATCATATTAAGATCGCTTTCGTACCTGTGTGTCATAGTGCTGCTCTGAATAACGTCTAGTACTATTCAAAAAAATCCAACCCAACAAGCAGGAATCAGGAATAAAGATCTTTTAGAGATCCTCACATTCTGTTTTTCATCAATTTACTCATTGTCAAATCAGAGAGGGATTTCTCTGACCCTTCTGAATCTAAAGTTGTTCCCATCTTCCAGTCCATTTTGGCATAATGGACAAATTACTCACCCCCTCTTTCTCTGAAAACATGACACAAACACAGACTGCCACTCACTGGAATTAGTCCTGACAGCCGTGTCAAAGGCCCTCTCGCCATCGCAGGGTGCATAACGACTCCAGATGAAGATACGATTTTGAAATAATTCTGCAAAAAGGTTTTTAAAATTGGATGACATGGGTATAATTTTGATAACTAATGCTTGGGGAAGAATATAGCACCTCAAAAAGTTTTTCAGTGATTCAGGTGACAACAAAATTAGAAAGTATAGGCTATATAATAATCCCCAGTATCAATGTCAACTCTGCAATAACTTTAAGCATGAGCTCTGAAAACTAACCAAATTAAATAACATCATAACTGTGCAGCATGTCTGTTTTAAGTGCTGCACTTTGCATTTGGGTCAATATCATTGTCATGTCTGATTTCATCTACGCTTATCCAACAGGATATTAAAACAAAATAGGGGTTAACCTTGCAATGTTGCAAGCCAAATGGGTGGTCTTAAACCATTGTGTTGGATTGTTTTAACAGCAGTGGAATGCTTGTTCCGTTCTTGCGCAGTCATGAGTACTTTATGATTATACAATAATCCAGAGCGCTTGATTTAATATGTAAACTAAGAAACCCATTCATCATTTGATAGCATTCTTACACACATCAATCTTTGCTGAGATAAATTAGCTGTTCCGTTGAGCAAGAAAAGAAGTTAGGCCTACATTTTGGCAGCATTTAATACAAGGCTGTGATCAAAGTAGATAGACTTATATATATATATATATAAACACATTAACTTTTACTTTCCTTGTTTTTTACCCACTGAACTAATGTGATATAGCCTGGAAAATCAAGCTTAATTTTATGTAATTCAGAACGCAATTCGATTCGGATCCAGGTTTGTGCAGCCAACAGAAAGCTGTAGTGAGCTGCCACCAAAGTAATGAAGATCGAATTAAAGGAAAATACACAAAATGATCAGTCTGGCATGCACGGCCATGGTATACCATTAGCCTGTCCGGCTTATTCAAACAGCAGAAGCTCCCTGCTGAATACCTATAGTAGAGCTGCCCTGGCCCATAATTCCTTGTGGCCTTAGACAGAGACCACCCCTGAGCAGAATACTGAGAAATACTTTACTGGTTAGCATGAAGGATGTTTGTGTGTGTGTGTGTGTGTGTGTGTGTGTGTTTTTTTTTTTGTGTCATGTGGCCATTTATTGTGCATACAATAAAATATTGTGCACACACATCCCACAGAGGCATTACTAAAAAAAAACTGGAGAATGGCAAAACATTTAGCTGTCAGTCAGCAACATGCAACTTTGGGAGGCCAAGCATAATCAAAGCATATTATAAAACAACAATGTTCTACTTTTATTAAACACAATTTCTTTGATCGCTTCAGTTGCAAGAGAATAAACTAATTAGGACCCAA
Source organism: Pimephales promelas (assembly GCF_988280905.1). Classification (NCBI taxonomy): domain Eukaryota; kingdom Metazoa; phylum Chordata; class Actinopteri; order Cypriniformes; family Leuciscidae; genus Pimephales; species Pimephales promelas. The sequence continues at coordinate 19,720,628 of NC_142787.1, forward strand.
TAAAGGGAAAAAAGAGCATGTATTTCAAATGCTCATTAGCGGCCAATCATGGGGTTTGGAGCTATTAAATGCACTATTATAAAATGAATGAGTATGTATGTGTATTAATGATTTGCATGATTTCAGAAGAGTATTTAGTAGTGGTGCTATGAATTACAAAAACAGTTCAGATCATTTTGTGGACTGAGTCATGGATCAGATAATTTTACAGATCAGCAAAAAGTTCAAACATTATTAAAGACAAGTGAACAGTCAGTTAAAAAAAACAATATACACTAATTACAAGCATAGATAAATGCAACAACAAAGTTACAAATAAAGTCAGGTTTAAAAGTAGTATTCAGGTAGAGAAATCTAATAATCAAAATGTAAATAACACTGCATACTCACTCAACTTTGGGTCAAACATGGACTAACCCAGCCATTGGGTTAAATTTTTATTATTACATTATTAACCCAACGTTTGGGTTTGTCCATATTTGACCCAAAGTTGGGTTAAAACAACCCAGCATTTTTAGAGTATATTAATGAAATATTGTTTAATATTTGTTAAAGCTGTCTTTTGTTGTTTGATTAATGACAATATTAAACTGAAATGCGCTTTTCGTAAGAGATCAATTTTTTGAACGCATCCGGATGACCAACGGAAACGATTTCCTTCGCACCGCACTCGGTCGGAACCGTTTCGGACCCATTCGTCTGCGATTCTCCATAGGAAATGAATGACTTCCGGTCGTTTCGGAGTCATATCGGAGAGGATTTCAACTGCCAGTGTGAGGGTTTGGTGTTTTTAGAAGTGAACTATATGCTAGAATGCTAAAGAAAATAAACAAAGCCTTGTGTTCAATTGGTTCTGTGTCTGAAGCAGACAATGCCTTGAAACAAACTTCAAACGGAATCCACAAAACCAAACTGAATTCTCTCAGGGACTTGCTTTCACTTGAATTGCAACTTGCCTTTAAAGCGACAGCCACTCAGAATACTGACTGCCTCACGCTTTGGGAGTGGAGTGATTTGTCTCTGAAGTGCAGGTGGGCATGAACGACACTAGTGGGCAAATGTCCTTACAAAGAGGTTGCGTACATTAATGACTGGCTTTGTAACAAGAACAGCGTGCTCTGAAAGAGAAAGGAACTTTTTGAGAATATTTTCAAAGAATTATTCAGCTTATCCAGGACAACTAAAAAGAAAACTTCATTTCTAAAAAAATTAACCATTGCAACAGACAGACAGACAGACAGACAGATCGACACTTCAGCAGACACACACACACAAAAAATGTCAGACAGACAGACAGACAGACAGACAGACGATAGATAGATAGATAGATAGATAGATAGATAGATAGATAGATAGATAGATAGATAGATAGATAGATAGATAGATAGATAGATAGATAGATAGATAGATAGATAGATAGATAGATAGATAGATAGATAGATAGATAGATAGATAAAAAAGTTTGTTTACAAAAGTTACCTACTGCAGCTTTAAAGGCGACACTTACGCTTTCTTCTGACCAGAGCCATTTCAAAATTGTGGCTGCATGAAATGAGTGTATACGTCCGATATAGCTGCCTGGCCTGAACCACTTTGTTGCAAAAAGGAGGGGGAGGGGAAGGTTGAACCATCACCTCCTCCTTACAGACCCTTTTTAATGTATTTTTAACAATTTAAAACAGTTTTAGCACAGCCACCGTAAACAATTGTAGAACAGCCTTAACTGTGTAATAAAAGAAAAATTTTGTGAAATAAAACCATTTTATCCTTGTTACATCTATTTATAAATTTGTGTTTACAGTAAGATGCCAGAGCTGAGCTGTTTTTAGCTAATTGAAAATAAAAAAAAATATTAAAGATATTCAAGCTCTTTAGAATTCAAGAATTTTCATAAGAATTTAATACAATATGTGTTTTGTATTTCAAAGAAACAAATTTCTTTTAAACTCCATCTGAAACTCCACAGATTTTATCATATTGTTATTATTATTATTATTTTCATCAGATAAGTTGCTTGCCCATTACAATTATTTAATCTCACCATCTTATCTCGTTTTATTCCAATCCAATTACAGATGGGTGGTTGTTTACATTTTCTCCCCAAAGCTGAGATGGATTGACTTTATTGCAATAACTCTGTATTCTGACAAAAAAAAAAAAAAAAAAAAATCGTATATTTGTAGCAAAATAACTAAACTGGCCTCAGTATGTGTTTCCTATTACCGTGTACATATTCGCGCACAATAAGATTGTCCTGACTTTGAACACTGGCAACCGAGAGAAACCGAGAGAGAGGAAGAGGAAGAGAGAAAGCAAAGACAGAAAGAGAGAGCTTCAGAGAGTTCTGAATATTTCACCCAGACACAGCTTTCTTCTTTAAATATTGCCCTAAAACAAAAAGCATCCTATTGTGACGCTGTAAAACAGAAGAATAGCAGGTTTAAATTAATTATTACATTACAGACAGACCTTTCTGTCTCAAGCGCAGCTTTTTGGCCGAGATGCAGTCGACAAGGAACGACAATACAGCTTTCGTCATCGCTAGTTCTTTTACGTCGTCTTCAAGGAGCATTTGCCAATCGGTTGCATCGAAAGAGACTCATAAATGGAACGAACATGTAAATGGTAATCTATTGTGATTAGCACCCATTAAATCAGTTATATCAATTCTCAATTGATATTTCCTCATTAATCATGTGATAAACTGCTCATGTTTATAATGTGTCCATCATCCATCCTAATTGTCATTCCAATGGACCTGCTGTAATCATGAATATTTTGGATTGTATATAAGATGTTGTTTAGATCACACACTTGATTAAAGAAAACCACATCAGACAAGAAAGTATTTGACAGCAATTGTGCAGTTCACCTAGACTGACTTTAAATTAGTCGGGCCATTACTGGCACATACTGTATATCCATGGCTTCCTTATTCATTACCTTGTTAAGTCAATAAAACAAATCAGAACACTGCCTTCTGATCCATATTCATGAGAGGGGGAAAAAATATTACATTTTATACTTAGTATGAAGCTAAGGATAAGATGATGTAAAAAGCAGTTTATTTTTCATCCAGATTTTGCAGGCTGCACTGTAAAAGAAAAGATGATTACTAGATGATTGCTATTGCTAATAGGCTACAAAAAATGCTAATGCTTACACCTGGCTGCATACCACAGACAAATCCCACATTAGTCTTGGTGCAAATGATGTAGTGAAACATTTATTTTACTTTTATTTAATAAAAGTATGCACAAGCTTGTCCATGCATTAAATTTTCAAACTTGTTATTTCTCTTCCTCTCTTTCTGTCCTCCTGTCTCTTTCACTCTGAAATTTGCTTTTGCGTTGTTCAAGTTTGTCTTATGGCATTTTCCATGACTTTGGTGTCCTATTACATTTTATAGCATTAGAGCAGGGATAATCAACGTCAGTCCTTGGCTGTGCTCTAAATTTGAAGACTTTCGTTCATCTTTTTGATGAAATCTGAGAGTTTTCTGTCCCTCTATAGACAGCTATGCAAATACAACATTGACGCTTCAAAAAGTTCAAAAAGAGATCATAAAATTAATCCATTTGAATAGAGTGGTTTAGTCCAAAAGTACAAATGTATTCAGGCTTTTATTTACATATAAAAAATGATCAGCGAACATAAATAGAAACTTAACAGACATAAAAAAATGAGTCAGGTGTCCGTGCCGGTTTCCATTCCGATGTCCATGCCAGTGTCCATTCTGGTGTCCGAGGCGGTTTCCGTTGCAATGTCTGTGCCGGTCTCCATGCCGATGTTCGTGCTGGTTCCGGTGTCCAGTGTCCATTTTTCCTAAAAAAAAAACGACAATCCTGAAGGTAGCACTCAAATGAATCATCCATCCATTTTCCAAACACTTTGACTGCCTGTACTATATATCACACTTTTTCACAGTTTTGAAAATGCGTGGTGGTGTAATGGTGTGGGGGACGTTTTCTTGGCACACTTTAGGCCCCTTAGTCCCAATTGGGCATTTTTTTTAAATGCCACAGCCTACCTGAGCATTGTTTCTGACCATGTCCATCCCATTATGGCCACCATGTACCCACCCTCTGATGGCTATTTCCAGCAGGATAATGCACCATGTCACAAAGCTCGAATCATTTTTAAATTCATTCCCCCACAGTCACCTGATCTCAACCCAATAGAGCATCTTTGGGATGTGGTGGAATGGGAGCTTTGTGCCCTGGATGTGCATCCTACAAATCTCCATCAACTGCAACATTTCTAAAGAATGCTTTTAGCACCTTTTTGAATCAATGCCACATAGAAATAAGGCAGTTCTGAAGGCGAAATGGGGTCAAAAACACTGACAGTATTAGTATGGTGTTCCTAAAAATCCTTTAGGTGAGTGTGTGTAATATCAACTTTAATGTTCACCTAATGTTCATTATAGAATAAGCATGAGGGAGATTCCAACATCTGATCACCACTGTTCTATGTTATTCAACAGGTACAAACCAAGTGTTTCAAATTTGCTGATTTATAACTGTTTATTATGTAGTTTATGTAAAACAACAGTTTGTTTAGATTTGCGCCAGCCAAGAGAGTGAATGGCTGCGAACATGCATGAGGGTGATTCCTGAATCTGATCACTGCTGTTCTGTTATCAACAGAATAAAAATCCATCATACAAAGCCAACGCATTCTCACCCCAAGGCGTCACCTTTGACCATGCTTCAATATTTGACGTTTTAGGCGCCCTTTAGCGTCACTTCCATGACGCGATCCTATGGCGTCATCTAACTGACGCTAAAGGAAAGCGTCAGTTAGAGGACGCGGTTAGGTTTAGGTGTGGGGTGGGGTGGGGGTAGGGTACACGCGATCCTAGGGCGTCATCTAACTGACGCTAAAGGGCGCCTAAAGCGTCAGATATTGAAGCATGTCCAAATGCTTCCCAAGGCGTCAGTTAGGTGACGCCTTGGGAGTGAGAATGGGCTGATAAAGCGCAAATTGTCATCCATCGTGAGTTAAACACAAGACAACACAGAGACAACACTGTTGCAATTGCAACACCCAGGAAGTGACATAATTTGGACCATTTCTACAGCACAGCATGAAGACAAAATAATCTCATTCCATCTTCTCTATACAAATATTGTCGTTTTGAAGCATTAGCATCAAAAATATAAGCATACGAAATATGCAGCCCATTCTCACCCCCAAGGCGTCACTTAACTGACGCCTTGGGAAGCATTTGGACATGCTTCAATATCTGACGCTTTAGGCGCCCTTTAGCGTCAGTTAGATGACGTCCTAGGATCGCGTGTACCCTACCCCCACACCTAAACCTAACCGCGTCCTCTAACTGACGCTTTCCTTTAGCGTCAGTTCGATGACGCCGTAGGATCGCGTCATGTAAGTGACGCTAAAGGGCGCCTAAAACGTCAAATATTGAAGCATGGTCAAAGGTGACGCCTTTGGGGTGAGAATGCGTTGAAACCTAACCGCGTCCTCTAACTGACGCTTTCCTTTAGCATCAGTTAGATGACGCCGTAGGATCGCGTCATGTAAGTGACGCTAAAGGGCGCCTAAAGCGTCAAATATTGAAGCATGGTCAAAGGTGACGCCTTGGGGTGAGAATGCGTTGAAATATGCTATATCAATTACTGTATACGAAATAAGTTTATCAGTTATATAACTGCAAACCATAAGTTCAATTTAAACATGCATATCTATTACAACATAATACATATTGTTACATATTGTTTAAATGTTGTCATTTTTGTGTATTTATTTTTTCAACAAATGAGGACAAGTAAGGATTGAATGGGCTGGCTGGCCATGCACATTTCTGTCACCAAGCACTTCTGGATGTATGCACATTCGTGTTGCTGGGGTTATTATGTGTGTGTGTTTCATGTCCTGCATGTTATGTGTGTACGTCTGGATTGCAGTTTCATGAATTTGTGACGCGAACTTTTGAGCTTTTTAAGCTCAGGTTTCATTACAAAAAGGACACTACAGATGAAAGACTGTCTGTGAGCGATAAACAATAGATAATAACAAATATAAAGGAAGTGAAAATAGGCATTTGAAATGCATGTTTTTTCATTACCCACTCAGTGGGAAGATGCCACTACAGAAAAGTGAAGTAAACGAATGATTCAGTCCCCATGAGATGACCTGCCAAAAACAGGGAGCTGGGAAGAGAAGATATAGCCAAAGGATTCAGCTCTGTACTCATTCTGCATCCATGAATGACAGTGATGTAGTGCTCTTGTGAAGATAGAATAAGATTCCTGCTAATTGGCAAGTGTGGGAATGTAGAAGTTTCTTCTAGAATGTGTGTGTGTGGGGGGGGTTCATACTCACACATATCCCCTCAGATAATCATTTACTACTCTTTTCTGCTAGGCACAGAAACATAAATGGATTTTGATTCCATACAAGTAGAAAATTAAAGTAGCAGAAGACGAGAAAAGAACCTGGAGCCTCTCTACACTTATTATTCCTCTCAACTACCAGATTGAAAACTTCTGCCGTTAATTTCAAACATACAAATAGCCTACCAGAATTTGGTAATTAGAAATTTAATTTATTAATTATCTCTCTGGGTCTGCCGGGATGAAACAGTGGGCTTATTGTGAAGTAATTGCTTACAGTTTAAGGTCTATTTCACAGCTGAGCGCAGCCTGCTAAACCCGCGAATGCAGAATCTACAATTTTTCCCTGTTTATGGCAGAACTGCATATTGGAAGGGATTAGCTAGAGGTCACAAGTGATGCTCATTATGGCAAACCAAAGTGCCTGGGATTGATGATTAAAACAAACACACACACATAACTGCTGACAAAACATTGAAAACGATCTTTACGTCGATTTAACAGTTGGGCAACTTAGATGTTTTATTTCTGTCAGCAAATAAGTATTTGATAAAGACGATTTGGACTATAGTGGATGATCATTATGATTGCCATCCAATCTTCTTGCCAGGTTTATTCTGTGGGTTGTTAGAATGGCTGCTAAAATGACACTGGGATTTGTACTATAATGCCACTCAAGTGCACTGCAGCACTCTATTGTAACTATCGTGAACAAATCAATTCTTAAAAACATCTGTTCATGTATATTCAAAAAGAAATGTATTTAGCCGCAAGAAGCATGTCCTAAAAATCATGATTCATTGAATGAATGGTTCATGAGAAGACAACCTTTCAAGGTTTTACTCTGTAAAATACTGAAGAAAAAAAGTCATGAGAGAACATTTGGATCCTTGAGGCAAATTGGTTCTCCATGAAGAGTGGGACTCTCATATGAAGTCTCCATCTCAACGTAGTTGGTGTGACTTTTTGAATTGAGCTAATTTAACAGCGAGTTGCTAAGCAACCATACGTTTCCATCCAACCAAAAAGTACATAAAATGCCATTACTTAGCATATACAAAGTAAATTGAGTTTGCAGCAAAAAGATAAAAGTTATAGCTGTTCAAAATGAGGAAAAGTAACAATAAATGCAGCTGCAAGAAGCAGCAATTAGTAAAATAAGGTAAGGTGAGGTACGGTAAAACTTTATTATCCCACAGGGGGAAATTTGTCTTGTGCCATCACCTATGCTGCAGTCAGTAAACAAATAACACAAAATAATCAACAAGTAAGACAATAATAGAACGAGAAGTAGTGATTTACAATTACAGCCCCATACCGTCACCATTTAAAGGTCCCGTTCTTCATGTTTTTTTTTTTTCAAGCTTTGATTGTGTTTACAGTGTGCAATATACAGTAACATGTGTTAATGTTTCATGAGAAAAAAAAAGCACAGTATTTTTCACACGATTTACTCATCTGTATACCGTTGTTTTCACTGTCCAAAAAACGGGTCGATGATTTCCTTGTTCTATGAAGGAGTCCCTCCTTCAGAAATACGTAACGATATTCTGATTGTGCCAGCAGTTCCTGTGTTGTGATTCGACCGCAGCTTATCGCACGTTGCCTGGAAAGGTCACGCCTCTTACCATAAATTGGAGATGCATGCGCTGATTGTTATTGTAAAAATGTCAAACATATTACCATATCAATTTGAGCCTGAATCAGACCCGGAGAACATAGATGAAGAGAATCGATTTGAACCTGTTCAAACACGACTTTTGCAGGATGTTTCACAGTGGTGAGCTGTTTTAGTAGTTGTCATTCATTTAATTGGTTAAATTGTAATGTTAAATGTTATTAAAGCTTGTGGTATATGGGTTTTTTCATCTGTCGAATTAACGATGGTGTTGTTGAATTTTTAAAATAAATCCATTGTTTATTCCTGCCTTAGACGTGTTCAGTCATGTTTTATAGGTGTACATGTGGTAACTGTGACAAAATGCCAACAGAGGTTGAAAACATCTGCTGCAAAAAAATACAAAAATTACTGTAACGCCTCCTAATTAAAAATTTTTTTTGTTGTGTATTTCTTTTGAAATTGTTTTCATCCAAACAACTTTATAAATATACTTTAGGTATTTTTACCATGAATATAGCCTTACAAGCTGCCATGTTGAGTAAAAGAAATCGTTGCCATGCATTACAATAATTTATTTATTAAAAGTTGATTGTTACGTGCACATTACATTTTTACTGCCTCACATCAATGAATAGGTTTGTCGACAAATTATTGACAAGCGATACTCTTCCTCTTCTCCGTGGGAGCTCAACAAGACCACGCCCCCTTTTTTGTGTATTCATGTGGGTGGAGATTAGTCAAAAAACTGTTCTAATGATTTCATTTAAAAAAGGAAGTAGAGGGATGTAGTCCAAACTGGACGTTCGCTGTATCTGACGTTCTAGGCTTTGAAAGGGGACTTCTGTTAAATAAAATATCTCGCTATAGGCATTGAACTTTGAGCTTTATAATTTTACAGTTATTATTTATGTTCTAACAGCAACATTACATGATAAAGTTTGAAAAATGGAATCGCAAAGAACGGGACCTTTAACATCTTTATAGACACCGGAATAAATTCATTTTTAAATCTATTCAATCTGAGCCCTAAACTTCCTCCCAGAAGGCAGCAACTTACTAGAAAGCAAGCCTAAACAGTTGTAACATCTGAACCAATCAGACACACATTAATCATTATATTTAATGAATCCAACAAACCCACAAATGAAGAACCTGGTGTCCTGTTATCTGTCCTGGACACATTAAGACTGATGATATGCTTTATGACCCAACGGAATTTCCAGGGAGTTGTGGCACTCTCTTAATTCTTGCTGAGAAGAAGAAAGGAATTTTTAATCCTATATATTCTATATAGATAACCACGTGATAAATGTATTAACATGTATCTAATTTTCCTTTTATGTGGTTTGACCTATGTTGCATAGACTTTGTTAACTAGAATGTTTAGTTTAGTTAATTAAGTCTTTTTCATATCACACGCAAAGTTCTCTGTGTCTCAAGCTCATATCTGGAGTCACTAATCATAAATCTTGACTACTTGATCTTAGTATTACTTAGTAAGACAGACAATTCCCATGCCCCAGAAATGTACATTTCTATTAATTCATTAATCACACATCAAAATACAGAGTGTTCACAGGATGAACCGAGTAATTGTACCTGCATCAAGTTAACCCCATTAACTGATCCTAATATTGATCATAAGTTATGATTGATTATTAATATTTCACAGAGCTAGTTTGCTACATATAATATGGACTTTTTTACAAGACATCCATCCATAAAGAAAAAATGTGTAAACTTTAAATTAGGATCCATTTTAGTTGCTTATTAGCATGCATATTACTTGGATATTGGCTATTTACTTGCATACTTATAAAGCTCTATAAATCAAATAGAATATCGGGATGACGTTTAGGAATTGCTTAAATTTAATGGCTAGTTGCTAAATAACCATATATACAATCCATTCGGGGAGCAGACAAATACAATTACCCGTGGATCATTCATGCAGTCAAAATTTGGTGAGTTTTTACCATAAGGAAAAAATGTTATACTCAAACTGAGAAAGACAAATAACGATATTAACAATTAAAGACCAGAGCAAAAGTTAACTTTGGATCCCAAATACTATTTCAATTTACTAATTAATAAGCATTATATAATGCATAATGCAATTATAATACAAATATATTTATAAATTGACAAATACATAACATATTAGAAATGCTACACACAAATGCTACACACATTTCTGCACACCAAAAGTCAGTGGCAGAGTGATTTATCCTGTTCAGTCAGTGTTTTTATTGCCATTCAATGATGGCAGAGCTCTGTGACAAGTCCAGATGTCAAGTCCCTCGTGAACTCTTTACAACATACCAGAAGACCCTCTTCAGAATCTATCCTGCTGATAGACAATAGTGTTTACATCACAATGACAGGCCAGATGGAAGAGAAAACCCTGTTTGGTTGAGAGCCAAAAATGCTCACCTCCCACACTGGCTGAATGTAGTGCTTGACTTCAGCATAACACTGGCATAAAAGCAGAGCACCATCTCCATCCAGATGACAGCAAGCCTCCAAAGAGAGATGAATGCCTTGGCTTTCAACAACAGTTGTTGCTTGTTCACGAAGCATGTGGGCTGTGAACTCAATAGTTTCAGATTCACAAAATTAAGGGTGACACTGAGCAAGGTGCTTACACACGGGCTGCAGCAGATGGCCTGCCCCTGCAGTTACGCAGTATTTTGTATGGCTATAAAGCATGTCTTATTAAAAATGAGATTTTTAAATTAAATGAAATTAAATATTACATATTGGCTAGATTCACACTGTCAGTTTTTGGGATTTGGGACCTGACAGGTGTGAGTGAATGTCCCGTTCAAACAGCAATTTACAGTAGTATCTCGAATATGCTACTGTTTATAATTACGTGCAACAGGAATCAAGCCCGTATTCTCTTACCAGTAACCATAGAGACAGTGACCAAAGTAATATCCAAGATGTCAACATCCATGAAACGGAAAAGTCTTATCACTTTCAATACGACAAGGATTAAAACGACGAGTCCAATCAAGGTCATTTGAGTCGCGAGTAGAACACAAAAATGATGGGAGCAGTTCCGGTGGAGAACAGTGACTAGATCTAAAACGTTCACATGACACATAGCAAAACCACATATGAAAACCTGCACCACACGGTGAAAAGGCGTTTGAGCAGCGCAGAGCAGCTCTCTCGCACTGTATGATGTAACAGACAACCAGAGGCGGCCTTTGCAATTCGGAGGCCCGTCTTAAAGAAACGACTGTAATTGTAATAAAATGGTCCTAAAACTGTCTGTAGGTGGCAAAAAACCATTGTATTAAGTGACTCATTTGGCCAATTATTGAGTAACGAAACTGAAACTGTTCCTTGGAGGAGTGCAATGGCTCCACTGTTTAGAACTATTTAAAATCAATATTGCATAACTGATATTGGGGATAACAGTACTCTTTTTCATATGGTGTAGCCTCGCATAAAACAATATTAAAAACTCAGAGACACGTTTGCACCATATTTTGAATTTTAGGCATTTTTAGTACCATTTTTAATAATAATTAATAATAATTATAATAATAATTTGTTACATTTATATAGCACTTTTTCTGGGACCTCAAAGCGCTTCACATTCGTTGGAGGGAATCTCCTCAACCACCACCACACCTGGATGATGCGACGGCAGCCATATTGTGCCACCACACACCAGCTTATTGGTGGAGAAGAGACAGAGTGATAAAGCCAATTAATATATAGGGATGATTAGGAGGCCATGATGGACAGAGGCCAAGGGGCAAATTTGGCCAGGATGCCCTGTTACACCCCTACTCTTTTTACTCTTTGGGATTTTTAATGACCACAGAGAGTCAGGGCCTCAGGGTTTTTTTTTTTTTTTTTGCCCCAAGGTCCCATTAATTTCAGACCAACTGTCAAATTCTTATTGGTTGATCATCTTGATTGTTCACTGGTGTTTCTTGTTACTCATTAGTCGCTCTATTGTCCGTACCTCATATTTCCATTAGATCTTGACTGGTATTGTTTGCGTATCCGCTGTTGGTGAGTCTCATATAACCAAGTCAAATTCAAGTTTTTTGTCATGCAGGTGTCAGGGGCGTTGGCATGGCATATGTTGTGTATATGTAATGTGTATTTTTGTTCTTATCTTTTAATAACAAAGAAAATAATGACAAAGATTTTTATCTTCGCCACTTTGGCCTCAATGTCTGCCATTCTTTTTTTGAGTTACCTTGTTTTAAAAAATATTTTGTTTATAATATAATATATATATGTGTTGTTGCAGTATTTATTATAAATGATTTAAATGTGCACTGCACTTTTTTTTTCGTTGTCTGCCTGGTTCAAGAAGGAATTACTGAGAATCAACGTAAAAGCTTGTACAAAAAGTGAATGAAATACAAAAATAACATCATCAAAACCAAATAAATAAGATTAAAGACTTATACATACAAAACAACCATCAATAATTAATCCTAATACAAATAATATAAATCAAAATAAGGACATATAAAGGACATATCTTGCATACCTTGTTCTCCATTCAAACCAGGAGCTCCCTTTAAATTCCTTGCCAACCGTAAGCTTTTGATATCACAACCATTTATGTCTAAGTCTCATTATACGTTCAGATGCTATGGAAAATATGATATTTTCCATTTGTGAATGTCCTGGTTGCATATGCAATCCACCGTTCCCTGAAGGAGGCAAGGGAGGATGTAGTCGACGGTTGACTGAATGGGGATCGCGTCAGAGAGCCTATGTTCTTCGAGTACTATTGAACAAGCCAATGTAATTGGCGTGCAGGATTCGCATGCGGGTATAAACGCGGAAGTAAATGCACGCACCAGCTGCTTTTTTGCTAAGGAGCCGAGAGTAACCCGGACTCAGTGGTGGTCCAGCGTTAGTGGCAAGGGGACTACTTCCTCCATTCCCTCCTTCAGGGACGTTCCCTTTCAGTCGATTACGTTGGACGTAGTCGACGGTCGACTGAATAGGGATCACCTTTGAAAACACCACTAAGGCTGCCACCTTCCAGTGACTAGACAAAGCCTCCTGATGCCCCGCTTATTTTAAGGTGGGGAAGGACAGGGCTTAGGCCAGGAAAGTCACTGCTGTTCCTACAGGACCACTGGGAAAACGTTCCCCGTACATTGGAAGGAAGGAACGCTGTGGAAGCCACATCCAACCCGGAGGGAGGTAACGTGGAGAATACAGATATGAACTGGGCGGAAGACCGGGCAGTATGGCATGTGGAATGGCTCCACTGGGGTGGCTCCAGCCTATGACAGGGGGGAGACTCACCGGACAGTGACGGCAGAGCAGACTCTGCCGAGGGAAGGCACAGGCTCACCGAAGGGAGCCGTATCGTGGAAATACACATATGGGACGGATCGCAACATATGAGTCGCAGCCCAGCACAGGTTCCACACTGCTTACAAGTGGTAGGCTTAACACCGGACGTTCCGCCACGTCCGATGTTGGAGAACTCAAAGGGTTGTCCGCTCAGACAAAATAACAACCGGCAGAAGGAGGACTCCGGAGAGGCAAACAGATGTTACTGTGCTGCCCTGAAATGTCCCTCCCCAACTGGACCGGCAGCCAAGCTGTTGTGAGGCTCATTGGCAGCACGATTGAGCAGGCCAGAAGAGTATTGGAATGAAGCATCCTCAGAAGCTTCTGACCCAAGGAGGAGGTGACGGGCGAGTTGTGAGATGCGAGGGAAGTATAACACAATGGTCGCAATCAAACCAGTACCAGCTCGCTGAGCAACGATGGCTCAAAGTGAGATGAACTGCAACAATTCGAGGCACGGATGCCTATGTAGTCGGAGGTTGCCCAGGCCTTCGTTAAAGCATGCCCTTTGTACATGGGCCCTCAGATGGTGATAGCGGACTTCGTTTTTGGAGCTTTAACATTTCCTTCAAAATCTATGCACCCTGAAGTCCATTTCATCCAGATGGATCTGTTAAATCATAGACGTGTTTAATGTAAATTTAGAATTTCATTTTGTCAATATTTATATTTGTCAATGTCAATGTTACATTTTGTTACAGTTACTTGATTGTGCATTCATTTTCAGAGCAATACATTGGTTGGTCATCAATAATTCCCTCCATCCATTTTCCAAAGCACTTGGGTGCTGGAGCCTATCTCAGTGTCTCATAGGCAAGAGTCAATTATTACATACTCAAAATGCTCCAGTGAAAACATAACACATCTAGATATCAAAAAGATTGGTTAGATTTGTGCAAATTGTGTCTGGAGGATTCTCTCCAGGAGCTCACAGATTACATGCTCAAATGGGACTGGAGGTGGATAGAATGTGTAAAAGTTGCAAGGACGTTGTCCAGCATCAGACGCAGCAAGAGCCCACCAGGAAATGAAACTGACACACAGCTATCTTAAATTGAATAGCAGAGCAGCTTTGCATGACGGTATTGTGAGGTGGCTATTGAGCCGTTCACTGCATCCCGTAATCTTGCCACCTACAGAGATTTAACCACAACCAACATGCTTTTCATTAGCCAACCTACAGGAGCAGGCAAGCAAAGGAGATTGGGAGGTGGAGATAGAACGGGGGCTTTGTGAAGGACAGATTCAGGTGTGACTGATAAGCAGACAAGGAGAGGAAAAGGAGGCTGATTGAGTGACAAAGCGAAAATACAATACACATGACTCTTTCCAAAGGTAAATATTATGCATTGCTTTTCTACAGTTGCAAAAAACATGTGCACCTGTATTTACAATAAGTTTCTGGGTAATACATTTTGATCTTAAATTCAGTTGTCACAACACAATCTGCTTACAAAAATTCGCACAAATAAGGGTGCATTTTCATGTATTAAATATAGTTCAAACATTGGTTACACTTGAATTTAAGGTGATGTAATTTGTACTTACTAAAATAAGTAAAATGAGTAATATTAATTATGTACCAAATATAGGGTTAGGGTTTGGTTTAGGGTTAATTTACTATTATAGTAAGCGGATGTAATAAAGTGTAACCACAACACCTTAAAATAAAGTGTACTTAAACATTTAAGAAGACTTTTTCATTTAACAGAAAAAGTATGTGAACCCCTGCACAACCGTCTCAGGATACTTTTTTTCATCATTCCTCTTTATAAAACTGCTGATTGTCCCATGCATCACCCAACTTCTGCTGAGCTTCCATGTCAAATCTCCTGATAACCTTAGAAATGTATTGCGCCGTCAAGAAAAGCAAGCAGTCCTGGCCCTGAGGGTCGAAGTTTTGATGTTTCAAATGTTATGGCCAATTAATGCAGAAATTGAAGAATTCATTAACATGTTCTTGCAACTGATATCTGCATGTGGAGTTTGAATATTGTTAAAGCATTTTTGTACTGTTAACATAATTACATAAGGAGGGTTCTTATTTGTTTTTCCTCATTTGATGGAAAAGCTTACAGCCAGCTGGATTTGCCTTATTTTTATCTTGTTAATTAACACATGCTTGTGTGTGCAAATGAATGGGTTTTTTATGAGCTATTAAATGCATCACAGCAACAATTTCTCGCAGTTATCATCTTCACGGCTGGCCCTTATTATCCTTTCATCTACCTCACTCCCAGCCAGTCTCTTAATGCCAAACCCATGCCACTTTCTGCTGACAATAACAAGCAGAACGTGGCATTCATTATCAGCGTTGACAAGCAGGCTCTTCTGGAGAAAAGTAAACTTGCTGCACTTTCACTGACTGCATATTTTTCTTCAAACTTTTTGTCTACTTTGCATCTGTATACTGAAATTCAAATTTCAGTATCATTCACAGCCCACAATGGCTGTAGCTCTCGTGTTGACCTTGTGGAAGGTTCATGCAGGAATATTAGTGGACTCCCGAAGGACGGCCACAATGAATGTTGTTGAGTTTAAATTCAGCATCATCTGAAACCAGCTCGGTCGTCATCCGCCTGGATTAATTTGAAAATTACAGAGTGTATCTTCATCTCTAACTAGCATGGATAATGTGACTCAGCCTCTTTTGCCATGATAATAGTATTTATCTGAGCTACTTAGAGATGGAGCTTCTCATACTGATATGAAATCCCATAGGGGCCTCTACACAGAAGGAAACTGGGATTTTAATTATGAGTTTTAGGCCAGCAGCTCTGAATTTGCAGACTCAGCTTTGTCATTCTCACTGCAGGGTAACAGTGAATATACAACGCATTCTCACCCCAAGGCGTCACCTTTGACCATGCTTCAATATTTGACGTTTTAGGCGCCCTTTAGCGTCACTTACATGACGCGATCCTACGGCGTCATCTAACTGACGCTAAAGGGCGCCTAAAGCGTCAGATATTGAAGCATGTCCAAATGCTTCCCAAGGCGTCAGTTAGGTGACGCCTTGGGAGTGAGAATGGGCTGGAATATAGTGTCTACTGATCATTTAAATGTAAAGTGTGTCAATGTTTGGATATTAAAATATGTATATTCTCTTATCCCAGGTGATATCAAGACATTGAAATCAGTCGTGCCCTTTTACCTCTTAGAAGCCCCATAGGCTAATCAGAACCCTGTTATGTAATAAAAGCACTATAGTTTCGTCCGGCTGTTCTAATCAGCATTTTTGTAAAAAGCCCCTTGACCTCACCAAGAATGAGTTCACACTAAATACTCAAGCCTGGCTATGTGAAAAGATTGTGTCATGAAGGACTGAGACAAAAAGGTTAATTTAAAGGACAATGAGCGACCGATTGAATCTTCAGAGGGTTGTCAGGGATTGCTAGATCAATATGAAAATGAAGTTTATTCAATCCTTCTTTTAAATTAAAAAATAAGAAAGAATGTCTACTTTGTATCTGAAATACACTCAAAATTGCACGCAAGGACACTTGATTCATACTGACAGAATTATTTGGCTTGAAGGCTGTTTACAAGCCTATACCCTGAGCTACTTTGTTTAGCTAAATGAACAATCTGTTTGTCCGGCAGGATATGACTGGTATCCCGAATGGAATCTGTCGTCTGATTTGTGTCTCTTGTGACACGTCCTGCTAGACCTGACTGGTTAGGTTAAGCCTAAGTGTTGTTTTCCATCAAATAAAGCATCTCAATAACCAGCTGGCACACACACACCTCTCTCCACGTTATCTGCTTCATTGTCTTGTCAGTTAGAATCAGTTTCCACAACGTGTCATTCATTTAAATGGCCTGTAGTCTTGATCAAAGTGCCATATGGAACATGGCAGCCCTATGCTTTTTTCTTTTACGTAATATGTGATTTACAAAAACCTTTGGAAGATGCATCCATGCATCTCGCCTGCCTCCTACACACACCTCTCTGAACAGCGTGCCCTTGACCGGCTCAAGCTACTTGTGATTTTCACATTTCACAGTAAATTAGAGTGCATTGCACTCTTAAATGTGTGAACAACAAGTCCTACACAAAACATCTCTGGAAGCCTGAAGTGGGAACGCATAGATTGTTTATGTCAGCTTCCGAAAGCATGAAAAAAGGGGTGAGGAGGGGTAAGCATCAGTTTTTATCACACCTCTGCTTACTTTTCATTTTCGTTCTTTAGTTGACTGATATGAAGTGAAAAAATAAAACCAAAAGACATAAATCTCACGCCTCTGAGGTAATTTTCATCTTTGAAGTCAGCGGTCCACATTATCTGATATTACTGTCAACAACAGCCTGGAGCGTGACACTTGTAAACGACATGCACTGCATATGATTTACAGTGTAATATGACCCAGACTAAACCTTAACCATAAAAAGGGACCGTCAGCATCAACAAAAATTATTATCCACCAAAAAAACATGAACAAATTTGGGCTTATGATAACCAAGCCATCTCGCTGTGTGTGTGTGTGTGTGTGTGTGTGTGTGTGTGTGTGTGTGTGTGTGTGTGTGTGTGTGTGTGTGTGTGTGTGTGTGTGTGTGTGTGTGTGTGTGTGTGTGTGTGTGTGTGTGTGTGTGTGTGTGTGTGTGTGTGTGTGTGTGTGTGTGTGTGTGTGTGTGTGTGTGTGTGTGTGAAATGAAAATAAGACATGCTGACCACAGCTGTGCCTGTATTTAATTCTCTATAATGAGCCAAATGTTACCAAGCACAAGTGGTGCTGCACAGCATTAGCCTTTTGCAGAAAGGCTCATTTAAAGGACAATGAGCAACCAATTTAATCTTCAAAGAGTTGTTAGGGATTGCCAGACCCATTTGAAAAAGAAGTTTATTCAATTGTGCTATCCTTCTTTTAAAAGTAAGAAAGTATACTGTCAGTCTACTTTTGTACATTTCTGAAATACACTCCAAATTGCATGTAATACACTTGATTTATACTGAGAGAAAGGTCTACGTATTTGGCCTATTAGCCTACTCAATGTTTTGATCGAGCTATACTTTTAGTTATACATTTTCCGGTTGAAGGGCACGCTGGCGCGTTTGGCTGCCGCTCCTCTCTCCCATTTTTATTTTTAATTGTTTTTTATTTTGGCTATGAGCCAGTAAAGTCTATCTGTGTTTTGTATTTTTTTCACTTTCTACCGTGATGTGGAATTATGCTTCGCACGCTGGACTACTGCTTCTATCTCTGAGTGCTGTTTACTGGAATTCACTCTTCTGTTGCTTGGCCCAGGACGTACACTGCTTACACCGCTGTGAGGCTGCTGTTGGTGTGGACCTTCCCCAAATGGCTATCAGGTACACTGCTCGCCAGTTGTTGAACCTGAACAGACGTTTTGATACAGCGAATGATATACGAGCTCTCTGCAGTCATGTTGGAATACTGCGACCTAAGCGCTACATACATCGCTCTTCAAGGCGTAGTTTTTTAAGCTCAACATCTAAATCTGTCGCTTATCCGAGATTTCTGCGTGAACCCCATAGACTGCCGTTTAGACCTACAGGGGTTAATTTCAATAACTTATCAGCATTCAGGCGTGATGAGGTTGCATCGGATACATCGGCTCCCCCGCGTCTGCTGAAATCAGCACTGTTTAACGCGCGCTCGGTCAACAACAAAGCTGTTCTTTTATCTGACATTATTTTAGAAAAAAAGCTGGACCTTTTCTGTTTAACTGAAACTTGGCACAAAGAATCTGACGGTCTTCTTTTTAATGAACTGACTCCTGCTGGCTATGGATTATTTGATCTCCCACGTTCTTCTGGTAGAGGTGGGGGTATCATCGTGCTGCACAGTCTAAAGTTCAACTTGTGTCCCGTGGCTGCTCCCAAATTTGCCTCATTTGAATGTCTTGTTCTGAGTGTCTCTACGCCCCTTCCGACTGCAGTGGCTACAGTCTACAAGCCTCCTAAGACTAATAAAGACTTTCTATCTGAATTATCAGATATGTTGTCTTTTCTCTTCCTCAGATTTGAAAGAATTCTTTTACTGGGGGATTTCAACATTCATATGGACATAAAAGACTCCGCAATAACAAAAGACTTTCTGTCCATATTGGAGTGCTTTGAATTAGACCAACTAGTAGACTGTCCTACGCATGACAAAGGCCACACCTTAGACCTTGTGATTTCCAGTGGTTCATTTGTGACTCAGTTAACTACCACTGATTTAGGTCTGTCTGATCACCGGGCTGTCATTTTTAATTTGGAAATACCTGTCATGTATACAAACACTTCACGCATTATAAATTATAGGAATTGGAGATCTATTGAGCCCTCTGATTTTTCTGACTTTATTGACTCTCTTTTAAACTGTGACTCTCTATCTGATGATCTGGATGACAATGTTTCAATGCTGAATTCTGTACTGTTGTCTGGCCTGGATACGCTGGCTCCCTGGAAATCACGATCTGTTTCTTTTGCACGCTCTGCTCCTTGGTACAATGATGATCTGCGTGCCATGAAGACTTTGTGTCGCAAAATGGAGCGTAGATGGCGCACCTCAGGTTTAGCTGTTCATCACCAGGCCTGGAAAGACAGCTTATTCAAATATAAGTCTGAAATTGTGTCAGCAAGATCTGTTTATCTTTCTCATATAATTCTCAGCAATCAGAGAAACCCCAAAAAACTGTTTCACTCAATTAACAAGCTGCTTAAAAATCACAGCGTCTCTAATGTTCCTGCTTCAACTCACCTTTGTAATATGTTTTTGGAGTTTTTTAGCACCAAAATTGACAATATTCGAAACCACATTGTTGCCACTCATACCATTGCTGCCTCCTCTTCAGATACATTTGCATTTTCTGGTGTCTCGCTCTCTAATTTTGCAATTCATGATTCCCAGTCTCTGTGTAATACGGTTTCAAAACTGAAAGCCTCAACTTCTAGAGTTGATCCTATACCAGCTTGCCTTTTTAAATCATGTTTTGATTCCCTCTCTCCCTTTGTTTTGAGAATTATCAATAACTCCCTGTGCACTGGTGTTGTGCCAGCTGCACTTAAAACTGCTGCTGTCACCCCTGTACCAAAAACTAACAACACGGACTTTGATAATCTGAATAATTTTCGACCCATCTCTAATCTTCCATTCCTCGCCAAAATTTTAGAACAAACAGTGGCTTCTCAACTACTGTCTCATCTTTCTGCTAATGATCTTTTTGAGCCACTTCAGTCTGGATTTCGGAAACTGCACAGCACTGAGACAGCACTGGTCAAAGTGACTAATGATTTGTTAATGGCATCTGATTCTGGCCGTCTATCTATACTGATTCTTCTTGATCTTAGTGCCGCTTTTGACACTATAGATCATTCGATTTTAATCAATCGCTTAGAGACCATTTTTGGAGTTTCTGATTCTGCATTAAATTGGTTTAAGTCCTATCTCTCTGATCGCAAGCAGTTTGTTGTGATGGGTGATTACAAGTCCGAGGTCGGTGTGGTGCGCTCTGGTGTTCCCCAGGGATCAGTTTTGGGCCCGTTACTTTTTAGTATTTACATTTTTCCATTTGGGCAACTTTTAAGAACTCTTGGTCTTAATTTTCACTTTTATGCCGATGACACTCAGATCTATTTACATTCAAAACCTGATATCAATATGCCTGTGTCTTATATTTCTCAGTGTTTTACTGAGATTAGGAAATGGATGTCTGAAAACTTTCTCTGTCTGAACAGTGATAAGACTGAAGTGATGCTTATTGGTTCACCTCATCAGTTGCGTAAAGCAGAGTCCATAACTTTAAGTATGGATGGCTCAGCTTTGAAATTACAAACTAAACTAAAAAATCTGGGGGTAATATTTGACGCCAATTTAACATTTGACCATCATGTTCGTAACACAGTCAAAACATCATTTTTTCATCTCAGAAACATTGCCAAATTACGTTCTTTGTTGACATTCTCTGTGGCTGAAAAGTTAATCAATACTTTTGTTTTTTCAAGAATTGATTATTGTAATGCTTTGCTGGCTGGGGTTTCTAAAGCTACCCTAAGTAAATTACAGTTGGTTCAAAATTCGGCTGCTAGAATTCTGACTGGGACCAGTGCAAGGGAACACATTACACCAATCCTGGAAAAATTGCACTGGCTTCCAGTCAGTTTTCGTATTGATTTTAAAATTCTCATGCTCACTTATAAGGCCCTGAATAACTTGGCCCCTCAATATTTGCGTGAGCTCTTAACCCCCTACTCTCCTACACGTGCTTTGCGATCTTCTGAAGCTGGTCTTTTAACCGTCCAAACAACACGGCTAAAAACTATGGGTGATCGGGCTTTTTCTTCTTTAGCTCCAAAATTGTGGAATTCCCTGCCCTCTGAGATTAGAAATGCAGAATCACTTAGAGTTTTTAAATCCTCCCTTAAAACGTACTTTTTTAGGGTGGCTTTTATGTGACTGTGTGATCACTGTGATTGTTATTTTATTTGCCTTTTATTTTATTGCTTGTTTAGTTCTTATTGCCTAGACTGTTGTGTCTGTCTAATTCCATTATTTTTTATGTAAAGTGCTTTGAGATACTACTTTTAAAGGCACTATATAAAATAAAGTTTTATTATTATTATTATTATTATTACTTAAAAGTGTAATTAAGTATTCTTGGCTTGTAGCTGTGTTTACTCTTTTGATTGAATAGTGTGGTGGAACGTTTTAAACTGAATATACCATGTTTTAACATTTGACCTCATTTAACCTGCTAAATCTCTGAGACAATGTACTTTAGATGAATGTATGTGTGTCAAACGCCTGACACATAACAAATATGGGAAATGGAACTAGACAGATATAGGCCTGTTATACTATATAGGCCTGTTATACAAATTAACTGAAATCATTTATCAATATACTGTATATTTGACTGCAACATTGACTACAATGAGATTAATGTTTCTATTATACTAGAAATATGAAATGATACTAATATATATTGAACTAAATCCGAAAGTAGATGGCAGCAAGTCTTAATAAGTGAATCATCGTCCATTTAACCAATTCTTTCAAACCGGCTGATTCATTCATTGAATCATTGACTCCTCTAATTTGTTCAAAAATGGTAAATCATTCAAGAACGAAACACTGCTGTGTGTTGCAGCTTCTCTGCTTAGTTTGGAAAAACATTCAAAATTGACAATGTTGTGTCTAAAAATAAAGGCTAAATAGCCCTCCTGTTTGTGTGATATTGCTTAACTATATTATGTTATTTATAATGTTGTTTATAAACACAAAATGCAAGAATTCATACAAGGCAATTGATATCTTGAATTTTGGGGGCATTTATGCTAATTTTGTTGGCATTTCCAAACACAATGGTTACCAGACTGTCACCAATGAAGGCATGTCCAGGAGATGTGGATGCTGCACACCTTCCCTGCAGAGCCTATTAAGAATAAGTTATTGGGCACATGCTGAGAATTGGTTGAGAATGAATGTGTCGGGCATAAATAAAGTAAAAAAAATGTTGTGCAAAAGGGGCACTTACGTAGTCAGAGGCCAATAGGGCAGGTGCTTGAAGACCACTTCTGTGCATGTACCTGCTTACAAACATACTTGATATCTACTAAATAGTTATTTAATAAAATATACTTTAAGTATACTTATTTTTGTAAGGGGAGCCCTGGTTTAAAAGGGAAATGGGCCCTTTTTTCGAGATCCCCCGTGCTCTCATCATTTTTCAAAGTAGGGCAGCTGTCACAGCTGCACCGTGAATCAGAAGTGAAATTTCCATTGTAAATCGGGGGGCTTAGCACTCTTCCATGACGACGGAGACGGAGTGTTGCAGGTGGATGAGTGAGATGACATGAAGTAGCCTGTAAGCATCCTGAAGAGAGACATTGCATTCTGGGAGGATATGCAGGGCAAAGAGCATCAATCTGGGAGAGTTGGGAGCCATATAAATGAGAGTTTTTGTGGATAAAAGTCAAGCAGATTTGCAAAGGATTTTTTTCTCAATTCAATGTCATTAAAAAAAAAAAAAGCATGACTGCACTGACATATTTTTGTGAAATGATATTTCATTGCACATTTCGCAAAACTTTCAAAGTGAAATCTCCAGTTACAGGCCTATAGTTTCACAGACAGGGTTTAGATTAAGCCAGGATTAGGCCTTGGTTCCAACTTCCATTAGGATATTTAAGAAGTTTTATAGACTTGTCTTAGAGAAAAAAACCTTGGAGTTCCCTATCGAGGGAACTCAACACTGCGTCGATAAAATCGACTCTTTGGGGACGCTCCCTAAGCGTGCGCCTCTGAAGTATGAATGAAACTAATCCAATCCTGATTGGTGTTGCGTCGTGACGTAACATGTGACGGCATACCCGGAAGTATAAAAGTGACGCTGTCACAACACACACCAGCTTTCGCTCTTCAGCAAGCGCTTTATGTTGAAACTGTCTGTCTTATTTGGTGTTGTTTGTCTTATTATTGAAAGAAAGTATGGCCAGTGAACAATTCAAGAGGTGTGTGCATCCCTGTCCTCGTTACATCACGGGTGGGGACGCACACTCTCTCTGTGTGTATTGTTTGGGAGTGCAGCACGCACGGGCAGCTCTCGAGGGGGCTGCTTGTGAAATGTGTGAGGCTTTGCCTATTAGAGTGCTGCGCTCCCGGCTGGCGTGCTTTGACGAGCACGGTCAGGCTCGCGTTCCCCAGGGTTCCGGTCCCGCATATGTCGAGGCGATGCGGCGACTGAGATCCTGGGGTTCGCAGCGGGATCTGGCGGAGGAGAGTGAGAATGCTGAGGCATTTTCTCGCTCGCCATCGGCTGATCCCGCAGCCTCTGAGAGTGGTGTGGGAGCCCGCGCTGCGGTTTCTCCTACCCGCGATCAGGTCCCGGTGCTTGAGCTGTCTACTTCTGAGGAAGGGGACGTGCTCAGCATCGATGCGGACGACCGTGATCTCAGCACGCCATCACGCGGCCTGGGTTATGAGGAGCTGGTGGAGGTTGTGACACGCGCTGTGGCCAGACTAAACATCAGCTGGCCACAACATGAGCAGGAAACGCAAGTCACCAGTAAAATGGACGAGCGTTACCTGCAGCGCAGGTCACAGCCTCACCGCCGGGGTCTGCCGTTTTTCCCTGATCTCCATAAAGAGATCTCGAGAACGTGGGAAAGACCGCATTCGTCCCGTATTTCGAGTCCCAATGTAATAGATTACAGCAATGTTATGGGGGCTCGAGATATGGGATATGGGAAGATGCCGAAGGTGGAGGAGGCTTTAGCGAGCTATCTCTCTCCCGAATCGGCGTCTTCCCTAAAGACCCCGGTGTTGCCTAGTAAGCCCTGCAGAGAGACATCTGCATTGGTGGGCAGGGCTTACATGGCGGCGGGTCGGGCTGGTTCGTGTCTGCACTCAATGGCGATTTTGCAGGCATACCAGGCCGACCTCCTGAAAGATTTGGATGAGGGGGAGGGGCCTACTCCTGAAGATGTCGCGGAGTTGAGGAAGGCCGCAGATTTGTCTCTCCGGGCCACTAGGGAAGCGGCCAGCGCTATTGGCCGCTCTATGGCGGCCATGGTGGCCACGGAGAGGCATCTGTGGCTGAACTTATCCGGTATTAAAGAAAAGGATAGGTCCTTCCTGCTGGATGCGCCGCTTTCGGCTTCTGGCCTGTTCGGCGACGCCGTTAATTCGGTTGTCGACAGGTTTCAGGAGTCGAGAAAACAATCTGCGGCGTTCCAGCAGTACCTCCCCCGGAAAGCGAAGGCCAAATCTAGTAGGGGGGGGCAAAGCAAGCAGCCCCAGCCATCAGCCAGCTCCTCCCACAGGGCAGAGCAGAAGGAGAGCGTTTCCTCTAGAGCCCCCCCTCCTGGGTCTTGGCAACAGAGGAAACGCTCCCAAAAACCGAAGTCCTCCAGCCAGAGGGGCGACCTGAGGGACGTCATTCAAGCTAAGAGGACTTCGGAAAAGAGGTCCTAGCCAAGGCAGGACTTCAGAGGGCTGCCCCCTCCGCAGTGAGACAACCGAGGTTGTTCTCACAACGGGGCCCTCTAGGAAAAGATGCAGGTCCGCCGTTAACAGCGCTTCGGGCCGCATCAATTTCCAGCGAAAAGACACCAGAGGCCAGCCTCGAGAGGCTGGTACCCTTAGCAGATTTTGTAGAGGGATGGTATCATCTTCCCAACATATCTCCATGGGTCCTGCAGATAATACGAGTTGGGTACAGACTGCAGTTCGCGCACCGCCCCCCCAAGTTCTCTGGGGTGGTGCTCACTGCGGTGGTCCCAGAGCAGGCTCAGGTGCTGGAACAAGAAGTACAGACTCTGCTGTCGAAAGGAGCCATAGAACGTGTTCTTCCGGTAGACAGGGAGTCCGGGTTTTACAGCCGGTACTTTATAGTTCCAAAGAAGGATGGGGGGTTAAGGCCAATTTTGGATCTCAGGGTGTTGAACCGGTCTCTGAGAAAGTTCAAATTCAGAATGTTGACCATTCCAACAATCGTGAGTCAAATCAGATCCGAGGACTGGTTTGTCACGATAGATCTGAAAGACGCCTATTTTCACATCTCCATCCTTCCTTGTCACAGGAGGTACCTGAGGTTCGCTTTCGGGGGCGAAGCATACCAATATCGGGTTCTTCCGTTCGGCCTAGCACTCTCTCCCCGCACATTTACCAAGTGTATGGACGTGGCCCTTGCTCCACTGAGACTTCAGGGGATTCGCGTATTGAATTATCTCGACGACTGGCTTATTTTGGCCCAGTCTCGGGAGATGGCAGTTCGGCATCGAGATGTCGTTCTTGGCCATATTCAAAAATTGGGGTTAAGACTCAATTTGAAGAAGAGTGTGCTAGAACCGTCCCAGGGCACGACCTTTTTGGGAGTCGTGTGGAACTCGATTACAATGCAGGCACGTATGTCTCCCGCACGTATCGAGTCAATTCTGGCGATGGTGTCCAGGGTGAGGCTAGGTCAGGCCGTCACTGTGAAACACTTTCAAAGGATGCTGGGCCTCATGGCAGCGGCATCCAACATTATTCCTCTGGGCCTCCTTCACATGAGGCCCCTCCAGTGGTGGTTGAAGACCAAGGGGTTCTCACCCAAAGGAAATCCGTTCCGTATGATCAGAGTAACGCGCAAGTGCCTTCAGTCTCTGCAAATATGGAAGAAGCCTTGGTTCCTATCCCAAGGGCCAGTGTTGGGGGTGTCATGTCGCCGGGAAACCGTTTCGACAGACGCCTCCCTTACGGGCTGGGGCGCGGTCATGGACGGCCGCTTTACCAGGGGTCTGTGGCAGGACCATCATCGCACTTGGCATATAAATTGCCTGGAGATGATGGCGGTATTCAAGGCTTTGAGGAGCTTCCTCCCAGACATCGAGGGTCGCCACGTCCTTATACGGACGGACAATACGTCAGTGGTGGCCTATCTGAACCGACAGGGGGGACTCAGATCGCGCCCTCTGTGCAAACTGGCGCATCAGATTATCCTTTGGTCCCAGGGAAAGATATTGTCAATAAGGGCAATGTATATCCCAGGGGTTCAGAATCGGGGAGCAGACATCCTGTCGAGGCAGGGGCTGAGGCCCGGGGAATGGAGACTTCATCCGGATGTGGTGAAGTCGATAGGGGAGAGGTTCGGACCGATGGAAGTGGATCTGTTTGCGTCTCGAGAGACGTCCCACTGTCCACTTTGGTTCTCCCTCTCACATCCAGCCCCGCTGGGGTTGGATGCCATGGTACAGGCTTGGCCGAGGCTTCGCCTGTATGCTTTCCCCCCGATCGCTCTGCTCCCTGGGGTCCTGGAGAGGGTCCGTCAAGAGGGCATCAGTCTACTTCTGGTTGCCCCGAGATGGCCGACACGAGTATGGTTCTCGGATATAATATCACTCCTCATAGCTCCGCCATGGCCGATTCCTCTGAGGAGGGATCTATTGTCTCAGGCGGAGGGCACAATCTTCCACCCTCGCCCAGAGTTGTGGAAGCTGTGGGTCTGGCCTCTGAGGGGGTTCAGTACCTAAATGCTGGCTTATCAGCTGAGGTGGTTGAAACCATACTTAGCTCTAGGGCCCCATCTACCAGGAGATTATATGGCCTCAAGTGGAAGGTGTTTCACACTTGGTGTGGAGAACGAAGGTTGGATCCAGTAAACTGCCCAGTGGCTTCAGTTCTGGAATTCCTTCAGGATCGTTTCTCTGCGGGTCTCTCCCCGTCCACTCTTAAGGTGTACGTGGCTGCCGTTTCGGCTTTCCACGCGCCAGTAGATGGTGGACCTCTGGGGAGGCACCAATTGGTCATTAGGTTTCTCCGTGGTGCTTGGAGGATGAGGCCGGCGATCAGGTCCAGGGTGCCTGCCTGGGATCTGGCAATAGTTCTGGAAGGGTTGTCCCTCGCTCCCTTCGAACCTTTAGAGTCGGCTTCGCCTAAGGACTTAACGCTGAAAATGGTCTTTCTCTTAGCGATTACCTCTCTTAAGAGGGTGGGAGATCTCCAGGCCCTGGCGGTAACGCCAGCTTGCTTGGAGTTTGCCCCTGGCAAAGTAAAGGCCTTTTTGCACCCGAGTCCGGGCTACGTGCCTAAAGTTCCTTCGAGTACGGCTCGCTCTGTAGTCCTTCAGGCATTCCATCCTCCACCTCATGTGTCGGCGGGAGAAGAGAGGCTTCACTTGCTCTGCCCCGTCAGAGCTTTGAGTGTATACTTGGAAAAGTCTGCTTCTTGGAGAAGATCTGACCAGTTGTTAGTATGCTTTGGGTCACCTAAGAGGGGGCTCCCGGCGACCAAACAAACTATAAGTAACTGGATTGTCCAGTCTATTACTGAGGCTTACAAGGTGCGTGGGGTTCCTTCACCTTTGGCCTTAAGGGCTCACTCGACTAGAGGCATGGCTTCCTCTAGGGCCCTTCTGTCGGGAGTACCTCTGCAGGAGATTTGTGAGGCAGCCGGCTGGGCTACCCCGCATACTTTCATCAGGTTTTACAGTCTCAGCCTTCCCAGTACGCCCGGTGCACACGTACTCGGCCCTTGCTGAGTGCCTAATCAGTTTCACTCTGGGGCGGGTCTGTTCGGTGCGTGGCCTAGTGGGTACTCGTTCCCCAAAGAGTCGATTTTATCGACGCAGTGTTGAGTTCCCTCGATAGGGAACGTCTCGGGTTATGACTATAACCCTTGTTCCCTGAGAAGGGAACGAGACACTGCGTCGTGTTGCCACGCCCCCTTTTCAGACCCTTGAGCGTCTTGCTTCATCGCGAGGCTAGTGTGTGTTGTGACAGCGTCACTTTTATACTTCCGGGTATGCCGTCACATGTTACGTCACGACGCAACACCAATCAGGATTGGATTAGTTTCATTCATACTTCAGAGGCGCACGCTTAGGGAGCGTCCCCAAAGAGTCGATTTTATCGACGCAGTGTCTCGTTCCCTTCTCAGGGAACAAGGGTTATAGTCATAACCCGAGACGTTATTCTTGAGACAAAACAATGGCAGTATTTTAAGACATGTCAGTGCAAGTTGTTTTAAGTTAAAACAGCTCAAACATGTATTTTAGTCTAGAAATATGTTTAATAAGGCCTCGTCTTTGAAACCAGGGGTCAAAGAATGTTCAGTTTTATTATGTTTGCTATTGTATGTATAGCGGCAGTTCGGAAATTAAATGTCAAATCTCACTAATGCTGAAATGCGATTGAAATGAATGTACTGTACACTAAACTGCAGCTAATAGGTAATGTTCTCAGAACTTTGCATGGCTAACCTTTGCATGGTTCTTCGGCCAATGGTAATAGACTGTGCGTTCAAAGGAATGTGGTCATTAATATAGTTCTCAAAACATTAGCACAAAAACATACTCTGTTCATGGAATGATTTTTTTTTTTTCCTGAAAGGTTTTAATTGGACGTTCATCTAACATTTTTTAAATGTAACTTGTTTCGGAAGGTTCAGAGAACATTCAAAAGTAACATTCCCATAACGTTTGCCAAATGATCAAATGAAATGCTGAAACCTTTGCTGATAGCATTAACAAAACAAGTATATGAGATTTAAAAAAAAAAATGCATTTGATGAAGCAACCTTGCCATTTTGCGTCTATAGGCTCATCTATCAATTATCATGATTCATGACATCCCAGCAAGCAATTTTGCATTTAAAAGACATCCAAACACAGCCCTGACATGTAGGCTAAAACAAGGCAAAATTTGGGCTGTCAGTGAAAATTTAATAGATGTAACCATAGTCCAAGAATAGATGCACGATACGCATAGAAAATTTCAAAGAAGAAATGAAATCAAAAAATTTGTAATCACTGTTGACTTTGCTTACATAATGGAATATCATTCATCTCGCAAGTTATTTTTGGCACAAACGACATGTTACCATATTCAAGGTTATTTTTGCTAGAAGTGGTTTACTCAGCCTATATCGGGTCTATAACTGAGGAATGACGGCTATTGCTTGTTGGGAAGCGTTTCACAGGACCGCATCAGTGTACCAGGTGTGTTGCCAAGCAAGTGTCTGAATAGCCACACATATGGAGTTGTTTTTTTGGTTCAGCTGGAAACTGCAGTGAATTAGGTAAAGTACAAGTTTTTAAGTTTTGCAAAAAGTATTGGAAAAGGCATGTTTTTTTTCCAAAGAGCCCATAGTGTTGTTGTTTTTTTAAAAGATAATTGTTCTGAAGGACTAAATAACTTCAATTTACCAGCACAATTTGCTTATGCACTTATGCTATAGACCTAAACCCTCCAGTGTCCTTTGTTCATTTTAGTGTGCAGCATAAAATTAGAGTTTTATGCCATTTGGTTCTTTGGGGAAATGAAGGATTTTTTCCCCCCAATGTAATCACGCTAATGGTTTCCAAGTCCACAGCGGAGTCTGTGTGAACTCTGGCATGGCTTCATGCTTTTAGACACGGCAGACTGACGAGCACTAGATTAACATTTCATTTTCACGCTGCCAATCAACTTGGGTAAATAGAACCACTCGCTGTTGAAACCTTAGGCACATTTATCACGCAGTGGTGTGATCCTAGCAGTTAAACAGTCAAGATGGAGTCAACTTCTTATTGCCTCCCACTGTGTGCAGAGCCCATTATCGGACCCCATCTCAGAGACCAGTGCCTTCTTCTTTAGATTTAAATAGGCAAATGCTTCAGAGTATGTGATTGGATTGTTATTGTAGTGATTGTTATGTTTTAACTGTTCTCAAAACAGAATTGTTTCCTCCACAGAATAGAAAATAATGACTTTTTATCTCACATTTCTGACTTTTTTTTCACAATTTCGAGTTTACATATCGCAGTTCTGACTTTCAGAATTCGGACAATTTTGAATTCAGAATTCCGTGATTCACAGTCCCAAAAGAGAGCTGAAGCCAAACGCGGAAGTGAGTTAACATATTTAGCACTTCCGGTTCCCTCGCCCTAAAGTCTATGGATTTTTTTAATGAGTTTTTGCTAAATTGCTAAATAAGGTCTGTGGTTAACAAAGCCTTTAAATATTTTCACGTTTTGATGAGTGTCTGCTTGTGGGTTTTTTTTTATTTTTACTTTATATAGGCTTCAAAATGTATAAATGTTGGATTAATTTGTAAAGATTATCTTAGACAAAACATGTAAGGGTCACAACTCTTTGTTGAACACAGACCTTTTTTTTTTTTTTGCGATTTTCCAAAACTCTATGGGGAAAATGCATAGCTTTTCACTAACTTCCGAGTTGTCCTACAAAGTGACATCAAAACTTCGGCGCTCTATTGCATATTGAACTGTGAGATATAAACTTGCATTTCTGAGGGAAAAAGCCAGAATTGTGAGATAAAATGTCGCTATTTTATATTCTGTGGCGGAAACAAGCTTCCATGTAGATTTGAATGTTTTGAGAACATATAAAACATTGCCTGGCAACGATCCAATCATAGACTTTCCATAAAAATCACAACAATTTTCGATAGACGTCCATTTTATGATTATTTCAAATAAATTTCTTACATACAGCTCATTTAACTGTTCATCTAAATGTCAACTGTACACCTAAGAACAAGAGCAAACATGATGGTGCATGCATTTTACATTGATGACAAAGGCTGATTTTTTTTTTTTTTTTTTTTTGGCTTCACTCCTCATCCAATGGTTTAAATCTCATTTTGTCATTCTCATGGACATAGCTACCTAAAATTCTACTGAAGCGTTTAAAGTTGTGATTTGAATGAACAAAGAAGGATCAGACACTGAGCACACTCTTGTCTATTCAAGTTAGCTGGAAACATTTGATGGAAATCCTGCCCTCATTCTGTGGATTGTGCTAAAGCGGTAGAAAGACAAGATTGTCAGATACATGACAGGAGTGTGAGTGGATTTGGCAAGTGAAACATTCACAAAGCCTGTAAGTGTGTGTGTACTGAAAATGAACTTAGTGGGACTAATTAGCACATGATATATAACTACAACAAGTACAGCAACGTCTTGTGTGCTGATCTCAGAATTTTATTTTTGAAAAATCCAAATGGATAAAGCAGCAAAAAAAAAAAAAATCTGGAGGGCATCAGCCGTGCTTTTTCATGTGAAACCTCAGGGCAACAGTCCAACCTATGAATAAAATCATTGTCTTTTGATAATCGCACAATAGCAATAAAGAAAAACAGGAATCACATGCAATAAATAAACAATTGAAAAGTTGTTTTCCAAACATGCTGGAAGTAATTAGCATAAAT
The DNA here is from genome assembly GCF_988280905.1 of Pimephales promelas. NCBI lineage: Eukaryota > Metazoa > Chordata > Actinopteri > Cypriniformes > Leuciscidae > Pimephales > Pimephales promelas. The sequence goes on from NC_142787.1 coordinate 19,752,596, forward strand.
GAAAATTAAACCCACTGCTATACCAACTTTCCATTGCCACAGGCAGTTACTTGTGTTTGGTATATTGCTTCTGTCATGCTTTCATATTTGTAAACAGTTCTAAACTCAGCATGAAACATATTTGTTTTAATGCATACATTCTTAATGTTTGCTTTCCACAAAATTGAAATGTGGTTGTTATTTACTCACTCTCATGTAGTTCCAAACCCATTTGACTTTCTTTCTTCCAAAGACCACAAATAATGGTAAATATATTTCTTCAGTGGAATGCAAAAAGAGATGGCTATGTATGTAAATATATATATATTGAGTTGAGCCGTTTTAGGATGGAAATTCCATTGTGGGACGGAATGGTTACGTATAGAACAAGCAAATCGATTGGCCAAAGCAGTCCGCTTTACGAGAACCAATCAACTGCTTGGACGAGTTTCATGACTGAAGTACAGAATATACCACAAAAATATGATGCATTTTGATATTTCAGCCCATTCTCACTCCCAAGGCGTCACCTAACTGACGCCTTGGGAAGCATTTGGACATGCTTCAATATCTGACGCTTTAGGCGCCCTTTAGCGTCAGTTAGATGACGCCCTAGGATCGCGTGTACGTTACCCCCACCCCACACCTAAACCTAACCGCGTCCTCTAACTGACGCTTTCCTTTAACGTCAGTTAGATGACGCCGTAGGATCGCGTCATGTAAGTGACGCTAAAGGGCGCCTAAAACGTCAAATATTGAAGCATGGTCAAAGGTGACGCCTTGGGGTGAGAATGCGTTGGATATTTTGGTGCTTGATAGCCTTTGGTCACCATCTCCTTTAGCGTTCCACTGAAGAAAGAACATTTTTTGGAATGACATGAGAGTGAATAAATTACTGGCATATCGAATTTTGAGAGAACTATCAGCTCATGAAATTTTGTCTCGTTCTCATCACTAAGAAGTTCAACAGATTTTCTTTAGAATTTCATTGGGATTTGAGGGCCCAGAGTGGCATCATCAGGATAAGGCGGGGAATCATTTTTACTACTAAAGAGTCACTTGAATGTGAGCTATCCCAAATGACATATTAAAGTGCCTGCCTCTCTCTCTCATCTCTTCCCCTCTTTCTCTCTCTCTTTCTCTCTAGTCTCTCCTTCTTAAAATTCATGCTTTGAATGCTCATTTGCACTCACGACAACAATGCATCAATCACAGTCGTAATTAAAAACATAATCATAATCTTCTATGTTTTCCTGAGTGGTGTTCAAATCAAACCCAGAAATTTCAATATATAATGTATTTAAAAAAGATTTATATTGACAAAAATCTGTTTTATTGATTATTAACCAGAAGGCCTAACATTTAATTGTCATTAGAATGTTCTACTCTGGCTTGAAATGCATTTGGATATCCACTTACATTTGATAGAAGCATGTAAAAATGTACAGACACAGAAAACCGATTACTGGCAATCCGCAGTGAAAAGGATAGCAGCTCACAGCTGTCTAAAAAGCTGAAGAGTTTAGCTGAAAAAAGAGGGGAGTATAGTAGGCCAAAAACATTGACAAAAATGGAACTAAAAAGAAAGGAAAGAGGAGTGAAGATATCTGGCAATTTCCCAGGGCCATTTTCAAAGTGTCAACAAGATCAGGCTTTGGAAATATTCAAAGATGATATCATGGAAAGGGGCAGATGTGTTATTGATTTTTCTTCTCATGGCAGTTTATAAAATGTTTTCACCTACACTAAACAACACTGAGACTGTTACCCATCTTGCATAAGAAAAGCAGCAATGAAAACCTTGTATGCATAATATTAGCTTTAATAAGCTCTTGCCAAATATTAAAAAGCAATGTCATTGTTATGATTCAAAGTTGAATCAACATAACCTTATTTAGTGAACGACAGTCATGAGGGAGAGTCATGTTGATGAAGCAAATGGAAGTGTCCTCTAATTAGTGTGTCTCAAGATTAAAATGAAGGCCGTTTAAAACTATGCTGTCAAAAGAAGTGATTATTGTACCATAGTCACACTGTTTTTTTTTTTTCGCCCAGGCAATTGCACAAACACAATTTAAAATTTTAATGCACTTTGTATAATTTTAAACAACATTGTCAATGTTTTTATATCATCAGTATAGTTATTTAAATACATTTAATAAAACAAAATAATGTTGTTGTTTTTTTTTTTTAACTTCTTAGAGGGATAGTTCACCCAAACATATTTTCATCATTTACTCACTCTTGTTCCAACCCTGTAATTAATTTCTTTCTTCTGTTGAACACAAAATAAGATATTTTGAAGAATGTCGGTAACCAGAAAGTTGACGACATTGTCTTCCGTAGTAGGAAAAGAAATTATGCAAGTCAATGGCTACTGTCAACTGTCTGGTTAATGTTCTTCAAAAGATTTACATATATTCATTTAGCTGACGCTTTTTTCCAAAGCGACTTACAATTGGCTTTCTGCACAGCTGCACTACTTCCTGAACTTAAGCCAGCTCCTTGTTTCCTGTCTGCCATTATTGGCCAAACTTGATTAATTCAGGTGTGTCTGATTATTGTTGCCATGACTACTGAGGTCAGGCACACCTGAATTAATTAATTTGTCCAATAATGGCAGACAGGAAACAAGAAGCTGGCTTAAGTTCAGGAAGTAGTGCAGCTGTGCAGAAAGCCAATTGCTATATATGTCAGAGGTCGCACGCCTCAGTCTAGTGGGATTTTTTAATGTTTTTTTGCTAAATCGCCTGAAATAACGTCTGTGGTGAACAAAGCCTTTAAATATTTTCACGTTTTGATCTATGACATCTATGATCTATGATCTATTGATCGAGGGAACCCATGCGCCGCTAACTTCCGAGTCGTCCTACAAAGTGACGTCATCACTTCGGCACTCTATGTCCTCTATGGTGAACTATCCTTTTAAGATGCGGTGATACTTTTATTTGTCAAAATTGAATTTCAATAGGAATTTGCCTGATTGGCAATTTGGCGTGATTCAAATTCAAGTTGGTTCAAGGCCAAAAAGGGTCAAGGTCACCAACAGTTACTTCTGTGTGACCTGTGTGTCATGTCACTACAATTAACTACAATTTTGTCTACATTTCGCTAATGTGACCACAGCTTTAGCAGTAAGCCAGCTGCATGAACTCAAATATGTGTAAAACCTGATGATTATGTTCTCCAGCATGATTCTCCATGAATGATCCATCAATATCTTGTGCTTCAATGGAAGCATTACCCATGAAATGTAATTACCTCAAAATGGAGCACAATCTGAAATATCTGCTGTCATAATATTTTTTTGTTTTCATTTTTTTTTTTTAAATCCTTAAGCTTTCTGTTTTTTTTTTTTTCTGTTTTTTTTTCCCCCAGGCTTATTTGATTTTGAATACCAGATGTTCAATGTGGTCTCAGACATTTAGTTCCTACTATGGATGATTCCTGGTCCTTTTTTTATTGAAAGTGCTAGATAGCACTCCAATCCATCTCTCTAATAAAGAATAAAAGCTTTCTGTGGGGTCAGAAACAATCATGCCAGTGCGAATGGAGCGAATGGACGTGCACTAAATTATTATGTCAGGAATTCATCATAATAATGCCTTTCAGGAAGAAGGCGGGTTCTAATGTCTGCAATATTGAATTCATTGGAAGTCCTGTGTGCACTGTAAAGTTTATGGTCACTGTAAATGCTGGATTATGACCAGATATTTTAAAAAAAAATCCTTCATATGAATATGCACTTACACACACCGAGAAGTATAAATTTAACATTTTCAGGGAAGATGCATTTAAATAAAAAGACCGCAAAACGCACAATAGCACACCATTGACAACAGAAGGTGCCTGTATTTATTGTAAGAAATAGGAAATGTGCCAGCATTTTATTTCTTTGCTTTATTTGCAGTTCTCTGCTGCAGCTTTGAGGGCTTTGGCAGGCGTTTTTATGCTGAATAACCTGAAAACATTCAAACTGAGTAAATTATCCCTTTAGACATTTCAATAATGAATAAGGGATGACAGACTACTGAAACTGAGTAACTTCCAGCATAGTCTCACTGAAACCATCTTATGAGGGCATAAACGTATACGTTTGGGTCAAGGAACATTTATACAAGATTGCCATCTGGTGTTCATGGCAGACATGGACAGCAGAATCTAAAATGGGACAAGACATGCCTGGAATTACATTTTTTTCTGAATTGCTAAAACACATTTTCCTCAAACAATTTCCACAAAATTATTTTACCTGTACTCAAAATCAAACAATGCTCTCAGATCCTACACACAGCAAGTCAAAATTATAAACACTACTGATCATTCATTAGACTACATAAAAAAATGGAGAACACAGAATTCAACCCATGCAGTTACAAATAAAAAAGTACATTGTAACTAAGTAATCAAATTTTGAAATTACGTAAAAAAGTATAATGACAATTTACCGTAATAAGGTGAATAAATTGTATACTGGATCCACTGCAAGTGTATTGTGCAAGTAAATCTTTTCAATTAACTCTCATTTGAATTTTCGTGGTTATTTAACACCCCTAAAAGCAAAGATATATCAGCTACAACTAAGCCACTGTGGATAAAAGTACCTTCTATTTAAATAGGAAATGAAGTGTTATATCTGTAGGATTATCCCAGCATTTCATTAGGATTAAACCAGTATGAGGGCAAATTGCTTGAAAATCCAAAAACCAACTGAGTAAAGAAACGCTTATAATTAGATGGAGGTTTCTATTTCCTATGAGGCTCAGTTCTGTCTTTTCTATTATCTTCTAATATGTTTGAATCTCTCAAACTATCTGAGGAGCACTCGTGTAAAATTACGATGTTCTTTATTAATTGACTGAATAGATTGACATTGAAATGAGGCCACATTACACTCTGGGCCTATTTTGTTTTGCATAAACAATTAACAGTGTCCCTTATGTAGATTAGTCTTTGCTGTACTATCTTTGTTTAGGGTCTTTTATATATTTAATAAAAAAGTGTGATAGATAGATAGATAGATAGATAGATAGATAGATAGATAGATAGATAGATAGATAGATAGATAGATAGATAGATAGATAGATAGATAGATAGATAGATAGATAGATAGATAGATAGATGGATGTGACATCACTGTGATGTGACGTTAGAAAAAAAAAACATGGGGAGTTCATTTTGGGTGAAGTATATTAACAACGCATTCTCACCCCAAGGCGTCACCTTTGACCATGCTTCAATATTTGACGTTTTAGGCGCCCTTTAGCGTCACTTACACGACGCGATCCTACGGCGTCATCTAACCGACGCTAAAGGAAAGCGTCAGTTAGAGGACGCGGTTAGGTTTAGGTATGGGGTGGGGGTAGGGTATGTCGGTACGATCCCAGGGCGTCATCTAACTGACGCTATGGGCGCCTAAAGCGTCAGATATTGAAGCATGTCCAAATGCTTCCCAAGGCGTCAGTTAAGTGACGCCTTGGGGGTGAGAATGGGCTGATATTAAATGTGTTTTGCCAAACATTTTACATTGTTTCATAATTGTTTCCTCAAAGGACACCAAACAATGTGATTAAACTGCTTCGGGAAGAGTATTTGTGAATCTTATTGGCAACGACTGATTATCAATGTTCCAAGCCAAAGGATAATGTGAAGTTTAATGGATCATGTTTAATGAAAATATGTGTTTGCGTTAATGAAGCGAGTTCAGGCTTTGACCTGGTTTAGATCAGTGAATGCCAGCTTCTATCCATCAGGGCTGTATTTCAGGTGTGTGCAGATGGAAGAGTTTCACCACCTTTTTAGGAAATACCACCACAGGAATGTAGAATGAGCAAATTTCTTCTTTCTAATGGAAATGTCACCTGATTACCATTTTAAAAGGTCTGTTTTTGTGTCTGTACCTTTTAATCGCAAGCACATTTTCCTTCAAACTTCCCAGTTTAATTGCATCGTGACTATGCCAGTCACATAATTGCAAATACCTTTAAATAATTTGACTTATAAGATGAAATGACTCACAGATATCAAGCAAGACGTTCTTCAGTGAAACCCCTCGGGCTTCATGGATAATGCTTTTTTAATAGTCTCTAGTAAAGTAAATGTTTTTTTTTTTTTTTGCAGCCTAATCCTTATTGGCCTTTCTTTTAGTAGGCCTACTGTATTTTGTCTCATTTGCAATAATGGATTGAATATTGAATATTGAAGTTACACAACTTGAGTGAAAGACCACGACTGGTTCTTAAAATGCAAGAAGCACAGGAATACCTTTAAAAAATTGTTACATTGATAAAGGGAGTTTTATTAAATTTAAAAATGCACTTTTATTGTATTTGTTCATGTTCCTGTACAAGCAATGGCAAACAAATTATGACTATACAATATAAAAAGTATTAAATAAAGGCTACAACCTGTTAAATTACTCTCAAGTTGGCTTGGAGCATAACGTTTTTAGTAATTTCATTATGTGATTTTTTGTATTATTTGTTTATTTATTTATTTTTTTTATTTCAGTTTTATTTAGTTGTAGTTTTTATTTATTTCCAGTTCATAATTTTAGTGCTTCAACTAAAAGGCCTATTATGCTCCTTTTTACAAAATGTAGGCCTAATATAAGTCGCAGGTGTCCCCTCAATGTGCCTGTTTTTCAGTTCAAAATGTTTCTAAATGTAAATACATGTTGTTTTCGTGCATGTACCTTTAAATGCAAATAAGCTGCTGATCCCAGCCCCACTTTATAGCTCCTGTATCAGATACTAAAACATCTGTTTGGTTTTGATTATCGTGATATTGTTCTTCCTCAAAATAAGAGTGTTTTATCTGCATGCAAAGCCATATCTGTATAAACTTGTCACAAAATGCTCATCACAAATGCTAAAATATTCAAATGTTTTGTTCTGAGACTGCTTATGAAAGAAAAAAAGAGAGATTTTTACCATTATGGTGGTTGTGTGTACACACAGTGCCAACAAACTATGTTCAAATGTAAATGTGAATTCTGCATAATAGGTCGCCTTTAAAATTATTTCAGTTTATTGCCAACTTGGCATCATGTCTATTTTTGTTTAGTTTCAGTTTTGAATCATTTATAATTATTGCCTACTGCAATATTAATATTAGACTGTTTTAAGGGCTTCCTAGTATTGTAACATATCCAGTGAGGTGTCCTCCAACGGCAGGCTTTACTGCACCCCTGCAGCGTTGCGCCCCAGAGCATGAGCTCTTTCCACCTCGACGCTTCTTTTATACGCATGCGCATCGTCGCTCATTGTGTTCGCAAAGATGGCGTTGAGTAAAACATTTGGACAAAAACCAATAAAATTTCAACTCGATGAAGATGAGGATTTTTACATGATAGGTTCAGAGGTACGTTTCCTGTCTCACGGAGAATTGTGCGTATGTTTACACATGATAGGCATGAATGTAGCCATGAAAGTAGCCATCGTATTAACACTAAATCATCTTTGACTTGTCTTTGTTGGTTGTTGCCAGTTAAAGATGCTGACATCTACATTATGAATGAATGATTTAATGATCAAAAGAGCATGCAATCATCCCTGTTTCTTTATAAAGTGAAGCACTTGCCTATCCGATTCCGATCTATAAAAGTCAGATTTGAAGTGCGATGCTATAATAATTGGGCCAGACAACTTGGCAAATAACGTAACAAAATAGCTGTTTTCATTTCAATAATATGTTAAACATGTTAAAGCGAATTTGCGCAGAAAATAATTCTGTGATTATTTACGCTTTTCCAAATTATGCCCGCCCTATTGGAACACAAATGGAGATGTTAAGAACAATGTTAACTGACAGCCTCAGTCTCCATCTACTTTCATTGCTTATGTTCCCACAACGAAAGTGAATGGAGACCTAGAGTTTGAATGTGAATGATTTTGAAACTCTTTCAACTTAAACATACTCTGTCACGCCATGCTCACGGAAACGTTACTAACTTTACTCTTCCTATTTTTAGCACCTCTTTCTATGGCAGAGATATCTGTGTTTGCGAATACAGCAATGCATTTCTTTTAAAGGTATAGCCTAGGTCCCTCAAAGATGAAAGATGTCCCTCATGTTTTTTTTTTTCCAAACCCCTAAGTCTTTCATTTATGTTCGAAACACAAATTAAGATAATTTTGATTTCTGTCCCTCTATAAATGGCCACAACTAAAAAAAATCATAAAGAGATTGTTCTTAAAGAGATTGTAAAATTCAATATGTTCTCTAGTGATCGAGTCTCTTCGAAAATTTTGGAGTAAATCGTTCAATTCATATTGCGACCTCTTTATGAACTTTTTGAAGCTTCAAAGTGTCAGTTGCGTAGCTGTCTAGTGTCTATGGAAGGATAGAAAGATAGACAAACTGTGTTATAAAGATGAATAAAAGTCTTACAGGTTTGGAAAAACATGAGGGTGAGTAATTAATGACAGAATATTCATCTATGGGGGAACTAACCCTTTACGACAAGACACCACATATGGGAAGTGTAAAAACTAGATATATTACCAAACTAAGTTGACCAATCTTAAGACAATTCATATTCATACATTTCCAGAACGAAAAAATCTGAACATTAGATAAAGCCAGGTTAAAAAAATGTACTTTTCATTTTGTTGACATAATTTAAAGGTTTATACACAGGGGATTTGGGATTTTGTTTTCTTATTTTCTTTTTATTAAAAGTAAAAAAAAAAAAATCCCTATATCTTTTGGAGTAAAATTTTAGCTAAACCAGATGGATGATATATGAATGAACTAACTAACCTACTATAATATAGGTTTGGTGTAAGTGCAACTGAAGTGGAGATTTCTGTCTCAGTGTAGGAGAAAAAAAATAAGAATACAGCCTTTAAAGATATGTATCGTAATTGAAATCTACAGGTGCAAAGAGAAGTGTTATAAAATAAGCACAATTTGAATCTGAATCAAAGTCATGTTATGGCAGCAAAATAGCCTAAATTCTCAAAATTGACAAGCGAATGAAAAAAACAGTATAGTGTCTTCCTTTAAACACATTTAGTATTTACTTTGTGTTTGCTTTTTAGGTTGGCAACTACCTGCGTATGTTCAGAGGCTCTCTGTATAAGCGGTACCCGTCACTATGGAGACGCCTTGCATCTGTGGAGGAGCGGAAGAAGATTGTAGCATCATCACACGGTAAGTGATTCCTTTCCCTTTAAATGATATTCAAAGTCTTAGTTCCAGAAAGCACCTGTCCATTAGTCCATTAGTCTTGCTTCTAGACAGCAGTTTGTGCAGTGTTTTTGTTTTAAATCATGGTTACACAACTTTAGCCACCAGTGTGACCCTACTGAAGGCCTCTGAATGTGAGGAGATCTTCGAGGGGAATGATGAGAAGTACAAGGCGGTGTCCATCAGCACAGAGCCACCGGCGTATCTCAGGTGAGAAATCTGGGGGTCCTCGGTTATGTGATGTACAAGTCTAAATGGAGAACAAGAAATGATAAAAATAATGTAAAAACAGCATGTATGTGTGTGTTTATTTATTTATTTTTATTTTTTTCACTGCATGTCCCCAAAAAGTTTGTTGTCGTAACTTTGTATCTGAAATTTAGGGAGCAGAAGGCGAAGAGGAGCAGTCAATGGGTGCCTACCCTACCCAACAGCTCCCATCACCTGGACGCAGTGCCTTGTTCCACCACTATCAACAGAAACCGAATGGGACGTGACAAGAAAAGGACATTTCCATTATGGTAATATGAGTAATAAGAGTTTGACAAGTACACACTCTGTTTTTTGACTTTACATCCACTTCTGTTAACTTAAAAAAAAAAAAAAAACATTCACTATCATTCATAAGTTTGGGGTCTGTAAGACAAATTCTATATTTGCTAACCCCAAACTTACTTTAATTTACAAACGGTACTGTATGTGTTTGCGGTTTTAATGGTTTTAAGGTTTTGCTTAGCTTTGCTGCTCTTTGGTCAGCCTAGTGGCAGTTGTAAATGTACTATACAAATAAAGTGAACTTGAACTTGTTCTTAAGTTTTAGGGTCTTTAAGATGTTTTTAAAAGAATTCCCTTGTGTTCACCAAGGCGGCAATTATTTGATAAAGATACAGTCAAAACAATTTAATTATATTTTAATTATAAATATTAACACAACTTATTACTACTACTGTTTTGATTTTTTTTTTACCATTTGATTATAATTTAAAATATAATTTTTCCTGTGACGTCAAAGCTGATTTTTTTTCCAGCCATTACTTCAGTCTTCGTTGTCAAATGACGCTTTTCATGACACTTTTTTGATTTCTTTGCGCAAGAAACATTTCTTAATGTTGAAAATTTGTGCAGCTTCATATTTTTAGTTTTTTTTTTCTCATTTTTTTTTTTTCCAAAATTAAAAAATCGTACTGACCACAAACTTTTTTTTGCTAATGTATATGCTTGCGTACGTCTAAATGTTGATCATTCATTTCAGGAAAAACAAAGCATAATTGATGCTGTCTGCTTCCGTTTAAAATATTTCTGTAGGAAATATGTCAACACAGGAAAGAAAATGTGCTCATCAAGCCATTTCACAGGTCTTTAAACATGTGTTAGGTTCGACCTGTCTAAATACCCCTATAATTAAGGAATGTAAAACTCTTTAATTATTTAAGCAACTGTTGATTGTTGCATGGTGTTATCAGGACATTATCGAAGCAGAGGATGTTTATGAAGGAACCAAACCAAATTTCTGCTTTATACTTCCCATGACTTAGTGGTTTTGGGTCAGCAGATGAAGCAATATTCCAAAACACTGGCTTGTTATTGCGAAGAGGTTCTTTCAGGTTATGTTTATCACTGACTGAATCTTTTCGGGTTGTTATGAAAAGCAAATACCCATGACAGGCTAATTTTCCTTTGTACATGCTGAAGTTCCTTCTTCCTCATTTCCTACACGAAAAGATAACCTGATAAGAAAAGACCCAGTTTTTAAGACAAACAGGAATTAGCCTGATGCATTTTTGTTTTTAGGTTCTCAATTGACCTACATCATCCTATCCCAAGAGGAAGTCATTTTGGGATATTTAGCTGAATGTAATGAGCCTTGCAATATTGTCAAAATACCCTTCTGAGGACTGTGGTAAATGTCAATGATTGGCTTTAAATGAGATGGTTCAGACTGGAATGCCACCATCCAGCTGTTGGTTTGAAGCAATACTCCAAAACAACTTTATTCTGCTGTCATTACTTAAAGACAAGCATTTTAAATCCCTCACATAATCACATATGTAGGTTGTTAAACTTTCAGACATTTGTTGTTTCAGGAAAGGGCAGGACATGAAGGAAACATGTGGGCAGTTGTTCAGAATCAGAGCCCTGGTGTGGAGTAGTAGATCACATGCTGCGCACATGGTGCTAATTAATTATAGAGTGTGTTTATGAGTCTCTGCTTTCTTTCAATGCATAGTTTCGATGACCACGACCCAGCAGTCATCCACGAAAATGCATCCCAGGCAGAGGTCCTGGTGCCTATCCGCTTGGACATGGAGATTGATGGGCAGAAGCTCAGAGATGCCTTCACCTGGAACATGAACGGTAATTTCATGCACATTATTTTCACGACAGTTACACATAATTTCCCCCCTAAATAGTCATTAAAGTAAGGTGCAAAACTCTCATCCTCATTACTTTAATAAAGAAATTAAAATCATTATGTTCAGACACAATCTGCCTGTGTGTGTGTGTTTTAGATGCTGTTACTTATTCTTACGATTTAAAGTAACATTTCTATATATTTTAGTATATTTTCATTTGCAATGTCTCATGGTCCTCCAGAAATCATTCAATATTCTGAGTTGATGATCAAAGAAATATTTATTACTTTTAAGAGTAATATGTTGAGAACAGTTGTGCTACTTCATACATTGATTATTTAATGCTTACAATGTTAGCATTTGTTTGAAATTAGAAATCTTTTTTTACAGTCTTTATTGCACTTTAATGCTCAATTTAATGCATCCTTGCTGAATAAAACTATAAAAACAAAAATAAACCTCACTGACTCAAGGGTTTTGAATGGTAGTGCATGTTTCTGTTGAATGCAAGATGCATTCATGCTAAAGACATTTAAGTGCAGAAGTGTGCTTTTGGGTCTCCAGAGAAACTTATGACTCCAGAGATGTTTGCTGAGATCCTGTGTGATGACCTGGACCTAAATCCTCTCGCCTTCGTCCCTGCCATCGCCTCAGCCATTAGGCAGCAGATCGAGTCCTACCCTACCGACAGCATTCTGGATGAGCAGACAGACCAGAGGGTCATCATTAAGGTGTGTTTTACAGAAGTACCCAAAAGCAATTTTTTAAATTTTGATATTTTGGACTAAATTAGACATAATTAGCTGATCAAGGCCTGATTCATATTTGTCTGTACAATGGTCTCTTTATGGCAGTGTTCACACAGTAGCAGAATATGTTTTGTCAGTCCTGTATTTGAGTCTTTAATACAGTTACGTTCACACACAGTTCAGTTATTTACGGGAGATACCACATTCTATACCCAAAATCACACCTGTACATTTTCAGGACTCGCAACCACATTTTACTAGAGAACTAGTCAACTACTTGTTTTTCACGTCATACAGTGCGAGAGAGCCGTGTCAATTGTGTGTTGCGGGTTTTTTTGTGGTTTTTCTTTTGGCAAATTACATTGATGGAGATATGTGTCATCTGAAGGTTTTAGATCCAGTAACTGCTCTGTTCCCATCAGTTTTGTGTTCTACACATGACTCAAGTGCCCAGATATAAAAACTGCTGTCATTTAATGAAGATTGGACTTGTATTAAAAGTAATGAGACTTTTTTGGATGGTCACTGTGGTTATTGGTTAGAGAATACAGGCTTGACTCCCATTGCACATTCATACAGACAGTGTTCGAGGCGTTACGGTAAGTTGCTGTGTGAATGGGACATTGAGACTCACACCTGTCAGTGAATCCGGTTGTCAATCCCAAAAACGAACATTGTAACTTTAGTCTGTTGAAAGCCAATCATAACGCATGTAATTCTAGGGATTCACCGATATTGTAGCCGATACGACAATTCTTTATATTTAAAAGCCGATAACCTATAGAGCCAGACCGATATATTAGACCGATATTAGGCATCGGTAGACTATCGGTAGCGGCAGTTATAATGGCCGATAAATTAATATTTCAAAAATAAAATAAAAACGGACGAAATACGCTTGAATCATGTCATGAGTGTTGGAGTTGTATAGTTTGTCCACCAGAGGGCACTCTACACCGTTCCTGTTGGCAACACTTGTTGAGTTGGTCACGATACATACATTGCTTGAATAACAATTAAAAGAACATCCCCATCAGTTCTCTTAAATTTGTGACTATCATGTCCAGTTTATCAAGTAAATAAATAAAATATCGGCCGATATATCGGAATATCGGATTTTAAAACCCAAAAATATTTGTATCGGTATCAGCCTTCAAAATCCTTTATCGGTCAGGCTCTAATAACCTATATGTTGGCTGATAAATCTAAATCCAAATTCTCACTATTACATCTACAGTACTGTATGCCCCAAGCACACAATTATAATGATATTCTTATTATAATTTGATGTAGCCTTAGCCTATATGACGGACTTGCACTTAACTGTATTTTCCTTTTTGAAGTGATTCCAATCATATTTCAAGCAATTCAAAACCATCATGGCGAACCATGTGCATCTGAAGTGTCTCAGCTGAAGGAAATAATCCATTATTTTTCGGCTTTAATATATCGGCCAAGTTTTCTTATTGGGCCGATAATGATAATTTAAAAAAACAAACATATATTGGCCGATAGCGATATAGGGGCTGGTATATCATGCATCCCTAGTTAATTTCATTGCTGACCTCCATTGTGCTTTTAGCTAAACATTCATGTGGGGAACATCTCTTTGGTGGACCAGTTCGAATGGGACATGTCAGAGAAGGAGAACTCACCAGAAACGTTTGCTTTGAAGCTCTGCTCTGAGTTGGGCCTCGGAGGAGAGTTCGTCACCACCATCGCCTACAGCATCCGCGGACAGCTCAGCTGGCACCAGAGGACGTACGCCTTCAGGTGGGCCACACGCATGCACTTCCAATACTGGCCAGTGGGTTAATGCTCGCCTGAAAACATCAGTTCTAGTTCAATTCTATTATTTTGATTTCTTATATAAATGAGCAGAGCTTCACGGTGTGTGAAAACTATTGATAGAAGATCCATGCGTCTTGGGGATTTTAGTTTCAGGATGATGATCATTGATGGTCCATTTGTATGCGATGAAGTAGGTTGATGCACAAACACTATTCCCCATAGAGTCATTTTAGGACTGTTTCTTGTTTTCGAAATCACTGCTTGCAAAGATTTATATGTGCTGACATGATCTCCAAACTCATTTATAAACCGTACAGTGAGTGTAATGGAAGACTCGCTGTGGTATTCCCTCTGCGGTTCACTGTTGAGACATGATTTGTTTTTTAGTATTTATACCGCCATTTCACTGTCAAAAGGCAGAGAATTAATTATTTCCCTAGTCTGTAATATTGCCTTGGAATTTACCAGTAGGTATTTTGTAAACAGACTAAAAACCTATTTACAGTTTTCACAGGAACTATGAAACTCATAGCAGCAACAAATAAGTGGAGTGAAAAAAATGGTTACATGAGTACAGAGGATTGTATTTATTAAAACATTTTTAGGATTAATAATAAGCTAATTAGTAGTAATAAATGTTGAAATAAATATATTAGGCTACATAAAATAATTATATTCAGCACGTATAAAACAAAATGAAATGTAAAGTGACACAGACAATTGAACAAACTGTTCAGAATCCTGAAATAATATATCAGGTTTCCACAAAAAAAAAAAAAAAAAAAAAAGTAGCACAAGTGTTTTCATCATTTATAATATTATGAATACCCATATTAGAATGATTTATGAAATGATTCTGAAGAATTTTTTTTTTTATTTCACAATATTGCTGTTTTACAGTATTTTTTATTTAAATAAATGCAGGATTGAGCGTAAGAGAAGACTTACGCATTTTTTTTTGGACGGTAGCATGTCTCACATGTATGGTGTTCTTGCATGTAATATTTACATTGATATCTGTTTGTTTGTCCTGTACTGTTTACCCTGTATCTATATCCTGTGTGTCTGTAGAAATGTCTGAGGCCTGGTTCCATTTTAAACAATGATTTACTGTGTTATATAAGGTCGTATGAAGTGGAATTTCCATAATGTGGTCATATATATACACAAATACACACAGCATGTCTTGTTTACGCCACAAAATTGAGAACATCTTTAATGCGGTCGAGCCTTTACAATCTCGTTTATTTGTCCAACAGCAAGCAGACAACTGTTTAAGCATTGTAACTTCTCTTTATTGTGCCCTGAAGTAGTTTTATGTGTTTCTCTTGCCTCCGTTGGTAATAATTTAAGTAACTACATTTTCTCCCTGCAGTGCAGCTTACATTGATTTTTGCTTCCGTAATGATTCATAATTCAGTTGCTTTTCTCTTGCATGGCTTGCAACCTTACTTTTGCCCTTTAGAGGTCGGGGTTTGTGGGGGCGTAACCTGTTAGCATTACATTTTCACCATGAGATCATGCTGTCTGTAGATCATAGGTGAAAATGGCACATTATTTTTTTTCAGAGTTTTTGTTTGATTCTTTGTGATTAACTTCATTGCTTTTTTGTTTTTGCTTTGCTATAACCTTCTAATTGTTTGCTTCTCCCACTGTCTGTTCCAATAGGTCTGATTTCAGGTCAATATGCTTCAAAATTTCTTGATCTTCTCTTCCTCTTACCCCCCCACGTTTCATACCCTGGGAAGCTGAGTACTTTCACCTTTTCTTATTTTTTTTGATATCTTAGCAGGACTCGTCCCTGTATATTGACATTCCGATAATGCCTAATTCAGTTTTCCTCCTAAAAATGACGTAGCATAAACTTAGTGATGGCAGGACAGACTGTTCTGTTTGACCTCTGCATGTGCTGCCACAGCATGGCTTTGATATCTGTATTATGGTTAAAAGTAAATCTTGTAATTTATATAAACTGTTTTTCTTAATGAAAGTTTAATTGGTATTTCTAGATATCAGTCATCACCTTTGTGCCTCAGTGGTCATCAATGATGCATCATTGGTCGTCCATGACGTTTAAGTGATGCTGTCCTCTTCTGACCCCATCTGGCTCATTTCTTATAGTGAGAACCCATTACCAACGGTTGAGATTGCCATTCGGAACACAGGTGATGCCGACCAGTGGTGCCCTCTGCTGGAGACCCTGACAGACGCAGAGATGGAGAAGAAAATCAGAGACCAGGACAGAAACACAAGGTGACAAATTAGACCTTTCCTACAAGACACCTTTTTTATTTAATTTACATTCATTTTATATAATTAATTCATATGTATTGCACCTGAATAATATTGCTTTCTTTTAATTTGGCAGGCGTATGCGACGGCTTGCCAACACCGCCCCGGCTTGGTAAAGACAAGACGTTACTGATGCTGCCACTCAATAAGCTCAGTCTCTCGAATGGCCTCAGGGTTGCTGGAGGCCTTTGCACAGATCCACACAGCTCTAGATAACATTCCTCCAGCCTTCTGACCTCCTCAACCCTTACAGCATTACACACTTTCTTAATACCAGGACTTTAAACTCTGCTCTGGCAACCTCACGGAGGCTGTTCTGGACGTTGCCGTTTATCTGGTCTCCATTTATAGAGACTTCTGTCTAGTCTGGTTGTAAGAACAGGATGTTGTTGAGAAGGTTTGATTGAGTATTGTGTTTTTCGTTACAGGTGCTAATGCATACTATGAACTTGACTTGCTTTTTTTAAATAAAGACAATGGCAAATTGTATTCTTATAGTTTTCTGTGTATATGTATTTATATAAATATATTATTATTATTAATAAGTACAATGATCTCAGTCATTAAAAACCTCTAAGTATTTCAAAAAACAAAAAAAAAGAAAGATCCTTGTCTCATACTGTGCTTTAGTTCATCAGCTGGGCCCAGAATCTGTTCTCTTAACCATACGTCATGCTTGCTTCAGTTTCCAAAGCATTCGTTTGAAATTTGAGATGATGTGTCTTTAATGTGTATGGAAACTGGAAGCAGTTCAATCAAAATCCAGAAAGCCCTCATTAGGCGATGCCTGTGATAGATTATGCATTCCTAAAACCCCGTGCCAATCTATCATAACACATGCAATTGGTGGTTCTGTAAAAAGTAATGGAAATAATAAATACATTAGAGCCCCAACCCCCTTGACATATGTTGAGTGCTTAAGAAAGTATCAGTGACATAATTTTTTTTCTATAAAAGTTATATGAAAGTTATATGAATACTTTTAAGCATGCACTAACATGCATTGAGTAAACGATAGGTCCATTTCAGACTTCTTAAGAAGTCTGTGTAACGGGATTTTATGCGTGACTAACAAGAAAACACTTAAAGGATAGTTCTCTTTGAAATTATTTTTTGATATGTTTTAGCTTACCTCAAGGAAATTCAAGATGTAGGTGTCTTTGTTTCCACTGTATTTTTAATTTTGATATTTTCGGTCAAACCGTTGTTGTCTGTCAGTCATATAATGGAAGTCTATGGGGATCTCCTAAAAGAGCATGAACTGAGAAGTCTAAATTAAACATGATCTAAATATGACGTACACCCCCAAGAGATCACTTCCGGCGCATGTGCGGACTGAAGCACCCTTGACTACAGATTAGACGGACTCTGCGGCTGTGTTTACAAGAGGTAAATATAAATACTGTTCCTTTTCTCACACAAACCGCTGGTTTCGTGTCTTAGGCCATCAATGTGTAATAATAATAATAACATAACATAATTTTAACATATTTTGATATATCGAATTTGTCTCCCATTTCGATTTCCCGTATATCTAAATATGTTTAGATCTTCACATTGAAAGGTAAAACTTCCGAAATATCTGTGTAAACCATAGGTGTAAACAATGATTGACGTGCACGCGCAAGAGATCACTTCCGGCGCATGCGCACTTGCGCAGACCGAAGCGCCCGTTCGTTAGATCACTTGGACGTGATTACAAGAGGTAACGTTAAAAACGATATAGATACTGTTCTTTTTCTCACACAAACCGCTCGTTTCGTGTCTTAGCCATTAACTACATTTACGAGTCATTAAATCATGTTTAATTTGGACTTCTCTGTTCATGCTCGTGAGATCCCCATAGACTTCCATTAACGTTATATGTCTGACAGACAACAACGGTTTGACCGAAAAATATCAAAATTGAAAATACTGTGGAAACAAAGACACCTACATCTTGGATGTCCTTGAGGTAAGCTAAAACATTTCAACAATTAATTTCAATGTGAACTATCCCTCTTACAAAACAAGTATCTTACTAGTGCTGAACCACAACGAAAACAATGTTTCACAGGCACAGCATTTCTGTGTTTTTCAAGCATAGTTTAAACTTTTCACTTAAACCAGTAAACAAACTATATTTAATGGAATTGTTTTAAAAAAGAAATACTGCCATTATATTGTAGCTTTGACAAATATCACCTAATATGAAGTTTGAAGGTAAATTTCACTTGTGATAATCAAGAGGCGCATCATCGCTTATCGCAGAGCTTTTTGAGTACGTTTATGGCGTGTGCCGAAATGCTTCATGTAACCTGAGGTCATGCTTGTACCAAGACTCAAGAAATATAACCTCGCATCAAATTTGGCGTGCTCTTCGGCGGATACGTTTGCACCTTATTCGAGAATGGTTGGGTTTATCAAAAAAGCTTTTCAAAACTTTTTGCCAGTATGGTCTGACGATGATTGAATTGTCTTGAGCCAAGGAATCAGAGGAAAAATATTATTTAGTTTCTAGACCTTATGCTTAAGTTATTTAAACAAACATAAGTGAAACTGACTTGTAGACTCCAAAATTGCTGAGACTGTCCTCTCCATCTCTATCTGTGTGCCAAATTTCACTACTTTTTACCATACGGTTATGGGCTGCCATTGACTCAAGAATGGAAAAAGAATAAGTATATCTTTCACAGTCTCTCTTTCATTCGCATGTAAAATTCGCATCATGATTCAGACTGATCAGGATTAGGAACAGACGTGATTAGGTTAGGTTCTACTGCAGCAATCATTAAAAGTCACATATTTTTCAGTTGCAATGTGATTTACAGGAAATGTGTCGACACACAAACAATCTGCTTTTTAATTTAATGAGAGAAATATTGCAGGGGTCGATCGGGTCAGCTGTGTGCGCATGCATGTGGTTAGACCTGTGCAGGCTTGTTTTATCCTGAAGGCAAACATCCTTCTTCAAGTTCAAAATGCAGACATGTGTTTTACAACATACTCTTAGAAGAAGTACATGTGTATGCGTAACAGCAGCACTTTAAGATGTCTAGCACAGTGTCTGGCCTCGGTGACTACTGAAAAAAACCAAAACAATGCCACTTTATTAATATTGCAAGAGTTAGTCTTTAATCTTGACAAAATGATTGGGATTGACTTTTTGGTATTGGTATTGTTCTGTTTAGTTGCTAGTCAGTTGCCAGAGTGTTCTGGGTGTTAGAAAACCTTGAAAATAAATTTTGGAGGATGTAATTTGCATAATTAATTGAATGAAAAGCATGAAACAAAAATGGGTAACACTTTACTTGAAGGGGTGTGCATAAGACTGACATGACATGACATATGTCTTGAATATGAAGTAGGGTTTATGCATGTTTATGACAACTGCCATTAAGTGTCTTTCGCTCAATTTTAAAATTAAGTTAAACTGTGGTTGGCTTTGACACTGGCTGTCATGAGGCCATTATAACTGTGTCATGAATATTTTTCGTGACCTCAACTACAGTGTTACTAATTTATTTTGTCATTAAAGAGTTATAATGGCTTTGTGACAGCCAATGTCAAAACTAACCACAGACAGTTTAATGTAATGTTAATCAATAAAGCTTGGGGGTTTCTTAAGTTTGATAATTAATCTGCTATGTCATGTTTATGACAGGTTGTGTTGTCTTTAGTAATGTCAAGTTGTCATGACAAAGGTTTATGTCAAGGTGTCATAACAAAGACATCTCAATCAATGTCACATTTGGATTAAAAATGTCATATCTGAGCAAATGACACTTAATGACAGTTGTCACAAACATGCATAAAACTTATGCAAACTTAACATGTCATGTCATGATTTTGAAGGTGCATTGTTAGTCTTATGCACACTCCTTCAAGAAAAGTGTTACCCAAAAATGCTTCTGAAATGTTTTACTGTTAAAGACCCCAGCAATCATATTTGGTGTAAGACTCTCTATAAAGTTCAGAGAAGTGTCTTTCTTCTGTGAAAAAAAAAAAAAAACCAAGCCACTCAAGACTCTGGTGAGCCGATTTAGTAGGCCAAAGCACGATTATAAACCGATTCTGTTTCAAATGCGTGATAACGCAAGAATCTTGGTTTGCGTTTCATCCAAAGCAGCCCGACATCTGAAATCACTAAAGTGAAACCCTACGAAACATGTTAACTTGGTGAAGGATGGCGCCAACAGATGCTTCACATAAAACGGAACCGAAATAATGATGTCATCGTGTTGCAATGTCATTGTGCTACAAATGTGCTCTGTGTGATAGAAGCGGGGGAAAGGGGAATTTCAGTCTGAAAACGAGCCAAGACAGCAGGATTCTGAAATTGTCTCGGCAGGAGGGTTTGCGGTACAGCCGTCTTCCATTTTCCGCCCCAAAACCTCGGATAGAACATATTACAACCAGAGTGTGGGATGGACACTTTTGGCCCTTTTCACTTCACCACAATGTTATTCCCATCACATGTGATGTATTGCGTCTGATAACATTCTGTGGTGGAAATGACATTAAAACATTTTTAAAATAAAATAACATTTTAGATTATCCAAAAATTGTAAGAATTGAATATATTTTTTATTGAATAAAAATTGAATAAAAATCATATATTTTAAAATATTTTAAGAAAAAATGTTTATAATGTATTGAGTTTAATAAAATAAAAGTCTGAGTCAAGGACGAGGGTAAACATTTAAAAAAAAAAAAAACAAGTAGTAAAAATAAATAATGAAGGCAAAGTGATTAATTTCCAATTTGTTATTCTCATATAAACAATGAAAACTAAAGTCGTTAAATAAAAATCATAAAAGCGCCGAGGTTGAAAAAACAAACAATGATAAAATTACAAGCTGTAAAAGAAAGTAATTTAGGAGCAAAAGCTCTATGCAGAACTTTTGATTATTCATAATTATCAAATTCTATCTTAAATGAGCCCAGACAACAGATAATTAGACAGAAAACAATGAACAAAGAGAGGCTTTTATTGGAGCTGGAAATGTAATACAGTTCTTTTTACAAAATATTTACACAGTAAATGGATCATTAAAAACAATAACAAGAGAAAGAACTGATTACATGTCAAAAATTATAATAATAGTGAATGAGAAGTGTACAGTTTCCTTAGATCAAAAGCCATCAATACCCAGGTCATAAGGAATACCTCGGTAGCCCCACTATGCAAAAAGTTTGATTGGAATTACACAACATGTGCACCAGTGACCTGCACTGTCACATAGAAATTATCACAATTGAAGAAGAGGTCTTCATAAGTCCTTTACACACTGACAAGCATTGTGAAATTGCCATTTCTCATTGAAAATTAATTAAACCACTGTCGGTTTGAGGAGCACTAAATGCTTCAGAGAAAAAAAAAAAATTCAGCTGGATCTATAAAGTCCAGTAAACATTGGTAATTTTTATCACCTATATTTGAACCAAAAGTGCCTCTGAACTTGAAATGCCAATGTAAGTAGATATGTGCGCTTTTATTTTGAAATATTTAGGACATTTAAGGTATCTTCCAAATGTAATACACATTTTAGCAACAGCACCTGACACGCTTTCTATTACCAGTTCTTCCACACATTCCCACCACTGAAAAAGAACAATTTAGATAACGTTACAACTCAAAAAGCACATTTTTATGGAGGAATTACTCTTTCTTAGGAGTTCTTTCTTAGCCCCTTAGGAATCACCTCTCATAGACTTCCATTGTAAGAGCATTATACTTAATGCTTTTTTTGGCTTATTTTTAAGGGCACAATTATCTTCTGTGGTAATCAACAGCATATAACTGTTTTTAACCCATAAAATTCTTTAAAGTTGTCAAATAATTTATCTAATGGCATGGCACAATATGGTAGCCTGACTACGTCAGACTTCCTACTTCCACTAATTTCATTTTGTTCCAAAGTGGAGTAGCAGAGTCTGGTATTACCAGGCTAACAATATGGTTTTTCTAAAAAAAAAAGAAAAAAAAAGACTGTTTTCCTAACACTATCAATACTGCCAAAAATATACAAAAATAAATAATCAATTACAA
Source organism: Pimephales promelas (assembly GCF_988280905.1). NCBI lineage: Eukaryota > Metazoa > Chordata > Actinopteri > Cypriniformes > Leuciscidae > Pimephales > Pimephales promelas. The sequence goes on from NC_142787.1 coordinate 19,774,984, forward strand.
AATACGTACGAAAAATATTGTAAGGCCAGAATTTCCTGAGAGATGAGAATCAATGTGTTGCAGATGAGAAGCAACAGTCAATTTCCGTATAAGTTTAAAGGGATAGTTCACCCAAAAATAACAATTCTTTAATAATTTACTCACCTTCATGTTGTTAAAACCCCATATGAGTTTATTTCTTCTGTTGAACACAAAAGAAGATCATTTAAAGAATGTTGGTTACCAGACAGTTGACAGCCCCCATTGACTTCCATGAAATTTTTTTCCCATCTGTGGAAGTCAATGGGTGCCGTCAACTGTCTGATTACCAACATTCTTCAAAATATAATCTTGCTGTGTTCAAAAGAAAAAAAAAAGACACTCGTACAGGTTTGGAACAACTTGAGGGTGAGTGAGTAAGACACAATTTTTATTTGTCTATCCCTTTCTATTCAACTATCCCTTTAAGTGGTGCATATGTAGCATCTTGAGTGACAGACTGAGTAGATACACAGTATCTGCTTGTAACCACAGAAAAGTGTTTCATCTAGTGGTCAGATATGGAGACTGCATATCTGACACTTTACTTGATTTTAAAAATGACCCTGCTTGAATAACTACACTTGAGTTTGACTGATTCAAAACTGTTTGTGGGGTACTAGTTGCACTAGGTGTGTGAAAAAGATGAACAAATTACAAAGTAATTTGCTAGTTATGCCTAGTTGCACCCATGATTCATCGATACAGGGCTGCAGAACAACCGAAGAAGTCCATGCCAATATATCGTGGGTATCCCTCCAGAACCCTCACTTCCACTGGGTCAAACTTCCAGTACTGCTTCCCTCTCAAGAAGTGGGCGAAGCCTGTGGCGAGATAAGGAACAGAATGACTTTAAAAACTCTTTAGTTTCCATCAAGAATAACCTTTGTAATTTCAAAAACATTTAAGAAACTATGTTTATATGCAACCTAATAATCTGTTTATAATGAGATGTGAGTGAGTGAGTGAGTGAGTGAGTGAGTGAGTGAGTGAGTGAGTGAGTCATAGTAAAATACGTTGCATTAGTTACAATATACTGGCATGTAAACATTTTAAAAGTATCTATTCCATTCTGATCAAAGTGTGCATGTGCTTGTGACGTACACTGATAACGTTGTCATTCGCAGATTCATAAAAATGGTGGTAAATAATATAATAAAGTGAATTGATGGTCAAAAACATTGTAACAAAGACATTTGTAGAATAAAACCAGTAACACAGCTACTGTATATGAGGAATGTGAATAACAGTGGTCAAAATAATAACCGTTTTTGAGAATAATCAGAATAATGAAAATTGCATGTACACGAGTGAAGAAGTTTACTTGTGTCATGTAAACATCTTACTGCGATTAAAGGGTTAATTCACCCAACAACAACAACAAAAATGTATCCCATAATTTACTCACCCTCAAGCCATCCTAGGTGTATTTGACTTTCTTCTTTCAGCCAAACACAATTATATAATTTAATGGTATCAGTGTGTGAATGGTACCACAGATTTTAAAGCACAAAAAAGCGCATCCATCCATCCATCATAAAAGTAATCCATATTTTTAACTTTATAAACTATAATTACTGGCTTTGACCCGAACTCGTATTGATGAACACATAAGCACAGAGGATAGAGCAAAACAAAACACCGGTCACGAATTAGAAGTCGAAGCAGGCCAGCAGCGTGGACGAGATATCTAGCCTTATTGTTTATATCTATGTCTACTCTCACCTAAACGTACGCTACACCTACATCCTTCATCCTATATCATGCTTCAGGTCAAAGATCACTTTTCCGGTGGCGTACGGCCGTTCCCGGAAGCTAGTGATTATAGTTTATAAAAAAAATAAATATCGATATTTATCAACCTTTAACAACCCAAAAGAAGAAAGTCATAAACCAATTGCTTTGAGGGTGCGTAAATTACTGGATAATCTTCATTTTTGGGTTAACTAACCCTTTAAGTCCTTAACTCTACTTATTGAAGAAAAAAAAAAAACATTATTTGTGGGCAGGCATGTAAACTTAGTCCATGTCTCAGTGATAGCCGTACCGAATCGGTCCTGGAAAGCAGCATCAATGTCACTAGGTATGCCCCTCCAGTCTGTCATGCTGCGAGGATGGATGCTGTCTACACGGTTTTCCTTCAGGTTGAATCGCCAGTAGCTTCCTTTTTTGAAGAAGTAGATCTTCTGGGCCTTATCTTCCCCCCACATAAGAGCTGCCTGGATGTCGTTCACTGTTAGACCAAGTCGGCGTACAGAGTCCGGCCCTGTGATCTGCCGCTCTGCGTCAAACACCCAGTAACTCTGGCCTATAGAGAGAATGAGAGAAGTTACATTAACCAGCGGCTGATGAATTTTCCATTCATCTTGAACCCCTGCTAAGGCTGCTCAGTTTACTGGATAATTAGGGGAACGAAGGATATCTGGATTTTAAAGTGCAATGCAATGCATCAAATTGCATGCTTGGAATTGAAGAATTTCATGCTTGGGATTGCAGGATTTCTATATTTATATTCAAGGAATATTAAAGGAAAACTCCAGCGCAAAATGAACCTTTGGTCTAATTACACATTGGTACCTAGTCGACCGTTCTCTGAAATTTGTTTTCATGATAATCGAGTTTTATCTCTAATTAAAACTGTTTAGCGTATACGCTAGTATGTGGGGGCATATAATAAGTAAAGAGAAATCGCTAGTTAATACCACTAACAAGGCTCAAAATAGCCCCACACTAACACAGTAACATAATGAGGCTCCCTACATGCAAAACGAAGCATTGCTTATTTTATTTTCTTTCTTCTTTTTAGAAAATTGAGACAATTTACCTTGGAAAAACCAGATATTTCCAGCCTTGTCCTCAAAAGCAGCATCAATGTTGCCTGGGATTCCTCTCCAGTGCCTGGATGCCAGTGCAGGATATCCAGCCTGGAGTGTACCATCACGGATCCGCCATACATAACCCGACTTAAAGAAAAACAGCTCGCCTCGGATCATGGATACAGCATCAAAGTCGGTTTGGCAAGCATCAGGCTGGAAAGATCGAAAAATTAGAAGGATTGCCAAGATTCCCAAGATCAGACAGAATCAGCCATACAACTTACCACTGTACTTTCAATCTCATTGGTCTCTGTGACTTTGGGAGGTCTCTCTTCCTTCTTCCTTCTATCATCCGAATGTTTGGATCCATAGAGGGACTGTATGCCACGCTTGTCATCTTCACTCAGTTTGAGTGGGTAGGAGAAGGTGTAGAAAGGAGACATCACCGCGCCTAGTTCCATGGAGTGCTGCAATCCCAAAACATGACCAATCTCATGAGCAGCCACCTGGAGGAGGTCAGTACCTAGGATTCAAATATGTATATATTTACAGTATGTATATATATATATATATATATATATACATACATACAGTTCCATATATTTCTAAAAAAAATATTGAAAGTTGGGGTTGGTGGTCAGTTTGTGTGAAAATACAATATTGTGTATGTACACGTTTGAGCAACGTTTTCCACTTCTGATGTCATTTCTAGGACGAAAATATTATTGTAGTAATTAAATATTAGCTTAGTTATCACCAAAGCACTCTCTATTTTGAGCCCTTTAAGCATTCACTCAAATTATTTAAAAACACTGATTCAGTCAGAAACGAAAAGACCACTATAGTGTGTTGCTCAGAGATCTGCAAATGTTGATTTTCTCTACACTGAAAAAAATGTGCAGAAAATATTTTTACTCAGAAATAGCTAAATATCACAAATAATTACAAAGAAACACAAACATTTTTTAAATAGTATTGAATAGTATTTTTTACAGTGCAGGGCACCCAATGAACCAGGATTCTCACTAACCCATACTGTTGCCCACTGTCCAAGACTCATCATAGTCAAAGTGAATCTCTCCCTCCCGGTACGTTCGGGGAAAAAAGGCATGAGCCAGAATTCCTCCTGGGCCATCAAAAGGAAGATTGTCTCCATGCCAGTACCTGAATGTGAAATACAGTATCTCAGGCAACAGGACAATACCAATGATTCTCATTCTCTTATTTCATCAACATGCCTGATGATCACTGAAAATAATTGTATAAGCACACTTCGTATGGAATGGGATTTATGGCCTGCATATAGGCATTGCTTTTATACCATGCAAGTGTTCCACATTATAGTACTGTAACTGCCACACCTCAGTAACTTTCCAGATTCCCTTGTTTTTAATGGAATGGCAAATTCCACCCTGGCTGAATGGTACTGGATAAACCAAACCCCAAATTTTCCATTGTGAAATGTAGGGAAGTTAAATCAAGCACATCCTTGCAGGATAATATATCTTTAAATCTTAAAGACCTGAAAGGTCAAGGAAAGCCACTATTCTGGCTAAAACAAACCCTCAAATGTTTGGTCAACTGCTGTCCCATTGATGGAATCTGAGATTGAGTTAGAACAAATGAAGTTGGCATGCCTAGAGCTCCACACTACACAAATCAACCCAGATGTTTTGCTTTATGTGAGATTGATCAAGATATTTCACTCTGCTTTGAAGAAAATCGTTATCCCTCATTGGAGCTTCAAATGTGTGTTTCTCAGGAAAACAATAACTGTATATCAGTGCTACAATAGAAATCCAAGTTTTTATATGGACTTTAGTTTTCAAACCGATTTATATTGGTCTGTTGTGTAGCTGCATAGTGTATAAAGCATTAAAACACCTCCGCTTTTTAATGACAATTATTGTGTTTCTACTCCAAATTCTTGTCAAGAATCATAAAAATTAGTTTGATTGTAGATTTCAGACAATTTTCATATACATTTTAGACAGAATTGGGAGATTATATTAAACAATACAATAAACAATTAAGACATCAGTAACAGTTATACTGTAAGTAAAAAAATCCTTGCATTTGTAATAATCTGCTACCAACTAAAGTCATGCTTTTTACCATTCAGGTTAGTTTTTCAAAAAGAAAGAAATTGTGGGATTGATTTTGAGCCGCAACTCAACCCCACGGGTGTTCTGAGTTATGACTTTTCTTATATGGGTGTTTAAAACGTAACACACGTGCATGAATGGACGTGCAGTGTAAATTTTCAACCTATAATCCTAAACCGACACCCTCTCTAATCTCCCACTTCTAGAGGAGATGAAAAGCGTCTGTGTTTGACTAGTGAAGTGGAAACTTTTCCTCTTTGTGTCAATGAACACACATCTCTCAACTGACATGTGGTGTTAAAGCTCAGTGAAATGAGAGACCAGAGAAACAGTTTTCATCAATAAAATAGAGATTTATAAAATATAAGGTGAAAGTGAGCTAAATAGAAAGTAGTTGCTAAATGTGTTAAATTTTTTCCCCTGCAACATTGTCTGGAATGCAACTTGCAAACTTTGAAGGGGTCATAACATAATAAATCAGGTTTGTATTAATCTTTAAAAAAATAAAATAAAATAAGAGTTTCATTGACTATGAAACATTCTGTAGGCAAATTCAAAAGGATAATATAAGACTATTAAAAAAGCTGCAAATATGACTTATTCGGAAATCTTGCTCCCCGTAAACAAGCTCATTATATATGCAAGGACGTTAGCCAATCACAACATGGTACCTTTACATACCCATAAAGGTGCAATAATAAACAACAAACAGGGTGGAAAATGTTCATGCCCTTAACTGGACCTCAAATTAAAAAAAAAAAAATTATAAAGTGTTTGATTTGACCCCTTTAACACATAAACGGTGAGGTCATCATTCTTACCAATGCAAGGCACATTGAAAATTTTTTATTATTATTATTTATTATTATTTTTTACCTGTTAAAGTCGATCATGATATCCGCCCGTCCGCTTACGACCTCAGTAAAGGTGAGAGGGGTGACGTCACTCCAGGCCCGCAGTGCCTCCCGCAACACTTCTCTGACTTTCTCTAAACTCATCTGCCAAGGGGTCCGCATGATCCTGTAACACGAGTGCAAACTCTCATAAACGCTCATTACAGACCACCCATTTGGATGAAAGTGCATGACCTCAATAATCCCCTTTATTTAAACATGTTTGCTATCTTGGTGGTGAACTAAGGAACTGGATCAGAATCCCAACTACCACTATGCTCTCTGACCACAATAACAAAATAATGTGATACTTGATCAGTGTGTGACAGTGATGGCACCCCTATCCAGGATTAAGTGCTTAAGCAATGTAGAAATACATAGCATCATTTTCACTTTTTTGTTTCTTGTCTTAATCTTAATTCAAAACAATTCACAATAGACTGCACTAGTGATAATTTTTGAAGAGGCTTTAGTAGCATTCTAACTTTTGCAGAAATAATTGTTCTTTCTATTCTTGATAAACAGCTTAGATGTTTAAATGCTGTTTAAAAATTAAAATACTACTTTCATCCCTCATGGAGTGAGCCCAGAGGATTAACTTCTCTCAGATGAAAGACGACCTGTATTATAAAGCTTGCTGAGTGATGGAGACATGCATGATTATTTTCACAAGCAGAATCCCCGCAGAGCACATTTAAACTGATGGACCACAAGTTTGTATCATGTTCCACAAAGCTTCCCTCTGGTGCATTTCATTAAAAAAAATAATGAAATGTTTTAAAGCAGCAAGTATTGTTTAGCTCCTGACCTGCAGCTATAGTTGCAGCTGGTACCTCTATGTTGTTTTCATGCTTGGACACCTTCATGCTTTAGTCATTATTAGCTTTGTGGGATGGGGGATCGCTCTGGGGTTGCATGTTGGAGCCGCAGACCATCTCAGATTGTGGGGCCTCTGCCGTCTGCAAGCCCAGACAGGAGCTATGACAGCGGGAGAGAGCCCAGTGTGGTAGTCTGTGGATTTAAAAAAATGCCCTGCCATATTCGCTGTTCCAATTACTGTAGATGGTCATGTTCTTAACTCTTGACTCTTGCTACAGTCACAAAAGAATAGATCAAATTGAAACCAGGTTTAACCTAGTGACTTTTAAAAATCCAATACAGTGGCTCCAAAAAACTTAAAGTCAAGAGTTTTCAAACTGGGGTTTGAGGACCTCCAGGGGACCAAAAGAGGCCTCCATATGGAACTCGCTACATGGGTGTCATTCATTATTATCCACTTCAAGAATTTTTTCACACCAGAACAGCCCGCTAGTTCACTAACTTTGGTCCGGACCAAATAGAGTGTTGATTTGTTTTTGATTTTTGTTTTTGTTTGGTGTGGTTCGCGTTCACATTGCCCTTTTTGCAAGTAAAACAAAATTTGTAAACAAAACCACACATGTGCTAAGATCATCCATTTATTGGACAGAAATTCGAACCAGAGTTCGTTTGGAACCGGACCTAGACCACTTCTTCAGCTGGGTCTGAAACTCAAACGGTTGTTTGGTCCGCCCCAGAGTGCAATTGCTGTATTCAAACGTGCCCAAAAGATCAGCACCAAGAGGGGAAACTACCTTAAGTTGGATTCAATCGAACCAAACAAGACAGATGCGAATACACCCTAAAGGCCTGTTTACACCAGGACAAAATTCGCTGACGTTTAACACCTCGTGACTAAACAAAGGGCGCCGATGTTAGTGTTCACACCGACGCGTAAAACGCCACGCGTAAAAGCGTCATTTTTTAAAAAACGCCTCGGGTTCGTTTTTCTAGCTTGACGCGCCATGTCAAAAACTATCCGACCAATGAGATTGGCACTTTTGCTCACGTGTTTGAAGCTTCTGAACTTACAGTAAAACACAACTTGGGGGCTCTCAAACACAAAACGGTCTTGCCGAGCACACATATGCAACGGCGAAGAAGATATACGCGTCGCCGTCTATACTACACAGCGAGGAAAATGCAAGACAAGATGAATGTAGAGCCGCTGTTCTTGTTGGTGCTAGAACATAAAGAAGTATGACAAACGCGACAGGGACTACAAACATCTTGAGAAAAGAGAACTGTCATGGAGTGGTATTGCAGAGCAAATTGGCGCCATCTAATGTTAGGGAATGAATTTGCATGTTCACTCGGCTCATCGTCAGCGAAAATCGCTTGGGTGTGAACACAAAAAAATGCGTTGAAAAACGCTGACGAATAACGCGCGCTGATATTCGTCCCAGTGTGTACGGGCCTTAAGGGTGTGTTCACACTTGGCAGGTATGGTTCGATTAAAACAGACTAACTTGCTCTGTTAGTGCGGTTAACTTGAATAAGTGTGTACACTACCATCCAAACTCTGGTGCAGACTACCCACCTTTTTCATACAAACTGTCATGCATGAAACATGAACACAACACGGACCAAAGACATCTAAACAAAGCGAAACATTTAGCCCAGAACACAGCATTGTTTCGGATGTTGAATTGTTGTTCATTGCAAAATACATATTTTTCTATTTTTATCTGTAGGGTCTTAAAAATTACGATGTGAACATTAAGCGAACCAGGACACATTTTTTTAATTATTTTGTTTTTTCACACCCTAAAGGCGTTTTCTTGGCTCATAGCATTTTGTTCTGGAACCTGTTGTGTTTTCTCCCTTAGTTTGGTTCGATTAGGCATATCTGAACATGGCAATCTTGCTCAGATCCTCACCAGGGGCCAGATTTACTAAACAGGGCAAGTTAGCGTGAGAGCGCAATGGAAGAGGAAAGTTCTGCATGTGATCTACTGACGATTTCCATAAAGACCAACGCAACCAGTGCAAAGAGCAGTGCAAATTAGCGTCTGGTTTAAGACATGCTTTTTTGGGGGTGTTACATAATGCCACAAATACCAGTAAATTGGCTATAGCGCAAAACCTTAGTAAATCACCTGTTCATTTAAAATACTCTCCTTCCATAAATTTAGCATCTGAAAGGGAACCTCCAACAAATGCATATAGACCCTTTTACAGTTGGTAAACATGGTGACGTTTTTTTGTGGGCGGAGCTTAGGTGGAGGCAGAAAGATCCATCTGGCCGCTTCACTAACGCTAGTTAGCGAGGATTGTTAGCTTGTTTTTTTAACAATGACTGGAGAAAATCCGATATTATCTTAATGTGTAAGGTCACTCAGTGTCCAGGACCGCGATTGTTATTTCCAAAAGTTATTTTTAACGGACGGAACCAGATTGGCAGACCTGTAGCCACCTACACACTCACTCAATGCATGGATGATCTGACAGGATTAACGTACGTTACCTCGGGTGAGTGGCCTGACTTGTAACTTACACCAACCTTATAGAGAAACCGATCGTAAAGAGAAACTGTGGGCATATAAATCTTTAGATGCCTATATGGTCCTGTACAAGACTTGTGTGTACGATCTGCAGTTCTGCCGAGTCAGCGCCGAGACCACGACAATGTAAAGAGTGACATTACAGTGCGATTTTAATGATGTGAATATTTTCTAGAAATAAAAGTTCCAGACACAGCATATTAATTTTTCATCAATTCTTGCACCAAACAACACAACAAGATGACATTTAATAATAGTAACAACTATTTAAGCTCCTTATTATGTAGCCGAATCTAAGCTGTTTTGCATTGACCTCCTCCAGTTTTCACTTTGTTTTGCCTCCAGCTAGCGCCGTGACGTAACTGTGACGTCGGCGCAAAAGCGGTCTATACAATAAGTTATTGCAAATGCATTTGTTGGTGGTTAAAGGTCAGCCAAAAAATAACTGCGTCTACGCCTTTACCGCACTCATTTTTCACTGCGTGTCTTTAGCAAATCCTGATAGTAGTTTAACGAAAATGCAACATTGTAACAAATGATGTCCCTGTTTCGGAAAAAAAGCAAACGATCTACAGGTCTTAAAACGCCCTAAGATGCAAATGACCCCAAAAACTGCACACATGTGACATGAGGAACTCACTCATTAAAACAGTCATTAGAGTAAAGAAACTCAATTGAAAGCGTGAGAGTGGGGGTAGAATGGGGCTTGGTGTTTTTGAGCTCACTGTGCACATGTACAGTCCGTCATTAAGTGAGGGGACAAATTACAGAGGACAGTAAGGTGCTATAGCTCATAAACAACCTTCAGAGACGTGAGTCATGACAGCACATAGTGGCACAGCATTAGAATGGTGCTGACTGGGGTGTGCTGGGGATAAGTGTGTGTGTGTGTGTTGCTGTCTTGACATCAGATTCTGATGAGGCAGCATCTAGGTTACAAATTACACGATTTCGGGGGGACGGGGACGGAATCTGATAGTCATTTTCAGGGTGCAACACGGTTAGGTTTGTCTCGTTCAACCCTAAGCCAAACATCAACTGAGACTAAAAAAAAGTTATATATTTATGCTATATATACTGTATATATTGTTGTGTTTTTAAATTTGAAAAGCGATTCATAATTGCAAGGGATGGACCAATATTAAAATTCTTAATTTACACTTTAAAGTCGGAATGAAATGCAGATTTCACGTTACTCATTGGAACCGCCTATTTGCTAAATGCGCCTCAATGATCTTTCAAAACAGCTCATCGATGCATCTTTTTTGTGGTTTTTTTACCTTATAATTTTTTAGTAAAATGTCAATTCAATCTTCCAGTAAAACGACAGACTTCTCTCTGATGATGTATGATAAAAAATGTACTCCAATTGTTTATTCTGTTTATATCCCACTTCTTTCTTACAATAGACAGAAAGCTTGGTAAATCCAAGACCCTATTCTACATTTTTTTTCCTTTTCCGATAATGTAGTGCTGCATGTCACAAAAAGATCTGTCAATACTTCCCTGGGGCCCAAAAGACTATTTTTCTGTTAAGACTTCCGTCTCTACAGCATGCAGACGTAAAGACTAGTTGCCCAACAGCATATTTGGTTGATTTGGATGGTGAACCACAGGAGATTTATGGGCTGTGATATTTTATGGGAAGGGCCATAAATCTAGGGGCAGTTTTAATCAAGGTTGTACGCCTGGTTTTCTTTGTCTGGGCCCTCATCTCACCCCCCGCTGAGCACTGAAGAGAAAACTAGAAGCATTTGGGCACATGATTGCTCTGAAATGTAACATCTTCTCCTGATCTACTGACTTGAGATTACAAAGGAGTTCTCTGGTGGGAACCATCTTAGACAAAGATGTACGAGGCAAGTCAGTCAAAACATGAAGTGGTGAGCAGATAACCACAATATTAAGGTCATCATGTCAGTCAAAAAAGGATTGTTCACGCAAAAATCCATTGTGCTGTCATCATTTATTCAGCCTCATGTCATTCCAAACCTATTTGCCTTTATTTCTTCTGTGCAACACAGAAGAGGATAGTTTGAACTTTGGTACATTCAAAACAGCATTGATTTTCATTGTACGTACAAAAAAGACATTTTGATACAATTTCAAAATACTGTTTCTTCTTTTCCGAAGAGTTAAGGTTTTGGACTGGCATGAGGGTGAGTAAAGAGTAATTTTCATTTTGGGTGAACATTCCCTTAAAAAAACAATAAAATTCAAGTTGAATTGGAGTGTCTGTCTGTCTGTCTGTCTCTCTCTGTCTCCTCTCTCTCTGCGTGTGTGTGTGTGTTTGGTCCCCACGATGAACATAGCTTATAAATCATACAGAATAAATCATACAGAATGATGTTGTTTGAAAATGTACAAATGCAGAAAGTTTTACTGCAACTACTGTAATGGATAGTTTTAGAGGATAGAATAGTTTGTAGTATAAAATCATTATTGAAAGTCCCCATAAAACATGAAAACGTGTGTGTGTGTGTGTTTGAGAAAATGATTAACTGTTTTAAATCAAAGTGGTCTTGGTATTTCTATCTGTGTTCTGGAGCCATGCAGTCCCGGGTCTGAGACAGTTTACTGCTTCTAATTAAATGGGTGTAAAGCTGGAAAGAGTGTGTGGTCTTCTTTACAACCGATAAGAACTATAGGAAATGTGAGAAGAGAAGAGAAGATAGAGAAACATTCTGATTTATTTCCTAGCATATCCTGTGTGGGCTGTAAAATACTGTATTTCTGCCATAAAAAGCTAATATTTCATTAAAAAACACACTTTAATATGAAAAACAAAAAACTTAATGTATAGATTCGGTCAGATGTGTGTTGACTAAATCTAGAATACTAAAAATAAGACATTGTTGCTTCAGTGAGGCCTTTGTTGTGTACAACTCAAAATGGTATGTTGGCAAATACATCAAAGTTGTTTTCTCCCATTTACGATTTTATGTTTCATTCATTTTATGTCTATCATCTCAATAAGTGTAGACACTGCAACCAAATACAGCCGCAACCACCATCCGAGCAAGTCTTACTTGTATGTGAGGTCTGTTTTGTCCCAGCGTCCTCCGAACAAATCAAAGCGTTTTCGACGATGGCGACTCCCAAGCAAACCTACTTTGTGGGTTGAGTAATAAAGGGCGTTCCCTCCCTTCTCTGGGGGGTAGTCTGGCACTCCACAGCGAGGCCTGTTCCAGAACTGAGTGGCATTCTTGGGAAAAGCTGAGTGTGGGTACACTCTCTTATTGCCAGAGTCTTCACTCAGGGTATCCTGGACATAATGAAGTTGGTTCCTCTTTTTGAGGCCATGGTGATGGGTCTTTTGAGGCCAGTCCTGTCAACACACATATAAGCTGTCAATCAAATGCACCTTTGGCCAGAAACACCTTCATACTACGAAATTTAAATGGGTTGGGTTGGTTTGGTTTTGCGGTGGCTTTTTCTGCATGGTATTAATGTGATGCTATCAGTATTGTAATTGTTGAAACTATTACAAAATATTTTTGTTCATTGAAATAAAGCTGAAATAAAAAGATGCTAAACTTAAAAAAACCTAAAAGAAAATTAGGAATTTTGCCTTAGCATGCTTCTGAAAAAAAAAAATTAAAACTGAAATAAAAATGCTAATAAAATAACGCTTAATAGAAATATTCTATTTAAAAAAAAATAATAATAAAAATGGTTTTAATAAAAAAATATTAATTTTTTAAATAAAAAACTTAAACTAAACATGTTATGTAACTAAAACATCAAAGAAATTATAAATACATAAAAATATAAACAAATTAAAATATAAAAATAAATGGCAATTAAAAATATATAAATAATGCTAAAATAACACTGTTATGGTTTCTAAGCTGAAAAAGCTAAAAAATAAAATAATAGCTGAGGTAAAATAAAATATTTTTTTATGAAATAAATGAATTACTAAATATATATTTTTTAAATCATTAAAATGTAGTTAAAATGTAACTATATATAAACTAAAATATACACTATAATATTATAGAAACTAAATATGATTATTAAAAAATATATAAAGTAAAAGTATAAATGTTAAAACATTTTTAAAAAGCTGATAAATAGATAATAAAATTCTAAATAAATACTATAATAGTAAATAAAAAATGATTGGGTGCTTGCAAGAGTGAGCAGTTTCTAAGGTGTTGTTGCTTGGCTGTTCTGGTAGGACATACAGTAAGGTGAAGGGGGCAAATAAGGCAACATTGTTGGCTACATTGTTGGCATATAGTTATGCAGCAGTTGGTTACGTCACAGATAATTTCCAAGAAGCATTATCACAGTCAATTTCCTCAACCAAATTTCAAGGAAATGGTTCTGTTAATGGACTGGGAGGTTAACTGCCCGAAGGCAAAGTCAGATTGCCCCAATATCTCTCTTTCCCCAAACCTCTCTTTCTCTCTCTCTCTCTCTCTAATTTGGGCATGGTTTAGAGGCCAGGGGTGGTATAGAGTGAACTTTTTTTTATGCTTTTAAAAATCCTTCCGCCACTCGTAGCCATAAGGAAGGAGTCTTTTAAAAGCTGTAATTTAAGTAAGAGAATATATTTAGACAACCATAAAACATTTAGAAATATAAAGCAGCATGTCTGAAAAGAAGAAAAGCCATGTGCTAAAGTGTTTCTTTATCACAGAGAGCAGGTTGGACTACTATATGAAGAAGTGAGTGGCTTTAGAGTGTATAAAAATGAGTGGCCATGTATGTTTTTTTTTCTTCGTGTTTTTGACTTTTTTCATTTGCTGTAGACAACAAGCAAAATGACAACTCTTCAGTTAACACATTGTCAACAAAATGGTAGGCCATCAATGGATGGATAAAATCCTGTGCCCACAACAAATAATGAATGACAGGACAGTTATGCTGCCACCCGTGATGATGTAATTTTGTCGGCCAACCCGTATGATACAATCACCCTGGTTCCTTTGACAAAAAAACAATAGGATCTTTAAATTGTCTATTGGATTATTGCAGAAAATACGTGGCCAACAAACGTTTATAATATTTACGCGTTTTGTTCATTATGAAAATCTTCACAAATTAACACAACTTCAAAAATTGGAAGTCTTTAATACATTGCCAAAAGTAAAACGCCATGGTCGCATGACTTCAAATTCACCATCACTAATCTTCCATCAACTCTTTAAGTCTTTATTTTGAAGCCTTCCGGCATATATCAGATCGGCACAGTCCTTAACCATTTTTAAATCGTCTCTTAAAACGATTTTTTCCCCTTGGCTTTCAATTCACGGTGAGCTTTTGTCATTTTTTGTGTTGTTCAGCACTTTGGTTGCTGTTTTTAAATGTGCTATACAGTAAAACAAATTTGAGATTTGAACTTGAAACATTATTTCAGAAACATTTTTCCTGAAATTTTGAGTTGGAATAGTTTGCAAGAACGTGATAACACGGAGAACTAATGTGTAGATTAGTTTTCCTTTTTGGTGTGGTGACGTTTAATATCCTGACACTAGTCCCATTTAGCTACTTGTTAGCAACCACCATTTTAAAAGCTTAAAAAAAAAAAAAAAAAAAATCTGATGTATTTATGTCATAGAATAATCTGTAAAAAAAAAATTATCGTGATTTTAACGGTAAAATAAAATGCTACAGTGAAAACTGTTAAAGGGGGGGTTGATTGCAATTTCACTTTTTTTCATTTTAAATAGTGTGTGTGCATGAACAGTATCTGCTCAAGGAAAATTTGATTTCTCAGTTCATCACCCCTTTAATACTTCAAAAGGTCAGTACTGTAAAACAAAAATGTAAAACAAAATGTTGCGACCGTATTTTTTACGGTAAATTTCTGGTAACCACTGCCAGTTTTTTTCACGTAAATTTAATTTTTTGTAGATTTTTCAAGCATTTAACAAAAAAAAAAACACACATTGACTTCAGGACGATGGAACTGGAAAGGTGTAAATGCTAAATGCTTTCTGGGATTTGGCCCACAAAAATGCAATCCCTACCGCACTCCATACATCAAACATCAAATATCATCTGATTGGCTACAAGCAAACAGTTCAGTGCAAAGAGACAAATTGCTTATTGCTGGACACTTGTTGTGTAGCATCTGCTAAGAACACGGTGTAAATCAAGACAAATTCTAATAAATAAAAGGAAAAACAACCAAATATTTGTGGGCAAGTTGAGACATAGTATGTTGGTAAAAATCCAATGACATGTGAACTTGATAGCGTTGCTAAAACATGACCCCACACCCCCGGCAATGAGGAACCGCACACATTCCACAGATAGAAGTGAAGAATTTACCGCACTTTATCTACTCTCAGTTTGTTTCTCAAATCCGCTGAGTGTGCATGGACTTTCCATGGGCTGAACCATCATTAAATGGTCATACATGTTGAAAGCATGTAATTTAAGCAGTCTCTAAACAACCTGGAGACAGGCAAGTTTTTTGTACAACAGTCAAGATTGTTTATTGTGGAGCAGTCAAACCTTTCAGCAATGACAAACTGGCCTCAAGACTACTTAGGGAGCGACGGAGGTGGAAGAAAAACACCCGGGTGTCTCAGGTTCAACGGGAGTCAAGGGTCAAAGGTTAAAGCCTAAATCAATAAAACAGACCCCTTGGGCCAAAGTAAACACGCATACTCCCATTTCAAACCAAAACTCAGCAGACAGTCTATGTTTTTACCCCTTCTAGAAATGTTTAACTGATACAGTCTGTTTAACCAACGCACAATTCCAAGTACTCTACCGTTCAAACGTTTATGGTTGTTAATTTATTTTTTTTACATTTTTTGGAAACAAGTTTCTTGTGTTCATCAATGCTGCATTTATTTAATCAAAAATACAATAAAAACTATAAAATTGTGAATTTTTGATCAATTTAATGTGTCCTTGCTGAATAAAAGTATAAATTTCTTTCAAAAAACAAATTTTGTACTGAATGTACATAAACTTTATAAAAAAAAGTCATAGAAATACTAAGAACTCTAATAATCCGATTTTGTTACCACATTTCATAATATGCTATCAGTATGTTATAAAAGGTAGAGGTGCTAAGTGCAAACAAGATGGATCAGGTTTCTGATGTAATGACACATAAGTGTATATTATATCACCTGAAACTGCTATATAAGCATAGAATCAAAGCCAAGTCTCGTAAGAAACAGCATATGCAGACTTATGAAACACTACTCCACAATTGAGGTAAATCTAAGAGCTAAATTCAACTGAGACCTGTTAATATGTTCGTAGAACACAAAATGAGAATTTTTACAAATTGTATAATTCAAAAATCGTGTGGTGAACTGTTCTTATGTGACTAATTAAAAAAAAGATTACATGTTACTGCACTATTGAGGGACTCTGCTGGGAAATCTTTACTTAGATTGTGCAAACAATTTACCGCAACACACACATATCATTTTAACAATAGGCCCAATTTAAAGAACATTTAACTCAACCAGACATTCCTCAAGTCTGGGTATATTTTACAGCAACCACCTGCATGTAGTGAAACATGAGAAAATGGAAGTCCTTTCGGAAACCCACTGAAACGGATTCAGAATTACCATATAAAACAAAACTCTCCTTTTCCAAACCTCATCATGTTGTGCAAATTTTTGACATTTTTATGATACCTTCCTGACAGATTTATGCCTCTCATCAGCTGAGAAACAAAAACAACTGGGAATTATTTTACCTTAAGCTGTATTACACCTTTACGCATTCAAAGTCAAACATCAGGCATTTGTGCCTGCGGGAAGATCTGGCATGTTCTGAACCATACAGAACAGCTATTAGTTTTAACACCTCCAATAATAATATCACCAACATTTGGAAATCTTTTTAATATAAATGTAAATGAAAACAACTAAGCTGCATTTCTGCATAAATGAAATTCACTGCTCATGTTTACCACCATGTTCACCGCCATGCAGCACCGCATGTGCATCTGTAGGTCAATAGGCCAGTGGGTAAAAACTCTAACATGATACAGTATGTTATGCTGAAACAAAACACAGAAATCCTGAGCCGATGGCAAGTCTTTGGGGGAAATCCAAAAGAAAAGAGCAGACATGTCAGTGCAAGAAGAAGGTTTAGAGAGAGTTAGCGTGCCTGGCATTGTGCCATCTCTATAGGGTTCCTGAGGATAACCTCTTTGTTTGTAGCCGAATCTTTCTCTATGGGGCATCCGAATGATGTCACCAACTCCTGACAGATCCCTTACATTCATCAGCACAGCCGGCACCAGGAGCGAAACATTATGCGTTTCCAAAACAAACTCAAGCACCTTTCTACATTCGGATGACTGTTTACTACTGACTCAGCAAGCACTAAAAATACAGCCAACAGCACTTCCTATCATCCTGCTTTTCTGGCTTGGCTATTTAGTTCCAGTGCAACTATGATACAAACATCCTGGCTCTGTCTCTTTGTCTCTCTCAAGCATGCCATATTGTCCAGAGAAAAATTACAAACAAGAAATTCCAGCCTGTTACAGGCATTTTCTGGTACATTAAAATAGGCCACAACAAGAGATAATGAATGAACCAGAGGAAATCGGACTATGGGTAAATATTTACATGCAGAGACCTCCAGAGATCTGCATTCTTTTGGGGTTGTATACATAAGTTAAGTGACTCTACTGAAAAGGAAAACTGTTTAGTGGGAACAGGATAGGGATGATGTTGATTGTAGATATTTATGCAAAACGACCATCATTGTCGACTCTAAAGTCAAGCTGGGAGAGAAAATACAAGTGCTTATAATAAATGTTTTAATGGTTTCCACTTCTCAGCTCTTTCGCTTCCATGTGGAACACCTAACCAATATCACATTTGATGTATTGCCAGGAGCAGCCATTAACTTGAAATAAAGGTATTTCAAGAGCATTAAGTTCTTTTGACTCTTAATTTCAGTAGAGATAGGAAACAGCTGGTGAGAGGTTTCTCTAAAGGTCAGGTGACTGGAAAATAGGGGTTTGAATCAGAACCAGGTACATCAGGGTTTCTGGTGTCAATCATGCTCTCGTTTGAGCCCACGGGCGAGAAAGCTAAACCAAACCACTCCACAGGTGATGTGTTGCAAATGACCCTGACCTTTTTTCTCACATGTTGAGATTGGGTTATAAGGATAACCAAAACTGAATAATTGGTGCTGATTAACAAGGGTGTCTAGAATGGGTAAAAAGATCTTTACTTTTCCCATCCCTAAAATTTTACTACACTCTAAAAAATGCTGGGTTGTTTTAACCCAATTTTGGGTCAAATATGGACAAACCCAAAATGTTGGGTTAAAAATGTAATGTAAAAATTTAACCCAACGGCTGGGTTAGTCCATATTTGACCCAAAGTTGGGTTAAAACAACCCAGCATTTTTTAGAGTGTAAGGTTACATCCTGGATTGTGCACGATTCAGAACTGAATTGAGAACACAATTTAAATTGCAATTCAATTCTTGAAACTGGAAGCACAGACTGAAATTCAAAGAAAATAATATAACACACTTTTGTCAAGACAAATTTTGAATGTTGGCTTGACAAAAACTTTAAAATTTTGAAGGAAAACAAAGAAGGTTTAAAAATTCTTGAAGTTTGAGAGTTTAGAGCCCTTATGGACAGACAGATAGGCCGGTGCCATGGAATCATAGAACAATATAGAACGGTCGGTCGGTAGATATGGATGGATGGATGGATGGTTGGATGGATGGAATAGTGAGCCTAAGTCCCGCACCCTTCGCTTCTGGCTCATGGGACCTTATTTCGTAAAAAATATGTGTGGTAGTCAATGGCGAGAGACAACTTATCTTTTTATTCTGTCTGAACTGTGCCCTGAATTACACATATGATGTTTGTGAATTAAAAAGATAATTCTGAAAGTCAAAAACGTCGCAGTTTGTCATAAAACAGAAGAGTAACATTTAGTTTTATGTGAAAACCGCTCAATGCGAAACAACGAGCAAGATCCGCTGCTCGTGTGTGTGCAGTCTGGTACAACACACTCATGACGGCGTAACGTTACGATTATAACGTAAGATTATAGAAACAATAACAGACATTAGCCTCAGTAAAGTTAGCTTCATTCATTAAGAGAAAATGTGCGCCTTTGGGGGATTGTATTCTTTGTAATTACGTATTTTCAGAGTCTTATACCTCAACGTTTTTACATCAAACTGCGACTTTCTTTACTTTAAAATGTATCTTTTAAATTGAAAAAATTCATATGTGTAATTCAGGGCACAATTCAAACAAAATCAAGACATTTGTTGTCTCTCGTCATTGACTACCATACAATATTTTTCCGAAATAAGGTCCCATGGTAGTCGACTGGAAGGGCTCTTTATTCAAATTCAAATTCAACTTCCTGTATTGTCAGGCCAATTCAATTCAAATTGCATCTTGTGATTTTAAGGAGGACAGAACGAACAAACAAACGATGGATGGATGGATGGATGGATGGATGGATGGATGGATGGATGGATAAAAAGAAAGATGAAAATCTTCTTCTCAAATTCCAATCAAACTTCCTGTTTTGTGTGGGGAATTTAAACCTCATGATTTGAAAGCGAATTCAGAATTTTGCATCCCCTGTGGATTGCACATCAGTCATGTTAGGTTAGTGTGTTGACTGAGTTGTATAATGTTCTGGCAGTTCTCATGGAGCTTGTGAAGCGTGCACAATGCCTTAAAGAAGGACATCAGCTTTTCTTTTTCTCAGGGGGGTCAACAAATCCAGTGGTAGCTATCTGGATCCTTCCATTTTCCTCTCTGTCAGCAAACACAGGGGTTGTTATCCTGCTCAGCGTGCCAGATGACTTGTCCCTGCCTGCATAATCTCCTGCTCCCGCTTTGTCAACATTCAAGAACAAATTGACAGCACATGCTCCGCATCAGAGCTGCCTCTCTACTTTCAAACATGAACAATGTTTTTTAAAAACGTCTGAAGCTGCTTTGATTGCAGGTGCCATTCCTATTTGACTGGCAAAGTGGGTCAAGAATAAACATACAATAAATGGAAGCTGTTCTTTAGCCAGATGCTTTGACAGCATGCAGTGTTTCATTGTAATTTTGTGGTAATGCTTTACGTTCTGAAACAAAGACAGTGTTCAGTTGTTCTCCGCCCTGTTACAACCACTCGTTTCTGCTCTTTCATTCAGTTTCATATAGATGTGTGTTTTTTAGCCTGACATTTTCCCTGGAAAAATCTGTGTATGGATATTTGCCAACTGGGTTACAACAGCCATCTGTAGTTCTTCTTTGTCTACTTCCTCTAAGCCCTACAAGCCCTCGCTTTCTTTGTGCAAAACAAAGTTCTTATAGCCGGATTTCTTCAAAGATCAGCAAGAAGTTTAAACCATTCAGGACAGTTAAGGATCTTTTCTGAAACCAATTCAACATAAAGGAGCTGGGTTTGGTTCTCATGTATAACTTTCAGCTATGGATTCAAAGGCATGAAACTGACAAATGAATGCAAATTCAGTGAATATTCAACAATGGCTATATGTAATAAATAAATAAATAAAAAAAAAAACAATCATTTGTACCACATTCTAATTGGCATCTGATGGCACGGTTGAAGTGAGTTCATTTATGAGTGGAAATTGACCTATTATTCCATTAAACAGAAACAAGAATTGTATTAACTATATACTTGGCTATAAGATTCATTATAAATAGTTTTAGACCCTTAGACATTATGTCATGGGGTTTTTGGAAGCCAATTTGAATCTGTGCATTTCTACACAAAATGCTGCCTTTCACTTATGACTCATTGACTCAAACACACTACATAAAAAAACAACATTCCAATATTCCTGTTTAGACAAATGCAAATATGCTAAACTACACTTATTACAATGCATGAAATTCTCGATGGCTCAGTCATAAATATATAATAGCTCTTTAGATTCTTAATGTGAGTTGTTTGGTAAATGAGTAAAACCAGCCAATAAATAACTAAATACCTAAATAAAGAACATTAAGAGAATACGCAGCATAATGTGAACTTAACTAATCAAAAGTTTGTTTTTTCAAAGACAAAAAACTTACATAATATTAATCTCCACTGTGAGAGTTGCCATACATTTCACTGATGCAAATATAATGCAAATGATCTTTGTAATAAAAAACAAAACAGAAATAATCTCTGCTGCTGGTCAGAGGTATTTTCATGTCTCCTCTACACAAGTTTTGTTTATTGTAGTAGCCTAGCATATCTTGTGTAGATCCCTGTGAAGCAGGTGAATTGTAATAAACGGGTAATAAATCATGACATGTGAACTTCATCACTTGTTCACAGTGAAACAGAGGCTTATGTCCACATTTCAGTCGTTTAGATATTAGTTGTTGTTTTTTGCATGTATTTCTTTATTTCAAGTAACTTATTTTTTGTAGATTGTCTCTTAAAATCATTTTAAAAATCACTCACCGCAGCAGGTTTGTTGTACCTGTAGCTGTTCCCGTCTGGAACCGGTAGAGAATGAATGCACACTGAACAGTATAAGACTGCAGCGACAAGCTGTGCAGATCGCATCATCCTGCTGTGATTCAGAGCCGCACGCACCACCTGCATGCGCGCGGGACACTTTACCAGACGAGAGAGAGAGAGAGAGAGAGCGCGCGCGCCTGTCTGTTGAGCTTTACTGTGACCAAGCGCAGACTAGCTGAGGGATTTATACTCTCTGATTTCTTTGTTCTCTTTTCTTCAAATTACACTTGTCTTTCAGTGGCTGGAGTGGCAAGTTCACCGGCAGTCACGTGATCCAGCCCTCCTCTGGCGCGCTTCGTCGCGAGAGGGGAGACTGTGGGTAGAGAGCAGGATTGGTTAGTGATGTGGGTTAGCAGGAGAGGTAGATAGGCTAGTAACCCTCCTCTCTTACAGTTGGTTACGATAATAATATGCAATTTTATTAAATAGCCTACTTCTCTGCCTGTTTATTATTTGTGATTTTAAAGCAATTTCTAAAGTGCACCTGTTCCATTTAACCCCTATATCATTTTATCTACAAATTAAAATGATACCATGTTAAATATTTTACAAAAAAAATGCAATATAATAGTTATATTTAAATAGTACATTTGTGTGTGTGTGTGTGTGTGTGTGTGTGAGAGAGAGAGAGAGAGAGAGAGAGAGAGAGAGAGAGAGAGAGAGAGAGACTCTGGACCACAAAACCAGTCACATTGGTCCATTTTTTTGAAATTGAGATTTATACATCATCTGAATATATAAGCTTTCCTTTGATGTATGGTTTGTTAGGACGGGGCAATATTTGGCCGAGATAGCTACAACTATTTGAAAATCTGAGGGTGCAAAAAATCGAAACATTGAGAAAATCGTTGATCGGTTGTTCGCGATTGTGCTGCATTCACTCCCAAAAATAGGCCTAAATTTACTAAATATCTTAATGGAACATGATCTTTATAATATTCGAATGATTTTTGGCATATAAAAATCTATAATTTTGATAGCCTACAATGTATTGTTGTTGGCTATTGTCACAAATATATCATTGACTGTTTTTGTGATCCATGCAGGGTCACATGTTGATTCAAAATAATTGGGTTATAAAAACTTTACCTGTTGTTTACTGTAAGAACTAATTTGCTTTAAAGGAATATAAGGCATTAATTTTGAAATTAGTATACATCATTAAAACATAAAATAGTTAGGGTTCAATTCGTTATTTGAAAGATTGAAACAAAGGCTGTGCTCTCTATTTGGCACCGCTCAAGTGGCATGCTTGATTTATCCACCTAACCCTAAAAGCACCCGACAATGAGAAGACACATTTCTCAGATGCCTCTGGTTAAAGCGCATGAACAGTGTCATTAGTGTTGAGTCCATTGTTGAAGAAATTGCCTGCTCGGGAAGCATGCAAATTAAAGGGCTTCTGCTGATCTCTTTTGAACAGCATCAGTCTGTGGTGTCAAGAAATTTGCAAGAAATTCAAGTACTGACCTTAGGAACACCTTTGTCAACTTTTTAGTGTCTAACGATAGCCTACTGTACTCGAACATCATTCTACTTCTTTGTTTGTTCACTTGTTTGTTGTGTACTAACCAATGGAGAAAGATCCAGCTTGAAACCATCTCAAACTTTTGGCAGTTTTTTTTTCATTTTGTTTTGATATAAATCACAGCTGGGGAAAATGCTGAAACTATATCTATATCCTGTTTTAGAACTCCTGCCAAATGAGTCAGACCCTTCTTTGTGTCCGTCACTGTAACAAAGAGCCTTGTTTAATTTTCTTCCACGCATTTGGATCCAACCCAAGAGAAATCTTGCTATGCGAAGCAGTTTTTTGAAAGAGTGGGCTGATGATGGATTTCAATAGCTACCCTTGGAGGGACACGCAAGCTTCTTCAAAACAAACAAACAAACAGTTATTACAGTTTAAAGCCAGATTTTTACTTGTAAACTTCACTGCAACTAATCACAAAAGGTTTGGTTTGAGTTGACCATTGAGTATTCCAAGCAATTTCAGAGATAAGCTTTGACTTTTATTCAGGAGATGTTTTTTTTTTTTTTTTTTTTGCCTATGATCTCCAGCTGCGGCTCTGTTTCGCCTCAGCGTTCTATGAATCGATAAGAGGCATTGATCTATTTTTTAAGATGAAGCTTCTGCACAATTTCAAATTCAATTTTACATGAACCCTCAAATCCTAATAAAACATTTTAGCACCATCCTGTGGATAAACCGAGTGTCTTGTTACACACTTTGCTGCGTTCAGGACTCCTACAGCCTTTAAAAAATAAAGGTTCTTAATTGGCAAGGTTCTTGCCAAGGTACAAGGTTCTTTTGAGTGGGAAAGGTTTCTTTAGATTATTAAAATGCTCTTAAAATAGTTATTTTAAGAGATTTTTCAAGGCTCTTTGGGGAACCCAAAATGGTTCGTTTATGGCTTCGCTACAAACACCTCTCTTGGAACATATATTTTTAAGAGTGCTGCCCATTTCCTCAAACTAAATACCAGTGTTTGTTAACCCTTTGACCTGAGCCAACCACAACAAAGCCAATGAGACACGCATATAAATCAATTATGTCTTCTGATAGCTGTCTGAAAACAAAGGAAGACTGTCCAGACTTCCTTTAAAATCCATCAATCCCCCTCACTTTTGTGGAAAGAACCACAATGCGGCTGACTCATCTCAAATAGCAGGGTCACTCAACCCCCATTAGATGGGGGCAGGGGAAAAAAAAAACACGTTTATTTCTCTCGGTTTTTTGCCAGGCATCCCAGGTGTGCAAAGTCGGAGAGATCAGAAAATGAAAAGCACAGATAGTGAATTCACTTCTGTTTGCACTGTCAGCCCCATGTGAACGCAATATACCAATAGACACTTCCACATCTACTAAAGATATACGTCTACCTTAACAGCACCTATTTACTTTAAACTCACTCACACTTTGCTGCGACAGCCCTGCGTTGAGCTTTACTGTGTAGGCTATATAACGATAGTTGTAAAGTTAAGGGCCTCCTTGCTGTAAAATCTCTGCTACTGAACATTCAAAGCACATTTACAGCAGGGACTATCAAACAGGAAAATATCTAGAGATGCTTCTCAAATGTTCTTTTTTCATTATTTGATGTTTTGGCCATAAACATAGGTATGTCTCTCTCTCTGTCTCTCTGTCTTTCTCATCTGCACACCTGCAAAAATCAAAGTATTTGCAAGGGATCATTAGGGAGGAGATCTTTAGGCTTCCCATCATTGCATTAAGCTGTGACTGAATCACATAATCTCTGACACATTGATCCATTTAAGAGAGTGACTGTCTAATGGTACAATTCATGGCATCACACTGGCTCATAAACATTTAAACGTATCAAGAACATTTCTGATAGCAAAACCCGAGCCTTAGAAGTAAATGGAATACAAATGTGCCTTTTGCCATACAACACTTGAACGCCGTTTTACGAGGTGTCTGGTAACACTTATTTTTCGCCCTTCCATGAATTATAGTCCTTTTTTAATTCCTCCAAAAATAGTTGGGTGAGTCAATTGTGAACGACAGCTTTGGGTTCTTCCCAGGGGAGAAATTCCCTTGTCTTTTACTTTTTATGGTAAAACACAGATTTGATACATGCTGAAAATAATTAATGTATCATCAAGCACATGATCTCCAATTCATACTTTCTCCAGCTGGTTCTCTTCCACAAGTGATTATGGTGTGTCCGTACAGGACCTGAAATGACAGCTAATACTAAACATATGGGAATAGAATATGCTGTTATTGTTCAAATGTCAAATGTTTATGGTGGGTAAAAAAAAAATTCAGCAAGGATGTATTAAATTGCTCAAAATTGACAGTAAATATTTTTACATTGTTACAAATCTATTTCAAATAAATGCTGTTAAGTTAATCAAAGAATCTTAAAATAATAATAATAATATTAAGCAACATAATAATAAGAAATGTTTCTTGAGCATCATATCGGGATATTAGAATGTTTTCTGAAGGATCATTTGATACTGGAGACTGGAGTCATGATACTGGAGAATCAGATTTACCATCAAATGAAAACAATATTTACAATTTATATTACAATAGAAAACAGATATTTTAAATTGTAATAATGTATTTCACTTTATTTAACTGTGTTTTTGATGCAGCCTTGGTGAGGATAAGATACTTCTTTTAAAAGCCTTAAATTAAAATGTAACCGACCCTAAATTTGTGAAGCATAGTGCTGTCACAGGTTGCAGAAGGTCTATAGCACAAATAATTCCAGTAAAGTGTCTTTAATACAATAAACAACAGAATATAGAGCAGAATAACAGGGACAGGGGAAAACACAACCACAAGACTAAGAACTGAATAAAACAGGAGAATTTACACAGGCTAACCGAGTTAATCAATAGATTGACAGGTGAACAGAATCATTAAACCATCAAGGGAAACACACTAGAAAACTAAGTCACACAGGCAAACAGAAATAAAACACATTGAAACTACACCAAAACAGAACATCCATGTTAAAGTACATGTTTCATTTATTTTTTTTTATTTATTTTTTTACTGTTTAAATTTTGCTGAAAATGCTATACAATGGTATTGGAGAGGTTCAGTTGTGACATCTAACCCCATATAGTATGACAACATGTCCCACTAATAGGCTTGCTGTCATTATTGATCGATGTGTTTTTAAATGAACACATTTTAATTTCTTTTTTTTTCCCCGGGCAAATATTAGAGATGTTCAATAGCTTTACGACCATTAAGATTAAGAGGTGCACTTATACTGAAATTGCCTTCATTTTTTTTTTAATAGTCAGGAGTAAAATGAGTGAAAATAACCACTGTCTCTCTTCCCGATTCTGTACATCTGAGATGAAGTGCATATTTCTCTGCTTAAGTCAATGTCGATTTCTCAGGTGAAATCCTTCACTCGTAATTACCCCTCGAACAAAGTTAAAAGCAGAAAGATATTCTGGTTTAGTAAGTCTTTAGTTTCGTTGCTAAATTAGTATTTTAGTAACACACACACATAAAAACACCACACAGCTTTGTGCAATTTGATTACAGATATGAACGCGTGGTTGCAGGTGGGTTTTTACTGAATGAGACATGTTTTGTTTCAGTGCCAAAAGCATTTATAGCTATAGCTCTTAAATATATTTAATATACTATAACTCTTTAAGATTCAGCCTGTTGTAAGAGGTGGGTATCACTAATGATGCCTATAGGAGAAAAAAAATTAACAGTGGAAAAAGATCATACAGCCAAAACTACCTGAAGCCTCCCTTTTCTTCCTCTGTGCCCCATGGACTTTTCAATAATAAGGAATACTGTAAAGAAATTACAATGCTGGATCCCTCACATCCCACCAGGATCATGAACCTCTGGGGTACAATGGGCATTACTGTAAGAAGCCTCTAATGACCAACTCGACAAAAGACTTCTATTTTTGCTGTAATGTTATTGTGTGTATTTTGTGCATTCCAGCAAATGATAACAGCAATCTTTATGCTTTTCAAACAAGATGTTTGCTTTTACATTTACCCATTCGACTTACAGGGCCTTCAAGGAAAATGTTTTTAGTAGCCTGTGTGTGTGCCATGCTACAAGTTGAACTACAGGGCTCCATATAGGCTCCATACCAGCATGCAGCTGTTAATTACGTGTTTATTTGTGAAATTCTATGTTGATTAAGAACAATAAAGCTAATGTTTTGATCATAAAGACCAAGAGGTTCAAAACAAGCTTCTATTGTGTTGTTGTCAGTCTTTCTCGGGGTCCGGGGCCCCACCAGTCTGGTAAAATGCAAGCCAGACTCCTCAAACACTCCACCATGGAAGCAGCTTCAACCAGACCCCTGAGGCTCTATTAAACGTCACTCAGTGGAAACATGAAAGAAAGCCCCGTGAAAATGAATCATAGCCTCTACCCCTCCTCACCCTGAGCCCTCCATCCCATGTGCCTGTGACCACAAGAAAGAGCATGGAGAAGGAGTGGAGGTTGTAAAACACAAGCTGGCTTTAGTGCAACTTGTTGTTTTGCACCACTGTGATGCGAGATGCAAATGTTGGCACAGCGATATATTTCGTTTCTTTCATCTGTTGAACACAAAAGAATGTATTTTGGAGAATGCTGCAACAGCCATTGACTGCCATAGTATTTTTGTTTTCTCCATACTGTGGTTTTCCATACAATGGCTACAGTCAACTGTTTGGTTACCAACATTCTTCAAAATGTCTTTCACTCATTCAGGTTTGGAACAATTGAGGGTGAGTAAACGATGATGGGATATTCTTTTTTGGGTGAGCTAACACTTTAAACTTATATGAGAATTTTTCAAAACCAACATAAAATGATTGCACAATATATTTACCTCTTGGATTTTTTGCTTTTTATCGCTTTTTAGACTTGGACCTGTGGAACACTGGTGCATACCTCATCACGGACCATTATGGACACGGTATTCCTGTTGAGCCCTATGGGTTATTTAAGTTCAATTTAATATAAAGTCATATAATGTAGACACAACAGACCACCTATAATGTTGAAATAAAGCAGAACCTTATACAAAGCCTAATGCATGCTGAATCACCTCCTGCCATCTGAGATTGGGGTGTGAATCATGCCAATTTAAGTCAATTTAAGCTCCCCCGTGCCACACACTAAGCAGAAATTATCAGGCCAGCTGTAACCACAATACAATCTTGGACATTGTTTGTGCTGTTTTTATGTTTATGTCCATGGATTTGACTAAAAAGCTTTTATGTCAAATTACAATCTTCCATTTTGCCTAAAGTTGAACCTTTCTTCACAGATTTAGGCTTTTTAAGACTACAACAGATGCTTGTGTGATTCAAGAATTTAAAGGGATTCATCCCAAAACGTTGTCCTCATTTATTATTTCCCCTCGTGTTATTTTAAACCAGTGACTATATAAGTACAAAAACGTTATCCTTGAGAAGAATGCCTAATGAAAGCAAATGGTGAAGATGCTCCTGTTGTTCCCCCCTGTTATTGAGTTGAACATTTCCCAATGTTTGAGTTTAAATGAGTTGAAAAATCTGAGCTTGATCATTCACAAGAAATAATGCCATACATGTTTAAAATTATATGAAATGAACATTGACTGAACTATCAACAAATGGATTACAAGATTTATTAACTTTTGATTTAGAAAAACAAGGATGCTCATAGAAATAGATTTTGAAATGTGTCAAAAACATCATCACACATTACATTTTTACACATAAAACCAGCAAAAGAACTGACTATGTTCTCATGCAAATAATTCTACATGACACTCCGGGAAAAAATCGAATGGATTAAAGAAGACAAACAGTAGGCCAGGCATAGGCTACAGGCCTGTAGCTATATCCTCCACTGATAAAATAGTTGCCTATACAGCATTGAAAAATGATGATACAATAAAACATAACACATTTAATAGAGCCTCTGTAGTTTTGTCTACATTTTCCACTCACTCTATTCTGTGCCATACTGAAAGTACCCCGTTATCATAGACGGTAAAAGAAAGGTTATTATAGGCCTACAGTTCTTGAAATGAATCTGCCTTCACAGGTTTCAATGCCGATATTTTAGTGCCATCTGGTGGTAATACTTGTGAATGTGACATAAGATAAACAAGAGCCTATATAATGTAATGTAGTGTTTTGTAAAATGTAGGAAAGAATTTCACAGTCATGAATTTAGAAAATTCAATTAAAAACTCTGTCAAATCATTCTTCACCTGTATCTCAAATATCGTATAAAGAGCCGGGCTTCTACTATCTAGCCCGGGTAGTTTAGGAAAATCTTATGAATCACTTGAGCATATCTGTTATATATAATACATTTAAGAGACACACACACACACACACACACACACACACAGAGAGAGAGAGAATTTTAATCCAGGCGCTTTTCTACAAATTTCTAGAACACTGTCGCGCGCATGCGCCATTTTTTGTAGCTAGAGTTACAACACAAGGTCAAACGCACGTGTGCATACCGGCTGTCATTACTAGTCTGTGTTGATAGAGAAGATATAACTACCCTCGCGCTTTGTTCGAGGCTTCATAATAATAATAATAATAATAATTGGACATTAATTACGGTTACGATCTACTTTTGAAATGGCAAGAGGAAGCCGCAGTCGTCCTTCAACAGCACAAGCAAGGTAAGTTATGCCAACTGGTAACGTTAAGCACTGTAAATCTGCGTTAGCGAGCTGAAGCCTATTTTGACTCAATGTAGGAGTAAAGTTACGATATGTTAGCTACATTCAAGGAAAAACTCCAGACTCGTGGGTCTGTAGAAAAAAAAAACAATAGGAATTCGGATATCGCCTTTAATTGTGTATCCTAAATACACCCAGAGCAGAGCAGTAGGTGAAAGGTCAAACCAAAAACCTTATTCTTATGACAAGGAGTTGAAAAGCATTACTATCTGCTAAGTATTTATTTATGCATAATGACTGTCATTTAATAGCCTACATGACCCAAGCAGCCAGGTAGACTTTATCTTCTCTCCATCTGAAGTTGCCAAAAGCAGCTCAAACTAAGTCGTGTTTGCATCATGTGATAGTAATTCAGGTTAATGTAAAATATATTTGTTATATATATGTATGTATAACTTGCTTATAGTAACTTAGACTCAATAACATAGTTTACTTTTTTCCTTGTCAGTGCTCCTGCCCCATCCTATGCTCCAGCCCCCGCACCAGCTCCTCCAATGGCAGTGGCCCCTGCCGCGGTCCAGCCCAAGCAGCCAGGTCTCATGGCCCAAATGGCCACCACAGCTGCCGGGGTGGCGGTCGGCTCGGCTGTAGGGCACGTGATGGGCAGTGCCATCACAGGTGCTTTCAGTGGAGGTAGCAGCAGCAGCTCGGAGCCACCCAAACCAGCACCTACGTATCAGGTGATGCCTGAAAAATGTCATATTTCTCTGTGAAACACACAAAACCTAATCTAATCATGACAAACTATGTATCGTTGGAAAGATCTAAGACTTCTAAATAGATATTTTAGCACCGCTTTTTGTTACAAATTATGTAGGAACAGTAATAGATGAATTCATTACATGAGTGCGCCTCAAAAAAAAATTACATCATAACAGGAGTTCTGACCTTTATCAGGTCAGAAAGTCGACGCACACACTTTTAATAATTGAAACTTTGGCTTTTTATACTAAAAGTTAATAATAAAACATATAATCTAGTATTTGTCAATTATTGTAATAAAATATCACCTTTTTTATTACATCACTTATTTTAGTTGTTATCATAAATTAGGTATCATCTCAAAGCTTACGAACTCAGAATTCATCCTGTGAAAACCGTTTTGAAATTGGACGTGGCGTTATCATAGAAACGGTACTCTAAATTCTTTTTATTGGGCTCCTCCCCTTTTGGGCGCCAACATGTTTCATAATTTATGATTAATAAACTTTTCTAATTTTGACAAAACACATATTGTCAGAAAGGTCTGAGTCTCAAGGTTCCATATTTTGTGAAAGATGTGATATTTGGACAGAAATGTATTAATTTGTTTGGGCAGAATGTATACAATTAAATTCAATGGAATGTATGTCACCTGGTGGCTTTTTTGGGGATTACGCCTAAACAAAATTATCAATTTTTGTGATATCAACTTCAAATTTGGAACACAACTTGGTAAAATATGACTTTGATTTTATAATAATTTTATTGTAAAAAATATTTATGTTATATATATATATATATATATATATATATAAAAGAAAAAAATGTTAAAGGGTTAGTTCACCCAAAAATGAAAATTCTGTCAGTATTTACTCACCCTCATGTTGTTCCAACCCCGTAAGACCTTCGTTCATCTTCGGAAAACGAATTAAGATATTTAAGATATTAAAATCGCTCCTGCATACAGTCCATAGGCTTCTTGAGGGACTGGCTCTTGCCGTCCCCGAAAAGTCATAAAAGACATCGTTAAAATAGTCCAAGTGACTACAGGGGCTCAATCTTAAGTTTATCAAACGACGAGAACACTTTTGTGCGCAAAAAACAACAAAAATAACGACTTTATTTCAACTATTCGTTTATTTCTCCCTCTGCGCGAGTCAGCTAACTAGTTTAATAGCGTAAGCTTCTGTTATTGTACGTCACACGCATCACACACACATGACCAGCGTCGACCAATAGTGAGCCTACGTGTGACGTAGCTCTACGCAATCACACTACGTTAACGGACTATAGGCTTATGGAGAAGGAAGTGAATAGTTGAAATAAAGTCGTTATTTTTGTTGTTTTTTTGCGCACAAAAGTGTTCTCGTCGTTTGATAAACTTAAGATTGAGCCCCTGTAGTCACTTGGACTATTTTAACGATGTCTTCAATTACTTTTCGAGGACAGCAAGAGCCAGTCCCTCAAGAAGCCTATGGACTGTATGCAGGAGCGATTTTAATATCCTAAATATCTTAATTTGTGTTCCGAAGATGAACGAAGGTCTTACGGGGTTGGAACAACATGAGGGTGAGTAAATACTGACAGAATTTTCATTTTTGGGTGAACTAACCCTTTAAGTACAGTATATTTGATTTACTGTAAATTTAAACTTCCATGACTTATTCATACTTTAATTTTTTTTAAGTGCTTTCACTTTGACAATATTCAAAAGCAATCTTGAATTACAACCATTTAAGTTTGAATAGCTCATTTTAATGTCCATTCTCAAAAAGGAGGGTGACAGCTACTGTTAAAGAACATATTACCTTATGGAGAAAATGAATGGGAACAGTTCATATTGCCCACATATATCCGGCTGCAAAAAAAAAATGTCCATGGGTGCAGTTTTCCTTAAAATGTCACCTTCAGTAAACTTGTCTAATGGATCGCTGGCTTGCATATGTGATGATAAGATTGATTTGAATGTACTTTTTTATCTTCATGAAGAATATGGAATAAACCGAGATGCATGGCAGTGGTTACATCTCCTCATCTTGCATTTCTCTGTCTGTTTTCTTCATTTTTCAGGAGCCCTCACGACTTCCACCCTCTCAGTCTGGCCCATGTCTCTTTGAGGTGAGACAGTTCCTGGACTGCGCCACGACTCAGGCTGATCTGACCTTGTGCGAAGGCTTCAATGAAGCTCTTAAGCAGTGCAAACTCTCTCAGGGTAAGCCTCTTTTCAACAGACAACAACAATTTCAAAACAGATTGTTTTGTTTCAAAGTGCTTGAAATGCAACAAATTGTTTTGTAAGAATTACTCAAGAATAGAGTGAAAGATACACTCCCATTCATGTAATGTGAGAAATAAAAACTCTTGTCTTTGGTATGATGATATGTTGTCCTTTTTTTAGGTGTAACATCTCTGGTGTGATGGAGAACTTGGAAGATCTAAACACTAGATTGAAGATTGGTTCCCGAAATCTCCAGCAGTTAATGTGAATTACTTATGTAGATAGTTGTGAAATGCATACCAGTACTTCTAAATGTGAGATCATGTAAATGATGTTGTACAATTAAAAAGCTGATATTTATATTTTTTCTTTTGGTTTATTTTTTTAAGCATGACGCATATCATACAAAATAATATGTGGGTCATACTGCTCTGATCTTTAACTTTTCAACACATTACTCCGTTTCATGTCCAAGTGAAACAGTTTGATCATGATTTGTAAATGATTTATCTAATAGAGTTGCGAAACAAAAGCCTGATAACTAGTGATATGGCATATTTCCTAACTAAATTTGCTCAGCAAGACTTGATAACACAATCTTTTAGTTTGTCAGAAGTAAAGATAAAACTAATACTGACAACAAGCATTTACTTTACACAAACAAGAATAAGGAACGGAGCATTGGATTATGCAGAATAGAACCGCTATTTTACAACATTGCAATTTTATTGACATTAATTTAAAAAAAGTAATAATTTTATTATTTTAATAATTCCACTTTCTTAAATCTCATCCGTACAAGAGGCGTGAAAGGAATTCGGCACGCTGACCAATCACAGAGCTCGGTGAACAGGCGTATCTGTCTTTCAACCAATCAGAGAGGGTGGTGTATCACACGGAAGAAGAGGAGCTGTATCGGGTTGGTCGTTCTCATACATTAATTGGCAGCAGTAACTTGTGAAAAAATGCCGGTCATAGATTTAGAAACTAACTTACCTGCAAACAAGTTTCCAGAAGACTTTCTGAAAAGACTATGCGCTACATTGGCTGCAGCGTTGGGGAAACCGGAAGACGTGAGTAAGAATGAATAAGCTATGCATAGGAAAAAAGTTTTGTTCTGTGGACAGAAGAGATTTTTCTCTCCTTGACCTTGATCACATGACTTCCGCCGCCATATCTCCAGAGGATGAATCTGGTGGTAAAGACAGACCTGCCGATGATGATCGCAGGGTCCTGCTCCCCGTGTGTGTTGATGTCCGTGTCTGCCATTGGAGTGACTGATACTGCGGAGAAGAATAAGGAGCACAGCGCCAAAATCTTCCAGTTCCTGAAAGGAGAGTTTGGGCTGAGCGATGACCGGTAAATTAATACAATAAAGAAGATGGGAAAACACAGGGTGAACACACCTTGACTATATTGGCGATCTTGAAATCAAATAAACCACAAAAAAAAAATTAACATACATATTAAAAGCATGAATTAAGGCAGTTCTGAAGGTCAAACACAGTATTAGTATGGTGTTCCTAATAATCATTTAGGTGAGTGTAGTATGGCTCTGGTTGGGAAGTATGCAATTTCGGACACAGCCAATCAAACACTTGATCAAAAGTGTTGCCAAGTCCGTGGTTTTCCATCACTGTAAGTATGATTTCGGCGGTCCAAAACAGCCCCCACATACAAATTCAGTAGAGAATTAGGCCCCCCCGATAGATAAAATCTCATTTGGACTACTTTTGACTGGGGCTACTTTTGGTGCACAGACCTGGCAACCTTGCTGATGACAATTTTCTGCGACATGACACTATCCTCATTGTACAACATCGTTCCTGGTATTTATGCAGAACAGCATAACTGATGTCTTTCTGGCATTATTTTTTAAATGTTACTTAAAGTACGTTATGATAAACCCTTTGCTTGTTATACATGCAACATTTCAGCCGTAAACAAAATTACAAATCTTAGCTAGATTGTTCATTATCTATATG
Source organism: Pimephales promelas (assembly GCF_988280905.1). Lineage (NCBI taxonomy): Eukaryota > Metazoa > Chordata > Actinopteri > Cypriniformes > Leuciscidae > Pimephales > Pimephales promelas. Next base: position 19,809,763 of record NC_142787.1, read on the forward strand.
CTGAAATATAATTAAATAATAGTTTGTATTTTAAAAACCTCTATCGCGTGATGTGTGTTTTGAGTTGGCTCACTTGCTTTGTAATATGTATTATTATCATTTATTATTTTTATTCAGAATTTCAGTTAAGGGAACATGTGCATCCGAAATCGAATACTTTCCTACTATATAATGGGTGAAAAACAGTGTGACAAAATAAGTATGTCCAAATTCACAGGAATCATAAAAGGGTAGGATGACCTACTACTTCTGGCGAGATTCTGAAGTGTGTATATGATGGACACTACTATCCCAGTAGGCCATACGCCTTATTCACTGTAGCGCCATCTTTGATTTTTAATGAGAATGATAGCGAGGCTGTGAGGGATAGACTTGCATCTCTTCAATGGGCTTAACTGTTATTTAATGTGTTTTCGGATTGTTCTGCTCATGAAACACTGGAAAAATATCTTTCCAAGAAATGTCAGTTGACAAAAAACTCCCGACAATGTAAGCTGTGGAAAATTGTAAACAATCTAGCCGCTTTATTCAGCTTTTTACTGCGGATGCCATTGGAAACACGGTAATCTATCCCTCACAGCCTCACTTTCATACCCGTCATGGCGCTGCTCTGAATAAGGTCTATGGGAGAGGATTTGTGAAAGGTCACATGATAATGACAACAGGGCAAATGTAGTACATGGATTGCATTCAAACTACACACATTCATGCTATATAGAACATACTTTTTGGCAGTTCAAAATAAGTACCTACTCAAGAGACTATGCGATTTTGGACGCAGCCTTAAGCCACGCGATGTTATAAAAAGTACTGTGCACCCAACACGCACGACTGCACACACCACATTAACGTCATTTTTGCCGCGCACTCTTGCGTACGCTTCGAGTATACACAACACAAGGCATTAGGGTGCATCACTGCTCCCTGGTTTTCATGGTGCATTGTGGGACTTTTCAGGGAGCCATTGAGATTGCCTTTAAAATGACTCCCTGATCAGGGCCCTGACTACTGAACCAGGGATCTGATTGAGACTAAAAATGGCTACCAGATAAAGCGACCTTTGTTCAAGATATAGTTGTAGTTTGCATTATAAAACATAATGTCCTGATTGTCTTTCTCTTCTTTGTTCTGTTGCAGTATTTTGATATTGTTCTACCCTCTGGAGCCTTGGCAGATTGGGAAGAAAGGAACAGTTATGAGCTTCTTATAAGGCCTTCCTTATTTGAAAGTGAATTCTTCATATGTGATTCCTATTTGGGATTCAGACAGCTGGGTTATAAGGAAGTTGTGTTCTTATCGGATTAAGAATATTTTGCATTAACATCTCCAGGTTCTCTTGAAAAGTAGCTAATTTATGTGACTTGAAAATAATCTGTTTGCTAATCTGTTAAATATAAAATGCATTTCACATTTTGCTAGCAAGTCATAGTGGGTTGGGTGTGTCTATTTTTTTTAGTTTAAAAGGTTGAAGAAATTAAGCTTAGAGAGTATATTATAATAATGTATTCCATTAGCATTGTGTTTGTCAGACTTTTCCAGGGAAAGTGCCACTTCAATCAGTTATCGATTAACCACATCTATCGGTCAAATCAGACCATATACGAATAAAGAATCATCTAATCACACATGTAAGACTAGAAAAACTGGAAGAACTGGTTGAGGATCGACCACTCTGGAAATTACCATTTGAACTCAAAATTTGAGACAAAAGTCTCAGCTAACCTATACTTTCCCTCATCCCCCACTCCTTCTCCCCCATGCGAAGATCACCAAAAACTCACCCAAAAATCTAAATAGTTTAATGTGAATGATTATCATCGAGTTATATACATGTTTGGTATCATTTGATTGAAATGCCTCACGGTGACTGGTACAAGTGTCTCAAGAATGAGACACAAAAGATACGTTTTTTAAGACTTTAACTGGCACACAAAGGAATATAGTTTCTTGACAAATGGTCTCACACACCCAAAAGGTGTAACCACTGAATACAAATATCCATTGTTAGCACATGTTTCCATGTGAAATTAGTTTCTGTCTATATAAAGAAATGCAGAAAAGGGTTAAAGGCCCGTGAGGCGAGCGGCTGAGTCTCTTTATTCCAGAGCAAACAGCGAGAACAAAATAGCGAGAAAATGTATTGCATTTAATCAAAATACTTTGCCACAAGAAAAGACAGTAACTGGTAAAGACCTTTAGATCCCAGATTTTGTTCTGATCGAGCGCGAGTTTACACAGGCTTGCAAAAGCCATACAAATTATTCAAAAGCATGTAGTCTGTTTAGAGTGATTTATGAATTGAACATTTATTTTAAAGACATAAGTTTCGAACGTGTTTTCTTTTCTTTTTTCCAGATTGTGTTTGTCAAAAATATTGATTCAGCCTTCCAAATAAAGATTTGAAAAAATAAAAAATAAATTAAAAAAAAAAGGTTCTTGAGTAAAATGTCTGTGTAATTCATTTGGTATATTTGGTATAACGTAGGTTGCATTTGGTTCCAAGGGAAAGTAGACAAAATTAAGTTCATAAGTTCAAATTAAATGTCTCGTGGTTCAATAAGAAAGGTAGAACACATTGAGTGTTTATTGCACATAAATAAACTTGTATTAATAAATTGTAATTGTAAAACGAATAGACAATTTTACCTCCAAGCAAGTTTTATAAAGACTTTCTAACGTCAGGAAAGTAGTTTATTAGTATTATGTATTATCTTCTGTAGGGATTTCTTCAATATCTCTAGTTTTACAAGACACTGATCAAAGCAATATGCATACATTACTTTGTGAAGAAAAGATTTCTTTTTCAATGAGCTGTCACGGTCAAAATACCTTTCACTTCCGACAGATGGCGCTCATTGTACCAGAGAGGGAAGAAAAATGGAAATAAAAAATTTATTTAAAGTTTTTTTCTTTCTCATTTGATATTATTCATGAATTTTAAATGTTACCATTATTGGGTTATTTTGTGTTCTTTGTGATAAAATGAACACAATCACGATGACGTGCTCTTTTGGAACAGAGATCAACGGGGTGTGGTGTAGTAGCAGCCTATCAGTAGTTAGTTATAACCTAGTAGGCAGTACGTTCTTGTGCAGCAGTTCAGTCATTTTTTGCAGTTTTGGACTGGGTTGTGCTTCAGTGTATTGTTCAGGTCCTTTAAAAAAAATGTCTTTGGAAATTTATTTGGATTTGTTTTCGCAGCCCTGTCGCTCTGTTTACATCTTTACCAAGAAAAACAACATCCAGTTCGACCACAAGAAGATTTCTCTGTTTGAAGGTATGATATCATATACAATTGTGTGGAGTTTGTTTGTGTGCACTCTGTATTGATTTGGCTGCATTCGTCAACAAGGAAAAGCTATATTCGAAGTTCTTCATTTTATAATGGGATGTAACGTTAACTGTATCGTTTCCCCTTTTGTCACAATTCAATTAGGCCTATGTGTGTTTAGAAAGTTGTGGTTACTTTAGACTACTACATGCAGTTCTAGTGGCAGATGTGGTTAGTCAAGCTTGGCAAACAGTTATGTAGTTCCTGCACGTCTTTGAACATTTAAATTGTAGGCTACCTAATTGTATTTAAGTAAAATAAAACCCTGATACATGAGTATTTTACCAAAACGTATTTGTCCCCTAGGTTGTCAATATGGTGAAGAGTATGGCAAAATCAACCTGTTAAGAAAAGTTCCAGCAATCAAAGATGGAGACTTTTGCTTGGCTGAAAGGTATGTGGTCTATGAAATGCAAGTTATTTCTTGTTTTCAATTTAATTTAAGATCTAATAAATAAAAAGTTATAGATCAGTGGCTCTCAACTTTTTTGTCAAAACAAAAAGAAAACCCCATAAGTGGTCCAAGACAGAACAGATGTTTCAGCCCATAGCTTTCTTCAGTGCTCATAAAACAGACAGAAGCACCACCCTTTTATATGTGTATGTGTATATCTATCTATCTATCTATCTATCTATATATATATATATATATATATATATATATATATATACAAATTTAAAATGCATTCTAAACATACGAAAACATACAAGATCTTTCTCCTCATTCAAGCTGGGGTCAACAAAATCAACTCAAAAAGCCTCTCTTTGTAATGATGAATCACATGAGAAGTGTGATCTTGTCTACAGTTGGCACTCATGTGTTCAAGTAGTATCACACAATGAGTGCATGCATGGCGCCAAATAGGGGCAGGGCTACAGGTCTTTATAGTACATCTCTTCCTGGTTACCTCAGAGACTACCGATTTTTCCAGTGTCTGTCAGCTATAATATAAAGACACTATACTTGCCACAATGGGTATTACACTTAAAGATATATATTTTAAAAAATCCTAACAAAAGGATCAGTGGTTCTGGTGGGAACAAAACTCAACCCTTTATACTTACTTCATGAGGTTTGAGTTCTTTACCAGTGTGGATGAAGATCAAGTTGCCCTTGTTTGGCATGCACCCACTTCTGAGTTTGTTGTTTTAAAAATATTTTTAAAAAATCCAAGTACAAAATATGTGAGAGATTTCATCTTGAAAATGGACCTTGCATGATGGCTCTGGGATGCCACTTCGATTAAGCCAGGGATTCTGACAAAATTCTGAATCTTCTACTTTAAATATTTAGAGACTTTTGAATCCCAAAACCCCTGGGAATCCTGCTAACCCTCCAATATTCACTAGTTGTTCCATGGAAGAATAAGATAATGCAAAAGTAAAAAAATAAAAATAAAGGTTTATTTTTGATAGACCCTTTTTTGTGTGTGTTCTGAATACATTTTCTAGTATGCTCTCTCTTTAGAAATTAAAATACTGTTGTTTATTTTGTGTCTCCTGTGAAACTGTTCATTGAGTAAATTAACTGTTATTTCCTGTTCTAATTACCTCTTAGTGTTGCGATTATGATGTACCTGGCTGAGAAGTTCCACACTCCGGACCACTGGTACCCAGCTGACTTGCAAAAGCGTGCTAGAGTAAATGAATATCTATCATGGCAACACTCTGCCATACGGATATATGGATCCAGGATACTCTGGTTCAGTGTGAGTAAAGCGTATTTGTTCTCATTCGAAGGCACTAGTGAACAGAACAGTGCTTAGATTTCAGCAAATCCCTTGTTGATAGCAGACTCCAATTACTCTGTGGCTTTGGGATTGAAACCTAAACTTTAGAATTGCTACTGGGCTAACTGCTAGCTTTTTGATTGTTATTTGTTAATGGAACTAAATTGTTTTCTTGTATTGCTGTAGCTTTTGATCCCAAAAGCTATGGGAATTGAGGTCCCTAAAGAAAAGTTAGACAATGCAGTAGAGAATCTTGACGGATCACTGAACCTTTTTGAGGAGAAGTTCCTGCAAGACAAGAAGTTCATTGTTGGTGATCAGATCTCATTGGCTGACCTGGTTGCTATTGTGGAAATCATGCAGGTATCCATTCAAATCAAAATCAAGCAAAATGATAACCTAAGTATTTAAGGGGAATAATATATGACACAATATTCATATTTGATAACACCTCTCCAATGGTATGTTTCAGCCTTTAGGTGCTGGCATGGATGTGTTTGAGAACAGACCCAAGCTCAAGGCATGGAAGGACAGAGTCAGAGAAGAAATTGGGGCCGAGCTGTTTGATGAGGCCCACCAGGCACTCCTCTCTCTCCAGGAGGAAGTGAAAACCATGGATCCCAAAAAGATGGATCCATTAAAACCCAGAGTTTTGAAATATTTCCTCTCATAAGCAAACTGGTAAACATGGTTGGTTAAAACAGTTATCCATTATTTATGAAACTTTATAATTATACAAAAAAATAATTTTCTCAGTTATTTCATATACTTTCCATTTTGATGAACCACTAATAATGATATCAGCTTTTATTAAATTGTAAATGACATAGAAACATTAATGTTTGTCATTTGATTGTCTTTGTGTAGAATTAACCTCATAAAAAGAAGCAAACTGGGAAATTGCATGTTTCCAGGTGTGTTTACTCTCAAATTCTGAATTGCTGCACTCTCTGTGACCTAATGTTTAAAAAACTAGGCAGCAACACACTGACACTCAATACAGCATTGTTCCAGAAAATCACTAAACACTCATGGGAAAGAGCTGGGAGGAATGTTTCCTCCTTGTGTGTTTTTGGAATGTAATCAGATATTATGTGTTTTCCTGCAGCATAGGCTACTCTGCTTGCCATGGATAGCACTTTTTTGGTTAATTTCTTGTGGAGAAAAAAAATGTAGTCAGATTTTTTCCTATACATCTCTCAAATATTGTCGATAAAATCTTTCGTCACCAGTCTATGTCTGTTTATTTTACTTTCATGTGGATAATTAGTAAATTGAATATCTTGTGGAGGAAAAAATGTAGTCAGATTTTTTTTCCCTATATAAATCTCCCCAATATTGTAAATGAATATATATTTCGTCACCAAACTGTTGTTTACCTTCCTCTCTACAAAAAAAAAAAAAAAAATTATAAAGCAAAATTTCAGTCTATTTCTCCCCTAATAAATTTACAAAACAGAATCTGTTTACAGTTGTGCACTTCAGTAAATAATGTCAACTCAGGTGAGAGCTCATGGTATTTGAAAACTTTATGGAAGACTTAAGAATTTTAATTATTAATTGATTTTAAATTAAAATGTTTGGAGGCGTCTGGTTCTGGCTGAAGGAGCTTGTCACCGTTCACTTTCATTGTGCAGAAAACGGCAGCGTCATCGTCATTTCACTGAACAAAACGTGTTAATAATATACAGGAATCACCTGACAAAACTTCCTTTTTTCCCCGGACCAACTATTCCTTTAAAGCTGCTCTTGAGTAGGAAATGCTCGCATTGCCACTCTCTGAAGTGAAACAACTCAGCGCTATAGCGGGAAAGTGAACGACCTACTCAAGTTGTGACTGATCATCTGCAGAGTATAGCCTAAGAGAAAATGTTTTAAAGTTAATCAAGCGATCATAATGAGCAAAAAGGGTTGCTGTGATTCAGTAGGTCAGTGTTTTTTTGACTACTACACGTCAAAACTATTGGTGATAAGGAGCAAGAAAGTGGGAACGCTGAATCGGTTCACTCAAGCTTTAGTAATAGCATACATCATCGGGTAAGTTTTATTCTCCATTCCTTATTAAAATAAATTATATCATTTAAAAACGCCCTTATTTGGGCACAGGTATGTGTGTGTTCTCAAGAAAGGCTACCAGGACACGGACACCGTCCTCAGCTCGGTCACGACCAAAGTGAAAGGGATTGCTCTAACAAACACCACTGAATTGGGTGAACGGATCTGGGATGTGGCTGACTACATCATTCCACCTCAGGTAGTCCGTCGATTTGACAAAGAGGAGGTACAGGCTTGACATTTTACATGTCCACTGACCCCTCACTGGTGCCACCACCACCTTCATGGGTTACAAACCTGGTTATTATTCACACCTGCATGCTGTGTTCACTGTTTGAAAATGTCTGCACAATATGTTTTCATTGTGATGTATTTGAACAATAATACATGTTATGTGTGTGCAAGTTCACTTTAATTATCTTAAACCAGTTGTTTTTCATAGCTTTATGTCATTCAGAATAGTCAATATCCCAAGGCCCTCAACTCAGGCTGTGCTTTTTTTTTTCTCTTATGTTTTTCTTTCTCTTTCTTTTTCAGTTGATAAGACAAACTATCACTGTCAATACATAAAAATACATTACTTTTATGCAAAATACAGACTTTTATGCAAAACCTGTAGGCCTACTCAATAGTCATTACTCACACCTCAGCTAGTTTTTAATTTTCCAAAACAAACAGACATGAGTAAATATATTGTGTATAAAACCTACAACATTTCCCTATTCAAATTAATTTGCCAACAGTATGCTACAGTAAATAATGTCAAGTTAGAGCTCAATGGTGCAGATTTTTCCTCAGAGTTTTAGCATTTTAATTACTAAATATATTTTGTTTGAATGGTGTTATCTTGTGGCCCCTTTTCACATTTAAGAAAAATACTCTGTTTTGGAAGTATCCACTTTTTTTTATTTGCTTCATTTAATCAAAACTGGACAACAGACCATACTTTTTGCGAATAGCAGTGATTTAACACAGGAAATGGGAAAGTGTTCATGCCATCTGGGCTTTTTTCAGTAATGAGGAATGATATTTTCGATATAATTTGAAAACGCATGCTTTTAAATGTTTCAGGAGGATAGCTCATTCTTTGTGCTGACCAACATGATCATTACCCCTAACCAAACACAGTCCAAATGTGCAGAGGTGAGCCACTATAGGCTGTTTGCCATCCATTTGTCACTTAATGAAATGTAAAACAAAGCTTACTGGCTGAAATCAAATGCCATAAAAGATAAGATTTTAATCTAAGATTGTAAAATTAAATAGTTAATAAAATAAAGTGCTATTATAATAGAAAAAAAATGTAAGATGGTCTAATATATTAGAAAATATAGCTTTTTTACATTCAAATAAATGTATTTTCTGTATCTTAATGTTATTTTAAATTTGTGTGACTTAGAATCCAAATCCAGCGTCCATATGCACCTCTCACAGGGACTGCAAGAGAGGCTTCAGTGATGCTCGTGGGGATGGTATATCTCAGTATTATGACACTCTTTGCAAGACAGCAAGCAGATCATTTTATATACATAAAACAATGCATTTAATTTTTTCAGGTGTTCGGACAGGCAGATGTGTCCATTACAATGACACGGTGAAGACTTGTGAGGTGCTGTCCTGGTGTCCTTTAGAGAAGATTGTTGATCCCCCAAAGTATGTCTCTTAAATTATTTATATCAAGATTTTTTTAATGTTTTAAATATATTTATTTGGCTATATTTATTTGATCAAAAGTAAAAACAGTTATATTGTGAAATATATTAATACCAATTTAAAATAACTCTTTTTAAATGTATTTATTTCTATATCAGAAAGCTGAGTCTTTAGTGTCACATGAACCTTCAGAAATTATTCTAATATGCTACCTTGGTGCTCAAAAACCATTTCTTATTATTAATTTTGAAAACAGTTGTGCTGCTTAATATTTTTGTATAAACCATGGAAAACTACCATTTAAAAGTTTGGGTTAAGTAATTGTGCACTAAATTAGCATTTTAGACTGCTTTCTGAAGCAATACTGTATGTGTCTAATGTTGGTAATATTGTGTTTTATTTCCCTTCTTGACATCTCAGTCCACCACTTCTGGCAGATGCTGAAAACTTCACTGTGCTTGTCAAGAATAATATTCGATATCCCAAATTTAACTTCAACAAGTAAGCTTTTTAAAGTGCTTTATTTGTCTACTAGTTGGCTGCAAAATAAAACAATGTAAGCCAATTTATTAACTGAATAAAATGTGCTCCTTTTGTCCTTACAGAAGGAATATCCTACCAAATATAAATAGCTCCTACTTGACACAGTGTGTGTTCAGCCGTAAAACAGACCCTGACTGCCCGATCTTCAGACTCAAAGACATCGTTGGAGAAGCTGATGAGGATTTTCAGACCATGGCTGTCCATGTCAGACACTTCATTTATATTTATCTGCCATTGCTGTTTCAAACTCATGTTATAAAATGTTTTAATGTCATGCTTGGTGTTTTCCTTTCTTCCTTCTGCGTAGGGTGGAGTAATGGGAGTTCAGATCCGATGGGATTGTAACCTTGACCTTCCAAAAAGCTGGTGTGTTCCTCGCTACACTTTCCGCAGACTAGACAACAAAGACCCAGAAAATACTGTGGCACCAGGTTACAACTTCCGGTAAGTGGTGTTTGCAGTTAGTAAAAGTGGTTCTTCAGAGGAAGCTAGGTTGCATTAAAAGAGTGTGGTTTGGTCAAATTTCTATAGATTTGCTAAATATTACAAGAACAATGATGGCAAAGAGTCCAGGACACTTATCAAGGGATATGGTATTCGCTTTGATGTCATGGTATTTGGCCGGGTAAGATACTGTGACCTTTTTAATGTTCTAAATTAGACTCCTTTTATACAGGTTAGCATTAAAATGTAGCTGTTTAGCACATGCTAATGTTTTGTTTCTACAGGCTGGAAAATTCAATATTGTACCAACACTTCTGAATATAGGTGCTGGCTTGGCCCTTCTAGGCCTGGTAAGTATGTCTGTTACTTACTGGATTACAATAATGAACAAAATTGAATTATATTAATAAAATCTTTTGTGGTTCATTTCAGGTGAACGTTATATGTGATTGGATCGTCCTGACATGTATGAGAAGAAAGCATCATTACAGAGATCAGAAGTATACATATGTTGATGACTTTGGACTTGTGAGTATGGCCTCCATTTTAAAATCATCTGGTTAACTTTCTATAATTGCTAATTGAAAGTAAGCAGCTCTTGTGCCTCGCAAGAAACTAACATGAGATATTTCTTTCAATTAGTTATCAAACGAAGAAACATAGAAGATCTTCAGGCTACTGATTCTACACTAGTTCTATGAAAGTTTCATCATGAAGTGAATGTATTTGTTCAGGTTATAACATATATGTTATTCTGAATGGACAATCAGGGAAATTCTATTAATAAAAAATAAATATACAAATTATCAGTGTGATTTACTTTATGTAGTTGTAGGGTGATGTGGGTTCTTTTTGCTTCCAGAGTTTTGTAGATTTGTTAAAGAAATTGAGCTCTGGAATTAAATGGTAACTGTCTAATGTTATTTTATTGATATGTATGTATATTCAGCATTTTACAGTCTATGATATTCAGTTTACTGAGGACCCCTAGTGGGGGTTGAGGAGCACTGCGTAACACTTCATCCAGCAGGGGTCAGTAGAGAAACACATACTTAGCGGTTCCTAGTTCAGGAGGAAGATCGCAGAGACCTTTCCTCACGTTAATGCATGATGGCGGCCGCGTTGAGAGGGAGCCTAGTAACATTGGCCAAGGTGAGTCTTGAAACACGATGGTGTAATTTTCTCTTAGTTTACACTGAAATATTACTAATGTATGTTTGCTTCACACGGCAAAATACAAAGATTAACTGGGGAATAGGCTGCTGTCTGTCTGTAGACGTGTTTAAGTTTTGCTTTACACATGACGATGGGTATCGTCATTGGGAAAAATAGTAAAAACTTAAATGTATCAGATGACAGCTCACGGAAGAGGTCCATTAAAACTCGTCTGTACATTATTATTTTTATCCATTAGCATCATGCAAGGGGAATGTATTCCCTTAATTATTTCACTTAAAATGTAAAACATTTTGGCTGATTAATTGACCCTATTCTTTTAGGATTGAAAGACCTTTTTTTAGAACCATATATGGATGGTTCACGCAAATCCATTTTCCAATGACTGTCAGCTATTTAATTATCCTCCTGAGACCCGGGAGTTTACCTAGTGTGCATTTTATAATTGTTTTGCTGGATAAGTAGGACCTAATAAGTATAATAACTAAATTTTGTTTTTGTACAGGAACTAGTGTTTGCATAAAAGGATGTCCTCATGCGAGGACAGTGGGTCTAATTTATCATGACTGTTAAATTCACTTCAGCCTGAGCTGTCTGTGATGTCAACCCATAATAGCCATTGACCTGTGTTGTTTCTGACTCCTCAGGGTTTGAGTGTTGCCCGTTTGCAGCCGTTGTTCACCCGGTCCCTGAGTTTGACCAGTCAGAATGTTGCAGAGAGTCCCCCGGCACGTGCCGACAGCACTTTCAAGGTCACCATGGTCCCTGGAGATGGAGTTGGACCTGAGCTGATGACTGCTGTCAAAGATGTTTTCAAGGTACTGATGCACTCTCTTAGCCATGTTTTCAAAGACTTGAGGAAACTTTCTAACCTTCAGTGAATTCTTAGCCACCGCCGCCTTCTTAAGGCCCTGATATACTCACTGTGAAGTACTTTCATCCTTCACTTTGGGGTAGAAAGAAGTTCGAAATGCCTTTTCAACAGGACACTTGTGTAGACTTGCATCTATGCTTGTTTCCAATGCCCTTTTCATTTCACCCTCTAGGCAGCTGATGTTCCTGTGGAGTTTGAGGAGTTTCATCTGAGCGAGGTGCAGAACATGGCCAGTGAGGAGAAACTGGAAGAGGTTCTGTCCTCCATGAAGAACAACAGAGTTGCCATCAAAGGTAACATTTCTAATTTCTGATCACATTTTAATATAGTGGCTTTCAATCCAACATGTTAAACTAGTGAAAGCTGATTTATGTACTGACATACAGTATACTAATTTGACACTTATGTAAATAAATAAATAAATGTTAATTCTTTCTGTGCTTAGGAAAGATTCACACTCCTATGGAGTACAAGGGTGAACTGGCATCATATGAGATGAGACTAAGGTACTTCTTTGACATTATCATGGCTGCTTTCTCCTACTTGTGGTCCCCCTGCTAGTTTTTGATTATTGGGTTATTTCTTGTGTTATAATGTACAGGAGAAAGCTGGACTTGTTTGCCAATGTGGTTCATGTGAACAGCCTGCCAGGTTACAGCACCCGCCATAATAACCTGGATCTGGTCATCATTCGGGAGCAGACAGAGGGAGAATACAGCTCTCTGGAGCATGAGGTATCATAATTTATTTCTTTTAAAGGCATTTAAGAAAGGAAGAATAGATGAAGAGACCGATGTGGTAAGACAGCAAAAACGCAATACGTATTTCATGAATAAAACTTAAGCCAATTGTCCTCCGATAACTAGTTGGTCCTAGATGCATATTGGACTGAAAGATTTAACAGATCTGGAAGGGTAATTCAGCAGTTCATAATCAGTGATTTAAATTAAAGGCACAATATGTAGTTTTTTTGTAGGTTGATGACAAAGTGATGAGCTGAATGATGGGACCTTTTGTCAAGCTGATGGATCTAATAATGTTTATGGATGAGTGCAAACATTCAGGTTTTTTAACATTACAGTGGTATGAAGCAGGTCGCAATTGCTAAAGAGACAGATCACACGCGAGTCCCGCGGATATAAAGGATTAAGGACATTTAATTATACCGAACTACCCACAAGTGCTGGATTACTCACACAGGCCAATTTATTAGACGAATTAAACTTATGTTACGCTATCACACTAAACGGCATTTAAATGCGTGTTGAAAGTTATAATGTTATACTATGTGTTCGTTTGTTTGCTATACGAAACTAAAAGTAAGCTAGATCAACATTAGAATAACATACTGGCCATATTCTAACATTTCGTCATGTTAAGCTGACGTTATATAACATTGATTTGTTTTATGTACAGTTGCTCACCTGTCTAAAGCTGTAAAGTTGTGACTCGTGAAGTTCTGTCAAGTCCAAGTTAGTCACGGACGTGGAGCTCTCGGCATCTCAAAAACGCCACACTGATATTGATCCTCATTTTAGTTCTCCTTGTTTGTCCCAAAGTCTGCTTGCCATGGTCTATGTTTGAAAGAAACAAGAACTTTGTACCGCTAAACATTACGCACTACGCAGTTGTCCACGTCTGTCGCCATGGTTACATCATGGCTATGGCAGTATGAACGGATACCGAGGATAGTACCGATATTGCGTCAATGACAGGCAACTTTAATTTTTTTTTTTTTTTTTTTTAAGGACAGCCACTTATTTAAAGTTGTTTGTTCTCTGAAATAAAAATATTTTGGAGACTTATAGGATATTTTGTGAAATGTTAAAATGTGACATATCACACTGTGCTAGTGATTTTTGGATATTTTATTACAAAATTCTTACATATTGTACCTTTTTAAGGTCTGCTCTTCACACAGAGCTGTCATGTTGCTTAAATAAATAACATAAAAATAACACGCATTGGTATTTTGTTTTTCTGTTATGTTTACGATGACGGGTGTGGTTACTCTCCTGGTATGAAGTAAAAAGTCAGCAATTCTCCTTTTTGTGTTTTACAAGAAATAATACGGCATTAGAACAACATGAGGGTGACCACTTTTCTCCCAAAAAAATGATATGATTTCATAGACTTAAATCGACTTATTCTTATTATTAATTGGTATTATTTTCAGGACTCTTTGATGAATAGAAAGAACAGGATTTATTTGCAATAGAAATTATGAATGTCCTTACTGAAACTTTTGATAATTTAAAGCATGCTTGCAGGATAACCTCTACATCATGAGCACCTCTGTGTTTGCAGAGCGTTTCAGGAGTGGTTGAGTGCTTAAAGATCATCACCAGGGAGAAATCTCGGCGCATCGCTAAATTTGCTTTCGACTATGCCACCAAGAAGGGCCGCAGCAAAGTGACCGCCGTCCACAAAGCAAACATTATGTAAGTGTGACGTGATATTTCACTCTTACAGTTCTGCTCAATGCATAGACTCACTCACCTTGGATTATCGCCACAGGAAGCTTGCGGATGGTCTTTTCCTGCAGAGCTGTGCAGAGTTGGCTGAACTTTACCCCAAAATTAAATACGAAACCATCATCATTGATAACTGCTGCATGCAGGTATAATTTCCATTCTTTTATTGGTGGCTGGCAATGAGAAACGGCCTATATATTTGGCATGTTGTTCTGTGTCCCACAGCTGGTGCAGAATCCGTATCAGTTTGATGTGCTAGTGATGCCTAATCTCTACGGCAACATCATCGATAACCTGGCGGCAGGGCTGGTGGGCGGAGCCGGCGTAGTTCCAGGCGAGAGTTACAGCGCAGAATATGCTGTGTTTGAAACGGTTGGTCTAAATCTAAATTGTTTTTCATGCCACCGTCATTCATTATACATAAACAGTTTCTGACTCATGAATTGCTTTGCTGCATGTGGTCTTTACAGTTATTCTTGCATTTCATTTCAGGGTGCCAGACATCCCTTTGCTCAGGCTGTCGGCAGAAATATCGCAAACCCCACCGCTATGCTCCTCAGTGCATCGAACATGTTGAGACACCTCAAGTGAGTTTCCCACTGTTATCCAGCTCTGATATTCAATATTTACTTTTCACCATCATATCTTATGTTTTTAAACTTAACATTTTTACCATTTTATCTCTGTTTTGACTTTCTATTCATGTGAAACATGTTTTTTTTTTTTAGATCTTATTTGTAATCTGACTTTACACTTTACATCATGATTTGTTATCTTGCTGTTGTATAAACTACTGGTCAAAAGATTATATATAAAAAATGCAGTTAATACAGTTATTAGCAAAATTTATTTCAATTTAATATCTATGAACTGAATATCATTTTTAAAATGTAATCCAATATGCAAAGCTGAATGATCTTTTAGAATCATTCTAATATGCTAATTTGGTGCAAACATTTCTTATTATCAATCTGAACAGTTTTTGCTGTTTCATATTTTTGTAGAAACCATGAGTTGAGTGGTTTATTTTTCTTTCAGCCTTGAGTATCATTCAAACATGGTGTCTGAGGCTGTCAAGAAAGTCATTAAGCAGGGCAAGGTAAGTGTTTGTGTGTTCATGTGTAAAATGGGAGAGAATGGTGTATTGTAGGGCTGCAACAACTAATCGATAAGATCGATGATCAATTATGAAAATCATTGTCAATGAATGTCATGATCAATTAATCGGTCTGCTTGCTTCACGGGGAGTGTTTAAAGGTGACTGGATGAAACGGGCCAATCATGATGCTCTGTCTTGCATGCACTTTATGAGGCACACACACACAAGGTCTCTCTTTCCCTCCGTGCGCATGCTACACAGTTTGGAGCACAGTCTCTTCTGTCTCGCATGCGTGCTCTTGCTTGCGTGCTCTAAATTCCAGGAGACTTGGGATGTCTGTGTTTTGTCTCGAGCATCAGGTTGCACAATCAGTTCGCTCGCAACTGAACTTAAAAAAAACGCTACTGCAGAAATAGGTTAAGTTAAATCTGTGTTTACAAAGTGAAGCACTAAATATAAAGGCAGTTAATAACAGCAGCGGTAAAATATTGTTTTTTAGTCTCTGTACTCTGTGGTTTTCAGGGAATGCTTGAGCACTAATGCATAATTGTTCTTGTCCTTTTAATCAAGCTTGTTAGCTTGCTGCGTACTTCCATTCTCTTTTTAACAGCATTTGTCTACTATTAAAGGTTCTATATGTAACTTTTTTTATAAAATGAATCGGTTTTTATTGCCTGTGTTTGAAGGGGTTGTAATCAAACATTGCAATGATCAGATGTCACGTGCATGCGCGCTCCCGAGCGTCTCTATCCAGTCAACCATGTCTCTATCCAGTCTCTATACAATCAACGCATGGTTATTTATTTTTTGTTTTTACATTAATCATTGTTGTCAACTTGCCATCAGCAATTATCATTAAAAACAAAGGATGTATTAATATTAGTAAAACTTGATGCGTGTATTTTGCACTTTTTAAAGTGCACTTTTACTCATAAATACCCTGATTTAGGGTTCTATTTAGGTATAATAAACCAAATCAAATAGATTTTTTTTTTCCAATTAATCGAAAAATAATTATCCGATTAATCGATTATCAAAATAATCGTTAGTTGCAGCCCTAGTGTTTTGTGTGGCTGATAGAGCTCTATATGCATCTCTGTATTATGTAGAGAATATGATCGTGTAAGTGCAAGTGTTGCAATGGTTTTTATGAGTTCAAGATGCAAAATTTGTTGTCGATGGATGTTTAACATGCAAGTCTATATAGTCCTGGTGGCACTGGTTTTCACCCTAATTGGTGGGTTTCCCTTTGCGAATTGTTTTGGATTAATGGCACTAACCACAACACACACCCTCTTTGTTTTATGTGAATAGTTGGGCTTTTTGGTTAGTTCTGTGGGTTGAGATTCTGCTCACTATCACACTCACTAACTTCACCTTTTCTAATATTTTATCATTCTCATCTTATGGATTCATTTTGAAAGTCTTAAAATAAGGTCTTTAAAAACTTCATTTTAAAACTTTCAAAATGAATCCATTCTATCCTCTTTCTTAAAGGCACAATATGTAAGAATTTTGTGATAAAATATGCAGTTCCTGCAGTTGTGAACTTACAATATCCCAAAAGTCTCCAAAGATTTATTTCAGAGAAATTCCAATTTTTAACAAGTGGCCGTCCTAAAAAAAATGTTGCCTATCAATGATGCAATATCTGCACTATCCATGATGTAAGCATTATGTAACCATGGTGACTAGGGGTGTAACGGTACATGTATTCGTATTGAACCGTTTCGGTTCGAGGCTTCCGGTTCGGTACGCATACAAACCGAACGATTGCTTGGACCATTTTTCTTGCCGGCAAAATTCGTGCTGACGCGGCCAACACAACGTTGCGCAACATCCAAATGGCAAGGGTAATGAAAGCAGAACGAAACTGCGCTCCTCGTTATGTGCTTCACGGATCGTTTATCAGTTCGGACCAGCAACATCTGTGCAGCGCGAGCCGATCTCGATCAAGCAACACTGTTACTACACCGCGCTAAGAGATCCGGTAAAGAAAACATTTGAATTCGCCACTGAGGTAATAACATCGCTGCGAGATCTAGTGAGATGCATTCATCTCTGTCATGGAAACCAGGAGAAACATTGTGCCGCGAATAAACTAGTACTTTACGTCCACAGACCAGCAACATTCACCATGGATTTAATATAGTAACACTAACTGTAACCAGTTTGGCTGGAATGGTGAAATGCTTTCAAGTACTTCACACATCTTTTTCCAGCACTTCAAAATTCAAATATTATATAAATAAATATATATTTAAATGTTATTTTTAATGTGATGACCAAAACATTATTTGTTCATCCTTCAAAGATGACACCTATTTATAAACCTGAAAGTTTCAAGATCTAGGAAAACTCACACTTATTTAAAAATATTTTTTCTTTAAACAAATAGGAAATTTCTCTGGCATTTCTTTCTTTTTGCTGTATCGAAAACGTACCGAACCGTGACTTTAAAACCGAGGTACGTACCGAACCGTGATTTTTGTGTACCGTTACACCCCTAATGGTGACAGACGTGGACAACTGCGTAGTGCATAACGTTTAGCGGCACACAGTTCTTGTTTCTTTTAAACATAGACCATGGCAAGCAGACTTTGGGACAAACAATGAGATCTAAAATGAGGATCAATATCAGTGTAGCGTTTTTCAGATGGCGAGAGCTTTTAACAAAGATGCTGTAAAAAATATTTTGTGACGCTTTGAGAACCACTGGCTATTTTTTTTATTTTTTTGAAAGGATTGCCTTTACAGGGACTTTAAACAAATAACGTTCAAGTTTCAGTACAACGGAAATGATTTATGGTTTGCTGTCTCTAGTCAAAGCAGATGGTATTTGTAATTGAGAGCATTTTCAGTAAATGTGCATCTGCTAGATAATTGTTACTCTTAGAAGGGCACTGAGACAGAAACTAAAAGCCACAAAATATACATTTTGATGTAATGTGGTCTTCAATCTATTACTTTCATACATTAAATACTCTGACATTCACCCCTGCAGCTTTGGCTTTTTATTATTATTTATTTATTTTATTAGCCGTCTTAAAGTCATTCAAGTTTGTGCTTGTTGTCCATGAGTTCTGATGTGGTCTTCACCTCCCCTTTCTTCCTCTGCCATTACATCCTGTTCTGGGTGTATGTGACTGTCTCTGTGTGTGTGTGTGTGTGTGTGTCCCAGGTGAGGACGCGAGACCTAGGGGGTTACAGCACCACTAGTGACTTTGTCCGTGCGATTGTGGCCAACCTGAGTCATCGGACTGTTTGAAGATGCTTCCCAAACCCAATACCTATCCCGGATCCCCTATATATGCCACATTTCCCTCCCCTTTTCCCTTCCAATGTCTCTTTTTTTTTTTTTTTTTGACTGATTTATTTTTTATTGTTGATGTTTTCCCCCTGGAATGTTACGTATTCATGTACATTTATTTTAATTTCTGTTTTTCATTGTATGCATCTTAAAACAGAATCACACTTCCATTTAAAAGTTTGGGGTGTGTAATATCAAATGATAAAAAAGGATATGAAGAGTTCAGATGCAAAAGCCTCTAAATGCCATTTGAAATTTTCTTCTTTAATGATGACTTTTATCAAGCTTGTATATTTAAGTTCAGTAATTTCACTTAAATAACAATTAATAGGTAATTATCATTGCCATTTAAGTGAAATTACTGAACTTAAATATACAAGCTTGATAAAAATGATCATTCTAGAAGAAAATATCAAATGGCTTTTGCATCTGAACTCTTCATATGTTCTCCAAAAGTGCATTTATTTGATAAGAAAATGCAGCAAAATCTGTAATATTATCCTAATGCCATGACGGCCTAAAATAACCTTTTTAAAAATGTCATTTCTAGATGACAAAGCTAAATGTCACACAATCCTTCAGAAATCATTCAAATATTTGGTGCTCAGGAAACATTTCTAATTATCATTTTTGTACTGCTTAATATTTCTGTAGCAATTGAGATGCATTTAGATTTTCTTCTAGTAATATTTGATGAAAAGTACGTTTAGAAGAACACCATTTATTTGAAATAGTCATTTGTCACTTTTGATCAAATGAATGTGTCCTTGCTGAATAAAAGTGTTAACCCCCAAACACACACACACTTTTGAACTAGTGCATGTCTGACATCAGTTTACTGCACTACTTTGTTTGCTCCAGTTTTAATGGAAGTTTTAGTTTATCCTAAGCTGTACGTGCCCCGCTGTTTCTGTAACGCTCAGTTTTATCCCTGCTTTTAAATCATCTCTGTTTGGGGCTGGTCCTCGTCGATTTGCCTTTGCGGTTCCAGAACCTCAGTGAATTTGATTATCAAGTTCTCAAAGACCATTTGGCATATTGAGACGGAAGTTCCAGTGTGATTGTTTTTGCTCTCGCGCTGTTACTAATGCAAACATCACTAATCAAATCTGCTGCCGTCATAAGTCAGATAGACAATTATTGGTTTAGTTTGGTGATGCAAATGCTCTGGACAGAAAGTCTTCTCCGTGACATTGCTGACTAACTGACTGACTGATTTCAAAGACCAATGACATCACTGCCTCAGTCATTATGGTTCTGCTCTAATATGTTTTCATATGTTTCTTATGTGTCTTAGTGTGTCTTATGATACTATTTTATAGTATATCTTATGGTGTTTGGGAAGGTGGAAACAACACATCAATTTCACAGATTGTTCAAGGTTTATTCGTGCCATTGATTAAATGACTAATGCTTAGTCAAATGATTTTTTTTTCAATGCCAAAAAATAAATAAATATGTAAAACCAAAAGGATTGAAAAGTGTCGCTTTGGAGTCACTTGTATTGTGTGATGCTTGTGGTATTTGAAGATCTTCATCCCCATTTAACATTTTGTGTTTAACCATCAAACTGGAAGTCAAAATAACCGATATGGGATGTGCTAAATGTCTGAGGAGTGTGTTTGTGAGAGAAACTGTTAAATACTGATACCTCTTAATGCAAACAGACAACAAAAAAATATTTTATTGCTGTCTTTGGTGTAGGTTCGCACATCAGACCTGGGAGGCTACGCGTCAAGCGATGAGTTCACCAGGGCCGTCATCGCTAATCTGGCTGTCTAAACCAATCCACAGCGCTGGTTCTCCAGTATCAAAGTCTTTTGGTCCAACATTTCTCATTTGCTCAGGTCTTGCTAGTGGTCTAACATTTCAGATTATTACAGTCTACAACAAGAGCACAAGTGTGGTGAAATTCATATTGTCTGTGGCCAGAACCCCTGACATTCCAGACTATTACAGAATAACTGGATTGCTTTATGATGCTGCTTAAGAAAAAAATATTTATTCAGCTATTTATTATTTAATTGCAATTGCTACAAGTACATTAACATTAATAAAGCATAATATCGTGGCAAGTCTGTGTGGTCTTTTTCAGGAATATTACAGTAAAAAAAGTACTCTATTTGCTAAATGATGCAACTGCTACAATATCCATGTTATGTGTACGTGGTTGACTTGTGTGGGGGGAAACTGAAATATTATTTATTATTGTATGTGATAATGTACTGTTGTACTATAGTACAAAAAAGGTAACAAGGAAATTAAAGTATAAAATGGGTGTTTATACATAAGTGTAACTGCCTTTTAAATTTTAAGAGGCTAGTCACTTTTCTAGAATCTAAAATAATTCTCCAGTTGTGCTGTTCTCCGACTACTCTCTATGCAATACCACAACCAGCCGCAGGGTGGCGCGTTGCGCCTAATCGCTGCGCATCCGCGCATTCCCCTTTCCTGGAAGCAAGTCGTCCGCCAGATGTCGCGACGTCTCTGCGTGGGAAGAGGAGAGGAGGGGCTTGGCCTGGGAATCCGCTGCTTCCCATTCCAGGCGCAGGGGCACAACATGGCGGATTAGGAGGCGACCGACGCGCCCGGATACAGCGAACAAATCGCGGGATACCGATTACCCGTCTCGTGGAGAGGGCAGGAATATAGGCTTTTCGGAAAGCTAACGCACACCTTTAAGAATTTCCGAGACATGCATTTTGGATACCAGTAAGCGCCTTCGCTGCGTTGCCCAACTCCAAATTGGCTGTCTGTCCGAGATCATTCCTATCACCCAGGCCCCCCACCCCGAACACACTCTCGGTTCCTGGGGTGTGGAGACAGGGGCCGGGGAAGTGGAAAACAATCGCACTTTATCTGGAACACCGGGCTCCGTAGTGCGGGACAGGGCTGTCAAGGTGAGTTACATCGCTGCTTCTCTGAGCGCAAACTTCTGTTCATCGCCCCAGTTTATCTGATATTTACCCCTTGTGTCACTCAGGTTTTGTTGCGTTAGTGGGTCGTCTGGCCAAAGAAAGCAAAGCCCTTTGTGGCACATCCGAGACCCAGACGCAGATTTATCTAACTTAATGTTTACGCACCGCGCAAAGATGTTTTGGGAGCGCACCCAATAATGTTTGAAGCAACGCGAACATTTGCCGAACTAGCTGGGAGGCAAGGAGGGAAAATGAGGGGGTGGGGGGTCTGCCGAGAAAAGGAGGGGGAGAGAGAGAGACGCTTAGCTTTTAGTGGAAGTCGGGCAGATTGTGCGCCAGAACGCAGGCGTGATTTCTGACTGGATACAATGGCACGTTATGAAAGATTCTTCACTTGATACATAGTGTCGGTGTTAATGGCTTAAGACTGGATAGATTGTGGAAATATAAGTGATTTCTGACTTGAAAATTGTTACTTTTAATGGTTGATGGACAATTGTAGCAGCAGTCTTTATTATTTATGACTTGATGCATTGTGGCAACGTGAATGGTTCTGGATTTGAGATATTGCAGCAAAATAAATGATTGAATGAATCATTTCTAACTGTATAAACAGTTAC
Source organism: Pimephales promelas (assembly GCF_988280905.1). Taxonomy (NCBI): domain Eukaryota; kingdom Metazoa; phylum Chordata; class Actinopteri; order Cypriniformes; family Leuciscidae; genus Pimephales; species Pimephales promelas. Next base: position 19,831,990 of record NC_142787.1, read on the forward strand.
TGGATAAATGATTTAGGACTCGTTAACCCAGTAATATTGATGGTACTTCTAGACGCGTTAAATAGTTGCAATATTAATGCTTCCAGACTGAATATTAAACCAGTATTCTGTATATCTGACTGGATACATTACAGCAATATTAATTATTTCTGACTGGAATAGGCTACAAAGTTTCACAAAATAAATTATGACTAGATACATTGTAACAGTATAAACCATTTAGGCTAATTGAAGGTTAACTATTAATAATAGGCTAATAAATAACCATCAGTAAAAACTGTCCCAGACCAGATACATTGTGACCGGATATGTTGCAATCTATCTATCTATCTATCTATCTATCTATCTATCTATCTATCTATCTATCTATCTATCTATCTATCTATCTATCTATCTATCTATCTATCTATCTATCTATCTATCTATCTATCTATCGTACTGGATGTATTATAATTTATTTCAGAAATTATTAAAATTGTTACTGCTCGTAGCCTAGGCTACATAGTAATTCAAATAATTTCTGAAATAAATTCTGACTGGTTGCATTGTAGTAATATGAATGATTTCTTCATTGATATATTGTGGCAGTTTGAATTTTTCTGAACTGGGTACATTCCTATAATATTAATTGTAATTTCAAAATGATGCATTCTGGTCTTAGACTGGATATATAAGCAATACTGTAATAAAAATTCTGACTGGTTAAATTTAAAAAGTATGTACAATTTCTGATTGGATTTAACGGTTCCAGACTGAATACATTGCAGCTACCCATATGCTATCTGACTGGATACATTGTAGCAATAGTAATTATTCCAGACTGGATACATTCTAAACATTGTAACAATAACGAATGGGAAGACAATGGCAGTCCAGTGCGTTCGCGTCACGCGCCGTGTGCGCGCTGCAAGTCAACATATTGATCAGCGCTTTGTCGCTACATGTTTTAAAAATGTTTGTGTGTGTGTGTGTGTGTCCGTGTGTCCAGGGGAGGGGGGTCACGCGAGGGAGTTGGTAGATTGTATCTCACAAACACAGGAATTATGTCGCTTAGACGTCCTGTCAAGTGCGCTATATTCATTGTCTGCACTTAGGTGAGAGTTGCCATTCTAATTCGCCCTTTTCTCTGCGTTATAAATAGGAGTTTTACTTCTATTCGTATTCGACCGTAGTTTGCACGCCACTGCAGTGCTAGCATGCCTAGGCAATGCTGGATTGAGAATTCAACTATCTTTGCCTCTGCTACTTGATACGTTTGTGTCTTGTGTGAATGGTCATAATATTTCAAAGAAAATTGCATTTAAGACTGTTTCTATATTGTTTGTTCACGTTTTGAAGGTGTGACAAGTTGAACTAGGCTAAGTAATTTAGGTTCCCCCTTGCAGTTTACCTCATATTATGTATTTTACCATCCACACAGCAGAAGACTGTTGAATGATGTATTGATATTGAGACTATTATTCAAGTCACTTTTATTATATAGCTATTAATTCCATTCAAATAGTTTCAAAACTGTTTCACTGTATACAGAAAAAACAGCTTCAGTTTTAGCTGTAAAGCATCTCAGCTACAGAAGACATTGGTGTATTTTTTTTTTTTAGCTCAAATCAGATTCAGTGTTGGTTCAATAAAAGTCAGTGTTGCAAAGTTCATCAATTAAGAAACATTTTACATTTTAATTATAAAGCAACTCCACAGAACATGTCATTATTCCGCTCAATGTTGATTCAGTTCAGTTCAATGTGTCTATTGCAAAGTTCAATTATGAAATGTCAGCTCAGTCTCAGCTCTGGATCAAGTTTTGCAATATCCTCCGAGAGTGTCAGTACAGTCAGTTCCGTCGTATTTTCTCAATATTAGTTGTCTTTTATTTGAGCAAGCCAAATGTGACAATGGCAAGGAAACCAAAACTTAGCAGAATTGGAAGAACATATTTGTACATTTTGTTCTCTGCATTCTTAACAATTCAGATAGTGTCATTGTACAGTTGATGTATTGGTCTATTCTTACGCTGCTTGGGTTTTTCAATCGCCTTGTCCTGTTTGGACCTGTTATTACTTCTCTCTGCAATCCATGAGGTTATGAAATAGACCTGCACTTTTGGCAACTGGAGATGACACCCTGTAGTTCTCCCACAGCTTAACTTTTGCGATGATCCAACCATCTTGCGTAGCTGGCTTTACGGATCACGCAATACTTGTGTGGGTTTTTGTCGTGTAATTAGGCATTAGGTATATTTTACATACATTCTGACACAATTCCAACAATAGTGCATGTCTGAGTGTTTTTTGTATTGAATAATAGACAGTAAATGTTAATTCTAAAGAGGTTATTCTTCATGAACATGCCTTTTTGGTTACACTCTTGCCAGGTAAAGCAATATAGACATGAATGCACGCCAGTTATGTGTTAATTGCAAAGATTTGTTTAGTCTCAACCCGGTCTTGATAAGAAGTTCATAGTAATGTATTCTAACAGGCTCGACATGTTGGACTTCTGATGATTTCTATGATTAGTCATTTTGAAGTGAGACTTCTGAAGTTAAAAGCAGTTCAGCTAATTACATATGTCACATTGGATCAGTGGAGAGGGTGGATTCTTGGCCGTTGGTTTCCTCCCTGCTTCCAGGAAGCACAAGGGCCCAGACAGAATCCATGCCCGTTTGTATTAGCTACGGATGGGAGGATTTGCAAGACGTCTCATTGAGGAGTTAAAGGCTGATCAGGTTTGATCTTGTGTATTATATTGCTTTAAGTGATAATGAGTTAATGAAGTTTGTTTTTGTTTTTTAAAGGGACGGTTCACCCAAAGTCATTATTTACTCACCCTCATGACATTTTGAACATGCATGACTTTCTTTCTTTGATGGAATGTACGATGACGATGAAAGTGAGTTTGTATTGGAACAAAAAAGCATCATAAAAGTGCTCCATATGAGGAAATGTTTTATTGATTAGCCTATTCATTGAAAATCTTGTGGCTCACCTTGTGGCTCGTGGGAGTTTATAAAAGAAGTAGCGATGTATACAAATTGTGATAATTTTGTCGTAAAGCTCTTGGTGATTTTGCATCAATTTTAAAGCTTGACAATCCCAGTTTTCATTCACTTTCATAATATTGAAAACCAAGCCAGGATATTGTACGTTTTGTGGAAGAAATTACATGAGGGTGAGTAAATAACAAGTTATTTTTCCTCAAATTCTTTGTCAACTCTGATAGAGAGAAAGGCCACTGTGTGTGTGTAGACACACTGTGTGGCTCAGTCTGACTGTGTGTTAAATACTGACCTCATCTGTGCCACTTCCTGCCCTCTGGGTGTGATGTGGCTAGACCAGAGCATTCTCTGGGAAACCCTGACACAAGACTGCCGGCAGGACACCACACAACCCTCCCGCTCTGCCTGATGGGTCAAAGGTATCTGTTTACCTTGACTTCAGTGCTTGTTTGCACATAATTCCTCAAGTCATACTGAATGATTACAGGGATCATATAAAGACTTCATATCTTACTCTCAGGTTAACCACAAATTCTTCTTTTTTTTCTACATTTTTTTTTTTTTTTTAAATGTAGGCGATTTCTCATTTTAGCCTGCATTTTTCTATTTTTCATGCTTCTAACGGCTATTTAGCTAAACAAATGTTAATTATTCTAACAATTAATATAATCTGAAATTAATACAGAAATATTCACTGTCAAACAAGTTTAAAAATATATACATATTTTGTTTTTTTAATGTCTCTAATGTCCTCAAAGGCATTTTATTTGATCAAAAATACAGTCGAAATGGTAATATTGATAAATGTAGTTATTTTTTTTTTATAAATACTTTTTCTATTTTAATATATTTTAAAATGTAATTCATTCCTGTGATGGCAAAGCTGAATACTCCAGTCTTCAGTGTCACATGATCCTTCAGAAATCATTACAATATCCTAATTTGCTGCTCAAGAAATATTTCCTATTATTAAATCAATGTTAAAATCAGTTCTGCTGCTTATTATGTTTATGGAAACAATGAAACATATTTCCAGGATTATAAATTTTAGAATTATAAATTGTATTGTTGTTTTTAGCTCTGTTGCTAAAAACAACAAAAAAGTATTAATTTCCTTTAAAAAAAAATAACAGTCATAACAATATTTATTTTCTTTTATTTACACATGGTCTTATCTTTTCAGAAATAAATCACATTATGTACATGAATGTTATCATAATAATGGGAGATACTTTACTTAAAGGTGCTATATGTAACTTTTCTTTTAAAATGAATCCCATTTTTATTGTCTGTGTGTGAAGGGGTTGTAATCACTCATTACTATGATCCACTTGTCGGGTTTTGCTATTACCTCTGAAGGCCAGTATTCCAGAAATAAACTGCATGTATTTTGCGGAAGAACACCATAGCCGGAGCTACTTCTCTCAATTAACGTCTATGGCGAGTCACGCAGGCACTGGGCAACTCCGCACACGAGACCCGGGATAAAATAGTCCGAATATAAACACTTATTATAGGCGTACCGTAGTGATTCAGGATAAGTCAAAAACACGATTTGGAAAATAGATTCATGATGTAGCCTACTCGTTCATTTTGAACATAAGTTACGGACTGCAGCAGCTGATACAAGGGCGTTCTGTTGCGTGAGCGTCCACTCGCACATATGCGACCACATACAATTTTAACTCGCACATTTTGCGACCAATCAAGAATTTTACGGAACTAGCCAACATAAGGAGTCATAGCTATGGCCCAGACAGAACTTTGAGTTTTCTGTTCTGATTTTGGAAGAAAATATGTGGAATAGTAGCAAACACAGTCAGTTGTGTTCATCTGAGCTGAGAGTCTGATATTTTTTTTTAGATCAGTGTTTTTGGTGTGCGTTTACTAGAGAACGAAAATTCTCCCTTAGCCATTTTGCAATCAGGTAACTTGAGTAAATCATTAGATCCCAGCTCATCTGAATGAGTTGCTGGAAGCGGTGCACAGGAAGTTGCCGGAATGGTGGGATGTGTGTTATTTAAACATCATCAGAGTTTTCTTCTCGTGACAGTGTCATCTTGCCTGTCCGCTAGCCTGTCCCAGTTTGAGGGAGATGAAGAGAGGCATTGAGATTATTCCTGTCACACTGCACACTCCTCCAGGGTGCAGAGCAGCGTATTAATAAACTGTGAATGGGGACAGACAGATACCCATTATCTCTCCATAGAAAAAGCTTTCTGGCTGGAGAAGGAACCTCCATTGCAGCATTCTCTGCTACCTCAGTGGGCATTGTATTGATCAGGGCAGGGATGGGGAACTAATTTTCAGTCATAAAAAATGTACAATGTAACACAGGATGAGGATGTCATGGAATTTGGTAGATTTTGGATGAATAAATCAAAGGTAGGGCTGTACAATTGTGAGATGTACTAGTGTCTGTGAATGTTCAGGTGCAAAAAGACCTTTAAGTATGTGTCTCTGCGTGAATGACTGACGTGGTTTTATCTCCTCTACATACACAAGCATGTGTGACATACGCAAAAAACGGCATTTCTAAGAGGTGACGTCGCAAACATTTCACCATTTATTTGATGAGAATGATCATATCAACACACATCACACTATATACACACAGAAACTCCTCAAAATAAACACTAAAGTAGTTTAAATTTAAGAAAGTGTGACAAATATTTCTATTGCACAGTAGAACGTACTTTTCCTTAGTTTTTTTCCATGTTTTAATTGCAATGTTGTGCAGCACCTTGCATAAATAAATAAAATGAATTGGTAAATGTTATATGTTAATTGGTAAATGTAAATGGGTTTCGTTTTAAAATATTGTTTAAATTGTTAATGTTGTTTATGCCTTCATTTGATTACCAGTGGCTTTTGTTTAATTTAATAAATGACACATTTTTAAAAAATGTAATTAAACCATTACAATGTAATCCATAAAATAAACAATTTAATTTGGGAAAAGTGAAACTTATCATATAGGGCCATGAGTGATTCCCTGACCCAAACTCCACTGCAGTAAATAAAGAGTGTCTTGACTTTCTTTTAGTGCTGGCCCCTGACTAAAGATTTTTTTTACTAGTCAGATGTTTATTATATTAATTTATTTCCATAAAAAGATATACTTGCCATCAGAAAATGGTTTCAGTTTCAGGTTTGAGAAAGAATAGTATATGTATCTACATGTATATCACTGAAAAAATACTACAGCCATAATAATAAGCATGTAAAATATAAATTAAGCAGTCACTGCATAAAGCTTGCTCAGCACACCGGCAAAAGTAATGATTTTGAATGTGTCTGTCAGTAAGAAATATGCTGCGTTCACGTGCTATGGAAAATAGGATATTTTCCACTTGTGAACTGGTATTTACCAGGGTGTTGCGTTCAAGTGCTTTTGTTGTCGTAATGTGGTAAAAAAGATGGAGATCCAGACCTGTTATTTAGCTAAAACTATTTTAGATTGCTTAAGTCATCTGCAACAGCAAGAAAATGATTTATCAAAACTCAAAAGGTAAATAATATGCTGTATATTTTCTAGATCATGAATAATATTCACGACTCTCGCGGTGCTCTCCGCCATTTTGAAATGGTCAAAAGGTTATCTCATCTCGGCAACTCGTCCATCAAAATATTCTACGTGTTGCCCAGTGGAAAATACCACATGAGGGGGTGTTCATGTGCATTTTCCACGTCGGGTTTTGGTATTTACCATAATTGCCATAGCACATGAACGCACCAATAGCAAGGAGACTGTCTGAACATTTTAATCATGTATTAATAAACAAGCAATTTCTGAATCAGTGTCGGCTGCAAAGATGAAGTTGATGGAGCTGATTAAACATCTTCTCGCTTACTATTAGAGGGCAGCTCTACTTTCTTTGCCACTCTTGTGTTTTTAAATGTATGGTTTCTAATAGCATACATATAGCACACTCCACCTGTTCACAGGTCGATATTTCATGGAATAGTGGTAGTTTATTGAGATGGTTTGCCTTGCTGTGAAGGATGTGGAAAAGAGGAACATGGCAGTCTTATGACTACTACAGCCTTTTCTTATGAGATGCCCTCGAGCTTGAGAGTTAGAGCGATAAAGAGAGCAGTAGTAGTGTTAGTTTAGCTGTATTTAAAGCATGATTCGTCTGGTATGTTTTTAGGGCTGAACAATTAATCAAAGTCACCAGTTTAGGCCGTTTCAAGACCGAGTAACTGCACTATAATGGGATGTCATGTCACTATGCTATCTCACGACCAATTCGTACGAGTGATTAAAAAGTGACTAATTCTTACTAATTCGTACGACCTCACTCGTACGAATTCATACGATTTGTCTAAACCCATGTGATGGTTAGGTTTAGGGGCGGGGTCAGGGGTAGGTCATTCGTACGAATTCATACGAATTGGCCAATTTGTAAAATATGTACGATATAGCAAAATCGTACTAATTTGTACGAGTGAGGTCGTATGAATTGTTACGAATTAGCCACCTCGGAAAATTCGTACCAATTCCCATGAGATCGGGTTGGAAGTCATCGTGTTGCTAAGGTGTTCTGGGCGATAGCTTAGTTGTTACTTCCTAATGCCTTGTTCACACTACATGATTTTAAAACGTCGGGCTGAACTGTGCGGTTCACACTACATGACTTGCTCTCAGTGAAATCTGGAGTGTTCAAGTTGTTAACTGTTCACACCACACAACACAACGTGATTGATCCACAACAGGAGGTAACTCACTACACGAGTTGACAACGCACTGCATAGAGATACAACCACGATCGGATGATAAGAGCTAATCATTTGCGAGCTGTTTCAGTACTATGTTACGGTCTAAATCCTGAAAATAATCAAATAAATAACAAGTTGACAACAACTCTGTCACCCAACGATTCTATCTTGTCAACAAACCACGTTTTGTCACGAAAAAAACACGCAATAAATAAATAAATATTGCGCCAATACCCAACGAAGAAGAGAACACAACACGTGAATATGGACGTCAGACAGAAACTAGTGCTGCACACTGTTTGCTCGACGATCTGCTCTGAGGGAAAAAATGCAAAAAAAGAGAGAGAAACGGAGATTTACCTGGTGTCCTCAACCCATGCGTTGCTATGATTGGCTGTACTCATGACATCACCGAGTTTGAGTCGCGCGACTGCTCTGGATATCTAGCAGGCTAGATATTTTTCTGGGCTCGGTGATGCGTCTGCGAGGCGTCTGCGAGCGTTTTCGCTGCGTTGTTGGCTCTTTCATACTAACAGATTGGCAAGCGTTCATCGTCCGCTAATCTCCCACGATTTGCACGCGATAACACCCTGACCTGTCGGCGACTCAACGATTTGCAAATCGGGCATAAATCGGGCTTAAAATCATGTAGTGTGAACTTGGCTTAAGTCAAAACAGTGTGTAATCACAATCCAATCAACTTTATGGGATGTTTTATCATCCACCTGGTGAAAATTACAATGCTGATTGGTTAGAAAAGTAATATCACACTTATTTTCAATTTCTCAACAAGCTGAATGATTTGAGTTATGGCTTGTGTACGTGAAGGGATTTGACCTGTAAATAATTTATATATACATTCAGATTTAATTTAGCTGAAATCCCTTTGCAACACATTTTTCAGTGTTTTTTTTTTTTTTTTTCCTCATGTCGATAATTGGATGTAATATTGTAGCTCAAATAGTACAGGAGTGCTTAATGTTTGGAGTCTGTAAGATTTTTCTTTTTTTAAATAAATGTATACTTTTATTCAATAAGGATGCAAAAGTGATCATTACTAATTTGAATATTACAAATGTTTTGTTTTCTATATGAAATATACGTTTTTCTTTTTAACTTTCTATTCATTAAAGAATCCTGAACCAAAATGCATCATGGTTTCCACAAAATATTAATCAGCTCAACTGTTTCAACACGAATAATCATAAGAAATGGTTCTTAAGCAGCAAATCAGCATACAATGATTTCTGAAGGATCATGTGACACTGAAAACTAAAGCAATGATGCTGAAAATTCAGCTTTGCAGATCACGGGTATAAACTACATTGTAAAACATATTCAACTAGAAATAGTAATTTTTTACTGTATTTTTGATTGCGTAAATGCAGCCTTGGTGAGCCTTCTTTTAAAAACATTGAAAAATCTTACCGACTCCAATCTTTATAATGGTAGTGTGTAAGTTTATTCTGATAAAAATGTTTCAAATGCAACATGTAAAGCACCTTTATCTTAAAATGATCATTCCAAGCTTGTATGACTTCCTTTAACACAAAATTTCCTCACGCAAGACACATCATGATGAGTAAATGATAACAAGAAGAAGAACTGTAAAGGTCATTTAAACTTTATCTCAACTTAAATCTGGTGTAACTTAACAGAAACAATTTGCGCAAGAGAGGAATGTGCAACCTCTGCGGCAGTGGATTTTCATGTTCTGAAAAGCCTCTTCACTCTGAGGTGCGATCTAATTCAATTTAGATGTAACTCTCCCTATAGGATGTTGATATTCTGCACACGCCCAACTCTGTGTTTTGGTTTGCCTGGAGAACGTGAGACTGCTGCAGGCTCGTCCTTTAGGAACAAGCCTCTTGGCGGAGCTGGAGACGGGCCATTTGTGCACTTAAAAATAAATGATGTCAGATCTCAGAGGAAAACCCCTATTATGGGTGTCATCTATTAGAGGTGCGCCATTTCCTCTGTAACTCACTAAGATGATAACCGTGCCTGACTCATCAGTCCTGAAACAAGCGGATGGACAGCTTGCATACATATTTGAGTGATTTGACTAAAAGTAAAGCTTGGCACATTTCCTAAACGCTGTTTTACTTTCCGTGGTGTGTGTTAGTTAGGTGAGGGTGTGGCGCCTTTCGGGCTGAATGACGGATCTGGCAGACAATCAGACAGACGGCGAAGGAAGGAAGGAAGCAATGTGCTCTCTCGGGTTTACGGCTTTCCTGCCAACTCTAGAAAGAGAGATGGGAACAAATAGAGACCGACGATTAATGTATAGAGCGAGAGAGGAGAGACGAGACCATCTGTCCCTCCCATCTGAAGGATTTCTGCAGGCTCGGCCAAAAACAGCTCAAATCGTTTCAGATTTGCCCTCCACCTGAAGAATGCTCAGCCATGTGCATGCTCAGCCTTTAAACAAATTGTATTTGACAACGAGCTTCTAGAATTCGTGTGGTTGCCTGTAGAATAACGGGCTTTGTGGCGAGGCTGATTTGATTAAATTGTCAGAGATGGATTTCACTGTCAGTGCATCTTCTTTGTATGGAAATGGTCAGCTGTTTGCATTACCTAACTGCGAATTTCCATCCGAATTAACGCTGGAGGGACACAGATTAACATGTAGCCATTCATAGCACAAAATGAGCTAAGGCAGCGTGACGAAGTGAAACGATATCCAACAAATAAAGACACTGTTTGGGAAATCTCGCTACCACAATATGAGTGGTTTCCATCAGAATGATTTTAGAAGGATCATGTGACACTGATGACTGAAGTAATGGCTGCTGGATTTTAATATTTTTTAACCAAATGAATGCAGTCTTGGTGAGCATATTTAGACTTCTTTCAAAACATTTAACAGTCTTTCTTACCTACCCTAAATGGTGCAAGTTTATGTAATTTCTTTGCCATTATATAGTTCATTTAGTGAGATTTGTAATCACTTAACGCAGGGGTGTCCAAACTCTGGGGGTCCAGGAGGGCGTGTCTAGTAGAGCTCTGTGCGGGAGAGGTCTTTTTAGATGGGAGAGGGAACCACCCGCAGTTGTAGAGTTTTACACCCCTACTTTTTTAATAGTAATATTAAAAAAGTAGGGGTGTAAATATTAATCGATTCGTATCGATCCATCGATTATACAGCCGATGATTCTATGCATTGATCTGTCCGCAAGAGTATCGATTAATGTGTTTATTTTGCCTATCTATTTTCAGAATCAGCTCCAACATATGCATACAACCTGCGGGTGGCTCTGCGGGTGGTGCTAACCTCATTATCTTCTACTTCACATGTGTTACTTACGTTTCACAGTATTTGTCACACACATTGTTGAGTCTGACTTTCAAGAGTGATGGAACCGTCAGAGCGAGCTGGCAATGAAAGTGGGATGTTACACACCCCAGTCGGCATCAAGTGCGTCATGGGTGCGGAAGCATTTTGGCTTCAGGAAACCGATGGAGCAGTGGAATGAGATGTTGTCGTTTGCAAAGAAGACTGCTATATAACATTCATTATGTAAATAGAATACTGTGGCGAGCAGGTGACGTTCATTAACACTCACGCCACCGGCCTCGCGCCATTCTCTCACGTCGGCCGCGTCCTGCTCGCTCCAAATGCGGTTTCTGTATTCTCTATAAAAGGCATTATATATTTTTTTGTTGTTGTTGATTTATTTGAAACTTAATAGATCTCATGTAAAAATATCTAGTATTGAATCGAATCGTATCACAGGAAATTCTGAAGTATCGAAAATAATCTAATCGTTTGCTTAAGAAATCGGTATTGTATCGAATCGTCATTAAGGCTCTGATTTACAGCCTTAATCTAAAGTACACCAGAGGTACCGACATGGGTGTAATTTGTGGGTGGGACATGTTCCCACCACTTTTTGCGAGGGTTGATATTGTCCCAACCACTTTTGAAACATCTCGTGGCACGGATGTAACTAATACATACAAATAAATAAATCATCTGTGGCACGTGTCTTCACTCGGATGCTTTAATTTGTTGCGGAGACTCTCTGTTCGTTCTGGTGAAATCACAAAGTAAAATGTGTCCCTGCTTGATATACAACCACTGATAAACATAATCGGTTTTAATGAGGAAAAAAAAAACTGTATGGGTGCGGATTAGAACCCAGAAACTCTGACACGCTTGGTAAAAGTTCTGCCACTGGACCATTAAAGTGCGTGCGTGTAACTGTCGGATCTATGTATTTCTTCACGTGAAAATTATCGGCACCAACACACATTAGGTCTCATTAAATGATAAAGTAAACACAATGTACTTTTTAAATCGATTGCTGGTACATATAATTTATGATTTAGCATTGTATTGCTTTTGTCCCCACCAATTTTCAACACAAACTGACAGCCCTGGTTACCGACCTCTATCGTTACACAACAAAACTTCACCTGAAAACTTTTTATGCGTTTTGGCCATTCATAGAAACAACGGGTGCTTGAAAACTGTTTTCAAAGTGTTGGTTTTTGAAAACAATACTGTTATCTCAATGTAAACTACAAATACGCAAATTTGTGAAAACAATGATATCATTCACATTCGTTTTATGTGCTCAGTCTACACTCACCTAAAGGATTATTAGGAACACCATACTAATACGGTGTTTGACCCCCTTTTACCTCGAACTGCCTTAATTCTACATGGCATTGATTCAAAAAGGTGCTGAAAGCATTCTTTAGAAATGTTGGCCCATATTGATAGGATAGCATTTTGCAGTTGATGGAGATTTGTAGGATGCACATGCAGGGCACAAAGCTCCCGTTCCACCACATCCCAAAGATGCTCTATTGGGTTGAGATCTGGTGACTGTGGGGGCCATTTTAGTACAGTGAACTCATTGACATTTTCAAGAAACCAATTTGAAATGATTCAAGCTTTTTGACATGGTGTATTATCCTGCTGGAAGTAGCCATCAGAGGATGGGTACATGGTGGCCTTAAAGAGATGGACATCCCGTCAGAATCAATGCTCAGGTAGGGTGTGGCTTTTAAAAGATGCCCAATTGGCCTAATGTGTGCGAAGAAAATGTCCCCCACACTTTGCACCACTACCACCAGCCTGCACAGTGGTAACAAGGCATGATGGATCCATGTTCTCATTCTGTTTATGCCAAATTCTAACTCTACCATCTGAAAGTATCAACAGAAATCGAGACATCGAACATTTTTTCCAGTCTTCAACTGTCCCATTTTGGTGAGCTCTTGCAAATTGTAGCCTCTTTTTCCTATTTGTAGTGAAGATGTGTGGTACCCAGTGGGGTCTTCTGCTGTTGTAGCCCATCTGCCTCAAGGTTGTGCTGTTGATCAGTGCTGATCAGTACTGTTGTAAAGTCATTCTTTTTTTATCACTGCCAACTTTCCAAAGTAAAACCTTTTTTTAACTCAACACAATCTCCAAATAGTAATTCATGCATTTGAAACATCTCGACTAGACTCTTGCAATTCTCTTTACTTTGGTCCATCACAGTCTTCTCTCTCTCGCTTACAGTTGCAAAACACAGCGGCTAGACTCCTCACTGGGACACGCAACTATGAATCGATCACCCCCATCTTATTTAAACTTCACTGGTTACCTATCAAATTTAGAATTTATTTAAAAATGTTACTTTTTGTGTATTAAACTTTTAATAACCTGACCCCTCAGTACTTGACCGACCTGCTCTGTCTGTACACTCCGACTCGTACCCTAAGATGCAGTGACCACTGCCTTCTTATTGTCCCTAGATCCAGACTTAAAAACGAGGCGAACGTGCATTTGCCAATGCAGGCCCAAAACTCTGGAACAGTTTGCCTCTCTATATTCCAAACCCAAAACTCTGGAACAGTTTGCCTCTCTATAGTAGACTGGCTCCCTCAGTTTCCATATTTAAATCCTCCTTAAAAACCTTTTTATTCTCTCTTGCTTTTAATTCTCCCTGACTTTGTTTCTTATTTCTATAGTCCTGTACTGCATTGTATATCTTCTCCTTTGTGCTGCACTTTGGTCGGCCATGGCTGTTTTTAAACATGCTTTATAAATAAATATTGTTTTGTATTGTTGTGGCTTCACAAATGCTTTGCTGCATACCTCGGTTGTGACGAGTGGTTATTTCAGTCAATGTTGCTCTTCTATCAGCTTGAATCAGTCGGCTCATTCTCCTCTGACCTCTAGCATCAACAAGGCATTTTCGCCCACAGGACTGCCGCATACTGGATGTTTTTCCCTTTTCACACCATTCTTTGTAAACCCTAGAAATGGTTGAATGTGAAAATCCCAGTAACTGAGCAGACTGTGAAATAGATGGCCCGACTGGTGCCAACAACCATGCCACGCTCAAAATAGCTTAAATTGACTTTCTTTCCTATTCTGACATTCAGTTTGGAGTTTAGGAGATTGTCTTGACCAGGACCACACCCCTAAATGCATTGAAGCAACTGCCATGTGATTGGTTGATTAGATAATTACATTAATGAGAAATTGAACAGGTGTTCCTAATAATCCTTTAGGTGAGTGTATAACCACATAGTCTTTTTTTTTCTACAATGTGACATCACCAGCTACTGGCTTGGCCTGCTAGGACAGTTCTTTTGAATCTACCAATAAAATTGCAATTGGTGCATCTCTAGACAAAACTCATATTGTTGAGCCCTGTATGAATTTCAAGCAACATGAGGATAAGCAAATGTGTTGGGTGAGCTATTCCCATTAGAAAGGTTTCTTTATGTAATGTTATTTGCTGTAAATTGTGGTGTAGTTCCAGAAATTGTCATGTAAGCAGCTCAAATTGACTCTTGGTGATCCACCGAAATCTCTTGGAGGATTACTGGGCGGAGCCTGCTGATGTTTGGATGTCAGGTGGAAGCTGATTGGACTGTCCGAGGAGCAGCAGTACCACGGATGGTCTTGCTTGACGAGTGGCAGACGGGCTGGATTATTTCATGGTCTGACCTTTCAGATTGCCACTATGATTATCACGGTTTAGTCAGTGAGACACCATTGAGATTACAGCATGGGTTAGCGGTAAGCCCGCTACCCTCAGACTCTTGGCTTCAGATGCTGTGATTATATTTTCACTCCTCACTTCGAACCATCTCACAACTAAGAGCTTAATCCCCTCGGACCAAATCCGCAGGCAATCTGCTGGATGAATAAAGACACTTGGACGTTGTCTGTCTAGTATCTGTTGCTCTTGTCTTGATATGTGGCCATGTGCGCCACATTTGGCTGGATCAAGTCTACAGTTGTAAAAGAGATGGCTATGGATATTCTTTTTTTAGATTTTTCCAAATTGCCATGATGTCAATCATGTTTCAATATTTTATATAGTTGTTTGTTTTCATGAATTTAAAAACCCAGTCTAATCTGAACATGTCACATTGATGGCATGAGCTTCAAATCTCTGCTTGTGTTAGTCTGAGAGCAATGACTCATTTTCCGTCTTGATACAGAAACTGTGTGCACATTTATGAATTAATTTATGAAATATTTTTCAATTTATGAATGGTATTTCATTTCATGGCAGTATGTTTGTCACAATATATACAAATTAGTTGTTGATACCAATATTAGTCAAAATTCACTATTTAATATAAATTGATCAAAAAACGTAGTTAAAACACGTAATTAATTATAATTGCCTTGTCTTGTTTTATTATATTTTATTTTACAAATTAAATGTTAAAAATGTAATTAAAACAATTGCATCAAATCAAGTTCCCTCAACTAAAAATAAAAGTTCATCTCAATGTGAACGATGTGATAAATGTATGATATTATAGATGCAAATGTTAATAGTTTAACTCCATTTCTTTCTGTCATCTACAGGAGATCATTGTGCGAATGACTGAGTGATGCAAGTTTCGTTTCTTCAGGTAAGTCTCTTCCCTCCACCTCCATCAGAACAGCCCGTACCAAATTTTAGAATTAGTTTGATTCTCAACAACTGCAACAATCCCCATGTTGTCGATCCCTGCCAAAACGCCCCTTTAGTGTTGTTAAGTTGTGAATTTGTGAAGTAGTGCTCATTTATAAGACTGAAACATGTCATAGATTGATTTTGTCTTGTGTATTATGTTTCAGGGCAGTATGGGTGTGTATCCCCTGCTCCTGCTACTCCATGTGGCCTTTGTGGCCCTCAGCACGGCCCAGACAAACCCTGACCCTTCAGGTAAGGCACTTTGCCTGGGGGATAGAGCATTTTCACACACACCTAATTTTGTTTTGTGAGATACTAGATGTTCAGTGTTAACGTTGAAATCCCAAACTTCAGTGGATACAATACTGAGTTTTGGGGTCGGGTATTGCTTCTGTTTTTAAACCTTTAAAATCTCCCTTTCTCAGGTGCAGTCTTGACCTCCAAACCTACAGACCCTCCTCCCACGTCACCTTTCATCGCTGTCACCCAGACGCCCCCATCAGCCACCATATCACTGACACCGTCCCCTGAACTTGTTGGAACAACAGTATTAAAAGACTCAGAGGGCATGGTGACGCCGGAGATTCCCACAGCCCCTCCTGTCGTCCCCCCTCCAACTGTGCTCGTCCCCACCGAAACGCCACCTGCCCCATCAACTCCATCTGCCGCCTCCCCATCCCTCACCTCCGTCAAGACTACGGTTTTGTCTACATCAGAGATTCCTACATCTGATCTGACACCCACTCAGTCCTCTTCACTGCCCGAAACAAACACTTCATTTGTCCCTACGGATGCCACCACAGCTGACACCAGCAAGACTCCAGGTACCATTTTGAAGACTACCATTCTTTTTCCAACTGTTTGGGAAGAACTGCATTTGCTCTTTCCAGTTATGTATGTCATTCTCTAATCTATTTCTGTTGTTTCTCTTATGTAATGAAGATGATGGGCAAGGTAAGTTTCTGTTAACCATTTTATTTGTCACTAACATTTGCTTGCATAACGAAGCCTTTTCTATGGTTTATTAGTAACCATTTATTACACAACCAGAAGCAGAGTGGCTGATGGTCAGTATAAATCAAATGTATTGTCTATGACATCACACAATTACATTTTAAATAAAATATGAACAATATTTCTGCTATTTTTATTTTTAAATGATAAAACAGCATATTTTACATGATGTTAACAAAAATAATTTGAAAAAAAAAAACAATTATATTACTATTAATCATTTTGTTATATTCTTGTATATAATACCATTTCAAGGTTTCTTAAAAGTTTTTTAAGTCTCTTATGCTCACCAAAGCTAATATTCTGAAATATTATTACTATTACTATTATTGTTAACTGTTTTCTATTTTAATATATTTTTAAATGTAATTTATTCCTGTGATGGCAAAGCTGAATTTTCAGCATCATCACTCCAGTCTTTAGTGTCACATGATCTTTCTGAAATCATTCTAATAGGCTGATTTTTGATTTTCGTGCTGATTAATATTTTTTGGAAAATCATTAATTTCTTCCCTGAATTCTTTGATGAATAGAAATGTCAAAATAACAGCATTTAATTTGTAACCTTTTAAATGTATGATCAATTTAATAATAAATTTAATTCTTTTGATAAATTGAATGCATCCATGTTGAATAAAAGTATTAATTTCTTCTTTTTTTTTTTTGTAATGATTGTAATGTAAAAGTTTTGAAGGTATGGTTCACCCAAAAATGAAAATGCTGTCATCATTAACTCGCCTTTAAGTTGTTTCAAACTTGTGAATTTCTTTCTTCTGCTGAACTGTAGCCATTGACTTCCAAAGTATTTTCTTCCATACCATGGAAGTCAATGGCTACCATCAAATGTTTGGTTCCCCACAAAAAAAGATTTCTGACTGCAATTTAATTCATTTTTGTCCTCTAAACTCAGATGACACGGCGATCATGGCGGTGATGGTTGCCCTGTCTTCTCTGCTGGTCATTGTCTTTATCATCATCGTCCTGTACATGCTCAGGTAAGTCCCAGTATTCAGAAACATTCAGTTGTTCATGCAGTACAAAATGTGCTCATAGCATAGATTCCAGCTTAAAAAACAACAAAGACAAAGTTGCAAGCAGTTAGAGCAAAGAAAAACCAGCACACACATGCATAATCGTAATAGAACGGATGAGATAAAGTGTTCGGAAAGCTCCATTCATTAGGAAATCCACAATGTCAGCAGGGGGCCATGGGGCTGAATGTCCAGTTACCATGGTAATGATTGGCTTTTTGTTTCGCTCCGTTGTGGCAGGTTTAAGAAGTACAAGCAGGCAGGGAGCCACTCCAATTCCTTCCGCCTGACCAATGGCAGAGCTGACGACACAGGTAGGAATAAGAGTCTGTGCGTCTGTGACTGTTCTTAGAAATGCTTGTCTTTTAAAGCAGCGAATATATTAAGTTATATATTGTTGTTTATAAGGTGGATGCACTACTAGAGTCATCTTTTATTTTCCATCTTGATTGAGTGATTTGATTGAAACACATTTGACCTTGAATTGGACTGTGTTGCCCCCTATTGGTTGTCCTGTACACAACATGGATAAAGGACAAACTGCAAGTCATTCTTAAAATATTTAATTGAAAAAAAAAAACACATTTTTTTGTTGTTAACACATTTATTTATATTTCTTTATCCTTTCTCGTAGAACTTCAGAGTGTGCCACTATTGGCTCGCTCTCCTAGCACCAACAGGAAGTACCCGCCCCTTCTTGTCGATAAGCTTGAGGAGGAGATGAACCGCAGAATGGCTGATGACAATAAACTCTTCCGGGAAGAGTTCAACGTAGGTGCACAAACACACACAGGTCTGATTTAGTAATTGACCTGATTGAAAATTTTACCATCTTTGGAATGACCAAAAAAAAGGCATCTTATGGTGCGTTCATTTGCTATCAGAATTATCATAAATATGAGTTTCCTAGTTGAAAATTAGACTATTTACCTCTGGAAAGCTTGGGGATCATTTTGATAAATGGTTGTCATGAATGGGACACTAAATATCTTTTTGGCTTTAATAGGATTTTTCAAATAAATAGTCAAGAATAAACCTGTTCTTTCTGAATGTGGCGATCTTGTTATCACGACTTCAGAAGTGGGCAGTAGGAAATTTCTTGATAACACATGCAGGCTGCATTAATTACATTAAACTTTAGGCGGATATATTTATGCCGTTGGTGTATGATGATGATGAACTTTTATTGTGATTTTTTTTTTTTTTTTTATCTGATTTCTTCTTCTTTATTCTTGTGTAACATTGTTCAATTATAAATATTACCCATAAATCCTCCGACCCTTACAGTGATTATTCACAGATATTACCACATAAACATAGAAAATCATATATATCAGAATAATGTACACAATTCCATATTAGACAGTATACAGACATAATGTACCATATTCAGCTCCATTACAGCTTGAAGCACAAAAGAGTGCTTTAATCCAACTTGATTATATTCCTGTACTGCTGTCAATGCTTTCGCCCTACTTGAACTGTGTGATTGGTTTCTTTTTTTCTGCAGGCATTGCCTGTATGTCCCATTCAAGCCTCATGTGATGCTGCCTCGAAGGAGGAGAATAAAGAGAAGAACAGATATGTCAACATCCTGCCCTGTAAGGCTTTCCCATAACTTATCTCCAAACCAGAGCTGATAATAAAGCATGCTTTTACCAGAACTGTAAGGCCTACAAAGGAGTTTCTCATGTGAAAATGGCTGTAATAAATTAAACATTAATGTTATGAGCCTTATAATCTCCTTTCCTAATTTGTTTCTCATTTTTATCTCAGATGATCATTCTAGGGTGCATTTGACCTCTCTGGAGGGTGTTCCTGATTCAGACTACATCAACGCTTCCTACATTAATGTAAGACTCCAAGCGCTAGCCTAGTTATGAGGACGAGTGCACTGTTAGTTCTAGTCAACGAGTATTTTCATTTTACTGCAGATTTTTAAACTCTAAATAAATATCACAAAAACATAAAATCATTTGTTTTAAATGCTACAAGTAAATTTAGGCAGTTTTATTACAATATATTAACTATATAGTATTATAGTATCTATTTACATTTTTATTTATCTTTTCATTTCAAATTTAGTTTTTAGTTGCTCATTACAATGTCATTTTTATTAGTTTTTTATTTGTTTAGCTTCAATTTATTTAAATTTCAGTCTTAGTTTTAGTAATTTTAGAACTTAAACTTCATTTAGTTGCCAAGACATATATTTTTAATCTAATATTTATATTTTATTTTTATTATTTTTAAAATTAGGTCAATATACAAAAACTATTAAATAATGAATTGTTTCCTTCAGCTGAGACAATTGCGCACTGTTCGGCATGATGTTTTTGAATTACTTTAAATATGAATTGAATCACTTCAAAATAGGAAAATACAGTTAAGTGCAAGATGTGCAGCGCATGTGTGTCATTTAGGCTACTTAAAGTTATAATGAAAACATAATTGTTTGCTTGAGACAATGCTTTTAATGGTGAGACTTTTTTTTGTAATTAGGCTTTTATATACAATATATAATTATATACAATTTGGAATTAGATTTATCCGTTATCAACTTTCAAATATAAAGAATTTGTATCAGCCAAAATGTTTATATCAGTGCATCCATAACTAATTCCAATTTCTGAAAATCATGTAACTTCTATTTTAGTTTTGGTTAAGGCATAACAACATTATAATGTACATTATGAAAAATGGATTTTCATTTTGAGATTGGCTGAAGTTTACAATCATCACTATTTTTAAGGCATTCATGTTTTTAAAGATTAAATGAGTGTTGGATGAAAGGTCATCTAAATGTAAAAATATGGGAAATGAGCATGCACGCGTAATTCCTTAATAATAATTTGAACTTTTTTTCCACACTTTCTTTTCAGGGATACCAGGAGAAAAACAAATTTATAGCTGCACAAGGTAAGAAAAAATGGTTTCAGTCTCTTTCATAAATATCAAAATGCTTTACATAGCTTTTTGATTACCGGTAATGATTATAAAAAAAATCAACATTCTAATTGCAGGACCAAAAGAGGAAACAGTTAACGACTTCTGGAGGATGATCTGGGAACAGAACACTGCCACCATCGTCATGGTAACCAACTTGAAAGAAAGGAAAGAGGTAAATGCTGCAAGAAATCTATTACATGTAATCTAGTGGCAAAGAGGAGTAAGCTGATCTGTGATTTTACAACCTCCGCTCTTATCGCGGTCTCGCGTAATGGATTTAGAGTGCAACTTTGAGGAGGATGGCCATTAATAAAGATGTATGATCACCGCAGTGATGATCATGATTATGATATACTGTGCTTCATATCCGCAGTGTAAATGTGCTCAGTACTGGCCAGACCAGGGATGCTGGACCTACGGAAATATCCGCGTGTCAGTGGAGGATATGATGATTCTAGTTGACTATACTATCCGCAAGTTCTGCATTCAGCAGGTAGGACCTGTGTTTTTTTTTTTTTTTTTTAGCTTTTTCAAACTATGCACATTTATCACAATGTTGATACAAATTTTGAAGAAAATTGGATAAGGCACATTTTTAGGGGGTCTTGGTCCGCTTCCAAACCGATCTCTTGAGTGGTTCGACTAAAATATGAACTCAACACAAACCAAAGACATCTAAACAAACCAAAAACGTCGATACGAGGACGAAGATATGACCCTAAAAAGGAATTTGCAAGTATACTGGATTCCTTAACTGGTGTTGCTCATCATAGGACTAAATGTGTCGTGTTCTTTTTTGCCCCGGACCAAAAGAATCAAACTACAAGTGTAAACATCCTTAGACTGTCACAGCAACTTTACTAGCAGGCAGTTAAGTCTGAATTAGTAGAAAACAAAAAGAAATGGAACATTTGCTTGGCGTGATGATAGCAACAGTATATAGGACAGTGATAAAGGTGTACACCAAAATGCCGTTTTGTAGATATATTATAGATGGAGAAGTAAAAAGCCAAATTCAGCACTTCAAAATTAGGATCAGAAAAGAAACTCTATAAATGGTTTAAAGCTTTAATTTATTCAATCCATTTATTTATTTGTTTATTTTATTGGTTTTTTTTTTTTTTATCAGTGTTATTTGTTAATTTTTTTAAAAATCATCCAATGTCACAGATATGTTTCCCCAATTCACAAAGCACCTATATATATATCAGTGTTAGATTTTGATCATGACCTACCTTGCCCCCTAGATATCAGATTATAATATTTAAAAAGGCATATTCCTGTAACCTCTAAAGAGACAAGGCTGTTATTATTGAACTGTAATATTGTTGAGATTTTGTTTGGTGAATGATGTGATGGAAAAACTCTTTTGTGTGTTAAGGTGGGTGATGTGTCTGGTAAGAAGCCCCAGAGGCTGGTCACACAGTTTCACTTCACCAGCTGGCCTGATTTCGGGGTTCCTTTCACTCCCATTGGCATGCTGAAGTTCCTAAAAAAGGTCAAGAACTGCAACCCACAGTATGCTGGACCCATAGTGGTTCACTGCAGGTAAAGAGCTTCATTATCTTAAAAGCTTTTTAAAAGTTTATTTTATTATGCCAGGACATTATAAATTGATAATAATGAGAGATGATTCTTGAGCAGCAATTCATCATATTAGAAGGATCATGTGACACTGAAGACTAGTGTAACTAATGATCCTAAAAAAATTAAGCTTTGGCATCAGGGGAATAAATGACATTTTAAAATATATTGAAATAGAAAACAGTTTCTTTAAATTGTAAAAATATTTCACAATATTAATCTATTTTTTAATCAGATTAATGTAGCCTTGGTTAGCATAAGACAGTCCCTCCAGAAAAATGCGATTATACGTTCGCATGAATTAAGCTTTGGTGCATAATCAGTCTTTTTTCAAAATCATTTTAAAACAGTTATGTATGTGAGCTGTTTTTTGTGTGTGTGTGTGTGTGTGTGTGTGTGTGTGTGTGTGTGTGTGTGTGTGTGTGTGTGTGTGTGTGTGTGTGTGTGTGTGTGTGTGTGTGTGTGTGTGTGTGTGTGTGTGTGTGTGTGTGTGTGTGTGTGTGTGTGTGTGTGTGTGTGTGTGTGTGTGTGTGTGTGTGTGTGTGTGTGTGTGTGTTTTGTTGTTGAAGATATGTAATGTCCATCCATTAACTGATTCTGAATTGTTCATCTCAGTGCTGGTGTGGGCAGAACGGGGACCTTCATTGTGATAGATGCTATGCTGGATATGATGGGTGCAGAAAGAAAGGTTGACGTCTTCGGGTTTGTCACACGGATCAGAGCCCAGCGCTGTCAGATGGTCCAGACTGATGTGAGCTCATAAAAAGTTTTTAAAAACTCCCAATAAAGTTACCTCAAAAAATATATCAAGAAACTAATCTCCCACCCTCTTCTTCTCCATTCAGATGCAGTACGTGTTTATATTCCAAGCTTTGCTAGAGCACTACCTGTACGGGGACACGGAGTTAGAGGTGACGTCTCTGGAGTCTCACCTGTCGAAACTCTACGCTCCTTTACCTGGAGCTGGCTGTGGAGGCCTGGAGGCGGAGTTTAAGGTGGCACAATCTGTTTATTTCTGTATTTAGTTCTGCATGTTTAGGAAACATATTGTTCTGGTACCATTTTGAATATTTTTTTATTTATTTTCTGTTTTATTTATTATTATATCTCTTGTTCTCTCTTTTAGAAACTTACCTCCATTAAAATCCAGAATGACAAGATGAGGACAGGGAACCTGCCTGCCAACATGAAGAAAAATCGTGTTTTGCAAATCATTCCATGTGAGTTGTGTGTTTAATAACAAGACTGTGATTTGAGAGAATAACTTCATATAATATAAGTTTGGTTTTGTACATTTATTTTTGTAAATAAATTAATACTTTTATGGAGAAAGGATGCATTAAAATCAAATGTTAAGACATTTATAATGTTAAAAAAAGTTTCTATTTGATATAAATTGTTCTTTTGAACTTTCTGTTTATAAAAAAAGTATTTTCTCTTCCACAAGAATATTAAGCAGCACAACTGTTTTCAACATTTCAGAATTGTTTCTTGCGCATCAAATCCGCATATTATAATGATTATAATATTTCTGATGGATCATGTGACACTGGAGTAATGATGCTGAAAATTCTACTTTGCATCACAGGCATAAATTATATTTTATTTAAGTATATTTTAAATTGTAGTAATATTTTACAATATTACTGTTTTACTATGTTTCTGATCAAATAAATGCAGCCACGGTGAGCATATGAGACTCATTTCAAAACATTTAAAAAATAGTTCTGATCCTAAACATTTTAATGGTAGTGTAGTTGTTTCTAACATGCTCTCTTTCTACGGAGTTGCCCTGTTTATACTTTATATTGTCCAATTATATCATACTTTATCTTCATACTTTAATCCTTTTACATGTTGTACATTTTGCAGCTGCTTTATGTTTTATCTAAAACGACTTGCAGTGAATGTGAGGTGTTCATTTATCAGTATGTGCATTCCTGTGTTTCTTTCTGAACTTTTGCTGTTTCTTCTAGATGAGTTTAACAGAGTGATCATCCCTGTAAAACGAGGGGAGGAGAACACAGACTACATCAACGCTTCTTTCATAGATGTGAGTAAAACCCGTATGACTGGAGCCAGCATTTACTCCCAACTAACCCGAAATACCGCTCAGTGAACCCTTGAGGTAATGCTACAATATTCTACGCTCTATTGAGAAACCACACAGCCTGCTTTTTTTTCTATTTTGGGTGTGGTTTAGAAACATTTTTTAGTCATGAAGTTATTTGGATGCCCATACTGAGATAATCAGCCTGGGAAGGTGGCCATCGCATTGTCCCAAGGCCTAGAGACTTATTATAGATATATGTATTTTCATTCTACACTGAACAGTATCTGTAATAAAAACTATTGAAATCTGAGTGTCCTGATTTGCTACCAATGTAGACTTTTCCAAATCAATCACTTATGAAGTTCCATGGTGATTAGGGAGACAACAGCTTAAGTAGGCAGTAGGGAGCAAGACAATTCAGTATGCTTCATAGCAGATCTCTAGTGAGTGTGGGACAGCTTTGTTTTGGCTGAAAGCCCTTTCACTTCCTCTTTATTTTGTTTGAATGAAGGAAAATATCACCCGGGCCGGGCTGCTACATTGGAAACCCAAGTTGCATTGCAATCTGGAAGATAGCTATACTTAAAACAAAAGCCTGTTTTGTCATTAGTATCGTGCCTTGCCTTCTTGCTGTACATGTCCATGAATAAATGAATATGCATAATTCTGCTTGTTACCACCCAACGAGTGCTGGTGGAGATCTAAAATATGTTGTAGTGTATGAATGCTTTTAAAGTACTGTTAATACAGTAATTATATATTGTTAAAATGTGGGTCAGCAAGTTTAAAAAGAAAATTCTAAATAATAAAATGTATTATTTTATTCAGCGAGAACACGTCATTAAATTGATCAAGTTTTATACGATTTCTGTTTAATATTAATGCTCTTGTTTTGAACTTCGTTACTCATCAAAGAATCTACGAAATGGATCACGGTTTCCACAAAAACAGTTTTCAGCATTGATAATTGATCTTGAGCTCCAAAACAGCATATTGGAATGATTTCGGAAGGATCATGTGACTTTAAAGACTGGAGTAATGGCTGATGAAAATTCAACTTTTGCCATCACAGGAATAAATTCAATGTTACTGTTTTGCTGTTTTTTGAGGGGTTTTTTGATCAAATAAATGGTAAACTTTTAACCTTTTAAAATTGTACGACCCCAAACAGTAGTATGCATCCATGATTACATTTGGAAAAATGCCCAATGTATACAAGTTCGTGAAGTAGACCTACTTTGTGTGTGTGTGAATGCAGGGTTATCGGCAAAAGGACTCGTACATGGCATGTCAGGGGCCCCTGCAGCACACCATCGAGGACTTCTGGAGAATGATCTGGGAGTGGAGGAGCTGCTCTATTGTTATGCTGACCGAGTTGGAGGAGAGAGGACAGGTAAGATCACTTGCTTCCTGACTTGGCATCTGTGATCATTCTAGCTTTGTGTCTTTTTGTGGTTAGAGATCTGTGCATAAAGCACCTGTAATGCTAATTTAAACCCTCTCCTAAGGGAATGATTTAAGGGTGTTGCATATAATCTCTTAAACTACTTCTCCTAGGTAAGGGAAACTGTAAAGTGTGCCATAATGAAATTCTATTGCTGAGGCGCCTGCAGGATTTTATCTCAGGGAGATACATTTTTTACTTTACTCCAGTTGCTGAGTAGCCTTGTCCCGGAGCGTGTATTGTTTTCAGAGAAACGTGGTCAACAAAAAAACGAAGCCTCGCTTTATTTCCAGTTATGTGAATGCTTCACTTTGCTTTAAATGTTTGGTCGTGTTCATGGAATTCAAGTCCATTCACTAACATTTTTGATATATAAGCCTATAGCCTATATTACCTTATCATATATTTTGCCATATAAACAGTATAAACACCATAAAATAGAGCACAATTTACTTGCCCCAAACAACACTGTTGGTATTATTATAATTAGTATTGTTATAATTATTAATGTTGTTACATTTCATTTATTGACACACTTTAATATGTGAATTATATTATCGGGAAACTAAACACATTTAGTGTTGTCATTCTTTTATTCATGCTTAAAGGACAAGTTTGGTATTTTACATGATGAAATCGTTTCTGATGAAATAGAACGATTAAGATTGAAATTTGGACACAGACTGCTGGCCCGAGAATTTTAGGTTTCTGTGTTAGCACCCCCCCACCTACACAATGGTTGTATAGAAGCACTGGAACATTCATTCATAAAACGCATTAAACTTTAGTTTAGTGAAATTCACTGAGTGATCTGGGGTGTTCTTGTCCTGTAATGTATTATGGCTGCTATAAATTGGACTTGCCACAAGATGGCACTATTATTTACACTTTTCATGCTTTGAATCTTTTTCCCGAAACAGAGAAAAGCTTTAAAAAGTATTTCGAGGCTTCATTTCTCCATCTCTACACCTATTATGCCTTTTTGCGAATGTTTCAATGACGTATAGCTGTTTTAGAAAGTGTTTACTCATTTTGTGCCTGGTTTTAATCTGTAATTATCTGTAAGTCATGTTTTGTGGGTGGAAAAAGCAGCAATTAAACAAAACTAAACTAGCCAATCAGATTTTTTTTTTTTCACTAATCCCCCACCCATGCACGCCCATACACACTTTTGACTTTAAAAGAAATACAGAAGTGCTTTTTGATTCACAGCAGCCCTGACCTAAAGAAACCCGGTCCAAACAACAGTCATAAGTTTAAGTATGATCACCTAAGGGCGATCTTAGGAGAAAATTACACTTTAACCAGACATTGGGATAGTAACAGAAACATATTACTAGAAAAACATATTCCATTACATCTGGTGGGGCAGCATTAAAACACAAAAATCTGTCTTTTTTACCCCTACTATCTGCAGGAGAAGTGTGCTCAGTATTGGTCTAGTGATGGTGTGATGGTGTGTGGGGACATATCCATTGAGCTGAAGAGGGAGGAGGAAAGTGAAAGCTACACTGTGAGGGACCTTCTTGTCACCAACAACAGAGTGAGTTCACTTCAGGGGGAAAAAAAATGGAGCAAAAATGATTTGTGATTTACGCATGTGTTTTAACTTTATCTCTGTGTTTTAATGTTTGCCGTTTTCTTTCTCTCTGCAGGAAAATAAGTCTCGCGCTGTGAGGCAGTTTCATTTCCACGGCTGGCCAGAGGTGGGCATCCCCTCCGACGGGAAGGGCATGATCAACATCATCGCTGCAGTTCAGAAACAGCAGCAGCAGTCTGGAAACCACCCAATCACTGTGCACTGCAGGTAAGCTACACTTCTGGCCAATCAGAAGCATTACACTTTATTTTGTATTGTTTGTATTAAAATACTTGTGTATACATTTGTCTTTGTGACAGTAGAACTATTTCTCTTCTCTTTTTTGCACTTTTTCATATTTCTTTTTTAATTTTGAGAGGAATATTCTACATTCCCCACTTGCAAAACCTATTTTTTCTCTTGTTTGCTACTTTGTATGTGTTATTTTTGGACTGCTGAATTGTAAACTACCCTTCAAAATTTGGGGGTCAGAATGCTTACCACGGTTGCATTTATTTGGGCAAAATACAGTAGAAAATTTAATATTGTGAAATATTAATACATTATATTTTTACAATTTAAATTCATTTCTATTTTAGTTTATTTTAAATGTAAATTATTTATTTGAAGGCAAAGCTGAATTTTCATCAGTCATTACTCTGACTTAAAATCAAGTTATGCCTATTTTGGTGCTTAAGAAATTATCAATGTATCAATCATAATTCATTTTCTGTCAGGATTCTTTGATGAATAGAATTTGTATTATTATAAATGTCTTTACTGACACTTTTGATCAATTAAATACAGCTTTGCTAAATAAAAGTCTTTCTTTCTTTCTAATGGCAATCTAAATTTAACTTGGAGAAAAAACATTTGTGTGGTCCTTGTGTTCTCCAAAAAAGGAACCCATAATACAAAAACAAGAAAATAAGTTTAATTTAATGCATGATTTGTGGTTGTTGCAGCAGTACACTACTCGGCTTATTACATTATAGTCATTCAACCTAACCATAATTTTTCTAGCATGGATACAGGACCATTTGGTTAGTCATGAATGCCAACTTTAACAGGTCTCACTGGTTTGGCAGCTCAAGTAAGGTTTAGTGGTTTTGTAATGCTGGAAGGCATCCATGGGCGCTAAGTATGACTAAACAAAAACCTATCCAAAGCGTCGGGTAATGATGAAACCGAGATGGAGCCTGCTGTTGTCCAGTGGGATTTCAGGGTCAGGCAATTAAAGAAAGTCAATTTACCTTCATTTATATAGCGCTTTTAACAATATAGATTGTTTCAAAGCAGCTTTACAGTGATAATAGGAAATTAAAGTAACAGAGATTGTTCTGGCTTTACAGCAGCTCTAAAATAAAGTTATTGTCCAGCTTAAGTACGTTTTGATTGATTAACTTCCGTCGCAACGATCATTAGTTTTTAACTTAACATGACACCATTATTACAGAAAACCCTCAATAAAAGAACCTGGTGTCTCAAGAATGCAAACCATAAAATAGGTTCCAAGGTACAAGCCTTTAAAAATTTATATTACAGAATTTTTATATCACTTCCATGATTTCGGATGATCCATGATTTGGCTGCTACCATGGCCAGGTCTCTCTTGTAAAAGAATTCTGAATCTCAATGGGATTTCCTGGTTAAATAAAGGTATAAATAAAAAAACTTCCGCATAGCCACATAAACCAGAATTATCCCGACAACGTTTTATCTGTATAGAGGTAAAGGGAAGGAGGTCTTCACAAGGGAGAGACTAGTTGACACTTCAGGTCTGCGTTGTCGTCGTGTCCAGGTGCAGATCCTTCATCAGATCCGGATACGGCCTGGATCCGGCAGACTGCGGTAAACCTTGAGATAAACAGAGAGACTAATGTTAGCGTTGACGCCGTCCTGCTTATGATGTAACAAGTACATCAGGATTTATGGGAATTGTTCCAGTACCGGCTGATCTAATCTATGCATCCTAACATTGAATCGTAGAAGTCTATAATGTGTAGTGTTACTTGTGTGCTAGGTCAAAGAGGTGTGTTTTTATCTAGATTTGAACTGACAGAGTGTGTCTGCTTCCCGGACAATGTTAGGAAGACTGTTCCAAAAGAAAGGGACTCATTGATGTCCACAGAGCTGTGTGTAATTGATTTTTGTGATTTTGTGTGTTAACAGTGCCGGCGCAGGGCGCACAGGGACATTCTGTGCTCTGAGCACGGTCCTGGAGCGGGTGAAGGCTGAGGGCATTCTGGACGTTTTTCAGACAGTGAAGAGTTTAAGACTACAGAGACCACACATGGTGCAGACACTGGTGAGAAAACACACTGCTCACGCTGCAGGTGTTGACCTGTTGAATATAATAAAGTGCAGTTGAGCAAATTTTTTTTTTTTTTATCAGTGGCATAAAAACTAGTGCTTTACTATTTGGGGAAACACTCAAATTGTGTTTTTTACTGTCACTTTTATAATTATTATTTTTAGTTTTGTTATTTTAAATATTTTTAATTAAGATCGAACAGAAGCCTCAGCCAACCGTTTGCGTCACCAATGGACTGCAAGCTGACTATTGGTCTAATATTACAGCACCTAATTAATATTCATGGTCTATGCTGATAATCTTTTTTTTAGATAGTTCCTACACCCTTTTTTTTGTCTGGTTTTGCTTTTAATTCTTTTAATCCAAACATCTCGGGCCAGTTGTTCAAAGGTAAGCTGATCGCATTTTGGTTATCGGATTGGATCAAATCTTGAAAATGGGTTGTTCAAAAGGGAAAGAAGGAATCTGAAATCAGATTAGATCAGGGAATCCAATCCTAGTTTTAATCTGGATCAAACCTTCAGTTTGTGTTGTTCAAAACTTGTCAGTGGGATTTGGATAACTTTGATCCAAAAAAATAGGATTATCCTGATCCCAACAGGGTGGATTTCAGGAAGAAAATGTAGTAAAATTTTAAAATTGGTCTAATAATACATTTGTATCATTTAGTGTATATACTTTTATTTATATTTTGCACTTGACTTGTGTAACCGTTGTAACACTGATAAAGTAGACATAGGCTAACAATTAAGTTATTCAGTATAGTAAAGTAAAAATAAAATAAAAATTATCTTGTCCCCATTTGTGTTTTGTCTCAAAATAAGAAACACTTACAGTGACCCCATGTTGGCTCTTCTACCTGTTCCTTATAGTACATAGCTGGTAGCCCACATTGTGATATGTTGTCCCAGAGCACTGGTAATCCGGATTTGGTAATCTTAAAAACTGTGTGTCTGGATCAGGGTGATCCAGTCCAATGTTGCTTTGAAAAACCGGCATAAAAGCAAGACTGATTACCTGATCCTGGATAGGAAAAAATGGGATTTCCAAATCCGGATCATTTTGATCCAGATTAAATGTTTTGAACAACTGGCCCTTCAAGTCCCTCTCAATTCATATTTCCCTGCTTTTCTCCACAGGAGCAGTATGAGTTCTGCTACAAAGTGGTCCAGGAATACATTGATGCCTTCTCTGACTACGCCAACTTTAAGTAAAGCCACACCCACCTGCAGAAAATCAGACAGACTTTCCCAGTCATGCACTCCCGTCCACACTTTCACGTAAAGAGCTCAATGAGACGGACTGCCAGCGCAAAGCAAAAGGGAATCAAAAAAATCCTTTGGCCGGCAAGCACGAGAACACGTTGGTTGCCGAAGTTGGAAAGAAAACAAACAAACAAAGAAAACACCATTAGAGATGCCTTCTTGAATATTTTGTAATATTGCTCTTGTTAATAAGGCCCTTACCCATTTCTCTTAGTGTAAATATATATTTTTTTTTTTGGTTTTGTTTGTCTGTTTTTGGTTTTAGAAGCCGTTCTGTTGCGGTTTTTAGAGTGACCTTATTATAGTTTACTGGTATATAAATGCATACATGAATATTTTAAGATGGCGCTATAGAGACAGACGTGAAAGAGCGGTTGCAAGATGAGGGTGCTTTTTTTTCACTGGGTGTTTTTACAAGAAAATTCATTTTTCTCTGCAGTTGAGTGACTGAATGCAATTTGAATGGCAGCTCAATCCCACTTTGCTGTTGCTTGTAGCTACATAACGCACAATGCGGCAAATTCGACCAATCGCAGAGCCACTGTAAACGCATGCGTTCGCAGAAAATACTCCATTGTGCTTTTTGATTGGGTTCACTGGAGTGACGGATAACATTCTGAGTGTTTAACAGGAACCTTTTTTGGGGGGCGTATCTAAGACATCCCTTAGATTTGTAAGATGTTTAGACTGTCAAGTGTGTCTTTGTGGT
The DNA here is from genome assembly GCF_988280905.1 of Pimephales promelas. Taxonomy (NCBI): domain Eukaryota; kingdom Metazoa; phylum Chordata; class Actinopteri; order Cypriniformes; family Leuciscidae; genus Pimephales; species Pimephales promelas. The sequence continues at coordinate 19,863,574 of NC_142787.1, forward strand.
GTCAATTTTGTTTATCTTGCGTGCCAGACCCGACTTGTGTTCTGCCTTGTAGAGGAAGATAAAGGAAACTTTAAAAGACAGAAATCTAAACCCTGAGTGTTTAGATCAGACTCTTCACATCATTTTTATCCCTACTTTGCCTTGAAGTTATATTCAATACATCCCCAAAAATCCTCTTTTCTAAAAGCACCTTCTGTGTTTGCGATTGTAACATAGAGAAGCGTTTCCCAACCCTGTTCCTGGTGGCACACCAACACTGCGTGTTTTCTTTGTCTCCCTAATCAAACACACCCGATTCAACCCATCAGCTCATTAACCCACCTGATTATGAGCTGATGGGTTGAGTCAGGTGTGTTTGATAAGGGAGACAAAGAATACACGCCAGGAACAGGGTTGGGAAACACTGACATAGAGGGTTGATTGGCCTTAACAACTCTACTTGACAATAAGGGTTCGTAAGGTACAGGCAGTTACTTTTCCTTCTTTCAAAGTTAAACGATCCCGCCGGGCCGTCTACTTGCAAGATATTGGTGCAAATTTAATCCAGAAAGTTCTAGAAGAAATGACACATGATCACCTGATCATCTGTTCCTGCCCATGTAAAGGACTTCGGTCGTTGTGCAGAAGTCATTGAGCCCTTTCCAGCTCCACTGAGCCAGTTAGATCGATACACGTTACTTTTGAGTCATTTCAACTTCTTTCAAAAAGAACAGGTAGATGATATAAATAAGGTCAGTGTAGGATGATTGTCTTTACATTTAGGTCATTTGAACTAGTTATGTGATTAAAGCTGATTGTCAGTGGAAAGAAAGTCATTTTCCAGCGAATGTTTTATGTAGGCAAAGTCCTCGTTCCTCACTTCCTTGTGTCAGGAAACGTAAGTTATATGAAATGTATGTTTTAGCTCCTAAATGTATGTAAGCCCAATGGGTGTCGCTCTAAATCACACGCCCATCAGTCATTGCATATAACCAGGGATCTCGATGGAAACTGTTTTTGTTATTTCAGATCCACGACGTTACGGATTAAAGAATTATGGATCTCTAGTACAGCTTCTTACGGGCTTGATATTCCATGTAATGCTGATGGATTTGCTTGAGTATTGTGCGAGTCGACTGTTGCGTTTTTGTTTAAAGTCACACTAACCTTTTCCACATGAGACACTGTGCCAATAGCAGCCTCTCAGGGGCAGGATCCTTCTTCAGAGGTGGGAAAGTGCCTCATCACGTTCCTGTAGCTTCAAGCATATTCCCGCCAGCTCTTTTGTAGCCCTTGTTCTCCCAGTCCCGCAGACGGACGTTGTGGCCCATATGGCGTATGATAATCTGTAATGGAACCCAAACTGTTACTGTGTTTTTGGTGTGTCAGTTTTTCATGCATTTTTTTTTTCCTCCTGGAGAAGCTCCAGACTTCAGGTTGAAATCCCTCAAAACTTAAGCTCTTAATGTATGGAGAGCAATCTAGATCTTCTGGTCGAGAAGGGAAGCCATGTGTCTAGAGGCTCACTTCATTCTCCTGTTGAATGTGACATTGAAACGGCCTGCTCATATAAGAGAATGAAAGAATGAGGAGAACGACTGAAAAATAAAGGATTCTGCTCTCCAAAAACCCTATTTTGAGGATTTTATCTGAAACTTTTCTGTCTTCGATTGGATCAATTCTAAAATTTAAACCACAGCCTGTTTACGTTCCATGAATCCTAAAACGTTCCCCGTTCTGATATTTCTTTCCTCTTTTTTTTGCACCCCTCTGTACATAATGTAAGGTTATTTATAATTAATTCCTATCTGTTGCCTTGCTTTTATTTTTTTATCTTTCTCACTTTTTTTTAAGATACTTGTATATTAAACTGTACTGGGACCATTTTGAAATGTATTAGATGTTTTTTTTCCCCCGCTTTTAATTCGGTATTATTATTGTCTTACAAGCTTATTTTTTAATTTGCATCGGTTTTTTTTTTCTAGTGTTTTGTTAAATTTGAATATATATGTATATATAATTATATATATGATGCAAATTATATATAATTATATAATGCCAAACGGCCTTTCTAAACAAGATACTGTTCAAACCTAATAAAAGTGCTTGAGATTTTATCTGCTGTGTGTATATATTCAGTGTGATTTTATATATATATATATATATATATAAACAATATTTTTTTCATTCAGTAAGGACACGTTAAATTGATCTACAGTGATAGTTTAAGCTTTTGCATGCAAAATGATTTTATAATGTATAAAAAAATACATTCTTTTATGATTTGAAAGTTATCACTGTTGTGTTTACACTAATATATTAAGCAGTATTTTCAACACTGATATTAAGAGTGTTTTTCAATCTTTGAATTGGTATACGCATCTGTTATAAACTGCATTGGTAATATCTTGAATCCCTGAGCATGGAAAGAGGCTAAATTCAGGGAGTGAGTCACGTCACCTGGTGTCACCTTGGCTTCCATCCTTCCTGACCCATAAGACCTGGTGTCAAACCTGGGATGTAGATGGATTATCCGAGCGGACCCCTGTGCGTGTTTAAACATTGTGTGACAGGAACTCAATCAGGACTTGAAACTGTGATGAGTCAGTCGTCCGGGTTCCGTCAAATTCTCTTTTCCGATCCCCTCGAGAGAGACCTCCTCTGTAATTAACACTGCGGTCTGGCTGGAGTGTTTGCACAGTGTTTTTTCTGTGGGCCAGGGTAGGGTCAGGGGTCACAAACGACGGATGTGAGGTCACGGTGGACACTTTTTACAGCTTAGAGGAAATTATTTAGACGTTGACTCATTTAATGAAACGTGCTCATCTAGAATGTTTGATATTGGGGTCACTGGAGTTAATGTGTGTGAAAAAAAAATAATTCACAGAATATGATCCAATTTAGACAGCTGATGGCACTGACTAGCCTCTTTTGCTTGAGATTGTTAAAACATTTGGGGTCAGTAAGTTAAATTGTTATAGGATTGTTGTTTTTTGTAGGAACAGTAACACTAGTAATGATGCATTCAATTGATTAAAACACAGTAAAGACATGTATAAAATAACATGGAAAAACATGTATCAGGATTTCAATTGCTTTCAACATTGATAATAATCAGAAATATTTCTTGAGCACCAAATCAGCATGCAATGATTTCTGAAGGATCATGTGACACTGAAGACTGGAGTAACGATCCTGAAAATTCAGCTTAGCGATCGCAGAAATAACTTACATTTTGAAATATGTTAAAAGATTTTATTTTTTATTTTTTTATTGGAAAAATATTTCATATTTCAGTTTTTATTTTTTAACAAATCATTGCAGTTTTGGTGAGCATAAGAGACCAATTCAAAAATCTTACCGACCCCAAACTTTTAAAAAAAACTTTTGCTGATAATTTACTTAACAAATTTTAAGGTTTCTGATGTAAACATTCTAGGATTTTTCTCCATATAACAGACTTTATTGGGTACCAAATGGTCCCAGGTCAAAATAACAGTTTCAGTGCAGCTTCAATTGGCTTTAAACGACACCAGACGATGAATAACGGTCTTATCTAGTGAAACGATCAATCATTTAAAAAATAAATAAAAAAGTTGAAGTTTTATAAGCACAAATGCTCGCCTTGCTCTGTTTGCCCTGCGCGTTTGTGACTCTCCTGATCGAACTAGTTCATCAAAATGAACGAATCTTTTTTTTCCGAGTCATTTCGTCCATTCAACAAACGAAATGACTCGACAAAAGACTCATTCATCAGAAAAATCCGACATTGTTATCATCAAAAACCTTAATTTCTTTTCGACTGAAGAAAGAAAGACATGGACATCTTGGATGAATTGGGGGTGAGTAAATTAACAGCAAAAGTTTTTTAAAAAGTGAACTAATCCTTTAAAGCCCTTTGAAGCTGCACTGAAACTCTCATTTGGACCTTGAACCGTTTGGTTCCCAATGAAGTGCATTATATGGAGAAAATCCTGGAAGGTTTTCATTAAAAACCTTAATTTCTTTTCGACTGAAAAAAGAAAAACGTGGACATCTTGGGTGACATGGGGGGAGTAAATTATCAGCAAAAGTTTTTTTCAAAAGTGAACTACTCCTTTAATGTTTTTTCCCACTTTATTTTCGCACGATCTTTGTATATATATATATATATATATATATATATATATATATATATATATAATAAAATGAATAGAGTCAATTCCTTTCCAAGTTAAATCCTAAATTAATATACCTACACAGTATTCGATAAATTAAAATATAAAACAAATAGAATAATTTCCTTAGACATTTTTCTCTCTTTTCTTTAATTAGCACTTCTGCATTGGTCGTGACACTGTTTTTTGTTGTTGTTGTTTTTTTACTGCTGGATAGTGTCAAATTTACGCAGGTGTGATGTAGTTGCATAATGTTTCTGGGCGTAACTCATGTGTACATTGATGTGTGTTTAATATTTTTCGGTGAGATAGGGGACGCTGGGGTCAACAGTGTTTGAAGATGATAATTGGCATATTGAGCTCATCTTCCACATGCTCTCCTCCCAATGGAACCACAATGAGCAAAGTGTGTGAGAGCTAGGGAGGTCAGAGTGTGTTTTTAGACGGGCGGTGGGTGGAGATCTGGTGTGGAACATAAATTGTGAGGAAGAGGAGGAGGAAGATTCCAGACAATGAGTTGTAGGCTTATCTCAGAAGCTCTTTGATTGAAGAGAACCGTTCACTCGAGGGAAAGCAGACCATATCAAGTTCACCAAGACCACAACTACTAGAGAAGACACTTCAAGAGAAGACGTGCCAACAGATAAAAGGTAAGAACAGTGTTTAAATTTGTTCAGTTGTGATTGAAGATTTTGTTATTGACTGTTAAATGTGTCAGTGCAGTCATTGCTCACTCTCTTTTTGTGTGATAAATCTGCCCTCTTCCCTCAGTTATGGTGCACATCTGCAGGCTGCTTGTACTGATGGGGATGTTGCTGTGTTTAAGTGCCCAGTTCGCCAGCTCTCAGCACTGGTCTCATGGCTGGTACCCTGGAGGAAAGAGAGAGATAGACATTTACGATACATCAGAGGTGTGTGAATATTACTTAAGAAAGTACAAGACCGTTAGAAAAGCATGGACTTGTGATGTTGTGATGTGCCACACAATGTCAAATTCTTCTTTTTTTCTAATGAAAAACAATTAGTTGACGGATTGGTTATCATGTTGTCAGTTGCTTTTTCATATACTATTAGAGTTAGATTTAAAAGGGGGCAACAATTTTAATGTTTTAGTTAATTAATTAAAATACATTTTGTTAAAAAATGACATTTACATTTTTTTACTGTAAAATGTTTTTACTTTTTTTAAATAAAAAGTGCTAGTTAGAAAGATCTACATCATTTATTTATTTTTAATCAACATTTATTTTTACAATGAATTATTGTGGTTATTTTCTCTTATGCATCACAGGAAAATACAGGAAAAAATTGTTAATTAATGGGTAAGAATTTACAATAAGGTTATATAACATGAAATAACCGAGCAATACATTTGTTACAGTATTGTTAATCTTTGTTAACGTTGGTTAATAAAAACTATGCTGTTGATTGTTTGTTCATGATAGTTCACAGTAAGCTAATGTTAATAAATAAAACGTTTCAATAATTTTAAACGCATTAGTAGGCTAAATGTTGAAATTAACATGAACAAAGATTAATAAAGGCTAGATGTGCAGTTCATTATTAGTTCATAATAAGTTAAAAATAATGAAACCTTATTGTAAAGTGTTACCAATGAATGTTTATTGCATTATTTTACGTTATTTGTCACGTGTCTTACCCTGATGGGATTTAGTGTTTGTGTGGAAGCACTGTCTTTATATGTTTATTAGCCTTTGTTTAAGCAAAGATATATTTTGATGAACTTTAAGCCATCACTTTGCCGTCTATTTGACTTTAAAATCAGGTTTCAGAGGAAATTAAACTCTGTGAGGAAGGAAAATGCAGCTATCTGAGACCCCAGGGAAGAAACATTCTGAAGACAATACTGGTGGGTATATAGCTCTTGTTTTGGCTTGATTTTATTTATTTATTTATTTAATTTTTTTTTTTTTTTTTTTTTTGCATAAGCTGAGAATATGAGAATATATTGAGTATTTCTCCACATGACTAACTTGTTTCAATGACTTTAGCTTGATGCCCTCATACGGGATTTCCAAAAGAGAAAGTGACACCAAGATGACTCATCAGCCCTTGTCCAAAGAAACAAGCTTTCCAACAAACACATTAGACCTGCTTTTACATTCAAATATGTTAATATAAATATTTTTTTTCTGTGATTTTAATTTAATTTTTGATGTTGTACATTTTGTTCTGTTTGTGAGTAAACCTACTGCTGGCATTATGTAACCATTTGCTGCAGTTCCTACAATAAAGGCTTTATTTTGGTATTTTGTTTTAATTGTTCAGTGTCTTTTTGTATTATTTCTAGGTACATTCACAGAACGTGCACAAGACAAAAGAGAAATGGAGAGAAACCAACGTATGTTGTTTTCTATATATAAAAAATGACTGCTCAACTACAAAAAAGTGGCAAACATCTATTTATTTGAGTAGTATGAAGCTGCAGACTCGGAGACCTGCATCTACAGTCCCCCTGCACCCAGAGTCCCGCATTCTCAGACCCCTCGTTTTTGGAGTCAGCGCCTCCTATCAAATTGTATCAGATAAACAGAACTTAAGCCAAAACGTGAGTAGGCTGTCTTCAATTTTATTTAGAGAATCGTAATAGCTCGTTTGATTTATTTTTTAATAAAACTAATTTAGCTAATCGATACAACATAAGAATAGTCCATTTAATATTTGTAAAGGTAGTTTGTAACAAGATTTGAGCCGTTATGTTTCTTCGCCCTCTTTACCCCGAAAATATTTTGATAGCTAACGTTAGCCTTTAACCTCTACTTTTTTATATGTCATAAATGCTGCAGTTATTTTTACTGCCTATTTTGTGCCCCCATATATCTCAAACCCACAAAGTTGTCCAAAGTTCAAAAACATCTCAAGGGACACTTCTACAGTCAGAGCAGTGCAACATGAATTTGAATTTTTTTCTTTCTTTTTGAAAGATCATAAGACATGTGCGATATCGTATCCAGTACACCATACATCGATGGAGTTGCCCCTTCCGATTCCAGCAACATATCATTTTATGATTATGCAAAGCGACTTATAAATGAGTTTTTTTTAATGCAATTAAAGACGAAAAGTAAAGTCACGAACACAGTTTGTTCTTCCTTTTTTCTTTACAGTAAGATGATGTTTAGGTGATCATTAAATAAAGTAGCCTACTGAATTGTTTATTATTGGTGTTTTGTCTATTCTGATTTATTTTGCTTCGCATTCAAAATATCAAAAAACAGATTGTGTTATGTTAGCATGGTAATGTTAATTAGACCATTATAGGTTGAACTGAAAGAAAAAGTGGAATTTGAATTTTGAATAAAAAAAAATATATATAAAAAAAAAACCAAACATTGTAGCAATAAAATATCACATAGACTATTTTTCAGAAGATAGTTCAATCTGTAATTGTATCCCTTCCATCAGTAACAATGAGTTTTTTTGGCACCTGCATTAAGCAGGGAACGCAAATATTTATTGGATAATTTATTTGAAGACCGTAATATTGCATCCTATTGTTTTTAATTGCATTTGGATAAGAGTGCACTGTACTCTGTGTGCGGGTGTTATTCGATCTTTTGAACAGCAGGAGGCGCTGTGTTCGAAAAATGAGGGGTCTGAGAATGCGGGACTCTCGGTGGGGGACTGTAGATGCAGGCTCCGAGTCTGCAGCTTCATAATATTGATTTATTTAGTGAAATAATGTTAGAGTTAATAAATTAATTAGTTAATTAGAGTTAAAATAATTACTGTAAAAAAAATATTGTTGGTTTAACTTAAAAAAGTAAGTAACCTGGTTGCCTTAAAATTTTAAGTTGATTGAACTGGAAAAAGTGAGTTAATAATGATTTAATCATAAGAAACTCAAAATAATAAGTTATTCTGAACTAAATAAATTATTTAAGTTGATTTGACAAAAGAAAAAAATGTGATAACAAATCTTGAAAATATTTTTTTACAGTGTAGAGTTAGCAAATTAATATATATTGTTTTATTTTATTATATTTTAAAATCTGTAAAATATTATAACAAGTTACAGTATATATATATCATTTTGTTTTATTTTTTTATATTTTTAAGTTGTTTACTTGGAAAAGATTTTTCGTTTGATCCGGCAGTATTTTGTTTAGCCACCAGATGGCGTAAATTGACATCAAAATTTGGCCCAAGAATAATCAAGTTAAAAGTGACATCAAAACTAAAATCAATGTCATGCAAGCCAATGTGATAATTATGTAAAGCATGTGCTATCAAATAAAAATGCAAGACCAGTTGATGGCTCTTTTTGTACATTATGCCATCAGATTTGACAGTAGAAATGAAAAGACAAGTTCCCCTATAGACAAGACAAGAGGCGGGGAAGGTTGAGAGACCCCAAACATACACATGGTAGTTTGTTATATTGATATATTTGATATATTCACATGGACATATTCACATGGAATAACAATACTGTTCTCGTCTAATCCAAAAATCAGCATTGAACATGATTTTGACAAAGACATTGTATGTGAGATTGTCATATTAAGTACTGTACATAAATTATTTTGTTTGTTTAGCCGGTTCTCAATCAATGATTAAATATCTGATGACATTCCCCCAAAGGAATAAAGGTACTACAGCAGACAGATATACAGAAAAGATGCAGCATTATGTTTTCATTTACCAGATTGTTTTCATAACACAGCTCTATCTGACGAATGAAAACGGAAATAAGCAGGAAGCCACTTTGGCAAGCCTGCAACTTTCATTTCTCCACAAACTTAGAAAATGGAACAGCATTGTGTGTGTGTGTGTGTGTGTGTGTGTGTGTGTGTGCGTGTGTGTGTGTGTGTGTGTGTGTGTGTGTGTGTGTGTGGCTCAGGTATACACGAATACCAGACATTAATCTTGCTCCCTGTGAGTGTGAGTGTGTGCTCAACAAAAACACAACTAACAATGAGGATGAAGTTGGTCTAATATAGTCAGAATATTATACTGAATGAAATGATTAACACGTGCCAGCACAATTATCAATGAACTTAATACATGTTGCAAAAATGTTTCATCCATGCCTGTGTGCAAAATTCAAAATTGGATGAATGTGTAGCAATTTGTACAAATAGAGAAGTTTGTGTGAATACAAATGTTTTCTGTGTATCATAATTTGAGCATGCAACAAAGAAGATGTGCATGTGTGGATCAGGTGACGCACATTAATTGAATTATTGTCTTAAGTCGATCTCATTTAATGATTTGGATTTTGAGACTAGAAAGTCTCAAAACCAGAAAGTCTGGATTTTGAGAAAAGAAAGAAAGAAAGTCTCAAAATCCAAATGAATCAAATATAATTCATTTAAAATAATTTTAAATAACTAATTTTAAATAATGAATCACATCTTCTTTGTCGCATGCCCAAATTATGATAGGCCTACACTCATTCAAAAGAAAACATTTAAAACATCTGTATTCACACACATTTCTCTATTTGTACAAATTGCTACATTAATTCAATTTTGAATTTTACATGGATTGCAAGTTCCAAGTTGAAAAGCATGGATAAAACATTTATCATGTACATGTAGTTACATGTTATTCATCCCTTTTATTTATTATGTAAATTGATATTATTTATAGGCTACCATTTGGCCCATAAAATGTTACATTTAACATCTAATGGGTTTGACAAATCCAAATACACTACCACTGCCATTAGATGTAAAGTAGGCTAATACATCAACAACATTAAAAAAAAGTCAACAAAAAGTCAACACTGAAACTGTTTAGAAAGACAAGACACGTGTCTATCCCCCCACGTTTTGTCACGTACAGTCAATCAAGTATGCCATAAACTCTTGAAACATCATCATTTTTGTTTTCTCATACAACTCCGTCATAATGTGTGATAGTCATTTGATAGCTTTCCTGCTAGAGTTCTTACGAATGCGGTGAGTTATTGCAAAATACTTCATTGGGTGGATTATATTTCCCAGTTTAGGCTGTATGCAGACTATAGATAATACTATCTTCTAAACGCCTATCTTTGGGCAAAACGTAGCCTAAGCCTATCAAAATGTTGTTTCTTATAATGTCATATCTTCATGTATGGCAATGGACTTTTCTGAACTCGGTGTATCTCATCGTTCGGAAATGTATTGATGTTTGTTATCGGGGTGTGTTTAAAATAGATTTAAAATAGGGAAGCAGTGTGTCATTGTCAGCAACATGCCAGCACCTACACTTTTCTCTGGGCTGCACTATCTCGGATCTATGTAAATCCTTTGTTAAGTTTGTCATCTGTCGATGGGGAATTAACATTTTATTTTTATTATTATTATTGTTGTTATTATTATTTTACCAATTACCATACTTCAGCTCCATATCTCCCTTCCATGTTTGCGGAGGACGTCGATGTAACTGCATAGTAAGTTTCACTAATTTTAAAATATATTTCTATAATGTATAACGTTTCATGGCTAAAGAAATGTACTATTAAGCATTTATAAATAGATACATACATTCATAGCTACAGCATTTATAAATAGCTACATTCATGCAAAAAAAATTTAAAAAGCCAAAATAATATTCAAATTTACTTGGCTTTCTATTTTATGTCCAATTGCATTTATAAACGTGAGATTGTTGATATCTCACGTTTATAAATGCAATTTATGTACATTTATATAATATAATTAGCCTATGCTTCAACGAGTTAAGTGAAGTCACATCACATGAAACTACTAAAGTTGGACTGTGTCACTTAGAACGTGATGTGCGCGCTGTCAGTAGGCTCAACGCTATAGCCTACTCACCTCATGTCGTTCCTGTACGACTATCATTCTTCCTTGGAACATCAGAGGCAGATATTTACGGACGTACTGACAGTCGCCATTCCGTTTACATTGCTACCAATTGAACTAAATAGACGTTTCTCGATATGCCTTCTTGTGTTCTTGTGGACTTGTTGTGAGACGTCACCAGTGTTGCCCAAGAACTGTTTCATTTCAAAGTTCACAAATGTCCTGTCATAATGGTTACTAATTAGGCCTATTTGTTCTAAGGATTCCGCCGAAAAAGCAAAGTCATAGGGACATAAGTCTTGGGAAACGATGTCGTTTCATTTCTGTGAGATGCAACGACACTGACCTAAACTGAAACTGAGTAGCTAACTGACACATTGTAAAACAGCACTGGAAAGAGTATGAATTCTAACAAGCTCTGACTGAGGATAAAAGAATGTGTGGTAGCCTAAAAACGACTTAACATTAAATAATAAAACACTCGTTCATTATAACAATTTATGGTAACACTTTAAAATAATGGTCCGTAGTTAACAAGTAGCTATGCAGGAAGTAAGGTAGTACTGCATTAACACCGAAGTTAATACTAATAACTAATATGGAAGCAATATTAACTAAGCATTAAGTAGGTAATTTAGTACAAAGGTAGTTCCTTGGTAGGTATTTGATTATTACTAAAGAAATATATCCTCATTGAGAACTACTTGTGAACTAAGAAATAATAACCAATTAATTACTAATCACAAAAGTAACATGTCTAAAAAGTGAACAATTGTGGGGGTTTTACTCTTAACATGGTCATAACATTTCAGAAGCATGCGCCTCAAATGGGTTCTTTGTGGAAACCAGTTTATGAAGTTTATATATCCCCCCAAATACATTAGCTAGGTTGAGATTGTGACCACTACTCTTGCCAGGATGGACGCGTGTTCTCTGTTTATTTAAAACTTAAACATAAAATAATACTAATAATGACAGTTTTTAAAAATAAACCTTAAATAATTAGGAAGTGATGCTGACACTCTCATGATTGGATTAGTTCACTAATATGAGCTCTACTGAATGTCAGTCACATATATCTCAGACTCCAAAGACCTATAACTTTATGTTACAGTAGCTGCCTGAGGAGGAATTCTCTTTAGGACATGAATATAAACATTGATGTTCACTTGTCAAAAACAATTAGCATCTTTAATGAAGAAATTGGCTGCATTTATGTTACGATAAGCGCAAAACCACATCTTCCAGATTACAGTGTTTGTTAGAATGTTAGTGCCTCACAGAACCTGTACAGTATGTGTAAAATATAAAATTAAATCACTTGTATCATTTGTGAAAAACATGTTAATTCCTCACTAACTACTTAAGCGTTACCTTGTTATCCTGCAGGAACTACTAATGATGTGGCCCATTATTTTAAAGTGAAAAACATGTTAACTCCTAACTAACTACAAGCGTTACCTGACAAGGTAGCCTATATCTTCTGTGACAAAAGTTACAAACACAGTCCAATAACCGGGCAGTGTTTCCCAACCCTGTTGCTGGCGGCACACCAACACTTCGTGTTTTCTTTGTCTCCCTAATCAAACACACCCGATTCAACCCATCAGCTCATTAACCCACCTGATTATGAGCTGATGGGTTGAATCAGGTGTGTTTGATAAGGGAGACAAAGAATACACGCAGTGTTGGTGTGCCGCCAGGAACAGGGTTGGGAAACACTGCAATAACGGACTAAAAGCTGGACAGGAACAACGTAACCTAGTCGAGTGGGTCACCAAAATAATAAAAGGCGTGCATGTAAATCCATTTAACTGGATATAAATTTGACAACGCATTCTCACCCCAAGGCGTCACCTTTGACCATGCTTCAATATTTGACGTTTTAGGCGGCCTTTAGCGTCACTTACATGACGCGATCCTACGGCGTCATCTAACTGACACCAAAGGAAAGCGTCTGTTAGAGGGCGCGGTTAGGTTTAGGTGTGGGGTGGGGGTAGTGTACACGCGATCCTAGGGCGTCATCTAACTGACGCTAAAGGGCGCCTAAAGCGTCAGATATTGAAGCATGTCCAAATGCTTCCCAAGGCGTCAGTTAAGTGACGCCTTGGGGGTGAGAATGGGCTGAATTTGAAGACTTGAAGTTTAAGCTATTTTTTATTCTACTTTATGGCATTAGGTTGCACTGCTCATGCTCACCAAACTCAAGGTCATGTTCACTCAGAAGATATTTCCAGTGCTGAGCAAGTTTCATCTACTCAAAGCATTATGGCCACACTTCAAATAGCATACACAACATCAAATTTATCGGTTACAGTTGCATGAATTTTACTAACATGGGCTTTCATTTCTCTCTACAGAATGAGAAGTTTTGGGCTTCACCTCAAACTGAGAACTGCCATATTTATCTTTTTAACACTGGCACTTATTACATGTTTTTTTACTTTTACTTTTTTAAGAGTAAATAAAGGCGGAGGAGAGAAAACTAGAGTTTCTGAGAGGCAACGGCTGACAGTACAATATGGCATTAATTGCACAGCAATATATGAAATGGAACCAGTGGAAGTGGGGAAAACTTTAGCCATTCGCAAGCAAAAAAACTACGTATCAGCAACTGACCAGACTATCGCTGATGCCACCTCTGGTTGGTGTGATCAGTTTGCATCACAGGGCTATGAAGCGATTCAAGGCACTGAATTTGAGCGTGAATTTCCTCTTGCTTACTCTTTGGTTGTACACCAGGATGCAGCTCTTGTGGAGCGGATACTCAGGGCCATATATATGCCGCATAACATATATTGCATACATTATGATCTGAAGTCCTCAGCTGACTTTATTTCAGCAATGAAAGGTCTGGCTCGCTGCATCCCCAATGTCTTCATTGCCTCTAAACTGGAAAGGGTGCAGTATGCAGGCATTTCACGACTCAAAGCGGACCTGAATTGTCTGTCTGACCTGCTAGATTCGGTGGTAAAGTGGAAGTATGTCATCAACCTGTGTGGGCAGGACTTTCCACTGCGGACAAACGCTGAGCTGGTGTCGGATCTGAAGGAGCTGAAAGGCAGGAACATGGTGGAGAGCAAGCGGCCTGAAGGAAAGGAATGGCGCTGGAGTGTCCATCATATCCTGAAAAATAACAAATCTGAGTACTATGAAACGCCTGTTACCACTTCTGATAAGAAATCTTCACCACCTCACAACATTGAAATGTTTGTGGGCAGTGCATACTTTACTCTCTCAAGGGAATTTGTGGTTTTTGTTCAATCGAGTTTCCTAGCCAGGGATTTCTTGGCTTGGTCCGAGGACACATACTCACCTGACGAACATTTCTGGGCGACTCTGGTTCGTGTGCCTGGAGTACCCGGAGAGGTGCCAAGATCTGATCCTGAGATCTCAGAATTGATCAGTAAAACTCGCCTAGTGAAGTGGTCCTATTTAGAAGAGAATCTTTACCCACCGTGCACTGGAGACCATGTGCGAGCGGTGTGTATTTATGGTGCTGCTGAGCTCAGATGGCTCCTAAATTATGGCCACTGGTTTGCTAATAAAGTAGATCCAAAAGTGGATCCTGTTCTTATGGAATGTTTAGAAGAGATACTTTTAGAAAAGCGTCCAAAACTGCAGTAAAATTATCTTATTTTTATACTGTTAAGACATTTGCATTGGTGAAAATATATACTTTGATTTTTGGAAAATCCAAATAAACTTACTTTGAGTATGAGATATACTTTGAAAATTCACTTTTTATTGTGATGTAAATTTCTTTATAGTTATTAACCCAAATGAATTGTGATTCTTTGCCAACAATAGCTTTAGGGTTTGATGCCAGTACTCTTTTAGGTGAACTGTTCCATTGTTAATGAGACATGTCATTAACATGAGACAAAATGTGAATTTCATTAGAGCAAAGTACAAATACATTTTCCCAGTTGTTAAAAAAAATATTGAAAAGTAAGGGAGCACACTTGATCATTGCTGACAAAAAATCTCTCTGAGCAAAAGTTTTAAACTCAATTACAGAATCACTGGATCGTCCATGTCCTTAGATCAAGTTAAAGATAGATAAAGTTTGAGATAGATAGATACATCATCAAAAAATGGCAAACTTTATGCTGAGTGCAACCTGTGTGCAACAACCAAGAATGAATTTGCATGTGCTGCCTGCCAAGGTTGCTTTTACAACTGATTCACGGTAATCATGCAAATAAACACAACCCCAAAAGAAATTAGAGCTAGACAAATTTTGCATTTTGCAATTTCTCATCTTATGGTTTTGAAGGCTTGTGTTCTCACTTATTCTACTGGGACCCCAGCGATCCAGACACCCTTAAGCTCTTTAACGCTCAGAAAATGTGCTTAACTATAATTTGATGAATAGCTGCTGCCATGATCAACATTAAATGTTTTCTTTCTATTTTGCTCAAGCTATTCTAGGTGTTTAGTTTAAAAATAAAGGGTTTGTACTGAATTGCAAAACTGGTGCATCTCTTATGAACTCACCCCTGAGCATTAGACTATTTTTGCTGATATTAGCAGAAAGTAAATGCTTAAGAACTTCCTTTGGCTAAATAAAAAGCTTGCTCCTAATTTTCACTTCCAGATGGATTTTTTGTTCACCTTGTACACATTTTTTGCACAGTGGGTGCACAATCCCCAACTTTTATTTTTTTAATATATCAGACAAGTTTTCTCATTGGGCTGATAACAATAACATTAATATATATATATATATATATCAGGCAAGTTTTCTCATTATATATATATATATATATATATATATATATATATATATATATATAATGAGAAAACTTGCCTGATATATTAAAGCTGATAAATAATTGGTTATTTTCTTCAGCTGAGACACTTCAGATGAATTTAGCCGAGGCGGTCCGGGACAAAATAAATAAAATCCTTTTCCTTTAAATCCTTGCTTATCTGACTTATGCTACTCCGAGCAATGTCTGAACTTTGTTTTTTGAGCACATCTTGCATTGGGTTTTTGCCTTTTCACGATGACTTGCTTAGTTTAAAAGTTGTAACAGTTGTAAGTTTGGATAAAAGCCTCTGCTAAATGCATGTACTTGTATGCAAAATGGACAGCTGAGCACCTTGGAAGAGGACTTCCTTGTTTAGTAGAAAAGGCCGAGCCAGGTTTTGGCAAGACTCTCTGTTTAGATTTTATGCTTTTATTGTATGTTATGTTATGTTGTATTCTTGTGTGAGCAATTTCACCAAAATGAATTCCAGGCGATGTGGGTCGTTCTGGCAAAAATAAAGACTTGAACTTGGACTTGAACTTGAAGACAACATGCATGGTAGGTGATCCTGTTTTAACATATTGGTGTTTTTTGGCCTTCTCCTTTCGTTTATGGATTAATTACCCATAAAGGTTCAAGAGAAGACTTGGGTTTTTTGGTATTTTTGCTATTTCACCACGTTTGGAGGATTATTACTACTTTTCCTGTACATTTTGATTATTTTTTTGGGCTCAAGGACTAAGGATTCACGGCACGCATACGGACAATACTTCTCACGCATTGACTATTTGATTAAGGACTCTTGGATAAGTGTTAATTTTTCTGATTTGACTATTGAGTTATTATCTTTATCTGATTTCAAGTATTGATACAGTTTTTTCCATTATTCATTCATGCCTTGTAAGTGCCCTGAACTTTTAAGTGACTTCTGGTATTGGTTGCAAGCCAAGTTTGTTAGAACATTCCTCTTATAACCATCATTTAAAATTCACACAGTATACGTTCTGTTTACTTGGACCAGGCGGGATAGCCTTCATTGCCCTTGTGCATCAATGAGCCTTAGGTGCCCACACCCTCTCACCAGTTTGTGGGTTTGTCCCTCCTTGGAGAACTGTTGGTAAATTCTCACCACTGCTGACCAGGAGCAACCCACAAACCTTGCCGATTCAAAGATACTCTCCCTTCACCTTCTACAATTTGTCCCTTGTCAAAGCCTCTCAGATCTTTATTCCTGTCCATTTCTCCTGCATCAAAAATGATTGTTTGCTTATCCTCTAATCTTCCAAGCCCTAAAGGGATAGTTCACCCTAAAATTAAAATTCTTTCATTAATTACTCACCCTCATGTCATTCCAAACCCGTAAGACTTTTATTAATCTTTGTAACACAACTGAAAATCTTTTTGATGAAAATCTTTCCCCCCATAGACAGCTATGCAACTACCACTGTGATACTTCAAAAAGTACATGAAATCACAAAACTAATCCGTATGATTTGAGAGGTTTAGACCAAAATTTTCCGAAGAGACACAGTCACTTTATATGATGTACAGACTGAATTTAGTCCGAGGGGGTCGGACTAAAAAAATAAATAAAATCCTTTTCCTTTAAATCCTTGCTCATCTGGCTTATGCTACTTCGAGCAATGTCTGAACTTTGTATTTTGAGCACTTCTTGCATAGTTTTTGCCTCTTCACAATGACTCGCTTGATTTAGTCCTCAGTTGTAAGTCGCTTTGGATAAAAGCATCTGCTAAATGACTAAAAAAAAGGTTGTTGATATTGGCCTGTGGGATGTTGATCCACTTCTCTTCAGTGGCTGTGGGAAGTTTCTGGATATTGGCAGGACCTGTCGTATATTGCATATATAACATATATTGTTATATTGCACAGGTTTGGAACAACAATTTCGTTTTTGGGTTAACTAAATCCTTTAACATGAATTAAGAATAAACAATAGTTCTAGCGTTTACTAATCTTAGTCAATGTTAATTTCAGCATTCATTAAAAATATATTGCATTGTAAGTTCATGTTAATTATAAAGTGTTACTGATTTACTTTTATAAGCTTTCCCCTTTCTTTTATTTGTATTTATGGTTAAATCAAATAATCTGTCTGGTTTCACTGCAACTGCATTTTCTCTACAGTTGTGGCATTAGTGCTCATCTCAAAAAAAAAAGAGAGACTCATTTAAACTTTCAAAACATTGAATGAAACACTGGAACATGTAGTTTTCTGTGAAAACTTTTTTGTTGACAGACAAATAGACAAAAAAAAATTCAGCAATAAATGGTCTGGCCTGCCTAGTGGTCCTATTTAGAAGAGAATCACGTTGCACTGGAGACCATGTGCGAGGAGTGTGTATTTATGGTGCTACTAAGCTCAGATGGCTCCTAAACTATGGCCACTGGTTTGCAAATAAAAGTGGATACGGTCCTTATACTTTACTTTGCACAGTCAGAAAAACGTCTGAGTGTGCAGACTGCAGATAGAGGTTCTTGTCCTGGATTTCGCTGTAATGCTGACTGCCTGGCTGTATTTTATTCTCTGCCGCCCCCTGCTGTGTACAAAGCAATCGAGCATGAGTATTCCTTAAACCACTGTTAAAGGGATACTTCACCTCTGGAAAGTTAAATGTTTATTTAAAATGCGTCATTTATGTAGAGGAAATGTGAAATTATTTTTGAATGTTGAGCTTTCTAGACTGAGAAAAGCCAGAAAATGTATTTTTGGCTTATGTGAATGAAAGACAACAACTCCCAGGCAGAATGCACTTGCTTCGCTGCCCTAGGAAGCCACGCCTACCGATAACAGAGTGCAGTAGTTAAACAACAAGTCTAGGCTACTAGTAAGTCTCCTTAATGAGTCTAACCGAAAATGTTTTTTGAGATCGCCCAAAATGTCCGGTATTCGGCTTTTGCTTTTTACAGTCGCCATTCATCATGTTTACTGTGGCGAGCAGGATGAGACTGAGGGCCGCGGGAGAACGGCTTGAGGATGAGCGACTCCTGTGAGTCACACCGGTCTCGTATCTCTCATGGAGGAGCGGGAATTTTCTTAGCAATGTTAAAACGCTCATCAACCGATCACTTGTTTAGCGTTCATGTAAACACTACATTCAGATTCACCAATGGAATGAATTCAGTTAGATTGAAAGGTGTGCATGTAAACAATGAATGGCGACTACAGAAAGACATCGATGGCCGGACATGTCCGGGAAACAGAGGATGGTAACACCTACTCAGCTTTCTCCATAGAATAAGAGCCTGCTATAGCTTAGCTTCCAAATAAAGATGGCTGATATGTGTACATTCTGTGAGTGAGATCCCACCTTCAATGGGTGGGTTGAAAACATACGGAACAGCCCCCTACTACTAACTGTAGTATTTAGCCTGAAAAAAAAGGGGGCAAAAAATCCTCCGATGACACAAAATTACGATTTTTACTTCATCTGAGGATTTTTTCCAGACAAAAAAAATATATATAAATCTCTCATCTCAGGGGGATATGAGGGTGGAAAGCATGGTAATTTGAAAATACTTCAGGTTTAATACAAAGCTTAATGCTAAATCCTGAAGCATCCTGTTAGAATTCAGGCTTTTCTGGTGCAACTTTACAAAACCAACAAGGTACACTTGTTGGGGAATGGCCTTGTGAAAGGAATTTGGAAACCTTTTGTCCCATTAAATATCATATTACTGAAAATAGGAATGCAATTACAAGAGGTGATATAACAAATCCAGTACCGAAACTTTTTAAAGAATCTAATCACATTTTCTTTTTTGATTATTGGCACTGAACTTACAATTCCCAGTGATATTGACCTAAAAATTTTCTAAAAAGATGCCGTGGAAATGAAGGTTGGCTATATTAAAATGTATCTTGTCATTTTTTACGTATCTTAATATTTTCTTTTGTATAAAATATGGGTTAATAATTTATCATAAAAAGAGTCTTTTTCTCTATTGATCATGGCCATCTTTGGCTCCATACCGGCGTGATGAATCTGATCTGGATGAATATTTGAATGCTACACATCTCAATCTGAATTCTGACTTGTCATGCAGCCTGAATCATAATGACACCGTGTTTTTTCGTTGGCCAGTTCTTTTGTTCTGAGCCTGGTTTCGCCCAAAGTTTCTATTCTCCATTCTGTCACCTGATTGAGTTTGGGTTCCTTGCCACTGTTGTCTCTGGCTTAGTTGGGGATAATATTCAACAATATTATTGATCTGACTGTACTGATTTTGTTGAATGAGAAATGAACTGAGCTGGATGATGACATCACTTTTTGCAGAACTGCTTTATATGAAATGAACTAATTTAATAATTGATGATCTTTACAACAGAACTGAATCAACACTGACCTGACCTCAGCTGAACAACAGCTGAAATGCGTAATTTCTCCATTTGCAATTTTTTTAATAGCCCAGATGAAGACCTGTGTGCGGAAATATGTAGGCAAAATAAAGAATTTTTCATATTTTGATTCTATCATTTTCCCCCCATTCCACAAGTTCTGCTGGTTTTGTTTTTGTGATCCATTGTAATATAGGATGATCAATAGCCCCCGACTGAGCAGTTTGCAGTACTCTTTCTTTTAAAACATCTTTCCTAAAAGACATTCTAAGTTCAGTAGTTAACGCAATTGAAAAAAGAAGGTGTGATAATGTGTGTAATGTAGTCCTCAGCCTTATACCATCAACATTTATGTGAATTGTTATATCATCTTGCAGCTCAGCTTCAAACAATATGGATGTATGAATATTTGTCATACCAATAAAGTACCTTCAAATCTGCTTATTATAAGGGATGAATAACACATCTAACACGGTCATGTTAGTACACAATTCAGCACATTCCTCTAAATAAAATATCTGCAAGTTTACAACTGATGTGCTATTATAGTATTATGTAGCCTTCTATTATAGTATTTAATAATATTTTTTTTATGTTTTTAGGTTTCACTTTAATTCTGTAGGTTTGCGATTGTCACGTTTATCATCTTTAATTTATTTCAGTTTTAGTTTTAGTAATTTTCGGTTAAAAAATGTTAAGCATGTTTTCAATTTATTTTTCATTTGTATCTTATTAATCCTTTTAATCTTACCTAAATCCTAATACATAAATTACATAGGATAGGACCTAAAAATATTTATAAATAAAAAATTGGACATAACCCTTATTATATGCGAAACAATTTTACAGCCTGTTTGATATCTTTTAGCCTATTTATTTTCAGCAATTTTGTACTTTATTTACCTGTCTAGTACTTTAGCACAGAATCTCTATTGCTCTTCAGCAATTTGTTATGAACCATAGCCTAGCCATGTGCATTTCCTCAAAGAATCAATTTCTCAATCTGTCATCTACTGTAACTGTAACAAAAAAGCTATTTTTGTATAAATTCACCAGATTTACATGACACCAGCTTTAACCTGATAGCCAATGCAAGGCTATCTATTTTTACACCTCCACAAACTTTATCCCATTGCACTTATACGTCACATTCTACACACGAGAACATGTGAAAGCTGACTTTTCCTTGCCTAAATGCACTTAATGTTTTTCTTGGAATGTTGATAGATGGGAGTATCGTTACATTTAATCATAAGATAAATATAGTAAACTCTAAAAACCCTTTACTTTTTTTTCTGTAGATGTTTGAGACCTCGCACACCCCGTAGAAAGCATCTCGTGAGCGCGCGCAGGACTAACCGCGTCCCCGAGCTGACGCTTTTAACATCAGTCGGAGGTTCCCTTCGTATATCGGCTATTGGATTTATAAACTCGCACAAAAGGAACATTTAAAACGCTTAAAAACACATCGTCAGCAGGGCTAAGGTGAGTCGACAGTTTTTCTCCAGTCGCGTGCATGGCAGATAGTTTCGAGTAGGCTATTGTGAAAACGAACTGAACACGGCCCAGTATTGGGAGATGCATTTGTTTAGACGTCTCATGTGTTGTTAAATATTATTAGCAATAATCTATTTTTGCGGTTGGATCTTTAATAATCACTAAAGAGTGGTCGTATTTGAGACTTTGTGTTGAAATGTTGCCTTATATTCGTGGGCATTTTTTCCACAATAAAAAAAAATGCGACTTCAGGTGAGGCGCACAAATATTGGGTAACATAAAAGACGGGCTTGCGCACTCACGCGCTTTACGAAACTCGTGTTTAGGCTACTTTATGAGTTCTGAATCTGCGTGCATTTACAATAAACGGTGTCATCATATTAATTACGGGTATATGAACTTTATAATTCTCTTACTAGGCCTATCATTTAGACTTTTACTCGTGGATTGTTGGTGTCTTCATGTCGCCTCGTTTGCGTTCATATAACTTAATAACGTTAAGTGATAAACAATCTTTTAGTTTTTATTTTAGTTTTTAATGTAGCCTGACGCTGGCTTTTGTTGATCGTAGAGCACATTAGACATTTTCTGACACACCCCCTTCAGTCTGAATTCGCGTGTCCTGCACATTATGCTTTTGTGTATAATTGTATTCTTTTTTAAATAACAAAATACCGTTATCGCTTATTTTGAATAAAGTTCATGGAGCTTAATTTGTGAGCTAGAGATTTCCAATTCGTGAACGAATCGTATCTTTAGTCAAATTTCATGATTCAGTGGAACCGGTTACAAAACCGATCGATCTGAACCTCTTTGGGACAAACATGAGAACCGATGATGAGAGAGTTAACAAAAACAGATGTTAACGTAGCAGAATAGCAGATGTTAACGTAGTTATGGAATACCATAATGGAATACATTTATTTACAACTTAATTGTATGACTGAATCATGGCTGCCTTGCACACAGTGACAATAAACGCCCATCATAAAACATGAATCAGTTGTGAACCGGTTCATTGAAACGAACTGTTTGAAAGAACCGATTCTTTCCGATAACTGGAGCTTGTGAGGTGGTCGTGTCATATAGGATGTCCCCCTTCCATGGAAAGAGAACATTGTGTTCTTTTTGAATGAGTAAAGAGATTGAGAGAGAGAGAGAGAGAGAGAGAGAGAGAGAGAGAGAGAGAGAGAGAGAGAGAGAGAGAGAGAGAGGTTCTGTTCAAAGATTCATGTATTATTTAGTTTTGCCTACCACCTGGGTAAAAAAAAAAAGGAATATAGTTTGATTGGGTAACCAATAACTGTAAGTGCATCTATGTGTGTGAGATTTTTAATTGTCTCTATAAAATCTGTTAAAATCATATTTTTTGGCTTTGAACTTTCTTAACTTTCATCTCCGAGTTATTGTGTAGTTTGCTTTCTATGTCCTTTTTGACCAAACCAGTTCAATCCAGCTCTAGAGTTCAAACAATTCTCCCTACCCTCAGAAAAATCACATTTCTCACACACACCCTCCTTGTTTATATGACAACAGAAGTGTTCCACCATATGTGATATCTCTTTTCACTCAAGTTTGAATTGTCATTTTTAACTGTAAGTTTTTAATTAAATTTTTTTCAAAATATGTACAGTGGTATAGCATGTCGGAACTAAAAAATGTTTTGCGTTGCCTTAACTAGCTTTTGACAGTTATTATCAGCATTAGTGTTGATACACTGCCTTCAGAATTTTCTTTTTGTACTCGAGATCTAATTCTATCTGACACGGTGAGTATGGGAGAATGACTGAATTGGCTCACATGTTATGTAAGTATAGTTGTGCCGATCACACACACAGTTTCTTTACTGTCTGCTTGTGTGTTACGACCAGCCATTCCCTGTTCAGGTCAGATGAGGGCTCTACTATTATTAATATATAAAAGAGACTGGGGCTAGTTGTCACAAATGCTATCAGCAACTCTGTTTTTTTTTAATCTTTTATCTGAGACTTAGATCAACATGACTTCCCTTCCACGTGTCGTGCAGTGGCTGTAATGCACTTATAACCTCTCCTGCTGACTTTAGCTTTGGATTGATTAAGTTAATTGGCTTTACCTGCTCTGCTTGCGTGCGTGATACTACAACAGAGGCAAGAATAGATTCAAAAATCCCTCGTGAACCATGGCTGTGTGGACACAGGATTGCAAGGAGTTGCGGATCGCTGGCTTCACTCAAGAGTGGGGGTTGCTTACATTTTGGCTATAGCGAAGGCGAGACCCCTGGTAGATTGGAATGCTAGACTTATGCTTAGTTGCAACAGTGTGTGTTTTGTAAGGAAGAGACGTTTTCGTTGGTTTTAAAGTTCTATGCACTATAATTCTTTCTGCTTGTAAATGTTTTTCACACTTTGGGGTGTTTGGGGGTGTTTAAAAAAAAAATACTTTATCCAGCAAGGATGCATTAACTTGACCAAAAGTGAATCGAAAGACATGTATATGTTACAAAAGACTTCTATATTAAATCAGTCATTTTCCTTTAAAAATTTAAGAGTCTAAAAATCTTAGAAATACTTCAGTTAAAAGTCCTGTATGTGTACATCTAATGTGTGTGTGCATTAAGTTCTAGCTGACAATGCTTTCTCTGTCTGTAATGTTAGAGCATTTGCTCAGTAACTGTCTGAGCACATTCTACACTGAGAGCAGTGTGTATTGCTGGGGGCCCCAGCCGTTTATTTCCAGCTTTTCCTGTAGACAGCTGTTACGCAACATGCGGTGCTGCACAACATGCGATTGATTGGTATTAGCTTTTGCACACATTAACAAACTTAATTTTGACCGATGCTAAATCTGCATTTAAAAGTAAATCAAAAGTGATAGGATTAAAAAATGTATCTTTTGTTATATTAGTTGGACAATGCAAATGTGATTTACTCACCCTCAAGCCATCCTAGGTAGCCTGGGAAAAGCCAGACAACTTCCAGCAAATTTAGATTTGCTCTGAAAGTTAGTCTGGCAAAGAGCTCATTCAAACCCATTTCCAGTCCGCAGAAATCGTGGCACCAATCAGAAACGTTGGGGCGTGCTTTACGCGATGACGACAGCGCTAGGATTTTGAAGCAGATTTTTAGCCTACATTACAAAGATGGACGCCGCTGTCGAACATCACTCCCTCGAATCAGCTACCGCGTCTGTTTTTAAGTGATTTGAATGTTTCCTTTTTGTTAAAAACTGAGCAAATAAAAACATTTGGAGATGTTTTGGAGGTGTTTCTCCGCCGGTCGCCGCTCTGTATATATGCATACATCATCTCCTTCATCGCTCTGATTGGTTTTAGGTCTACCCACGACGTCCGTTGGTGACACCCCTCTGGAAATGATTTGTCTATGACGTTTTGCCAGTTTTAACCAGGCTACATCCTAGGTGTATATATGACTATCTTCTTTCAGACGAACACAATCTGAGATGTATTTAAAAATATCCGGGCTCTTCAAAGATTTATAATGGGAGTGAATGGGTGTTGAGATTTTGAAGGCCAAAAAAATGCACCCATCCATCATAAAAGTAATCCATACGTCTTCAGGGGGTTAATCAAGGCCTTCTGAAGTGAAGCCATGTGTTTGTGTAAGAAACAAATCCATATTTAAAACTATTAGCTATAGCTTCCGGCAGATCACCGTACGCATACAGCTCAAGTCAACTTGCGTCACAAGAGTAACCCCTGACGCGATGTATGATGCAGGAGTGTAGTAAACTTAGATGTCTCCTGCGGTTTAAACAAATACGGCTGTGCAACAAACTCAAGCTCCTCTTCTTTTATATCGAAATCCTCAGAATTTCTCTTAAAAATTTCTTGTTTTTATACTTCTAATTTGTGACGGGTGTTTTGTTTTGCTCTGTCTTCTGCGGTCAGGGGTTGCTTTTGCGCCTGCATATGGCCATCTGCTGGAAGCTAGTTATAAGTTTAAAGTTTTAAATATGGGTATTTTTCTTACAAAACCCTTCGCTTTGCATCAGAAAGCCTTTATTAATCCCCTGGAGCAGTATGGATTATTTTTTATGATGGATGGATGCAGTTTTTTGGGCTTCAAAATCTCACCCCCCATTCACTCCCATTATAAAGCTTGGAAGAGCCGGGATATTTTTTAAATGAACTCCGATTGTGTTCATCTGAAAAAAGATCTGTTCACTGGCGGAAGTTCGGGACAGCCTGTCACTCAGATGAGATCACAGCAGTAGCAAAAAACAACGATCCAATCAATTCCCGTTGGACAAAATCATGCCTTCTCAACTCTTCTCGCTATGATCCTTGATTTATTTGCATGAAATATTAGTTGGTTTCCCTGATAGTGTGCAGGCTGCTCCGAGCCTCAGGTCCTGTGGTGCGCGCCCCTCTGGCACATGTAAAGAGATCATGCATTCCACTAGAAGAATGTCAGATATGATGGGGGTGGTTTGGTGCCTGGTTGGGTTTTTGTGGCTCAAGGCTGATGCGTGTGACTGTGTGGGTGTGCTTGTAAGAATAGATGTAATATTGATTTCTTGTGTTAGTGTGCACCGTGTCCTTGAAAGTCACATCCGTAGAATCTCGAACATTGGAGCAAGAGAAGAACTTTGTATCATAAATTCTATGGCGGCAAGTAAAAAAGTGGTCGATCATGGTTCATGGTGCTCTGATGGACACCTACGCTCATTCCTGGCCTTTTATGCATTTTTATTTTTTAAAGCAAGCATCAAAGCTTGCTTGTGTGTGTGTGTGTGTGTGTGTGTGTATAAATGTGATTGGGAATTTGTGTGTGCGCCTGTGAGTTACTGTTCGGTCTGATTGTCAGTGTGACACAGATAGTTGTTGATGGGGCATTCATTGAGGCCAGCTGAGGATAGACAGCAGCCAACTGTGATGTTCAGGATAGTGTCGGCACTGTTGGAACAGAGACATTGTTTAGGAATTTGTGTTTTGTCTCTGCCTTGTTTGGATAAAATGTGTTTGTGTATTTGTTTTTTATTAGGTTTGTATATGGTCGAAATAGTACGTGCAGGGAATTATGAGTTAGTGTGAAAGCTGTTTGAGTGGAAGTGTTGAGTTTTAATGAAGCAAAACCTTGATTTCAGGATCCAATTAGTAGAGATGCACAACACGCGTAACAAAGCTCAAATTCTGATTGCAGAATTTCTGACAGAATTGGGATGGGATCGCAACGTGCAGTTCCCCATCAACCTGTCTGGCTCTCATTTGGATCAATCCGACATTGTCTCACAACAAACCTTTTTCTATTCATAACTAATGGCAGCTCCTAAATGGCTATATAGCAAAAAAGCACTAATCTTTATGTACAACCTTATGATACCATGCAGCTGATGGACTTGAAGGACCTAAATAAACAAAAATTGTATTTGAAATTATATAAATATAGGGGTTTAAACCGTGATCACGAAAAAATAATTGACGTTATTGAGGAATTTGTATTTTTTTTGCTGTTTTTCTTTCATCATTTTCCTTTGTTTGTAGGTAGAAATAATTTGACAGCAATGATTCATCAATTAATTCTGATCAAATTTAATATAGTCATTGATTAATAAAACAGTTGAATGACAGAGTGCTGAAGTTGTCATTTGTGTGACCTCTGACCCCTGCAGGGATGGAGTTCCCTGTAGATGTGTTGGTGTCTGTGAGACATGAAGACTTGGAAAGTTCAGCCCAGAGCTACATGAACAAACTGCTTTACAGCAACCCAAATAACACACAATACCTTACCCTGCCCAGCACCAGAAAGGTAAGACACACACACACACACACACACACACACACACACACACAGACAAGAGCTCAGATAACACTGAATATAACCCTTTTTTGCATAAAGTTATATCCAAAGTTTATTTTTGCCATGGCAATAAAACACTTAAAACCCCAAAACAACCATAATGATAGGAACTTTACAGCTCAAATAATACACAAGTTTTGTACTGAAAAATTAAAAGGTTAGTTCACCAAAAAAGGAAAATTCTTTCATTAACTACTCACCCTCATATCTTTCCAAACCCATATTACTTTAGTTCATCTTCGGAACACCGTTAAGATATTTTTTTTTTATGAAATCTGAGAGATATCTTATCCCTTAATAGATGGCTATGCAATTGGAATTTTGATGCTCCAAGAAGTTCATAAAGAAATCGTAAAAATAATCCATATGAATTAAGAGGTTTAGTCCACATTTAGAAGAGACTCGATTGCTTTATATTTTGCAAAAAAAATATAATCACAATTATTAATCAGATATTCCAGAGAAAGTTAACACACACACCCACACACATTTGTTTATATAATTATCAAAAGGGGCAACAGACAGACTGGCTGTATCTGTATGACACAATTATTCATTGAAGCAGAATTTCGCTAAACTTCAACATACTTGTCTGTCGGTGATCAGCATTTTTTTGCAGCCCAGAGAGTGCATGTGGGCATGGTTGCCAGGTTAAGAAGATTAAGTTAAACACTGGACAGAAACGTATAACGTTTAGGTTATTTACAGTTATGCTCAAAAGTTTACATACAATCTGCAAAATGTTAATTATTGCATAATTAGATAAGAGGGATAATAAGAGGGATCAAACATAACCAAAAAAAAAAATGTATTATTTAGTACTGTCCTGAATAATGTATTTTACATAAAAGATGTTTACTTATGATGGTTGTTCTTGAGTCCCTTGTTTGTTCTGAACAGTTAAACTCGCCAATGTTCTTTAGAAAAATCCTCCAGGACCTGAAAAATCTTCAGTTTTCCAGCACATTTTAACCCTTTCCAGCAGTGACTGTAATTTTGAGATCCATCTTTTCACACTGAGGACAACTGAAGTTTGTACAAAAGTTTGTCTTCCGGGAAACATTCTGTTGCTTCCGGTACTAAATTATTTCTTCTTCTTCTTCATTTTTTTTTTTTTTTACAAAATAAGAAAAATCTGGACGGCATCACCCTGTTCAAAACGTTTTTCTGGACAAAACAACATGCAGTCTGTATGATCCCTTATTTTGTTAAAATAATGAACATTTTGCAGATTCTGCAAGGTGTAAGTAAACTTTTCAGCATGATTGTATGCTCTTGACATCTGGCAACCGCATGCAGGAAATATAGTGGAGACTCGTTAGCAATTCAAGATAACGGAAATGTCAAATGTTTTCATGACAAATAACCAATATTGCAAAGGTTATTTTTAAATAATCGAGATAAGCAACTTAGTTGTTATCACACCTAAAATACAGTTAATCGTGCAGCCCTAATTAATGTAAGTGCTTTTTAAAAGTAACTTTTTACTTTAAGAATCCTGTGCTTCTGGCTCTTTTAGATCCTAATCAGTCCTGCCAATGTCGGGTTTGTTCCTCTTTATGGAACCAACCTCAAACACAAAGTCCTGGCTCTGTTTGCTCCTGAGGACCAGTTCACAGGTAACCCATTCTCTTTCCCTTTTTACCTATGATAATATATTGGATGGACTTATAGGATAGTCTGTTTCTTAGACTCTTATTTTTCTTTATTCCTCTTCTTCTCCCTTCGCTTATTTTATCTTAGCTGTGGCATTGTTCTTGGCTGATCAGTGGTACACAGTGGAAGATATTCTCAGAACGTCAAATCCTACAAGAGAAGGCCTTGCAAAGGTAATCTTTAATTTTTTGGAATGGTTTTTGTTTTTCATGAAATTATTCAGACACATTTTTGTACTTAGAACAGTGTCTTTTTAGAAGGTTCTTCTTCTTTGCCAAGTCAATAAAAACTGGAATCTGGCATTTTCTTCAAGGCCTTTTTAAGGACTTGCAAATGTTCTCAAGCACTCCTACGATGATCTTGTGTTTATATATATATATATATATATATATATATATATATTGTGTATATATAATGTATTTTTGTATGTGTGAGAATGTTTAATTATAGAGTGAGAGAAGAGGAAAAAATAGGGAGTGTTTGAGGAGTGAAATATCGTGGTTTGGCCAAACAAATAATTGCAAACAGGCAGTATTTTGTTGCTGATCAGTGAGCCTTTGTCTCAGACATTATGCTTTGCATACATGGGCTTGTTTTCATAATTCCTCACAGCAAGATCCTGAAATGGTTCTCTAAATGTACACACAGGAACTCTTTCTCTCATTAACTCAAAAATACACAATGCACTCATCTTCTGTGAGCTTGTATTCGTTCATTCCTCTCCGCTGTGCAGCGTAACACATTCCGTGTGTTGTAATATCCTGTGAGACAGACTGGATCTCTGCAGGAATGTCACATTTATTTCCTGACTCTTGCATTACATTGTACACCTGTTGCTGAGATGTTTCATTTTAATTTGTAATTTTTAATCAAAATGTCAATCTTTCAGTAAAACGGCAGGCTTCACTCTGGTGTCGAATGTCAGAATTTTCCAATATTTTGTCCACTTTAAGTTCTTTCATATACACAGTTTCACACAGTTGCATACATCACGTCACGTCACAAAAAAAAAAAGATGCCACTACTTCTGTTACATCATGACTTAAGGAGCGAAAAGCCACAAACCTGATGTTCCTCAAACACTATTCATTCTCTTTTGTGTATAATTGTGTTTGGGCAGGTAAGGTCTGTCGGTGAGAGGATAGTCTTATATGTACTGAACCGCATCATTTACCGGACGGCGGAAATGGGTTCTAACGAGGTGCCGTTCCTGTGCCATGGAGAAGATGAAGATGCCAAAATCCTCTGGACGAATGGAGAGGCAGTGGGCTTCTACTCTGTCAAATCTAAAGGTCGGTCCTTCTCCCTGGAGAGTGTGGCTGTGCGGTAGACGCATTGCTCATTCTTCCTTCCTGTGTAAGTTTACACCATAAACAATCTATGGTGTCTTCAATTAAGGATGAGTGAGATATAAAACCTGGTGTTGCCTAGCTTGTAAGAAGGCAAGCTCATAAGATTCAGTAATGTGGTCTAGGATTAAAGATTTGGGCTTGTAAAGGAAGGTTAAAAGACTGCTAAAAAAATCAACATTATTATTATTATCCTAAGAAAGATTTGATTTGTCATTTAAAATCTAATTTGTGTCGCATAAGAAAAAAAAACATGCTTTAATAAATACATATGTAGTCATGAGTCAATAGTCAATTATGCGAAAAGGCAATTATGGCACCTTTTAATTTAAATTCCAAAACAGGAATGGCAACTTTTAATTTTCATATAATAATGACTTGGTATGTCATAATTTTAATGTAATTTAGGCTTTTTATGTCAGAAGTTTGAGTTAGGATCTTAATTTCGACTTTCAACCTTTTTATGTCATATTTCATCATTATTTTTAACTTTTTTTATGTTATAATTCAGTATTTTTATATCATAATTATGACATTATCTCACAATTTTGTACTTTTTTTAATTGTGACTTACCAAAGCATGATTATTTTCTAGTGGAATGGCTATAACTCTATGTGGGTAATTATATTGGATATTATTATTATTATCCAATATAAGTTTTACTGGTAGTAAATATAAGTGTCACTGTTCAAGATAAAGATCTAAACTATTTTTTACTGGTGTTGTAGATGGAAACCAGTGAAACATGCAGTGGTTGTGCTCCAGATGTTTCTTATATTCGTGTTCCTTCT